>NW_026044091.1:0-703000 GCF_937001465.1 Orcinus orca | reverse complement strand
TGTTTCCCATGGAGAAAGTGTACGTCGCCCAACCCCCACCCCCACCCCACCCCACCCCACCCCACCCCACCCCAACCCACCCCCAGCTGGAGGCGTGCGGGTTGACACCATTTTGTCCTGCCCATAGAAAATACAAAGAGGCGTATACGATTTGGGCTGTCTGGTGAGAGAATTTTGAATCGGCAGCACCTTCAGTACCTTTCCCGAAGTTTGCTTCCTAGCTGGTTAAACTCGGCATTCAGAGGTGAGATGAGAACAAACTTGCTCCGTGTGCGGCGAAGTGCCCTGATGCCCTGCCCTAAATGTTTGAGCTTCTGGCCAGCGTCACGCAAGTACTTTGACACGTAGGAGTCTCACTTTTACTCCAAGCTGTCCCAGTTGGCTGAAGCAGTCGGCGTGTCTGTATCGCAGCCTGGGAGGCCGGGCGTTGGGGGAGTCTGCCAAGTGACTGGCCTCCATTTATAGCTAACTGAGAAACTGCGTCGAAGCTTTCGGGAGCCTCTTACAGGGAATGGTTGCAGTTCGGAATTGGAGACTGTGCTGGCAAACGTCAGCAGCTCCTCTCCCTCAGAGGGCTCTTGGTGTGCCGACTCCTAACAGCCAGCAAGGTCCCCAGCTCGTGAACGGTCCCATTGCGAGCCGATCTCGTCCGTGAAAGAGCCACGTGAGGCTGAGCTCCAACAGTCGGGCTCCACACCTGGAGCCTTTGGGACAGGGCAGTCCTGAGCCGATGTGCCCACCAGGGGACGCGACCAAAGTTTACGTACCACAGGAAAGCGCATCAAGGCCTCGTGTTCTCTCCATGAAATGAACGTGAGCTTGAAGGGTGATGCGTCAGGGTGCACCGTCAACAGCTCGCTGGTACGCCTGTCTTTGCCCCCTCTCACGGTCTCACGCACCCGGGCCCAGTTCCGTGTATAATGCTAAGTGGGAGCGCCAGCCTCGCTTCTGGACTCTAAAGCCTTCCACCCCCTAATGGCAGGTTGTGTGTGTCTCTCACGTGGGGGGAGGAATGAGGTCGCCCACAGAGGTTCTGCCATGAAAGATGTAAAGACGCACACTGCTGAGGAGCTTGTTCCTCATGGAGCGTCCCCGATCGAGAAGAATGCCGACAGTCTCTTTCAAAGCTGCCGGATGCTCTGCCGTTCTAGGCCTGAGATACGCACCTTGTGACGGCACTGTAACCCCGCGATATTCAGGAGACATCGCCAGTGCGAGTGGTAATCCGGAAGGAAGAACCTCCAAGGCGGAGTGTCCTTTCCTGTACAAAACGGCGCCCAAGTGGCTGAGGCAGGGAGCATTTTCCTTCACAGAACCGGCATCCTCGTATGCCTGTGGGTTACTCTAAAGAAACGACACTGTGAGCAACCTCTTCGAAAAGGCCTTCGCAAGCGACTTGGAGACAACAGCAGCGCAGTGGAGGCACAGACCATTATCCTAGAGAGCAGCACAGTGTCTCTAGCAGCGATCGCTTCCCGGAGGATACTTAAGCCACACCAAGATTCCAGCAGGGAGTTTTGCCTTATAGCAGTACAACTCACTCAAGAAAGAGGGATGAGGTGTAGGGCTAATCTACGTGCGCTCACGCTCTGTGTCCCCGAGAAGGTTTCACGGAGCAGAATGCATCACCGACCGCTACCACGTGTGTGCACCAAAGAAGCCCTGTGCTGTGGGTGTTCTCAGGCCGACAGCGAAGACCTAGGTGTGTGTTGCACCCGCGCTCGGTGGTTCACATGTCACGTGGCCCCTGTGCCTTTGGAAGATGTTCAGAGCGGGTGGCACCTGCGTGCTGCGAGCGCAAGAGGTGTAGAGTCTAGAGGTCTTTCACACTGGAGGAAGGGCTTGCGTCTCATGGAGGAAATGTGTACGTCGCCCGGAGATGGAGGCGCGCTCTTGACACCATTTCCTCTGCCCGTTTAAAACACAAGTGTTTGTACTCGATCTGGGCTGCCTGGTGAAACGCTTGGCAGTCCGCATCACCCTGAGCACCTTTCCTGAAGTTTGATTCGTAGCTGGGTAAACTCGGGCTTCAGAGGCTTAGATGAGACCAAACGTGTTCAGCTTGTGGCGAAAGCCTTTGACCAGAGGCATATACGCTTGTGCTTGGGGCGAGGGCTAGGCAAGAACGTTTACACCCTGGGTTTTTATCTTTACCCTAAGCTGTCCCTTTTGGCTGCAGCAGGTGGAGAGAACCTGCGGAGAGAGAACAGTTGCGAAGTGGATGCACAGAACAGTCACCTCGATACTAGCCCCGGGGTCCTAAGAAACGATCCTTCCCCGGAGGGTACTTAACCCACCCCGGGATTCAAGCAGGGAGTTCGCCTTGTCCAACTCGCACAGGAGACTGGCATGAGATGTAGGGCTCATCTACTTGCGTTCACACTACGTGGCCCGGAGAAGTTCTCATGGAGCCGAATTCAGCACCCTTCCTCCACCACGTGTGTACACAAAGGAGCGCTGGGCAGTGGGTGTTCTCAAGGCCAAGAGAGAAGCCCTTGTTCTGTGCTGCACCTGCTGGGTGGTTCAAAGGTTTTCTGACCTTCCTGCTCTGGAAGCTTTTCAGAGCTGAGGCTACGCCTGGGCTGCGAAAGCAGAGAGGCGTAGAGGCCTTTCACACTGAAGGCGTGGCCCTGTTTCCCATGGAGAAAGTGTACATCGCCCAACCCCCACCCCACCCCACCCCACCCCACCCCACCCCACCCCACCCCACCCCCAGCTGGAGGCGTGCGGGTTGACACCATTTTGTCCTGCCCATGGAAAATACAAAGAGGCGTACACGATTTGGGCTGTCTGGTGAGAGAATTTTGAATCGGCGGCACCCTGAGTACCTTTCCCGAAGTTTGCTTCCTAGCTGGTTAAACTCGGCATTCAGAGGCGAAATGAGAACAAACTTGCTCCGCGTGCGGCGAAGTGCCCTAATGCCCTGCCCTAAATGTTTGAGCTTCTGGCCAGCGTCACGCAAGTACTTTGACACGTAGGAGTCTCCCTTTTACTCCAAGCTGTCCCTGTTGGCTGAAGCAGTCGGCGTGTCTGTATCGCAGCCTGGGAGGCCGGGCGTTGGGGGAGTCTGCCAAGTGACTGGCCTCCATTTATAGCTAACTGAGAAACTGTGTCGAAGATTTCGGGAGCCTCTTACAGGGAATGGTTGCAGTTCGGAATTGGAGACTGTGCTGGCAAACGTCAGCAGCTCCTCTCCCTCGGAGGGCTCTTGGTGTGCCGACTCCTAACAGCCAGCACGGTCCCCAGCTCGTGAACGGTCCCATTGCGAGCCGGTCTCATCCGTGAAAGAGCCACGTGAGGCTGAGCTCCAACAGTCGGGCTCCACACCTGGAGCCTTTGGGACAGGGCAGTCCTGAGCCGATGTGCCCACCAGGGGACGTGACCAAAGTTTACGTACCACAGGAAAGCGCATCAAGGCCTCGTGTTCTCTCCATGAAATGAACGTGAGCTTGAAGGGTGATGCATCAGCGTGCACCGTGAACAGCTCGCTGGTATGCCTGTCTTTGCCCCCTCTCACGGTCTCACGCACCCGGGCTCAGTTCCGTGCAGGAATGCTGAGTGGGAGCGCCAGCCTCGCTTCTGGACTCTAAAGCCTTCCACCCCCTAATGGCAGGTTGTGTGTGTCTCTCACGTGGGGGGAGGAATGAGGTCGCCCACAGAGGTTCTGCCATGAAAGATCTAAAGATGCACGCTGCTGAGGAGCTTGTTCCTCATGGAGCGTCCTCGAAGCCATAAGAATGCCGACGGTCTCTTTCAAAGCTGCCGGATGCTCTGCCGTTCTAGGTCTCAGATACGGACCTTGTGACGGCACTGTAACCCCGCGACATTCAGGAGACATCGCCAGTGCGAGTGGCAATCCGGAAGGAAGAACCTCCAAGGCGGAGTGTCCTTTCTTGTACAAAACGGCTCCCAAGTGGCTGAGGCAGGGAGCATTTTCCTTCACAGAACCGGCATCCTCGTATGCCTGTGGGTTACTCTAAAGAAACGACACTGTGAGCAACCTCTTCGAAAAGGCCTTCGCAAGCGACTTGGAGACAACAGCAGCGCAGTGGAGGCACAGACCATTATCCTAGAGAGCAGCACAGTGTCTCTAGCAGCGATCGCTTCCCGGAGGATACTTAAGCCACACCAAGATTCCAGCAGGGAGTTTTGCCTTATACCAGTACAACTCACTCAAGAAAGAGGGATGAGGTGTAGGGCTAATCTACGTGCGCTCACGCTCTGTGTCCCCGAGAAGGTTTCACGGAGCAGAATGCATCACCGACCGCTACCACGTGTGTGCACCAAAGAAGCCCTGTGCCGTGGGTGTTCTCAGGCCGACAGCGAAGACCTAGGTGTGTGTTGCACCCGCGCTCGGTGGTTCACATGTCACGTGGCCCCTGTGCCTTTGGAAGATGTTCAGAGCGGGTGGCACCTGCGTGCTGCGAGCGCAAGAGGTGTAGAGTCTAGAGGTCTTTCACACTGGAGGAAGGGCTTGCGTCTCATGGAGGAAATGTGTACGTCGCCCGGAGATGGAGGCGCGCTCTTGATACCATTTCCTCTGCCCGTTTAAAACACAAGTGTTTGTACTCGATCTGGGCTGCCTGGTGAAACGCTTGGCAGTCCGCATCACCCTGAGCACCTTTCCTGAAGTTTGATTCGTAGTTGGGTAAACTCGGGCTTCAGAGGCTTAGATGAGACCAAACGTGTTCAGCTTGTGGCGAAAGCCTTTGACCAGAGGCATATACGCTTGTGCTTGGGGCGAGGGCTAGGCAAGAACGTTTACACCCTGGGTTTTTATCTTTACCCTAAGCTGTCCCTTTTGGCTGCAGCAGGTGGAGAGAACCTGCGGAGAGAGAACAGTTGCGAACTGGATGCACAGAACAGTCACCTCGATACTAGCCCCAGGGTCCCAAGAAACGATCCTTCCCCGGAGGGTACTTAACCCACCCCGGGATTCAAGCAGGGAGTTCGCCTTGTCCAACTCGCACAGGAGACTGGCATGAGATGTAGGGCTCATCTACTTGCGTTCACACTACGTGGCCCGGAGAAGTTCTCATGGAGCCGAATTCAGCACCCTACCTCCACCACGTGTGTACACAAAGGAGCGCTGGGCAGTGGGTGTTCTCAAGGCCAAGAGAGAAGCCCTTGTTCTGTGCTGCACCTGCTGGGTGGTTCAAAGGTTTTCTGACCTTCCTGCTCTGGAAGCTTTTCAGAGCTGAGGCTACGCCTGGGCTGCGAAAGCAGAGAGGCGTAGAGGCCTTTCACACTGAAGGCATGGGCCTGTTTCCCATGGAGACAGTGTACGTGGCCCACCCCCCACCCCCACCCCACCCCACCCCACCCCACCCCACCCCAACCCACCCCCAGCTGGAGGCGTGCGGGTTGACACCATTTTGTCCTGCCCATGGAAAATACAAAGAGGCGTACACGATTTGGGCTGTCTGGTGAGAGAATTTTGAATCGGCTGCACCCTGAGTACCTTTCCCGAAGTTTGCTTCCTAGCTGGTTAAACTCGGCATTCAGAGGCGAGATGAGAACAAACTTGCTCCGCGTGCGGCGAAGTGCCCTGATGCCCTGCCCTAAATGTTTGAGCTTCTGGCCAGCGTCACGCAAGTACTTTGACACGTAGGAGTCTCACTTTTACTCCAAGCTGTCCCTGTTGGCTGAAGCAGTCGGCGTGTCTGTATCGCAGCCTGGGAGGCCGGGCGTTGGGGGAGTCTGCCAAGTGACTGGCCTCCATTTATAGCTAACTGAGAAACTGCGTCGAAGCTTTTGGGAGCCTCTTACAGGGAATGGTTGCAGTTCGGAATTGGAGACTGTGCTGGCAAACGTCAGCAGCTCCTCTCCCTCGGAGGGCTCTTGGTGTGCCGACTCCTAACAGCCAGCACGGTCCCCAGCTCGTGAACGGTCCCATTGCGAGCCGGTCTCGTCCGTGAAAGAGCCACATGAGGCTGAGCTCCAACAGTCGGGCTCCACACCTGGAGTCTTTGGGACAGGGCAGTCCTGAGCCGATGTGCCCACCAGGGGACGCGACCAAAGTTTACGTACCACAGGAAAGCGCATCAAGGGCTCGAGTTCTCTCCATGAAATGAACGTGAGCTTGAAGGGTGATGCGTCAGCGTGCACCGTGAACAGCTCGCTGGTACGCCTGTCTTTGCCCCCTCTCACGGTCTCACGCACCCGGGCTCAGTTCCGTGCAGGAATGCTGAGTGGGAGCGCCAGCCTCGCTTCTGGACTCTAAAGCCTTCCACCCCCTAATGGCAGGTTGTGTGTGTCTCTCACGTGGGGGGAGGAATGAGGTCGCCCACAGAGGTTCTGCCATGAAAGATCTAAAGACGCACGCTGCTGAGGAGCTTGTTCCTCATGGAGCGTCCCCGAAGGCCAGAAGAATGCCGACGGTCTCTTTCAAGGCTGACGGACGCTCTGCCGTTCTAGGCCTGAGATACGGACCTTGTGACGGCACTGTAACCCCGCGAGATTCAGGAGACATCGCCATTGCGAGTGGCAACCCGGAAGGAAGAACCTCCAAGGCGAAGTGTCCTTTCCTGTACAAAACGGCGCCCAAGTGGCTGAGGCAGGGAGCATTTTCCTTCACAGAACCGGCATCCTCGTATGCCTGTGGGTTACTCTAAAGAAACGACACTGTGAGCAACCTCTTCGAAAAGGCCTTCGCAAGCGACTTGGAGACAACAGCAGCACATTGGAGGCACAGACCATTATCCTAGAGAGCAGCACAGTGTCTCTAGCAGCGATCGCTTCCCAGAGGATACTTTAGCCACACCGAGATTTCAGCAGGGAGTTTTGCCTTATAGCAGTACAACTCACTCAAGAAAGAGGGATGAGGTGTAGGGCTAATCTACGTGCGCTCACGCTCTGTGTCCCCGAGAAGGTTTCACGGAGCAGAATGCATCACCGACCGCTACCACGTGTGTGCACCAAAGAAGCCCTGTGCCGTGGGTGTTCTCAGGCCGACAGCGAAGACCTAGGTGTGTGCTGCACCCGCGCTCGGTGGTTCACACGTTGCGTGACCCATGTGCCTTTGGAAGATGTTCAGAGCGGGTGGCACCTGTGTGCTGCGAGCGCAAGAGGTGTAGAGTGTAGAGGCCTTTCACACTGGAGGAAGGGCTTGCGTCTCATGGGGAGAACGTGTACGTCGCCCGGGAGATGGAGGCGCGCTCTTGACACCATTTCCTCTGCCCGTTTAAAACACAAGTGTTTGTACTCGATCTGGGCTGCCCTGTGAAACGCTTGGCAGTTCGCATCACCCTGAGCACCTTTCCTGAAGTTTGATTCGTAGCTGGGTAAACTCGGGCTTCAGAGGCTTAGATGAGACCAAACGTGTTCAGCTTGTGGCGAAAGCCTTTGACCAGAGGCATATACGCTTGTGCTTGGGGCGAGGGCTAGGCAAGAACGTTTACACCCTGGGTTTTTATCTTTACCCTAAGCTGTCCCTTTTGGCTGCAGCAGGCGGAGAGAACCCGCGGAGAGAGAACAGCTGCGAAGTGGATGCACAGAACAGTCACCTCGATACCAGCCCCGGGGTCCCAAGCAACGATCCTTCCCCGGAGGGTACTTAACCCACCCCGGGATTCAAGCAGGGAGTTTGCCTTGTCCAACTCACACAGGAGACTGGCATGAGATGTAGGGCTCATCTACTTGCGTTCACACTACGTGGCCCGGAGAAATTCTCACGGAGCCGAATGCAGCACCCTTCCTCCACCACGTGTGTACACAAAGGAGCGCTGGGCAGTGGGTGTTCTCAAGGCCAAGAGAGAAGCCCTTGTTCTGTGCTGCACCTGCTGGGTGGTTCAAAGGTTTTCTCACCTTCCTGCTCTGGAAGCTTTTCAGAGCTGAGGCTACGCATGGCTGCGAAAGTAGAGAGGTGTAGAGACCTTTCACACTGAAGGCATGGGCCTGTTTCCATGGAGAAAGTGTACGTCGCCCAACCCCCACCCACACCCCACCCCACCCCACCCCACCCTACCCCAACCCACCCCCAACTGGAGGCGTGCGGGTTGACACCATTTTGTCCTGCCCATGGAAAATACAAAGAGGCGTACACGATTTGGGCTGTCTGGTGAAAGAATTTTGAATCGGCGGCACCCTGAGTACCTTTCCCGAAGTTTGCTTCCTAGCTGGTTAAACTCGGCATTCAGAGGCGAGATGAGAACAAACTTGCTCCGCGTGCGCCGAAGTGCCCTGATGCCCTGCCCTAAATGTTTGAGCTTCTGGCCAGCGTCATACATGTCCTTTGACACGTAGGAGTCTCACTTTTACTCCAAGCTGTCCCTGTTGGCTGAAGCAGTCGGCGTGTCTGTATCGCAGCCTGGGAGGCCGGGCGTTGGGGGAGTCTGCCAAGTGACTGGCCTCCATTTATAGCTAACTGAGAAACTGCGTCGAAGCTTTCGGGAGCCTCTTACAGGGAATGGTTGCAGTTGGGAATTGGAGACTGTGCTGGCAAACGTCAGCAGCTCCTCTCCCTCGGAGGGCTCTTGGTGTGCCGACTCCTAACAGCCAGCACGGTCCCCAGCTCGTGAACGGTCCCATTGCGAGCCGGTCTCGTCCGTGAAAGAGCCACGTGAGGCTGAGCTCCAACAGTCGGGCTCCACACCTGGAGCCTTTGGGACAGGGCAGTCCTGAGCCGATGTGCCCACCAGGGGACGCGACCAAAGTTTACGTACCACAGGAAAGCGCATCAAGGCCTCGTGTTCTGTCCATGAAATGAACGTGAGCTTGAAGGGTGATGCGTCAGCGTGCACCGTGAACAGCTCGCTGGTACGCCTGTCTTTGCCCCCTCTCACGGTCTCACGCACCCGGGCTCAGTTCCGTGCAGGAATGCTGAGTGGGAGCGCCAGCCTCGCTTCTGGACTCTAAAGCCTTCCACCCCCTAATGGCAGGTTGTGTGTGTCTCTCACGTGGGGGGAGGAATGAGGTGGCCCACAGAGGTTCTGCCATGAAAGATCTAAAGACGCACGCTGCTGAGGAGCTTGTTCCTCATGGAGCATCCCCGAAGGCCAGAAGAATGCCGAAGGTCTCTTTCAAAGCTGCCGGACGCTCTGCCGTTCTAGGCCTGAGATACGGACCTTGTGATGGCACTGTAACCCGCGAGATTCAGGAGACATCGCCAGTCCGAGTGGCAATCCGGAAGGAAGAACCTGCAAGGCGGAGTGTCCTTTCCTGTACAAAACGTCGCCCAAGTGGCTGAGGCAGGGAGCATTTTCCTTCACAGAACCGGCATCCTCGTATGCCTGTGGGTTACTCTAAAGAAACGACACTGTGAGCAACCTCTTCGAAAAGGCCTTCGCAAGTGACTTGGAGACAACAGCAGCACAGTGGAGGCACAGACCATTATCCTAGATAGCAAGCAGCACAGTGTCTCTAGCAGCGATCGCTTCCCGGAGGATACTTAAACCACACCGAGATTCCAGCAGGGAGTTTTGCCTTATAGCAGTACAACTCACTCAAGAAAGAGGGATGAGGTGTAGGGCTAATCTACGTGCGCTCACGCTCTGTGTCCCCGACAAGGTTTCACGGAGCAGAATGCATCAACGACCGATACCACGTGTGTGCACCAATGAAGCCCTGTGCTGTGGGTGTTCTCAGGCCGACAGCGAAGACCTAGGTGTGTGCTGTACCCGCGCTCGGTGGTTCACACGTTGCGTGACCCTGTGTCTTTGGAAGATGTTCAGAGCGGGTGGCACCTGCGTGCTGCGAGTGCAAGAGGTGTAGAGTGTAGAGTCCTTTCACACTGGAGGAAGGGCATGCGTCTCGTGGAGAAAACGTGTACGTCGCCCGGGAGATGGAGGCGCTGTTGATACCATTTCCTCTGCCCGTTTAAAACACAAGTGTTTGTACTCGATCTGGGCTGCCTGGTGAAACGCTTGGCAGTGTGCATCACCCTGAGCACCTTTCCTGATGTTTGATTCGTAGCTGGGTAAACTCGGGCTTCAGAGGCTTAGAGGAGAGCAAACGTGTTCAGCTTGTGGCGAAAGCCTTTGACCAGAGGCATATACACTTGTGCTTGGGTCGAGGGCTAGGCAAGAACGTTTACACCCTGGGTTTTTATCTTTACCCTAAGCTGTCCCTTCTGGCTGCAGCAGGCGGAGAGAACCCGCGGAGAGAGAACAGCTGCGAAGTGGATGCACAGAACAGTCACCTCGATACCAGCCCCGGGGTACCAAGCAACGATCCTTCCCCGGAGGGTACTTAACCCACCCCGGGATTCAAGCAGGGAGTTCACCTTGTCCAACTCGCACAGGAGACTGGCATGAGATGTAGGGCTCATCTACTTGCGTTCACACTACGTGGCCCGGAGAAATTCTCACGGAGCCGAATCCAGCACCCTTCCTCCACCACGTGTGTACACAAAGGAGCGCTGGGCAGTGGGTGTTCTCAGTCCAATAGAGAAGCCCTTGTTCTGTGCTGCACTGGCTGGGTGGTTCAAAGGTTTTCTGACATTCCTGCTCTGGAAGCTTTTCAGAGCTGAGGCTACACCTGGGCTGCGAGAGCAGAGAGGCATAGAGGCCTTTCACACTGAAGGCGTGGGCCTGTTTCCCATGGAGAAAGTGTACGTCTCCCAACCCCCACCCCCACACCACCCCACCCCACCCCACCCCACCCCAACCCACCCTCAGCTGGAGGCGTGCGGGTTGACACCATTTTGTCCTGCCCATGGAAAATACAAAGAGGCGTACACAATTTGGGCTGTCTGGTGAGAGAATTTTGAATCGGCGGCACCCTGAGTACCTTTCCCGAAGTTTGCTTCCTAGTTGGTTAAACTCGGCATTCAGAGGCGAGATGAGAACAAACTTGCTCCGCGTGCGAAGAAGTGCCCTGATGCCCTGCCCTAAATGTTTGACCTTCTGGCCTGCGTCACGCATGTCCTTTGACACGTAGGAGTCTCCCTTTTACTCCAAGCTGTCCCTGTTGGCTGAAGCAGTCGGCGTGTCTGTATCGGAGCCTGGGAGGCCGGGCATTGGGGGAGTCTGCCAAGTGACTGGCCTCCATTTATAGCTAACTGAGAAACTGCGTCAAAGCTTTTGGGAGCCTCTTACAGGGAATGGTTGCAGTTCGGAATTGGAGACTGTGCTGGCAAACGTCAGCAGCTCCTCTCCCTCGGAGGGCTCTTGGTGTGCCGACTCCTAACAGCCAGCACGGTCCCCAGCTCGTGAACGGTCCCATTGCGAGCCGGTCTCGTCCGTGAAAGAGCCACGTGAGGCTGAGCTCCAACAGTCGGGCTCCACACCTGGAGCCTTTGGGACAGGGCAGTCCTGAGCCGATGTGCCCACCAGGGGACGCGACCAAAGTTTACGTACCACAGGAAAGCGCATCAAGGCCTCGTGTTCTGTCCATGAAATGAACGTGAGCTTGAAGGGTGATGCGTCAGCGTGCACCGTGAACAGCTCGCTAGTACGCCTGTCTTTGCCCCCTCTCACGGTCTCACGCACCCGGGCTCAGTTCCGTGCAGGAATGCTGAGTGGGAGCGCCAGCCTCGCTTCTGGACTCTAAAGCCTTCCACCCCCTAATGGCAGGTTGTGTGTGTCTCTCACGTGGGGGGAGGAATGAGGTCGCCCACAGAGGTTCTGCCATGAAAGATCTAAAGACGCACGCTGCTGAGGAGCTTGTTCCTCATGGAGCATCCCCGAAGGCCAGAAGAATGCCGAAGGTCTCTTTCAAAGCTGCCGGACGCTCTGCCGTTCTAGGCCTGAGATACGGACCTTGTGATGGCACTGTAACCCGCGAGATTCAGGAGACATCGCCAGTCCGAGTGGCAATCCGGAAGGAAGAACCTGCAAGGCGGAGTGTCCTTTCCTGTACAAAACGGCGCCCAAGTGGCTGAGGCAGGGAGCATTTTCCTTCACAGAAGCGGCATCCTCGTATGCCTGTGGGTTACTCTAAAGAAACGACACTGTGAGCAACCTCTTCGAAAAGGCCTTCGCAAGTGACTTGGAGACAACAGCAGCACAGTGGAGGCACAGACCATTATCCTAGATAGCAAGCAGCACAGTGTCTCTAGCAGCGATCGCTTCCCGGAGGATACTTAAACCACACCGAGATTCCAGCAGGGAGTTTGCCTTATAGCAGTACAACTCACACAAGAAAGAGGGATGAGGTGTAGGGCTAATCTACGTGCGCTCACGCTCTGTGTCCCCGACAAGGTTTCACGGAGCAGAATGCATCAACGACCGATACCACGTGTGTGCACCAATGAAACCCTGTGCTGTGGGTGTTCTCAGGCCGACAGCGAAGACCTAGGTGTGTGCTGCACCCGCGCTCGGTGGTTCACACGTTGCGTGACCCTGTGCCTTTGGAAGATGTTCAGAGCGGGTGGCACCTGCGTGCTGCGAGTGCAAGAGGTGTAGAGTGTAGAGGCCTTTCACACTGGAGGAAGGGCTTGCGTCTCGTGGAGAAAACGTGTACGTCGCCCGGGAGATGGAGGCGCTGTTGATACCATTTCCTCTGCCCGTTTAAAACACAAGTGTTTGTACTCGATCTGGGCTGCCTGGTGAAACGCTTGGCAGTCCGCATCACCCTGAGCACCTTTCCTGAAGTTTGATTCGTAGCTGGGTAAACTCGGGCTTCAGAGGCTTAGAGGAGAGCAAACGTGTTCAGCTTGTGGCGAAAGCCTTTGACCAGAGGCATATACACTTGTGCTTGGGGCGAGGACTAGGCAAGAACGTTTACACCCTGGGTTTTTATCTTTACCCTAAGCTGTCCCTTTTGGCTGCAGCAGGCGGAGAGAACCTGCGGAGAGAGAACAGCTGCGAAGTGGATGCACAGAACAGTCACCTCGATACCAGCCCCGGGGTCCCAAGCAACGATCCTTCCCCGGAGGGTACTTAACCCACCCAGGGATTCAAGCAGGGAGTTCGCCTTTTCCAACTCGCACAGGAGACTGGCATGAGATGTAGGTCTCATCTACTTGTGTTCACACTACGTGGCCCGGAGAAATTCTCACGGAGCCGAATCCAGCACCCTTCCTCCACCACGTGTACACAATGGAGCGCTGGGCAGTGGGTGTTCTCAGGCCAATAGAGAAGCCCTTGTTCTGTGCTGCACTGGCTGGGTGGTTCAAAGGTTTTCTGACCTTCCTGCTCTGGAAGCTTTTCAGAGCTGAGGCTACACCTGGGCTGCGAGAGCAGAGAGGCATAGAGGCCTTTCACACTGAAGGCGTGGGCCTGTTTCCCATGGAGAAAGTGTACGTCTCCCAACCCCCACCCCCACCCCACCCCAACCCACCCCACCCCACCCCAACCCACCCCCAGCTGGAGGCGTGCGGGTTGACACCATTTTGTCCTGCCCATGGAAAATACAAAGAGGCGTACACGATTTGGGCTGTCTGGTGAAAGAATTTTGAATCGGCGGCACCCTGAGTACCTTTCCCGAAGTTTGCTTCCTAGCTGGTTAAACTCGGCATTCAGAGGCGAGATGAGAACAAACTTGCTCCGCGTGCGGCGAAGTGCCCTGATGCCCTGCCCTAAATGTTTGAGCTTCTGGCCAGCGTCACGCATGTCCTTTGACACGTAGGAGTCTCACTTTTACTCCAAGCTGTCCCTGTTGGCTGAAGAAGTCGGCGTGTCTGTATCGCAGCCTGGGAGGCCGGGCGTTGGGGGAGTCTGCCAAGTGACTGGCCTCCATTTATAGCTAACTGAGAAACTGCGTCGAAGCTTTCGGGAGCCTCTTACAGGGAATGGTTGCAGTTCGGAATTGGAGACTGTGCTTGCAAACGTCAGCAGCTCCTCTCCCTCGGAGGGCTCTTGGTGTGCCGACTCCTAATAGCCAGCACGGTCCCCAGCTCGTGAACCGTCCCATTGCGAGCCGGTCTCGTCCGTGAAAGAGCCACGTGAGGCTGAGCTCCAACAGTCGGGCTCCAAACCTGGAGCCTTTGGGACAGGGCAGTCCTGAGCCGATGTGCCCACCAGGGGACGCGACCAAAGTTTACGTACCACAGGAAAGCGCATCAAGGCCTCGTGTTCTGTCCATGAAATGAACGTGAGCTTGAAGGGTGATGCGTCAGCGTGCACCGTGAACAGCTCGCTGGTACGCCTGTCTTTGCCCCCTCTCACGGTCTCACGCACCCGGGCTCAGTTCCGTGCAGGAATGCTGAGTGGGAGCGCCAGCCTCGCTTCTGGACTCTAAAGCCTTCCACCCCCTAATGGCAGGTTGTGTGTGTCTCTCACGTGGGGGGAGGAATGAGGTCGCCCACAGAGGTTCTGCCATGAAAGATCTAAAGACGCACGCTGCTGAGGAGCTTGTTCCTCATGGAGCATCCCCGAAGGCCAGAAGAATGCCGAAGGTCTCTTTCAAAGCTGCCGGACGCTCTGCCGTTCTAGACCTGAGATACGGACCTTGTGATGGCACTGTAAACCGCGAGATTCAGGAGACTTCGCCAGTCCGAGTGGCAATCCAGAAGGAAGAACCTGCAAGGCGGAGTGTCCTTTCCTGTACAAAACGGCGCCCAAGTGGCTGAGGCAGGGAGCATTTTCCTTCACAGAAGCGGCATCCTCGTATGCCTGTGGGTTACTCTAAAGAAACGACACTGTGAGCAACCTCTTCGAAAAGGCCTTCGCAAGTGACTTGGAGACAACAGCAGCACAGTGGAGGCACAGACCATTATCCTAGATAGCAAGCAGCACAGTGTCTCTAGCAGCGATCGCTTCCAGGAGGATACTTAAACCACACCGAGATTCCAGCAGGGAGTTTTGCCTTATAGCAGTACAACTCACTCAAGAAAGAGGGATGAGGTGTAGGGCTAATCTACGTGCGCTCACGCTCTGTGTCCCCGACAAGGTTTCACGGAGCAGAATGCATCAACGACCGATACCACGTGTGTGCACCAATGAAGCCCTGTGCTGTGGGTGTTCTCAGGCCGACAGCGAAGACTAGGTGTGTGCTGCACCCGCGCTCGGTGGTTTACACGTTGCGTGACCCTGTGCCTTTGGAAGATGTTCAGAGCGGGTGGCACCTGCGTGCTGCGAGCGCAAGAGGTGTAGAATGTAGAGGCCTTTCACACTGGAGGAAGGGCTTGCGTCTCGTGGAGAAAACGTGTACGTCGCCCTGGAGATGGAGGCGCGCTCTTGACACCATTTCCTCTGCCCGTTTAAAACACAAGTGTTTGTACTCGATCTGGGCTGCCTGGTGAAACGCTTGGCAGTCCGCATCACCCTGAGCACCTTTCCTAAAGTTTGATTCGTAGCTGGGTAAACTCGGGCTTCAGAGGCTTAGAGGAGAGCAAACGTGTTCAGCTTGTGGCGAAAGCCTTTGACCAGAGGCATATACACTTGTGCTTGGGGAGAGGGCTAGGCAAGAACGTTTACACCCTGGGTTTTTATCTTTACCCTAAGCTGTCCCTTTTGGCTGCAGCAGGCGGAGAGAACCCGCGGAGAGAGAACAGCTGCGAAGTGGATGCACAGAACAGTCACCTCGATACAAGCCCCGGGGTCCCAAGCAACGATCCTTCCCCGGAGGGTACTTAACCCACCCCGGGATTCAAGCAGGGAGTTCGCCTTTTCCAACTCGCACAGGAGAGTGGCATGAGATGTAGGGCTCATCTACTTGCGTTCATACTACGTGGCCCGGAGAAGTTCTCACGGAGCCGAATCCAGCACCCTTCCTCCACCACGTGTGTACACAAAGGAACGCTGGGCAGTGGGTGTTCTCAAGGCCAAGAGAGAAGCCCTTGTTCTGTGCTGCACCTGCTGGGTGGTTCAAAGGTTTTCTGACCTTCCTGCTCTGGAAGCTTTTCAGAGCTGAGGCTACGCCTGGGCTGCGAAAGCAGAGAGGCGTAGAGGCCTTTCACACTGAAGGCGTGGGCCTGTTTCCCATGGAGAAAGTGTACGTCGCCCAACCCGCACCCCCACCCCACCCCACCCCAACCCACCCCAACCCACCCCCAGCTGGAGGCGTGCGGGTTGACACCATTTTGTCCTGCCCATGGAAAATACAAAGAGGCGTACACGATTTGGGCTGTCTGGTGAGAGAATTTTGAATCGGCGGCACCCTGAGTACCTTTCCCGAAGTTTGCTTCCTAGCTGGTTAAACTCGGCATTCAGAGGCGAGATGAGAACAAACTTGCTCCGCGTGCGGCGAAGTGCCCTGATGCCCTGCCCTAAATGTTTGAGCTTCTGGCCAGCGTCACACAAGTACTTTGACACGTAGGAGTCTCACTTTTACTCCAAGCTGTCCCTGTTGGCTGAAGCAGTCGGCGTGTCTGTATCGCAGCCTGGGAGGCCGGGCGTTGGGGGAGTCTGCCAAGTGACTGGCCTCCATTTATAGTTAACTGAGAAACTGCATCGAAGCTTTCGGGAGCCTCTTACAGGGAATGGTTGCAGTTCGGAATTGGAGACTGTGCTGGCAAACGTCAGCAGCTCCTCTCCCTCGGAGGGCTCTTGGTGTGCCGACTCCTAACAGCCAGCACGGTCACCAGCTCGTGAACGGTCCCATTGCGAGCTGGTCTCATCCGTGAAAGAGCCACGTGAGGCTGAGCTCCAACAGTCGGGCTCCACACCTGGAGCCTTTGGGACAGGGCAGTCCTGAGCCGATGTGCCCACCAGGGGACGTGACCAAAGTTTACGTACCACAGGAAAGCGCATCAAGGCCTCGTGTTCTGTCCATGAAATGAACGTGAGCTTGAAGGGTGATGCGTCAGCGTGCACCGTGAACAGCTCGCTGGTACGCCTGTCTTTGCCCCCTCTCACAGTCTCACGCACCCGGGCACAGTTCCGTGCAGGAATGCTGAGTGGGAGCGCCAGCCTCGCTTCTGGACTCTAAAGCCTTCCACCCCCTAATGGCAGGTTGTGTGTGTCTCTCACGTGGGGGGAGGAATGAGGTCGCCCACAGCGGTTCTGCCATGAAAGATCTAAAGACGCACGCTGCTGAGGAGCTTGTTCCTCATGGAGCATCCCCGAAGGCCAGAAGAATGCCGACGGTCTCTTTCAAAGCTGCCGGACGCTCTGCCGTTCTAGGCCTGAGATACAGACCTTGTGACGTCACTGTAACCCCGCGAGATTCAGGAGACATCGCCAGTGCGAGTGGCAATCCGGAAGGAAGAACCTTCAAGGCAGAGTGTCCTTTCCTGTACAAAACGGCGCCCAAGTGGCTGAGGCAGGGAGCATTTTCCTTCACAGAACCGGCATCCTCGTATGCCTGTGGGTTACGATAAAGAAACGACACTGTGAGCAACCTCTTCGAAAAGGCCTTCGCAAGCGACTTGGAGACAACAGCAGCGCAGTGGAGGCACAGACCATTATCCTAGAGAGCAGCACAGTGTCTCTAGCAGCGATCGCTTCCCGGAGGATACTTAAGCCACACCGAGATTCCAGCAGGGAGTTTTGCCTTATAGCAGTACAACTCACTCAAGAAAGAGGGATGAGGTGTAGGGCTAATCTACGTGCGCTCACGCTCTGTGTCCCCGAGAAGGTTTCACGGAGCAGAATGCATCACCGACCGCTACCACGTGTGTGCACCAAAGAAGCCCTGTGCCGTGGGTGTTCTCAGGCCGACAACGAAGACCTAGGTGTGTGCTGCACCCGCGCTCGGTGGTTCACACGTTGCGTGACCCCTGTGCCTTTGGAAGATGTTCAGAGCGGGTGGCACCTGCGTGCTGTGAGCGCAAGATGTGTAGAGTGTAGAGGCCTTTCACACTGGAGGAAGGGCTTGCGTCTCATGGGGAGAACGTGTACGTCGCCCGGGAGATGGAGACGCGCTCTTGACACCATTTCCTCTGCCCGTTTAAAACACAAGTGTTTGTACTCGATCTGGGCTGCCTGGTGAAACGCTTGGCAGTCCGCATCACCCTGAGCACCTTTCCTGAAGTTTGATTCGTAGCTGGGTAAACTCGGGCTTCAGAGGCTTAGATGAGACCAAACGTGTTCAGCTGGTGGCGAAAGCCTTTGACCAGAGGCATATATGCTTGTGCTTGGGGCGAGGGCTAGGCAAGAACGTTTACACCCTGGGTTTTTATCTTTACCCTAAGCTGTCCCTTTTGGCTGCAGCAGGCGGAGAGAACCCGCGGAGAGAGAACAGCTGCGAAGTGGATGCACAGAACAGTCACCTCGATACCAGCCCCGGGGTCCCAAGCAACGATCCTTCCTCGGAGAGTACTTAACCCACCCCGGGATTCAAGCAGGGAGTTCACCTTGTCCAACTCGCACAGGAGACTGGCATGAGATGTAGGGCTCATCTACTTGCGTTCACACTACGTGGCCTGGAGAAGTTCTCACGGAGCCGAATCCAGCACCCTTCCTCCACCACGTGTGTACACAAAGGAACGCTGGGCAGTGGGTGTTCTCAAGGCCAAGAGAGAAGCCCTTGTTCTGTGCTGCACCTGCTGGGTGGTTCAAAGGTTTTCTGACCTTCCTGCTCTGGAAGCTTTTCAGAGCTGAGGCTACGCCTGGGCTGCGAAAGCAGAGAGGCGTAGAGGCCTTTCACACTGAAGGCGTGGGCCTGTTTCCCATGGAGAAAGTGTACGTCGCCCAACCCCCACCCCCACCCCATCCCACCCTACCCCACCCCACCCCACCCCAACCCACCCCCAGCTGGAGGCGTGTGGGTTGACACCATTTTGTCCTGCCCATGGAAAATACAAAGAGGCGTACACGATTTGGGCTGTCTGGTGAGAGAATTTTGAATCGGCGGCACCCTGAGTACCTTTCCCGAAGTTTGCTTCCTAGCTGGTTAAACTCGGCATTCAGAGGCGAGATGAGAACAAACTTGCTCCGCGTGCGGCGAAGTGCCCTGATGCCCTGCCCTAAATGTTTGAGCTTCTGGCCAGCGTCACGCAAGTACTTTGACACGTAGGAGTCTCACTTTTACTCCAAGCTGGCCCTGTTGGCTGAAGCAGTCGGCGTGTCTGTATCGCAGCCTGGGAGGCCGGGCGTTGGGGGAGTCTGCCAAGTGACTGGCCTCCATTTATAGTTAACTGAGAAACTGCATCGAAGCTTTCGGGAGCCTCTTACAGGGAATGGTTGCAGTTGGGAATTGGAGACTGTGCTGGCAAACGTCAGCAGCTCCACTCCCTCGGAGGGCTCTTGGTGTGCCGACTCCTAACAGCCAGCACGGTCCCCAGCTCGTGAACGGTCCCATTGCGAGCCGGTCTCGTCCGTGAAAGAGCCACGTGAGGCTGAGCTCCAACAGTCGGGCTCCACACCTGGAGCCTTTGGGACAGGGCAGTCCTGAGCCGATGTGCCCACCAGGGGACGCGACCAAAGTTTACGTACCACAGGAAAGCGCATCAAGGCCTCGTGTTCTCTCCATGAAATGAACGTGAGCTTGAAGGGTGATGCGTCAGCGTGCACCGTGAACAGCTCGCTGGTACGCCTGTCTTTGGCCCCTCTCACGGTCTCATGCACCCGGGCTCAGTTCCATGCAGGAATGCTGAGTGGGAGTGCCAGCCTCGCTTCTGGACTCTAAAGCCTTCCAGCCCCTAATGGCAGGTTGTGTGTGTCTCTCACGTGGGGGGAGGAATGAGGTCGCCCACAGAGGTTCTGCCATGAAAGATCTAAAGACGCACGCTGCTGAGGAGCTTGTTCCTCATGGAGCGTCCCCGAAGGCCAGAAGAATGCCGACGGTCTCTTTCAAAGCTGCCGGACGCTCTGCCGTTCTAGGCCTGAGATACAGACCTTGTGACGTCACTGTAACCCCGCGAGATTCAGGAGACATCGCCAGTGCGAGTGGCAATCCGGAAGGAAGAACCTTCAAGGCAGAGTGTCCTTTCCTGTACAAAACGGCGCCCAAGTGGCTGAGGCAGGGAGCATTTTCCTTCACAGAAGCGGCATCCACGTATGCCTGTGGGTTACTCTAAAGAAACGACACTGTGAGCAACCTCTTCGAAAAGGCCTTCGCAAGCGACTTGGAGACAACAGCAGCGCAGTGGAGGCACAGACCATTATCCTAGAGAGCAGCACAGTGTCTCTAGCAGCGATCGCTTCCCGGAGGATACTTAAGCCACACCGAGATTCCAGCAGGGAGTTTTGCCTTATAGCAGTACAACTCACTCAAGAAAGAGGGATGAGGTGTAGGGCTAATCTACGTGCGCTCACGCTCTGTGTCCCCGAGAAGGTTTCACGGAGCAGAATGCATCACCGACCGCTACCACGTGTGTGCACCAAAGAAGCCCTGTGCCGTGGGTGTTCTCAGGCCGACAACGAAGACCTAGGTGTGTGCTGCACCCGCGCACGGTGGTTCACACGTTGCGTGACCCCTGTGCCTTTGGAAGATGTTCAGAGCGGGTGGCACCTGCGTGCTGCGAGCGCAAGAGGTGTAGAGTGTAGAGGCCTTTCACACTGGAGGAAGGGCTTGCGTCTCATGGGGAGAACGTGTACGTCGCCCGGGAGATGGAGGCGCGCTCTTGACACCATTTCCTCTGCCCGTTTAAAACACAAGTGTTTGTACTCAATCTGGGCTGCCTTGTGAAACGCTTGGCAGTCCGCATCACCCTGAGCACCTTTCCTGAAGTTTGATTAGTAGCTGGGTAAACTCGGGCTTCAGAGGCTTAGATGAGACCAAACGTGTTCAGCTTGTGGCGAAAGCCTTTGACCAGAGGCATATATGCTTGTGCTTGCGGCGAGGGCTAGGCAAGAACGTTTACACCCTGGGTTTTTATCTTTAACCTAAGCTGTCCCTTTTGGCTGCAGCAGGCGGAGAGAACCCGCGGAGAGGGAACAGCTGCGAAGTGGATGCACAGAACAGTCAGCTCGATACCAGCCCCGGCGTCCCAAGCAACGATCCTTCCCCGAAGGGTACTTAACCCACCCCGGGATTCAAGCAGGGAGTTCGCCTTGTCCAACTCGCACAGGAGACTGGCATGAGATGTAGGGCTCATCTACTTGCGTTCACACTACGTGGCCCGGAGAAGTTCTCACGGAGCCGAATCCAGCACCCTTCCTCCACCACGTGTGTACACAAAGGAGCGCTGGGCAGTGGGTGTTCTCAAGGCCAAGAGAGGAGCCCTTGTTCTGTGCTGCACCTGCTGGGTGGTTCAAAGGTTTTCTGACCTTCCTGCTCTGGAAGCTTTTCAGAGCTGAGGCTACGCCTGGGCTGCGAAAGCAGAGAGGCGTAGAGGCCTTTCACACTGAAGGCGTGGGCCTGTTTCCCATGGAGAAAGTGTACGTCACCCAACCCCCACCCCCACCCCACCCCACCCCACCCCACCACAACCCACCCCCAGCTGGAGGCGTGCGGGTTGACACCATTTTGTCCTGCCCATGGAAAATACAAAGAGGCGTACACGATTTGGGCTGTCTGGTGAGAGAATTTTGAATCGGCGGCACCCTGAGTACCTTTCCCGAAGTTTGCTTCCTAGCTGGTTAAACTCGGCATTCAGAGGCGAGATGAGAACAAACTTGCTCCGCGTGCGGCGAAGTGCCCTGATGCCCTGCCCTAAATGTTTGAGCTTCTGGCCAGCGTCACGCAAGTACTTTGACACGTAGGAGTCTCACTTTTACTCCAAGCTGTCCCTGTTGGCTGAAGCAGTCGTCATGTCTGTATCGCAGCCTGGGAGGCCGGGCGTTGGGGGAGTCTGACAAGTGACTGGCCTCCATTTATAGCTAACTGAGAAACTGCATCGAAGCTTTTGGGAGCCTCTTACAGGGAATGGTTGCAGTTGGGAATTGGAGACTGTGCTGGCAAACGTCAGCAGCTCCTCTCCCTCGGAGGGCTCTTGGTGTGCCGACTCCTAACAGCCAGCACGGTCCCCAGCTCGTGAACGGTCCCATTGCGCGCCGGTCTAATCCTTGAAAGAGCCACGTGAGGCTGAGCTCCAACAGTCGGGCTCCACACCTGGAGCCTTTGGGACAGGGCAGTCCTGAGCCGATGTGACCACCAGGGGACGTGACCAAAGTTTACGTACCCCAGGAAAGCGCATCAAGGCCTCGTGTTCTCTCCATGAAATGAACGTGAGCTTGAAGGGTGATGCGTCAGCGTGCACCATGAACAGCTCGCTGGTACGCCTGTCTTTGCCCCCTCTCACAGTCTCACGCACCCGGGCACAGTTCCGTGCAGGAATGCTGAGTGGGAGCGCCAGCCTCGCTTCTGGACTCTAAAGCCTTCCACCCCCTAATGGCAGGTTGTGTGTGTCTCTCACGTGGGGGGAGCAATGAGGTCGCCCACAGCGGTTCTGCCATGAAAGATCTAAAGACGCACGCTGCTGAGGAGCTTGTTCCTCATGGAGCGTCCCCGAAGGCCAGAAGAATGCCGACGGTCTCTTTCAAAGCTGCCGGACGCTCTGCCGTTCTAGGCCTGAGATACGGACCTTGTGACGGCACTGTAACCCCGCGAGATTCAGGAGACATCGCCAGTGCGAGTGGCAATCTGGAAGGAAGAACCTCCAAGGCAGAGTATCCTTTCCTGTACAAAACGGCGCCCAAGTGGCTGAGGCAGGGAGCATTTTCCTTCACAGAACCGGCATCCTCGTATGCCTGTGGGTTACTCTAAAGAAACGACACTGTGAGCAACCTCTTTGAAAAGGCCTTCACAAGCGACTTGGAGACAACAGCAGCGCAGTGGAGGCACAGACCATTATCCTAGAGAGCAGCACAGTGTCTCTAGCAGCGATCGCTTCCCGGAGGATACTTAAGCCACACCGAGATTCCAGCAGGGAGTTTTGCCTTATAGCAGTACAACTCACTCAAGAAAGAGGGATGAGGTGTAGGGCTAATCTACGTGCGCTCACGCTCTGTGTCCCCGACAAGGTTTCACGGAGCAGAATGCATCACCGACCGCTACCACGTGTGTGCACCAAAGAAGCCCTGTGCCGTGGGTGTTCTCAGGCCGACAACGAAGACCTAGGTGTGTGCTGCACCCGCGCTCGGTGGTTCACACATTGCGTGACCCCTGTGCCTTTGGAAGATGTTCAGAGCGGGTGGCACCTGCGTGCTGCGAGCGCAAGAGGTGTAGAGTGTAGAGGCCTTTCACACTGGAGGAAGGGCTTGCGTCTCATGGGGAGAACGTGTACATCGCCCGGGAGATGGAGACGCGCTCTTGACACCATTTCCTCTGCCCGTTTAAAACACAAGTGTTTGTACTCGATCTGGGCTGCCTGGTGAAACGCTTGGCAGTCCGCATCACCCTGAGCACCTTTCCTGAAGTTTGATTCGTAGCTGGGTAAACTCGGGCTTCAGAGGCTTAGATGAGACCAAACGTGTTCAGCTGGTGGCAAAAGCCTTTGACCAGAGGCATATATGCTTGTGCTTGGGGCGAGGGCTAGGCAAGAACGTTTACACCCTGGGTTTTTATCTTTACCCTAAGCTGTGTCCCTTTTGGCTGCAGCAGGCGGAGAGAACCCGCGGAGAGAGAACAGCTGCGAAGTGGATGCACAGAACAGTCACCTCGATACCAGCCCCGGGGTCCCAAGCAACGATCCTTCCCCGGAGGGTACTTAACCCACCCCGGGATTCAAGCAGGGAGTTCACCTTGTCCAACTCGCACAGGAGACTGGCATGAGATGTAGGGCTCATCTACTTGCGTTCACACTACGTGGCCCGGAGAAGTTCTCACGGAGCCGAATCCAGCACCCTTCCTCCACCACGTGTGTACACAAAGGAACGCTGGGCAGTGGGTGTTCTCAAGGCCAAGAGAGAAGCCCTTGTTCTGTGCTGCACCTGCTGGGTGGTTCAAAGGTTTTCTGACCTTCCTGCTCTGGAAGCTTTTCAGAGCTGAGGCTACGCCTGGGCTGCGAAAGCAGAGAGGCGTAGAGGCCTTTCACACTGAAGGCGTGGGCCTGTTTCCCATGGAGAAAGTGTACGTCACCCAACCCCCACCCCCACCCCACCCCACCCCACCCCACCCCAACCCACCCCAACCCACCCCCAGCTGGAGGCGTACGGGTTGACACCATTTTGTCCTGCCCATGGAAAATACAAAGAGGCGTACACGATTTGGGCTGTCTGGTGAGAGAATTTTGAATCGGCGGCACCCTGAGTACCTTTCCCGAAGTTTGCTTCCTAGCTGGTTAAACTCGGCATTCAGAGGCGAGATGAGAACAAACTTGCTCCGCGTGCGGCGAAGTGCCCTGATGCCCTGCCCTAAATGTTTGAGCTTCTGGCCATCGTCACGCAAGTACTTTGACACGTAGGAGTCTCACTTTTACTCCAAGCTGTCCCTGTTGGCTGAAGCAGTCGGCGTGTCTGTATCGCAGCCTGGGAGGCCGGGCGTTGGGGGAGTCTGCCAAGTGACTGGCCTCCTTTTATAGCTAACTGAGAAACTGCGTCGAAGCTTTCGGGAGCCTCTTACAGGGAATGGTTGCAGTTGGGAATTGGAGACTGTGCTGGCAAACGTCAGCAGCTCCTCTCCCTCGGAGGGCTCTTGGTGTGCCGACTCCTAACAGCCAGCACAGTCACCAGCTCGTGAACGGTCCCATTGCGAGCCTGTCTCATCCGTGAAAGAGCCACGTGAGGCTGAGCTCCAACAGTCGGGCTCCACACCTGGAGCCTTTGGGACAGGGCAGTCCTGAGCCGATGTGCCCACCAGGGGACGTGACCAAAGTTTACGTACCACAGGAAAGCGCATCAAGGCCTCGTGTTCTCTCCATGAAATAAACGTGAGCTTGAAGGGTGATGCGTCAGCGTGCACCGTGAACAGCTCGCTGGTACGCCTGTCTTTGCCCCCTCTCACAGTCTCACGCACCCGGGCACAGTTCCGTGCAGGAATGCTGAGTGGGAGCGCCAGCCTCGCTTCTGGACTCTAAAGCCTTCCACCCCCTAATGGCAGGTTGTGTGTGTCTCTCACGTGGGGGGAGCAATGAGGTCGCCCACAGCGGTTCTGCCATGAAAGATCTAAAGACGCACGCTGCTGAGGAGCTTGTTCCTCATGGAGCGTCCCCGAAGGCCAGAAGAATGCCGACGGTCTCTTTCAAAGCTGCCGGACGCTCTGCCGTTCTAGGCCTGAGATACGGACCTTGTGACGGCACTGTAACCCCGCGAGATTCAGGAGACATCGCCAGTGCGAGTGGCAATCTGGAAGGAAGAGCCTCCAAGGCAGAGTATCCTTTCCTGTACAAAACGGCGCCCAAGTGGCTGAGGCAGGGAGCATTTTCCTTCACAGAACCGGCATCCTCGTATGCCTGTGGGTTACTCTAAAGAAACGACACTGTGAGCAACCTTTTCGAAAAGGCCTTCACAAGCGACTTGGAGACAACAGCAGCGCAGTGGAGGCACAGACCATTATCCTAGAGAGCAGCACAGTGTCTCTAGCAGCGATCGCTTCCCGGAGGATACTTAAGCCACACCGAGATTCCAGCAGGGAGTTTTGCCTTATAGCAGTACAACTCACTCAAGAAAGAGGGATGAGGTGTAGGGCTAATCTACGTGCGCTCACGCTCTGTGTCCCCGACAAGGTTTCATGGAGCAGAATGCATCACCGACCACTACCACGTGTGTGCACCAAAGAAGCCCTGTGCCGTGGGTGTTCTCAGGCCGACAACGAAGACCTAGGTGTGTGCTGCACCCGCGCTCGGTGGTTCACACGTTGCGTGACCCCTGTGCCTTTGGAAGATGTTCAGAGCGGGTGGCACCTGCGTGCTGCGAGCGCAAGAGGTGTAGAGTGTAGAGGCCTTTCACACTGGAGGAAGGGCTTGCGTCTCATGGAGAGAACGTGTACGTCACCCGGGAGATGGAGGCGCGCTCTTGACACCATTTCCTCTGCCCGTTTAAAACACAAGTGTTTGTACTCGATCTGGGCTGCCTGGTGAAACGCTTGGCAGTCCGCATCACCCTGAGCACCTTTCCTGAAGTTTGATTCGTAGCTGGGTAAACTCGGGCTTCAGAGGCTTAGATGAGACCAAACGTGTTCAGCTTGTGGCGAAAGCCTTTGACCAGAGGCATATACGCTTGTGCTTGGGGCGAGGGCTAGGCAAGAACGTTTACACCCTGGGTTTTTATCTTTACCCTAAGCTGTCCCTTTTGGCTGCAGCAGGCGGAGAGAACCCGCGGAGAGGGAACAGCTGCAAAGTGGATGCACAGAACAGTCACCTCGATACCAGCCCCAGGGTCCCAAGCAACGATCCTTCCCCGAAGGGTACTTAACCCACCCCGGGATTCAAGCAGGGAGTTCGCCTTGTCCAACTCGCACAGGAGACTGGCATGAGATGTAGGGCTCATCTACTTGCGTTCACACTACGTGGCCCGGAGAAGTTCTCACGGAGCCGAATCCAGCACCCTTCCTCCACCACGTGTGTACACAAAGGAGCGCTGGGCAGTGGGTGTTCTCAAGGCCAAGAGAGGAGCCCTTGTTCTGTGCTGCACCTGCTGGGTGGTTCAAAGGTTTTCTGACCTTCCTGCTCTGGAAGCTTTTCAGAGCTGAGGCTACGCCTGGGCTGCGAAAGCAGAGAGGCGTAGAGGCCTTTCACACTGAAGGCGTGGGCCTGTTTCCATGGAGAAAGTGTACGTCGCCCAACCCCCACCCCCACCCCACCCCACCCCACCCCACCCCAACCCACCCCCAGCTGGAGGCGTGCGGGTTGACACCATTTTGTCCTGCCCATGGAAAATACAAAGAGGCGTACACGATTTGGGCTGTCTGGTGAGAGAATTTTGAATCGGCGGCACCCTGAGTACCTTTCCCGAAGTTTGCTTCCTAGCTGGTTAAACTCGGCATTCAGAGGCGAGATGAGAACAAACTTGCTCTGCGTGCGGCGAAGTGCCCTGATGCCCTGCCCTAAATGTTTGAGCTTCTGGCCAGCGTCACACAAGTACTTTGACACGTACGAGTCTCACTTTTACTCCAAGCTGTCCCTGTTGGCTGAAGCAGTCGGCGTGTCTGTATCGCAGCCTGGGAGGCCGGGCGTTGGGGGAGTCTGCCAAGTGACTGGCCTCCATTTATAGCTAACTGAGAAACTGCATCGAAGCTTTCGGGAGCCTCTTACAGGGAATGGTTGCTGTTCGGAATTGGAGACTGTGCTGGCAAACGTCAGCAGCTCCTCTCCCTCGGAGGGCTCTTGGTGTGCCGACTCCTAACAGCCAGCACAGTCACCAGCTCGTGAACGGTCCCATTGCGAGCCTGTCTCATCCGTGAAAGAGCCACGTGAGGCTGAGCTCCAACAGTCGGGCTCCACACCTGGAGCCTTTGGGACAGGGCAGTCCTGAGCCGATGTGCCCACCAGGGGACGTGACCAAAGTTTACGTACCACAGGAAAGCGCATCAAGGCCTCGTGTTCTCTCCATGAAATAAACGTGAGCTTGAAGGGTGATGCGTCAGCGTGCACCGTGAACAGCTCGCTGGTACGCCTGTCTTTGCCCCCTCTCACAGTCTCACGCACCCGGGCACAGTTCCGTGCAGGAATGCTGAGTGGGAGCGCCAGCCTCGCTTCTGGACTCTAAAGCCTTCCACCCCCTAATGGCAGGTTGTGTGTGTCTCTCACGTGGGGGGAGCAATGAGGTCGCCCACAGCGGTTCTGCCATGAAAGATCTAAAGACGCACGCTGCTGAGGAGCTTGTTCCTCATGGAGCGTCCCCGAAGGCCAGAAGAATGCCGACGGTCTCTTTCAAAGCTGCCGGACGCTCTGCCGTTCTAGGCCTGAGATACGGACCTTGTGACGGCACTGTAACCCCGCGAGATTCAGGAGACATCGCCAGTGCGAGTGGCAATCTGGAAGGAAGAGCCTCCAAGGCAGAGTATCCTTTCCTGTACAAAACGGCGCCCAAGTGGCTGAGGCAGGGAGCATTTTCCTTCACAGAACCGGCATCCTCGTATGCCTGTGGGTTACTCTAAAGAAACGACACTGTGAGCAACCTCTTCGAAAAGGCCTTCACAAGCGACTTGGAGACAACAGCAGCGCAGTGGAGGCACAGACCATTATCCTAGAGAGCAGCACAGTGTCTCTAGCAGCGATCGCTTCCCGGAGGATACTTAAGCCACACCGAGATTCCAGCAGGGAGTTTTGCCTTATAGCAGTACAACTCACTCAAGAAAGAGGGATGAGGTGTAGGGCTAATCTACGTGCGCTCACGCTCTGTGTCCCCGACAAGGTTTCACGGAGCAGAATGCATCACCGACCGCTACCACGTGTGTGCACCAAAGAAGCCCTGTGCCGTGGGTGTTCTCAGGCCGACAACGAAGACCTAGGTGTGTGCTGCACCCGCGCTCGGTGGTTCACACATTGCGTGACCCCTGTGCCTTTGGAAGATGTTCAGAGCGGGTGGCACCTGCGTGCTGCGAGCGCAAGAGGTGTAGAGTGTAGAGGCCTTTCACACTGGAGGAAGGGCTTGCGTCTCATGGGGAGAACGTGTACGTCGCCCGGGAGATGGAGACGCGCTCTTGACACCATTTCCTCTGCCCGTTTAAAACACAAGTGTTTGTACTCGATCTGGGCTGCCTGGTGAAACGCTTGGCAGTCCGCATCACCCTGAGCACCTTTCCTGAAGTTTGATTCGTAGCTGGGTAAACTCGGGCTTCAGAGGCTTAGATGAGACCAAATGTGTTCAGCTGGTGGCAAAAGCCTTTGACCAGAGGCATATATGCTTGTGCTTGGGGCGAGGGCTAGGCAAGAACGTTTACACCCTGGGTTTTTATCTTTACCCTAAGCTGTGTCCCTTTTGGCTGCAGCAGGCGGAGAGAACCCGCGGAGAGAGAACAGCTGCGAAGTGGAAGCACAGAACAGTCACCTCGATACCAGCCCCGGGGTCCCAAGCAACGATCCTTCCCAGGAGGGTACTTAACCCACCCCGGGATTCAAGCAGGGAGTTCACCTTGTCCAACTCGCACAGGAGACTGGCATGAGATGTAGGGCTCATCTACTTGCGTTCACACTACGTGGCCCGGAGAAGTTCTCACGGAGCCGAATCCAGCACCCTTCCTCCACCACGTGTGTACACAAAGGAACGCTGGGCAGTGGGTGTTCTCAAGGCCAAGAGAGAAGCCCTTGTTCTGTGCTGCACCTGCTGGGTGGTTCAAAGGTTTTCTGACCTTCCTGCTCTGGAAGCTATTCAGAGCTGAGGCTACGCCTGGGCTGCGAAAGCAGAGAGGCGTAGAGGCCTTTCACACTGAAGGCGTGGGCCTGTTTCCATGGAGAAAGTGTACGTCCCCCAACCCCCACCCCCACCCCACCCCACCCCAACCCACCCCAACCCACCCCCAGCTGGAGGCGTGCGGGTTGACACCATTTTGTCCTGCCCATGGAAAATACAAAGAGGCGTACACGATTTGGGCTGTCTGGTGAGAGAATTTTGAATCGGCGGCACCCTGAGTACCTTTCCCGAAGTTTGCTTCCTAGCTGGTTAAACTCGGCATTCAGAGGCGAGATGAGAACAAACTTGCTCCGCGTGCGGCGAAGTGCCCTGATGCCCTGCCCTAAATGTTTGAGCTTCTGGCCAGCGTCACACAAGTACTTTGACACGTAGGAGTCTCACTTTTACTCCAAGCTGTCCCTGTTGGCTGAAGCAGTCGGCGTGTCTGTATCGCAGCCTGGGAGGCCGGGCGTTGGGGGAGTCTGCCAAGTGACTGGCCTCCATTTATAGCTAACTGAGAAACTGCATCGAAGCTTTCGGGAGCCTCTTACAGGGAATGGTTGCTGTTCGGAATTGGAGACTGTGCTGGCAAACGTCAGCAGCTCCTCTCCCTCGGAGGGCTCTTGGTGTGCCGACTCCTAACAGCCAGCACGGTCCCCAGTTCGTGAACGGTCCCATTGCGAGCCGGTCTCGTCCGTGAAAGAGCCACGTGAGGCTGAGCTCCAACAGTCGGGCTCCACACCTGGAGCCTTTGGGACAGGGCAGTCCTGAGCCGATGTGCCCACCAGGGGACGCGACCAAAGTTTACGTACCACAGGAAAGCGCATCAAGGCCTCGTGTTCTCTCCATGAAATGAACGTGAGCTTGAAGGGTGATGCGTCAGCGTGCACCGTGAACAGCTCGCTGGTACGCCTGTCTTTGCCCCCTCTCACGGTCTCATGTACCCGGGCTCAGTTCCATGCAGGAATGCTGAGTGGGAGTGCCAGCCTCGCTTCTGGACTCTAAAGCCTTCCACCCCCTAATGGCAGGTTGTGTGTGTCTCTCACGTGGGGGGAGGAATGAGGTCGCCCACAGAGGTTCTGCCATGAAAGATCTAAAGACGCACACTGCTGAGGAGCTTGTTCCTCATGGAGCGTCCCCGAAGGCCAGAAGAATGCCGACGGTCTCTTTCAAAGCTGCCGGACCCTCTGCCGTTCTAGGCCTGAGATACAGACCTTGTGACGGCACTGTAACCCCGCGAGATTCAGGAGACATCGCCAGTGCGAGTGGCAATCCGGAAGGAAGAACCTTCAAGGGAGAGTGTCCTTTCCTGTACAAAACGGTGCCCAAGTGGCTGAGGCAGGGAGCATTTTCCTTCACAGAACCGGCATCCTCGTATGCCTGTGGGTTACTATAAAGAAACGACACTGTGAGCAACCTCTTCAAAAAGGCCTTCGCAAGCGACTTGGAGACAACAGCAGCGCAGTGGAGGCACAGACCATTATCCTAGAGAGCAGCACAGTGTCTCTAGCAGCGATCGCTTCCCGGAGGATACTTAAGCCACACCGAGATTCCAGCAGGGAGTTTTGCCTTATAGCAGTACAACTCACTCAAGAAAGAGGGATGAGGTGTAGGGCTAATCTACGTGCGCTCACGCTCTGTGTCCCCGACAAGGTTTCATGGAGCAGAATGCATCACCGACCGCTACCACGTGTGTGCACCAAAGAAGCCCTGTGCCGTGGGTGTTCTCAGGCCGACAACGAAGACCTAGGTGTGTGCTGCACCCGCGCTCGGTGGTTCACACGTTGCGTGACCCCTGTGCCTTTGGAAGATGTTCAGAGCGGGTGGCACCTGCGTGCTGCGAGCGCAAGAGGTGTAGAGTGTAGAGGCCTTTCACACTGGAGGAAGGGCTTGCGTCTCATGGAGAGAACGTGTACGTCACCCGGGAGATGGAGGCGCGCTCTTGACACCATTTCCTCTGCCCGTTTAAAACACAAGTGTTTGTACTCGATCTGGGCTGCCTGGTGAAACGCTTGGCAGTCCGCATCACCCTGAGCACCTTTCCTGAAGTTTGATTCGTAGCTGGGTAAACTCGGGCTTCAGAGGCTTAGATGAGACCAAACGTGTTCAGCTTGTGGCGAAAGCCTTTGACCAGAGGCATATACGCTTGTGCTTGGGGCGAGGGCTAGGCAAGAACGTTTACACCCTGGGTTTTTATCTTTACCCTAAGCTGTCCCTTTTGGCTGCAGCAGGCGGAGAGAACCCGCGGAGAGGGAACAGCTGCGAAGTGGATGCACAGAACAGTCACCTCGATACCAGCCCCAGGGTCCCAAGCAACGATCCTTCCCCGAAGGGTACTTAACCCACCCCGGGATTCAAGCAGGGAGTTCGCCTTGTCCAACTCGCACAGGAGACTGGCATGAGATGTAGGGCTCATCTACTTGCGTTCACACTACGTGGCCCGGAGAAGTTCTCACGGAGCCGAATCCAGCACCCTTCCTCCACCACGTGTGTACACAAAGGAGCGCTGGGCAGTGGGTGTTCTCAAGGCCAAGAGAGGAGCCCTTGTTCTGTGCTGCACCTGCTGGGTGGTTCAAAGGTTTTCTGACCTTCCTGCTCTGGAAGCTTTCCAGAGCTGAGGCTACGCCTGGGCTGCGAAAGCAGAGAGGCGTAGAGGCCTTTCACACTGAAGGCGTGGGCCTGTTTCCATGGAGAAAGTGTACGTCGCCCAACCCCCACCCCCACCCCACCCCACCCCACCCCACCCCAACCCACCCCCAGCTGGAGGCGTGCGGGTTGACACCATTTTGTCCTGCCCATGGAAAATACAAAGAGGCGTACACGATTTGGGCTGTCTGGTGAGAGAATTTTGAATCGGCGGCACCCTGAGTACCTTTCCCGAAGTTTGCTTCCTAGCTGGTTAAACTCGGCATTCAGAGGCGAGATGAGAACAAACTTGCTCTGCGTGCGGCGAAGTGCCCTGATGCCCTGCCCTAAATGTTTGAGCTTCTGGCCAGCGTCACACAAGTACTTTGACACGTACGAGTCTCACTTTTACTCCAAGCTGTCCCTGTTGGCTGAAGCAGTCGGCGTGTCTGTATCGCAGCCTGGGAGGCCGGGCGTTGGGGGAGTCTGCCAAGTGACTGGCCTCCATTTATAGCTAACTGAGAAACTGCATCGAAGCTTTCGGGAGCCTCTTACAGGGAATGGTTGCTGTTCGGAATTGGAGACTGTGCTGGCAAACGTCAGCAGCTCCTCTCCCTCGGAGGGCTCTTGGTGTGCCAACTCCTAACAGCCAGCACAGTCACCAGCTCGTGAACGGTCCCATTGCGAGCCTGTCTCATCCGTGAAAGAGCCACGTGAGGCTGAGCTCCAACAGTCGGGCTCCACACCTAGAGCCTTTGGGACAGGGCAGTCCTGAGCCGATGTGCCCACCAGGGGACGTGACCAAAGTTTACGTACCACAGGAAAGCGCATCAAGGCCTCGTGTTCTCTCCATGAAATAAACGTGAGCTTGAAGGGTGATGCGTCAGCGTGCACCGTGAACAGCTCGCTGGTACGCCTGTCTTTGACCCCTCTCACAGTCTCACGCACCCGGGCACAGTTCCGTGCAGGAATGCTGAGTGGGAGCGCCAGCCTCGCTTCTGGACTCTAAAGCCTTCCACCCCCTAATGGCAGGTTGTGTGTGTCTCTCACGTGGGGGGAGCAATGAGGTCGCCCACAGCGGTTCTGCCATGAAAGATCTAAAGACGCACGCTGCTGAGGAGCTTGTTCCTCATGGAGCGTCCCCGAAGGCCAGAAGAATGCCGACGGTCTCTTTCAAAGCTGCCGGACGCTCTGCCGTTCTAGGCCTGAGATACGGACCTTGTGACGGCACTGTAACCCCGCGAGATTCAGGAGACATCGCCAGTGCGAGTGGCAATCTGGAAGGAAGAGCCTCCAAGGCAGAGTATCCTTTCCTGTACAAAACAGCGCCCAAGTGGCTGAGGCAGGGAGCATTTTCCTTCACAGAACCGGCATCCTCGTATGCCTGTGGGTTACTCTAAAGAAACGACACTGTGAGCAACCTCTTCGAAAAGGCCTTCACAAGCGACTTGGAGACAACAGCAGCGCAGTGGAGGCACAGACCATTATCCTAGAGAGCAGCACAGTGTCTCTAGCAGCGATCGCTTCCCGGAGGATACTTAAGCCACACCGAGATTCCAGCAGGGAGTTTTGCCTTATAGCAGTACAACTCACTCAAGAAAGAGGGATGAGGTGTAGGGCTAATCTACGTGCGCTCACGCTCTGTGTCCCCGACAAGGTTTCACGGAGCAGAATGCATCACCGACCGCTACCACGTGTGTGCACCAAAGAAGCCCTGTGCCGTGGGTGTTCTCAGGCCGACAACGAAGACCTAGGTGTGTGCTGCACCCGCGCTCGGTGGTTCACACATTGCGTGACCCCTGTGCCTTTGGAAGATGTTCAGAGCGGGTGGCACCTGCGTGCTGCGAGCGCAAGAGGTGTAGAGTGTAGAGGCCTTTCACACTGGAGGAAGGGCTTGCGTCTCATGGGGAGAACGTGTACGTCGCCCGGGAGATGGAGACGCGCTCTTGACACCATTTCCTCTGCCCGTTTAAAACACAAGTGTTTGTACTCGATCTGGGCTGCCTGGTGAAACGCTTGGCAGTCCGCATCACCCTGAGCACCTTTCCTGAAGTTTGATTCGTAGCTGGGTAAACTCGGGCTTCAGAGGCTTAGATGAGACCAAACGTGTTCAGCTGGTGGCAAAAGCCTTTGACCAGAGGCATATATGCTTGTGCTTGGGGCGAGGGCTAGGCAAGAACGTTTACACCCTGGGTTTTTATCTTTACCCTAAGCTGTGTCCCTTTTGGCTGCAGCAGGCGGAGAGAACCCGCGGAGAGAGAACAGCTGCGAAGTGGATGCACAGAACAGTCACCTCGATACCAGCCCCGGGGTCCCAAGCAACGATCCTTCCCCGGAGGGTACTTAACCCACCCCGGGATTCAAGCAGGGAGTTCACCTTGTCCAACTCGCACAGGAGACTGGCATGAGATGTAGGGCTCATCTACTTGCGTTCACACTACGTGGCCCGGAGAAGTTCTCACGGAGCCGAATCCAGCACCCTTCCTCCACCACGTGTGTACACAAAGGAACGCTGGGCAGTGGGTGTTCTCAAGGCCAAGAGAGAAGCCCTTGTTCTGTGTTGCACCTGCTGGGTGGTTCAAAGGTTTTCTGACCTTCCTGCTCTGGAAGCTTTTCAGAGCTGAGGCTACGCCTGGGCTGCGAAAGCAGAGAGGCGTAGAGGCCTTTCACACTGAAGGCGTGGGCCTGTTTCCCATGGAGAAAGTGTACGTCACCCAACCCCCACCCCCACCCCACCCCACCCCACCCCACCCCAACCCACCCCAACCCACCCCCAGCTGGAGGCGTGCGGGTTGACACCATTTTGTCCTGCCCATGGAAAATACAAAGAGGCGTACACGATTTGGGCTGTCTGGTGAGAGAATTTTGAATCGGCGGCACCCTGAGTACCTTTCCCGAAGTTTGCTTCCTAGCTGGTTAAACTCGGCATTCAGAGGCGAGATGAGAACAAACTTGCTCCGCGTGCGGCGAAGTGCCCTGATGCCCTGCCCTAAATGTTTGACCTTCTGGCCAGCGTCACGCAAGTACTTTGACACGTAGGAGTCTCCCTTTTACTCCAAGCTGTCCCTGTTGGCTGAATCAGTCGGAGTGTCTGTATCGCAGCCTGGGAGGCCGGGCGTTGGGGGAGTCTGCCAAGTGACTGGCCTCCATTTATAGCTAACTGAGAAACTGCGTCGAAGCTTTCGGGAGCCTCTTACAGGGAATGGTTGCAGTTGGGAATTGGAGACTGTGCTGGCAAACGTCAGCAGCTCCTCTCCCTCGGAGGGCTCTTGGTGTGCCGACTCCTAACAGCCAGCACGGTCCCCAGCTCGTGAACGGTCCCATTGCGAGCCGGTCTCGTCCGTGAAAGAGCCACGTGAGGCTGAGCTCCAACAGTCGGGCTCCACACCTGGAGCCTTTGGGACAGGGCAGTCCTGAGCCGATGTGCCCACCAGGGGACGCGACCAAAGTTTACGTACCACAGGAAAGCGCATCAAGGCCTCGTGTTCTCTCCATGAAATGAACGTGAGCTTGAAGGGTGATGCGTCAGCGTGCACCGTGAACAGCTCGCTGGTACGCCTGTCTTTGCCCCCTCTCACGGTCTCATGCACCCGGGCTCAGTTCCATGCAGGAATGCTGAGTGGGAGTGCCAGCCTCGCTTCTGGACTCTAAAGCCTTCCAGCCCCTAATGGCAGGTTGTGTGTGTCTCTCACGTGGGGGGAGGAATGAGGTCGCCCACAGAGGTTCTGCCATGAAAGATCTAAAGACGCACACTGCTGAGGAGCTTGTTCCTCATGGAGCGTCCCCGAAGGCCAGAAGAATGCCGACGGTCTCTTTCAAAGCTGCCGGACCCTCTGCCGATCTAGGCCTGAGATACAGACCTTCTGATGGCACTGTAACCCCGCGAGATTCAGGAGACATCGCCAGTGCGAGTGGCAATCCGGAAGGAAGAACCTTCAAGGCAGAGTGTCCTTTCCTGTACAAAACGGCGCCCAAGTGGCTGAGGCAGGGAGCATTTTCCTTCACAGAACCGGCATCCTCGTATGCCTGTGGGTTACTATAAAGAAACGACACTGTGAGCAACCTCTTCGAAAAGGCCTTCGCAAGTGACTTGGAGACAACAGCAGCGCAGTGGAGGCACAGACCATTATCCTAGAGATCAGCACAGTGTCTCTAGCAGCGATCGCTTCCCGGAGGATACTTAAGCCACACCGAGATTCCAGCAGGGAGTTTTGCCTTATAGCAGTACAACTCACTCAAGAAAGAGGGATGAGGTGTAGGGCTAATCTACGTGCGCTCACGCTCTGTGTCCCCGAGAAGGTTTCACGGAGCAGAATGCATCACCGACCGCTACCACGTGTGTGCACCAAAGAAGCCCTGTGCCGTGGGTGTTCTCAGGCCGACAACGAAGACCTAGGTGTGTGCTGCACCCGCGCTCGGTGGTTCACACGTTGCGTGACCCCTGTGCCTTTGGAAGATGTTCAGAGCGGGTGGCACCTGCGTGCTGCGAGCGCAAGAGGTGTAGAGTGTAGAGGCCTTTCACACTGGAGGAAGGGCTTGCGTCTCATGGGGAGAACGTGTACGTCGCCCGGGAGATGGAGGCGCGCTCTTGACACCATTTCCTCTGCCCGTTTAAAACACAAGTGTTTGTACTCGATCTGGGCTGCCTGGTGAAACGCTTGGCAGTCCGCATCACCCTGAGCACCTTTCCTGAAGTTTGATTCGTAGCTGGGTAAACTCGGGCTTCAGAGGCTTAGATGAGACCAAACGTGTTCAGCTGGTGGCGAAAGCCTTTGACCAGAGGCATATATGCTTGTGCTTGGGGCGAGGGCTAGGCAAGAACGTTTACACCCTGGGTTTTTATCTTTACCCTAAGCTGTCCCTTTTGGCTGCAGCAGGGGGAGAGAACCCGCGGAGAGAGAACAGCTGCGAAGTGGATGCACAGAACAGTCACCTCGATACCAGCCCCGGGGTCCCAAGCAACGATCCTTCCCCGGAGGGTACTTAACCCACCCCGGGATTCAAGCAGGGAGTTCACCTTGTCCAACTCGCACAGGAGACTGGCATGAGATGTAGGACTCATCTACTTGCGTTCACACTACGTGGCACGGAGAAGTTCTCACGGAGCCGAATCCAGCACCCTTCCTCCACCACGTGTGTACACAAAGGAACGCTGGGCAGTGGGTGTTCTCAAGGCCAAGAGAGAAGCCCTTGTTCTGTGCTGCACCTGCTGGGTGGTTCAAAGGTTTTCTGACCTTCCTGCTCTGGAAGCTTTTCAGAGCTGAGGCTACGCCTGGGCTGCGAAAGCAGAGAGGCGTAGAGGTCTTTCACACTGAAGGCGTGGGCCTGTTTCCCATGGAGAAAGTGTACGTCGCCCAACCCCCACCCCCACCCCACCCCACCCCACCCCACCCCAACCCACCCCCAGCTGGAGGCGTGCGGGTTGACACCATTTTGTCCTGTCCATGGAAAATACAAAGAGGCGTACACGATTTGGGCTGTCTGGTGAGAGAATTTTGAATCGGCGGCACCCTGAGTACCTTTCCCGAAGTTTGCTTCCTAGCTGGTTAAACTCAGCATTCAGAGGCGAGATGAGAACAAACTTGCTCCGCGTGCGGCGAAGTGCCCTGATGCCCTGCCCTAAATGTTTGAGCTTCTGGCCAGCGTCACACAAGTACTTTGACACGTAGGAGTCTCACTTTTACTCCAAGCTGTCCCTGTTGGCTGAAGCAGTCGGCGTGTCTGTATCGCAGCCTGGGAGGCCGGGCGTTGGGGGAGTCTGCCAAGTGACTGGCCTCCATTTATAGCTAACTGAGAAACTGCATCGAAGCTTTCGGGAGCCTCTTACAGGGAATGGTTGCAGTTGGGAATTGGAGACTGTGCTGGCAAACGTCAGCAGCTCCTCTCCCTCGGAGGGCTCTTGGTGTGCCGACTCCTAACAGCCAGCACGGTCACCAGCTCGTGAACGGTCCCATTGCGAGCCGGTCTCATCCGTGAAAGAGCCACGTGAGGCTGAGCTCCAACAGTCGGGCTCCACACCTGGAGCCTTTGGGACAGGGCAGTCCTGAGCCGATGTGCCCACCAGGGGACGTGACCAAAGTTTACGTACCACAGGAAAGCGCATCAAGGCCTCATGTTCTCTCCATGAAATGAACGTGAGCTTGAAGGGTGATGCGTCAGCGTGCACCGTGAACAGCTCGCTGGTACGTCTGTCTTTGCCCCCTCTCACAGTCTCACGCACCCGGGCACAGTTCCGTGCAGGAATGCTGAGTGGGAGCGCCAGCCTCGCTTCTGGACTCTAAAGCCTTCCACCCCCTAATGGCAGGTTGTGTGTGTCTCTCACGTGGGGGGAGGAATGAGGTCGCCCACAGCGGTTCTGCCATGAAAGATCTAAAGACGCACGCTGCTGAGGAGCTTGTTCCTCATGGAGCATCCCCGAAGGCCAGAAGAATGCCGACGGTCTCTTTCAAAGCTGCCGGATGCTCTGCCGTTCTAGGCCTGAGATACAGACCTTGTGACGGCACTGCAACCCCGCGAGATTCAGGAGACATCGCCAGTGCGAGTGGCAATCTGGAAGGAAGAACCTCCAAGGCGGAGTATCCTTTCCTGTACAAAACAGCGCCCAAGTGGCTGAGGCAGGGAGCATTTTCCTTCACAGAACCGGCATCCTCGTATGCCTGTGGGTTACTCTAAAGAAATGACACTGTGAGCAACCTCTTCGAAAAGGCCTTCGCAAGCGAATTGGAGACAACAGCAGCGCAGTGGAGGCACAGACCATTATCCTAGAGAGCAGCACAGTGTCTCTAGCAGCGATCGCTTCCCGGAGGATACTTAAGCCACACCGAGATTCCAGCAGGGAGTTTTGCCTTATAGCAGTACAACTCACTCAAGAAAGAGGGATGAGGTGTAGGGCTAATCTACGTGCGCTCACGCTCTGTGTCCCCGAGAAGGTTTCACGGAGCAGAATGCATCACCGACCGCTACCACGTGTGTGCACCAAAGAAGCCCTGTGCCGTGGGTGTTCTCAGGCCGACAACGAAGACCTAGGTGTGTGCTGCACCCGCGCTCGGTGGTTCACACGTTGCGTGACCCCTGTGCCTTTGGAAGATGTTCAGAGCGGGTGGCACCTGCGTGCTGCGAGCGCAAGAGGTGTAGAGTGTAGAGGCCTTTCACACTGGAGGAAGGGCTTGCGTCTCATGGAGAGAACGTGTACGTCGCCCGGGAGATGGAGACGCGCTCTTGACACCATTTCCTCTGCCCGTTTAAAACACAAGTGTTTGTACTCGATCTGGGCTGCCTGGTGAAACGCTTGGCAGTCCGCATCACCCTGAGCACCTTTCCTGAAGTTTGATTCGTAGCTGGGTAAACTCGGGCTTCAGAGGCTTAGATGAGACCAAACGTGTTCAGCTGGTGGCGAAAGCCTTTGACCAGAGGCATATATGCTTGTGCTTGGGGCGAGGGCTAGGCAAGAACGTTTACACCCTGGGTTTTTATCTTTACCCTAAGCTGTCCCTTTTGGCTGCAGCAGGCGGAGAGAACCCGCGGAGAGAGAACAGCTGCGAAGTGGATGCACAGAACAGTCACCTCGATACCAGCCCCGGGGTCCCAAGCAACGATCCTTCCCCGGAGGGTACTTAACCCACCCCGGGATTCAAGCAGGGAGTTCACCTTGTCCAACTCGCACAGGAGACTGGCATGAGATGTAGGGCTCATCTACTTGCGTTCACACTACGTGGCCCGGAGAAGTTCTCATGGAGCCGAATGCAGCACCCTTCCTCCACCACGTGTGTACACAAAGGAGCGCTGGGCAGTGGGTGTTCTCAAGGCCAAGAGAGAAGCCCTTGTTCTGTGCTGCACCTGCTGGGTGGTTCAAAGGTTTTCTGACCTTCCTGCTCTGGAAGCTTTTCAGAGCTGAGGCTACGCCTGGGCTGCGAAAGCAGAGAGGCGTAGAGGCCTTTCACACTGAAGGCGTGGGCCTGTTTCCCATGGAGAAAGTGTACGTCGCCCAACCCCCACCCCCACCCCAACCCACCCCACCCCACCCCAACCCACCCCCAGCTGGAGGCGTGCGGGTTGACACCATTTTGTCCTTCCCATGGAAAATACAAAGAGGCGTACACGATTTGGGCTGTCTGGTGAGAGAATTTTGAATCGGCGGCACGCTGAGTACCTTTCCCGAAGTTTGCTTCCTAGCTGGTTAAACTCGGCATTCAGAGGCGAGATGAGAACAAACTTGCTCCGCGTGCGGCGAAGTGCCCTGATGCCCTGCCCTAAATGTTTGAGCTTCTGGCCAGCGTCACGCAAGTACTTTGACACGTAGGAGTCTCCCTTTTACTCCAAGCTGTCCCTGTTGGCTGAAGCAGTCGGCGTGTCTGTATCGCAGCCTGGGAGGCCGGGCGTTGGGGGAGTCTGCCAAGTGACTGGCCTCCATTTATAGCTAACTGAGAAACTGCGTCGAAGCTTTCAGGAGCCTCTTACAGGGAATGGTTGCAGTTGGGAATTGGAGACTGTGCTGGCAAACGTCAGCAGCTCCTCTCCCTCGGAGGGCTCTTGGTGTGCTGACTCCTAACAGCCAGCACGGTCCCCAGCTTGTGAACGGTCCCATTGCGAGCCGGTCTCGTCCGTGAAAGAGCCACGTGAGGCTGAGCTCCAACAGTCGGGCTCCACACCTGGAGCCTTTGGAACAGGGCAGTCCTGAGCCGATGTGCCCACCAGGGGACGCGACCAAAGTTTACGTACCACAGGAAAGCGCATCAAGGCCTCGTGTTCTCTCCATGAAAGGAACGTGAGCTTGAAGGGTGATGCGTCAGCGTGCACCGTGAACAGCTCGCTGGTACGCCTGTCTTTGCCCCCTCTCACGGTCTCATGCACCCTGGCTCAGTTCCATGCAGGAATGCTGAGTGGGAGTGCCAGCCTCGCTTCTGGACTCTAAAGCCTTCCAGCCCCTAATGGCAGGTTGTGTGTGTCTCTCACGTGGGGGGAGGAATGAGGTCGCCCACAGAGGTTCTGCCATGAAAGATCTAAAGACGCACGCTGCTGAGGAGCTTGTTCCTCATGGAGCGTCCCCGAAGGCCAGAAGAATGCCGACGGTCTCTTTCAAAGCTGCCGGACGCTCTGCCGTTCTAGGCCTGAGATACGGACCTTGTGACGGCACTGCAACCCCGCGAGATTCAGGAGACATCGTCAGTGCGAGTGGCAATCTGGAAGGAAGAACCTCCAAGGCGGAGTATCCTTTCCTGTACAAAACGGCGCCCAAGTGGCTGAGGCAGGGAGCATTTTCCTTCACAGAACCGGCATCCTCGTATGCCTGTGGGTTACTCTAAAGAAATGACACTGTGAGCAACCTCTTCGAAAAGGCCTTCGCAAGCGACTTGGAGACAACAGCAGCGCAGTGGAGGCACAGACCATTATCCTAGAGAGCAGCACAGTGTCTCTAGCAGCGATCGCTTCCCGGAGGATACTTAAGCCACACCGAGATTCCAGCAGGGAGTTTTGCCTTATAGCAGTACAACTCACTCAAGAAAGAGGGATGAGGTGTAGGGCTAATCTACGTGCGCTCACGCTCTGTGTCCCCGAGAAGGTTTCACGGAGCAGAATGCATCACCGACCGCTACCACGTGTGTGCACCAAAGAAGCCCTGTGCCGTGGGTGTTCTCAGGCCGACAACGAAGACCTAGGTGTGTGCTGCACCCGCGCTCGGTGGTTCACACATTGCGTGACCCCTGTGCCTTTGGAAGATGTTCAGAGCGGGTGGCACCTGCGTGCTGCGAGCACAAGAGGTGTAGAGTGTAGAGGTCTTTCACACTGGAGGAAGGGCTTGCGTCTCATGGAGAGAACGTGTACGTCGCCCGGGAGATGGAGGCGCGCTCTTGACACCATTTCCTCTGCCCGTTTAAAACACAAGTGTTTGTACTCGATCTGGGCTGCCTGGTGAAACGCTTGGCAGTCCGCATCACCCTGAGCACCTTTCCTGAAGTTTGATTCGTAGCTGGGTAAACTCGGGCTTCAGAGGCTTAGATGAGACCAAACGTGTTCAGCTTGTGGCGAAAGCCTTTGACCAGAGGCATATACGCTTGTGCTTGGGGCGAGGGCTAGGCAAGAACGTTTACACCCTGGGTTTTTATCTTTACCCTAAGCTGTCCCTTTTGGCTGCAGCAGGCGGAGAGAACCCGCGGAGAGGTAACAGCTGCGAAGTGGATGCACAGAACAGTCACCTCGATACCAGCCCCAGGATCCCAAGCAACGATCCTTCCCCGGGGGGTACTTAACCCACCCCGGGATTCAAGCAGGGAGTTCGCCTTGTCCAACTCGCACAGGAGACTGGCATGAGATGTAGGGCTCATCAACTTGCGTTCACACTACGTGGCCCGGAGAAGTTCTCACGGAGCCGAATCCAGCACCCTTCCTCCACCACGTGTGTACACAAAGGAGCGCTGGGCAGTGGGTGTTCTCAAGGCCAAGAGAGGAGCCCTTGTTCTGTGCTGCACCTGCTGGGTGGTTCAAAGGTTTTCTGACCTTCCTGCTCTGGAAGCTTTTCAGAGCTGAGGCTACGCCTGGGCTGCGAAAGCAGAGAGGCGTAGAGTCCTTTCACACTGAAGGTGTGGGCCTGTTTCCCATGGAGAAAGTGTACGTCACCCAACCCCCACCCCCACCCCACCCCACCCCACCCCACCCCAACCCACCCCCAGCTGGAGGCGTGTGGGTTGACACCATTTTGTCCTGCCCATGGAAAATACAAAGAGGCGTACACGATTTGGGCTGTCTGGTGAGAGAATTTTGAATCGGCGGCACCCTGAGTACCTTTCACGAAGTTTGCTTCCTAGCTGGTTAAACTCGGCATTCAGAGGTGAGATGAGAACAAACTTGCTCCGCGTGCGGCGAAGTGCCCTGATGCCCTGCCCTAAATGTTTGAGCTTCTGGCCAGCGTCACGCAAGTACTTTGACACGTAGGAGTCTCACTTTTACTCCAAGCTGTCCCTGTTGGCTGAAGCAGTCGGCGTGTCTGTATCGCAGCCTGGGAGGCCGGGCGTTGGGGGAGTCTGCCAAGTGACTGGCCTCCATTTATAGCTAACGGAGAAACTGCGTCGAAGCTTTCGGGAGCCTCTTACAGGGAATGGTTGCAGTTGGGAATTGGAGACTGTGCTGGCAAACGTCAGCAGCTCCTCTCCCTCGGAGGGCTCTTGGTGTGCCCACTCCTAACAGCCAGCACGGTCCCCAGCTCGTGAACGGTCCCATTGCGAGCCGGTCTCGTCCGTGAAAGAGCCACGTGAGGCTGAGCTCCAAGAGTCGGGCTCCACACCTGGAGCCTTTGGGACAGGGCAGTCCTGAGCCGATGTGCCCACCAGGGGACGCGACCAAAGTTTACGTACCACAGGAAAGCGCATCAAGGCCTCGTGTTCTCTCCATGAAATGAACGTGAGCTTGAAGGGTGATGCGTCAGCGTGCACCGTGAACAGCTCGCTGGTACGCCTGTCTTTGCCCCCTCTCACGGTCTCATGCACCCGGGCTCAGTTCCATGCAGGAATGCTGAGTGGGAGTGCCAGCCTCGCTTCTGGACTCTAAAGCCTTCCAGCCCCTAATGGCAGGTTGTGTGTGTCTCTCACGTGGGGGGAGGAATGAGGTCGCCCACAGAGGTTCTGCCATGAAAGATCTAAAGACGCACACTGCTGAGGAGCTTGTTCCTCATGGAGCGTCCCCGAAGGCCAGAAGAATGCCGACGGTCTCTTTCAAAGCTGCCGGACCCTCTGCCGATCTAGGCCTGAGATACAGACCTTGTCACGGCACTGTAACCCCGCGAGATTCAGGAGACATCGCCAGTGCGAGTGGCAATCCGGAAGGAAGAACCTTCAAGGCAGAGTGTCCTTTCCTGTACAAAACGGCGCCCAAGTGGCTGAGGCAGGGAGCATTTTCCTTCACAGAACCGGCATCCTCGTATGCCTGTGGGTTACTATAAAGAAACGACACTGTGAGCAACCTCTTCGAAAAGGCCTTCGCAAGTGACTTGGAGACAACAGCAGCGCAGTGGAGGCACAGACCATTATCCTAGAGATCAGCACAGTGTCTCTAGCAGCGATCGCTTCCCGGAGGATACTTAAGCCACACCGAGATTCCAGCAGGGAGTTTTGCCTTATAGCAGTACAACTCACTCAAGAAAGAGGGATGAGGTGTAGGGCTAATCTACGTGCGCTCACGCTCTGTGTCCCCGAGAAGGTTTCACGGAGCAGAATGCATCACCGACCGCTACCACGTGTGTGCACAAAAGAAGCCCTGTGCCGTGGGTGTTCTCAGGCCGACAACGAAGACCTAGGTGTGTGCTGCACCCGCGCTCGGTGGTTCACACGTTGCGTGACCCCTGTGCCTTTGGAAGATGTTCAGAGCGGGTGGCACCTGCGTGCTGCGAGCGCAAGAGGTGTAGAGTGTAGAGGCCTTTCACACTGGAGGAAGGGCTTGCGTCTCATGGGGAGAACGTGTACGTCGCCCGGGAGATGGAGGCGCGCTCTTGACACCATTTCCTCTGCCCGTTTAAAACACAAGTGTTTGTACTCGATCTGGGCTGCCTGGTGAAACGCTTGGCAGTCCGCATCACCCTGAGCACCTTTCCTGAAGTTTGATTCGTAGCTGGGTAAACTCGGGCTTCAGAGGCTTAGATGAGACCAAACGTGTTCAGCTGGTGGCGAAAGCCTTTGACCAGAGGCATATATGCTTGTGCTTGGGGCGAGTGCTAGGCAAGAACGTTTACACCCTGGGTTTTTATCTTTACCCTAAGCTGTCCCTTTTGGCTGCAGCAGGCGGAGAGAACCCGCGGAGAGAGAACAGCTGCGAAGTGGATGCACAGAACAGTCACCTCGATACCAGCCCCGGGGTCCCAAGCAACGATCCTTCCCCGGAGGGTACTTAACCCACCCCGGGATTCAAGCAGGGAGTTCACCTTGTCCAACTCGCACAGGAGACTGGCATGAGATGTAGGACTCATCTACTTGCGTTCACACTACGTGGCCCGGAGAAGTTCTCACGGAGCCGAATCCAGCACCCTTCCTCCACCACGTGTGTACACAAAGGAACGCTGGGCAGTGGGTGTTCTCAAGGCCAAGAGAGAAGCCCTTGTTCTGTGCTGCACCTGCTGGGTGGTTCAAAGGTTTTCTGACCTTCCTGCTCTGGAAGCTTTTCAGAGCTGAGGCTACGCCTGGGCTGCGAAAGCAGAGAGGCGTAGAGGCCTTTCACACTGAAGGCGTGGGCCTGTTTCCCATGGAGAAAGTGTACGTCGCCCAACCCCCACCCCCACCCCACCCCACCCCACCCCACCCCAACCCACCCCCAGCTGGAGGCGTGCGGGTTGACACCATTTTGTCCTGCCCATGGAAAATACAAAGAGGCGTACACGATTTGGGCTGTCTGGTGAGAGAATTTTGAATCGGCGGCACCCTGAGTACCTTTCCCGAAGTTTGCTTCCTAGCTGGTTAAACTCAGCATTCAGAGGCGAGATGAGAACAAACTTGCTCCGCGTGCGGCGAAGTGCCCTGATGCCCTGCCCTAAATGTTTGAGCTTCTGGCCAGCGTCACACAAGTACTTTGACACGTAGGAGTCTCACTTTTACTCCAAGCTGTCCCTGTTGGCTGAAGCAGTCGGCGTGTCTGTATCGCAGCCTGGGAGGCCGGGCGTTGGAGGAGTCTGCCAAGTGACTGGCCTCCATTTATAGCTAACTGAGAAACTGCATCGAAGCTTTCGGGAGCCTCTTACAGGGAATGGTTGCAGTTCGGAATTGGAGACTGTGCTGGCAAACGTCAGCAGCTCCTCTCCCTCGGAGGGCTCTTGGTGTGCCGACTCCTAACAGCCAGCACGGTCACCAGCTCGTGAACGGTCCCATTGCGAGCAGGTCTCATCCGTGAAAGAGCCACGTGATGCTGAGCTAAAACAGTCGGGCTCCACACCTGGAGCCTTTGGGACAGGGCAGTCCTGAGCCGATGTGCCCACCAGGGGACGTGACCAAAGTTTACGTACCACAGGAAAGCGCATCAAGGCCTCGTGTTCTCTCCATGAAATGAACGTGAGCTTGAAGGGTGATGCGTCAGCGTGCACCGTGAACAGCTCGCTGGTACGTCTGTCTTTGCCCCCTCTCACAGTCTCATGCACCCGGGCACAGTTCCGTGCAGGAATGCTGAGTGGGAGCGCCAGCCTCGCTTCTGGACTCTAAAGCCTTCCACCCCCTAATGGCAGGTTGTGTGTGTCTCTCACGTGGGGGGAGGAATGAGGTCGCCCACAGCGGTTCTGCCACGAAAGATCTAAAGACGCACGCTGCTGAGGAGCTTGTTCCTCATGGAGCGTCCCCGAAGGCCAGAAGAATGCCGACGGTCTCTTTCAAAGCTGCCGGACGCTCTGCCGTTCTAGGCCTGAGATACGGACCTTGTGACGGCACTGCAACCCCGCGAGATTCAGGAGACATCGCCAGTGCGAGTGGCAATCTGGAAGGAAGAACCTCCAAGGCGGAGTATCCTTTCCTGTACAAAACGGCGCCCAAGTGGCTGAGGCAGGGAGCATTTTCCTTCACAGAACCGGCATCCTCGTATGCCTGTGGGTTACTCTAAAGAAATGACACTGTGAGCAACCTCTTCGAAAAGGCCTTCGCAAGCGACTTGGAGACAACAGCAGCGCAGTGGAGGCACAGACCATTATCCTAGAGAGCAGCACAGTGTCTCTAGCAGCGATCGCTTCCCGGAGGATACTTAAGCCACACCGAGATTCCAGCAGGGAGTTTTGCCTTATAGCAGTACAACTCACTCAAGAAAGAGGGATGAGGTGTAGGGCTAATCTACGTGCGCTCACGCTCTGTGTCCCCGAGAAGGTTTCACGGAGCAGAATGCATCACCGACCGCTACCACGTGTGTGCACCAAAGAAGCCCTGTGCCGTGGGTGTTCTCAGGCGGACAACGAAGACCTAGGTGTGTGCTACACCCGCGCTCGGTGGTTCACACGTTGCGTGACCCCTGTGCCTTTGGAAGATGTTCAGAGCGGGTGGCACCTGCGTGCTGCGAGCGCAAGAGGTGTAGAGTGTAGAGGCCTTTCACACTGGAGGAAGGGCTTGCGTCTCATGGGGAGAACGTGTACGTCGCCCGGGAGATGGAGGCGCGCTCTTGACACCATTTCCTCTGCCCGTTTAAAACACAAGTGTTTGTACTCGATCTGGGCTGCCTGGTGAAACGCTTGGCAGTCCGCATCACCCTGAGCACCTTTCCTGAAGTTTGATTCGTAGCTGGGTAAACTCGGGCTTCAGAGGCTTAGATGAGACCAAACGTGTTCAGCTGGTGGCGAAAGCCTTTGACCAGAGGCATATACGCTTGTGCTTGGGGCGAGGGCTAGGCAAGAACGTTTACACCCTGGGTTTTTATCTTTACCCTAAGCTGCCCCTTTTGGCTGCAGCAGGCAGAGAGAACCCGCGGAGAGAGAACAGCTGCGAAGTGGATGCACAGAACAGTCACCTCGATACCAGCCCCGGGGTCCCAAGCAACGATCCTTCCCCGGAGGGTACTTAACCCACCCCGGGATTCAAACAGGGAGTTCACCTTGTCCAACTCGCACAGGAGACTGGCATGAGATGTAGGGCTCATCTACTTGCGTTCACACTACGTGGCCCGGAGAAGTTCTCATGGAGCCGAATCCAGCACCCTTCCTCCACCACGTGTGTACACAAAGGAGCGCTGGGCAGTGGGTGTTCTCAAGGCCAAGAGAGAAGCCCTTGTTCTGTGCTGCACCTGCTGGGTGGTTCAAAGGTTTTCTGACCTTCCTGCTCTGGAAGCTTTTCAGAGCTGAGGCTACGCCTGGGCTGCGAAAGCAGAGAGGCGTAGAGGCCTTTCACACTGAAGGCGTGGGCCTGTTTCCCATGGAGAAAGTGTACGTCCCCCAACCCCCACCCCCACCCCAACCCACCCCACCCCACCCCAACCCACCCCCAGCTGGAGGCGTGCGGGTTGACACCATTTTGTCCTGCCCATGGAAAATACAAAGAGGCGTACACGATTTGGGCTGTCTGGTGAGAGAATTTTGAATCGGCGGCACCCTGAGTACCTTTCCCGAAGTTTGCTTCCTAGCTGGTTAAACTCGGCATTCAGAGGCGAGATGAGAACAAACTTGCTCCGCGTGCGGCGAAGTGCCCTGATGCCCTGCCCTAAATGTTTGAGCTTCTGGCCAGCGTCACGCAAGTAATTTGACACGTAGGAGTCTCACTTTTACTCCAAGCTGGCCCTGTTGGCTGAAGCAGTCAGCGTGTCTGTATCGCAGCCTGGGAGGCCGGGCGTTGGGGGAGTCTGCCAGGTGCCTGGCCTCCATTTATAGCTAACTGAGAAACTGCGTCGAAGCTTTCGGGAGCCTCTTACAGGGAATGGTTGCAGTTGGGAATTGGAGACTGTGCTGGCAAACGTCAGCAGCTCCTCTCCCTCGGAGGGCTCTTGGTGTGCCGACTCCTAACAGCCAGCACGGTCCCCAGCTCGTGAACGGTCCCATTGCGAGCCGGTCTCGTCCGTGAAAGAGCCACGTGAGGCTGAGCTCCAACAGTCGGGCTCCACACCTGGAGCCTTTGGGACAGGGCAGTCCTGAGCCGATGTGCCCACCAGGGGACGCGACCAAAGTTTACGAACCACAGAAAAGCGCATCAAGGCCTCGTGTTCTCTCCATGAAATGAACGTGAGCTTGAAGGGTGATGCGTCAGCGTGCACCGTGAACAGCTCGCTGGTACGCCTGTCTTTGCCCCCTCTCACGGTCTCACGCACCCAGGCTCAGTTCCGTGCAGGAATGCTGAGTGGGAGCGCCAGCCTCGCTTCTGGACTCTAAAGCCTTCCCCCCCTAATGGCAGGTTGTGTGTGTCTCTCACGTGGGGGGAGGAATGAGGTCGCCCACAGAGGTTCTGCCATGAAAGATCTAAAGACGCACGCGGCTGAGGAGCTTGTTCCTCATGGAGCGTCCCCGAAGGCCAGAAGAATGCCGACGGTCTCTTTCAAAGCTGCCGGACGCTCTGCCATTCTAGGCCTGAGATACGGACCTTGTGACGGCACTGTAACCCCACGAGATTCAGGAGACATCGCCAGTGCGAGTGGCAATCCGGAAGGAAGAACCTCCAAGGCGGAGTGTCCTTTCCTGTACAAAACGGCGGCCAAGTGGCTGAGGCAGGGAGCATTTTCCTTCACAGAACCGGCATCCTCGTGTACCCGAGGGTTACTCTAAAGAAACGACACTGTGAGCAACCTCTTCAAAAAGGCCTTCGCAAGCGACTTGGAGACAACAGCAGCGCAGTGGAGGCAAAGACCATTATCCTAGAGAGCAGCACAGTGTCTCTAGCAGCGATCGCTTCCCGGAGGATACTTAAGCCACACCGAGATTCCAGCAGGGAGTTTTGCCTTATAGCAGTACAACTCACTCAAGAAAGAGGGATGAGGTGTAGGGCTAATCTACGTGCGCTCACGCTCTGTGTCCCCGAGAAGGTTTCACGGAGCAGAATGCATCACCGACCGCTACCACGTGTGTGCACCAAAGAAGCCCTGTGCCGTGGGTGTTCTCAGGCCGACAGCGAAGACCTAGGTGTGTGCTGCACCCGCGCTCGGTGGTTCACACGTTGCGTGACCCCTGTGCCTTTGGAAGATGTTCAGAGCGGGTAGCACCTGCGTGCTGCGAGCGCAAGAGGTGTAGAGTGTAGAGGCCTTTCACACTGGAGGAAGGGCTTGCGTCTCATGGAGAGAACGTGTACGTCGCCTGGGAGATGGAGGCGCGCTCTTGACACCATTTCCTCTGCCCGTTTAAAACACAAGTGTTTGTACTCGATCTGGGCTGCCTGGTGAAACGCTTGGCAGTCCGCATCACCCTGAGCACCTTTCCTGAAGTTTGATTCGTAGCTGGGTAAACTCGGGCTTCAGAGGCTTAGATGAGACCAAACGTGTTCAGCTGGTGGCGAAAGCCTTTGACCAGAGGCATATACGCTTGTGCTTGGGGCGAGGGCTAGGCAAGAACGTTTACACCCTGGGTTTTTATCTTTACCCTAAGCTGTCCCTTTTGGCTGCAGCAGGCGGAGAGAACCCACGGAGAGAGAACAGCTGCGAAGTGGATGCACAGAACAGTCACCTCGATACCAGCCCCAGGGTCCCAAGCAACGATCCTTCCCCAGAGGGTACTTAACCCACCCCGGGATTCAAGCAGGGAGTTCGCCTTGTCCAACTCGCACAGGAGACTGGCATGAGATGTAGGGCTCATCTACTTGCGTTCACACTACGTGGCCCGGAGAAGTTCTCACGGAGCCGAATCCAGAACCCTTCCTCCACCACGTGTGTACACAAAGGAGCGCTGGGCAGTGGGTGTTCTCAAGGCCAAGAGAGAAGCCCTTGTTCTGTGCTGCACCTGCTGGGTGGTTCAAAGGTTTTCTGACCTTCCTGCTCTGGAAGCTTTTCAGAGCTGAGGCTACGCCTGGGCTGCGAAATCAGAGAGGCGTAGAGGCCTTTCACACTGAAGGCGTGGGCCTGTTTCCCATGGAGAAAGTGTACGTCGCCCAACCCCCACCCCCACCCCATCCCACCCCACCCCACCCCACCCCACCCCAGCCCACCCCCAGCTGGAGGCGTGCGGGTTGACACCATTTTGTCCTGCCCATGGAAAATACAAAGAGGCGTACACGATTTGGGCTGTCTGGTGAGAGAATTTTGAATCGGTGGCACCCTGAGTACCTTTCCCGAAGTTTGCTTCCTAGCTGGTTAAACTCGGCATTCAGAGGCGAGATGAGAACAAACTTGCTCCGCGTGCGGCGAAGTGCCCTGATGCCCTGCCCTAAATGTTTGAGCTTCTGGCCAGCGTCACACAAGTACTTTGACACGTAGGAGTCTCACTTTTACTCCAAGCTGTCCCTGTTGGCTGAAGCAGTCGGCGTGTCTGTATCGCAGCCTGGGAGGCCGGGCGTTGGGGGAGTCTGCCAAGTGACTGGTCTCCATTTATAGCTAACTGAGAAACTGCGTCGAAGCTTTCGGGAGCCTCTTACAGGGAATGGTTGCAGTTGGGAATTGGAGACTGTGCTGGCAAACGTCAGCAGCTCCTCTCCCTCGGAGGGCTCTTGGTGTGCTGACTCCTAACAGCCAGCACGGTCCCCAGCTCGTGAACGGTCCCATTGTGAGCCGGTCTCGTCCGTGAAAGAGCCACATGAGGCTGAGCTCCAACAGTCGGGCTCCACACCTGGAGCCTTTGGGACAGGGCAGTCCTGAGCCGATGTGCCCACCAGGGGACGCGACCAAAGTTTACGTACCACAGAAAAGCGCATCAAGGCCTCGTGTTCTCTCCATGAAATGAACGTGAGCTTGAAGGGTGATGCGTCAGCGTGCACCGTGTACAGCTCGCTGGTACGCCTGTCTTTGCCCCCTCTCACGGTCTCACGCACCCGGGCTCAGTTCCGTGCAGGAATGCTGAGTGGGAGCGCCAGCCTCGCTTCTGGACTCTAAAGCCTTCCACCCCCTAATGGCAGGTTGTGTGTGTCTCTCACGTGGGGGGAGGAAGGAGGTCGCCCACAGAGGTTCTGCCATGAACGATCTAAAGACGCACGCTGCTGAGGAGCTTGTTCCTCATGGAGCGTCCCCGAAGGCCAGAAGAATGCCGACGGTCTCTTTCAAAGCTGCCGGACGCTCTGCCGTTCTAGGCCTGAGATACGGACCTTGTGACGGCACTGTAACCCCACGAGATTCAGGAGACATCGCCAGTGTGAGTGGCAATCCGGAAGGAAGAACCTCCAAGGCGGAGTGTCCTTTCCTGTACAAAACGGCGGCCAAGTGGCTGAGGCAGGGAGCATTTTCCTTCACAGAACCGGCATCCTCGTATACCCGAGGGTTACTCTAAAGAAACGACACTGTGAGCAACCTCTTCGAAAAGGCCTTCGCAAGCGACTTGGAGACAACAGCAGCGCAGTGGAGGCACAGACCATTATCCTACAGAGCAGCACAGTGTCTCTAGCAGCGATCGCTTCCCGGAGGATACTTAAGCCACACCGAGATTCCAGCAGGGAGTTTTGCCTTATAGCAGTACAACTCACTCAAGAAAGAGGGATAAGGTGTAGGGCTAATCTATTTGCGCTCACGCTCTGTGTCCCCGAGAATGTTTCACGGAGCAGAATGCATCACTGACCGCTACCACGTGTGTGCACCAAAGAAGCCCTGTGCCGTGGGTGTTCTCAGGCCGACAGCGAAGACCTAGGTGTGTGCTGCACCCGCGCTCGGTGGTTCACACGTTGCGTGACCCCTGTGCCTTTGGAAGATGTTCAGAGCGGGTGGCATCTGCGTGCTGCGAGCGCAAGAGGTGTAGAGTGTAGAGGCCTTTCACACTGGAGGAAGGGCTTGCGTCTCATGGAGAGAACGTGTACGTCGCCTGGGAGATGGAGGCGCGCTCTTGACACCATTTCCTCTGCCCGTTTAAAACACAAGTGTTTGTACTCTATCTGGGCTGCCTGGTGAAACGCTTGGCAGTCCGCATCACCCTGAGCACCTTTCCTGAAGTTTGATTCGTAGCTGGGTAAACTCGGGCTTCAGAGGCTTAGATGAGACCAAACGTGTTCAGCTGGTGGCGAAAGCCTTTGACCAGAGGCATATACGCTTGTGCTTGGGGCGAGGGCTAGGCAAGAACGTTTACACCCTGGGTTTTTATCTTTACCCTAAGCTGTCCCTTTTGGCTGCAGCAGGCGGAGAGAACCCACGGAGAGAGAACAGCTGCGAAGTGGATGCACAGAACAGTCACCTCGATACCAGCCCCGGGGTCCCAAGCAACGATCCTTCCCCAGAGGGTACTTAACCCACCCCGGGATTCAAGCAGGGAGTTCGCCTTGTCCAACTCGCACAGGAGACTGGCATGAGATGTAGGGCTCATCTACTTGCGTTCACACTACGTGGCCCGGAGAAGTTCTCACGGAGCCGAATCCAGAACCCTTCCTCCACCACGTGTGTACACAAAGGAGCGCTGGGCAGTGGGTGTTCTCAAGGCCAAGAGAGAAGCCCTTGTTCTGTGCTGCACCTGCTGGGTGGTTCAAAGGTTTTCTGACCTTCCTGCTCTGGAAGCTTTTCAGAGCTGAGGCTACGCCTGGGCTGCGAAAGCAGAGAGGCGTAGAGGCCTTTCACACTGAAGGCGTGGGCCTGTTTCCCATGGAGAAAGTGTACGTCACCCAACCCCCACCCCCACCCCACCCCACCCCACCCCACCCCAACCCACCCCCAGCTGGAGGCGTGCGGGTTGACACCATTTTGTCCTGCCCATGGAAAATACAAAGACGCGTACACGATTTGGGCTGTCTGGTGAGAGAATTTTGAATCGGCGTCACCCTGAGTACCTTTCCCGAAGTTTGCTTCCTAGCTGGTTAAACTCGGCATTCAGAGGCGAGATGAGAACAAACTTGCTCCGCGTGCGGCGAAGTGCCCTGATGCCCTGCCCTAAATGTTTGAGCTTCTGGCCAGCGTCACGCAACTACTTTGACACGTAGGAGTCTCACTTTTACTCCAAGCTGTCCCTGTTGGCTGAAGCAGTCGGCGTGTCTGTATCGCAGCCTGGGAGGCTGGGCGTTGGGGGAGTCTGCCAAGTGACTGGCCTCCATTTATAGCTAACTGAGAAACTGCGTCAAAGCTTTCAGGAGCCTCTTACAGGGAATGGTTGCAGTTGGGAATTGGAGACTGTGCTGGCAAACGTCAGCAGCTCCTCTCCCTCGGAGGGCTCTTGGTGTGCCGACTCCTAACAGCCAGCCGGTCCCCAGCTCGTGAACGGTCCCATTGCGAGCCGGTCTCGTCCGTGAAAGAGCCACATGAGGCTGAGCTCCAACAGTCGGGCTCCACACCTGGAGCCTTTGGGACAGGGCAGTCCTGAGCCGATGTGCCCACCAGGGGACGTGACCAAAGTTTACGTACGCCAGGAAAGCGCATCAAAGCCTCGTGTTCTCTCCATGAAATGAACGTGAGCTTGAAGGGTGATGCGTCAGCGTGCACCGTGAACAGCTCGCTGGTACGCCTGTCTTTGCCCCCTCTCACGGTCTCACGCACCCGGGCTCAGTTCCGTGCAGGAATGCTGAGTGGGAGCGCCAGCCTCGCTTCTGGAATCTAAAGCCTTCCACCCCCTAATGGCAGGTTGTGTGTGTCTCTCACGTGGGGGGAGGAATGAGGTCGCCCACAGAGGTTCTGCCATGAACGATCTAAAGACGCACGCTGCTGAGGAGCTTGTTCCTCATGGAGCGTCCCCGAAGGCCAGAAGAATGCCGACGGTCTCTTTCAAAGCTGCCGGATGCTCTGCCATTCTAGGCCTGAGATACGGACCTTGTGACGGCACTGTAACCCCGCGAGATTCAGGAGACATCGCCAGTGCGAGTGGCAATCCGAAAGGAAGAACCTCCAAGGCGGAGTGTCCTTTCCTGTACAAAACGGCGCCCAAGTGGCTGAGGCAGGGAGCATTTTCCTTCACAGAAGCGGCATCCTCGTATGCCTGTGGGTTACTCTAAAGAAACGACACTGTGAGCAACCTCTTCGAAAAGGCCTTCGCAAGCGACTTGGAGACAACAGCAGCGCAGTGGAGGCACAGACCATTATCCTAGAGAGCAGCACAGTGTCTCTAGCAGCGATCGCTTCCCGGAGGATACTTAAGCCACACCGAGATTCCAGCAGGGAGTTTTGCCTTATAGCAGTACAACTCACTCAAGAAAGAGGGATGAGGTGTAGGGCTAATCTACGTGCGCTCACGCTCTGTGTCCCCGAGAAGGTTTCACGGAGCAGAATGCATCACCGACCGCTACCACGTGTGTGCACCAAAGAAGCCCTGTGCTGTGGGTGTTCTCAGGCCGACAGCGAAGACCTAGGTGTGTGCTGCACCCGCGCTCGGTGGTTCACACTTTGCGTGACCCGTGTGCCTTTGGAAGATGTTCAGAGCGGGTGGCATCTGCGTGCTGCGAGCGCAAGAGGTGTAGAGTGTAGAGGCCTTTCACACTGGAGGAAGGGCTTGCGTCTCATGGAGAGAACGTGTACGTCGCCCGGGAGATGGAGGCGCGCTCTTGACACCATTTCCTCTGCCCGTTTAAAACACAAGTGTTTGTACTCGATCTGGTCTGCCTGGTGAAACGCTTGGCAGTCCGCATCACCCTGAGCACCTTTCCTGAAGTTTGATTCGTAGCTGGGTAAACTCGGGCTTCAGAGGCTTAGATGAGACCAAACGTGTTCAGCTTGTGGCGAAAGCCTTTGACCAGAGGCATATATGCTTGTGCTTGGGGCGAGGGCTAGGCAAGAACGTTTACACCCTGGGTTTTTATCTTTACCCTAAGCTGTCCGTTTTGGCTGCAGCAGGCGGAGAGAACCCGCGGAGGGAGAACAGCTGCGAATTGGATGCACAGAACAGTCACCTCGATACCAGCCCCGGGGTCCCAAGCAACGATCCTTCCCCAGAGGGTACTTAACCCACCACGGGATTCAAGCAGGGAGTTCGCCTTGTCCAACTCGCACAGGAGACTGGCATGAGATGTAGGGCTCATCTACTTGCGTTCACACTACGTGGCGCGGAGAAGTTCTCACGGAGCCGAATCCAGCACCCTTCCTCCACCACGTGTGTACACAAAGGAGCGCTGGGCAGTGGGTGTTCTCAAGGCCAAGAGAGAATCCCTTGTTCTGTGCTGCACCTGCTGGGTGGTTCAAAGGTTTTCTGACCTTCCTGCTCTGGAAGCTTTTCAGAGCTGAGGCTACGCCTGGGCTGCGAAAGCAGAGAGGCGTAGAGGCCTTTCACACTGAAGGCGTGGGCCTGTTTCCCATGGAGAAAGTGTACGTCGCCCAACCCCCACCCCCACCCCATCCCACCCCACCCCACCCCACCCCAACCCACCCCCAGCTGGAGGCGTGCGGGTTGACACCATTTTGTCCTGCCCATGGAAAATACAAAGAGGCGTACACGATTTGGGCTGTCTGGTGAGAGAATTTTGAATCGGCGGCACCCTGAGTACCTTTCCCGAAGTTTGCTTCCTAGCTGGTTAAACTCGGCATTCAGAGGCGAGATGAGAACAAACTTGCTCCGCGTGCGGCGAAGTGCCCTGATGCCCTGCCCTAAATGTTTGAGCTTCTGGCCAGCATCACGCAAGTACTTTGACACGTAGGAGTCTCCCTTTTACTCTAAGCTGTCCCTGTTGGCTGAAGCAGTCGGCGTGTCTGTATCGCAGCCTGGGAGGCCGGGCGTTGGGGGAGTCTGCCAAGTGACTGGCCTCCATTTATAGCTAACTGAGAAACTGCGTCGAAGCTTTCGGGAGCCTCTTACAGGGAATGGTTGCAGTTGGGAATTGGAGACTGTGCTGGCAAACGTCAGCAGCTCCTCTCCCTCGGAGGGCTCTTGGTGTGCCGACTCCTAACAGCCAGCACGGTCCCCAGCTCGTGAACGGTCCCATTGCGAGCCGGTCTCGTCCGTGAAAGAGCCACGTGAGGCTGAGCTCCAACAGTCGGGCTCCACACCTGGAGCCTTTGGGACAGGGCAGTCCTGAGCCGATGTGCCCACCAGGGGACGCGACCAATGTTTACGTACCACAGGAAAGCGCATCAAGGCCTCGTGTTCTCTCCATGAAATGAACGTGAGCTTGAAGGGTGATGCGTCAGTGTGCACCGTGAACAGCTCGCTGGTACGCCTGACTTTGCCCCCTCTCACGGTCTCATGCACCCGGGCTCAGTTCCATGCAGGAATGCTGAGTGGGAGTGCCAGCCTCGCTTCTGGACTCTAAAGCCTTCCAGCCCCTAATGGCAGGTTGTGTGTGTCTCTCACGTGGGGGGAGGAATGAGGTCGCCCACAGAGGTTCTGCCATGAAAGATATAAAGACGCACGCTGCTGAGGAGCTTGTTCCTCATGGAGCGTCCCCGAAGGCCAGAAGAATGCCGACGGTCTCTTTCAAAGCTGCCGGATGCTCTGCCGTTCTAGGCCTGAGATACAGACCTTGTGACGGCACTGTAACCCCGCGAGATTCAGGAGACATCGCCAGTGCGAGTGGCAATCCGGAAGGAAGAACCTTCAAGGCAGAGTGTCCTTTCCTGTACAAAACGGCGCCCAAGTGGCTGAGGCAGGGAGCATTTTCCTTCACAGAACCGGCATACTCGTATGCCTGTGGGTTACTCTAAAGAAACGACACTGTGAGCAACCTCATCGAAAAGGCCTTCGCAAGCGACTTGGAGACAACAGCAGCGCAGTGGAGGCACAGACCATTATCCTAGAGAGCAGCACAGTGTCTCTAGCAGCGATCGCTTCCCGGAGGATACTTAAGCCACACCGAGATTCCAGCAGGGAGTTTTGCCTTATAGCAGTACAACTCACTCAAGAAAGAGGGATGAGGTGTAGGGCTAATCTACGTGCGCTCACGCTCTGTGTCCCCGAGAAGGTTTCACGGAGCAGAATGCATCACCGACCGCTACCACGTGTGTGCACCAAAGAAGCCCTGTGCCGTGGGTGTTCTCAGGCCGACAGCGAAGACCTAGGTGTGTGCTGCACCTGCGCTCGGTGGTTCACACGTTGCGTGACCCCTGTGCCTTTGGAAGATGTTCAGAGCGGGTGGCACCTGCGTGCTGCGAGCGCAAGAGTTGTAGAGTGTAGAGGCCTTTCACACTGGAGGAAGGGCTTGCGTCTCATGGAGAGAACGTGTACGTCGCCCCGGAGATGGAGGCGCGCTCTTGACACCATTTCCTCTGCCCGTTTAAAACACAAGTGTTTGTACTCGATCTGGGCTGCCTGGTGAAACGCTTGGCAGTCCGCATCACCCTGAGCACCTTTCCTGAAGTTTGATTAGTAGCTGGGTAAACTCGGGCTTCAGAGGCTTAGATGAGACCAAACGTGTTCAGCTTGTGGCGAAAGCCTTTGACCAGAGGCATATACGCTTGTGCTTGGGGCGAGGGCTAGGCAAGAACGTTTACACCCTGGGTTTTTATCTTTACCCTAAGCTGTCCCTTTTGGCTGCAGCAGGCGGAGAGAACCCGCGGAGAGGGAACAGCTGCGAAGTGGATGCACAGAACAGTCACCTCGATACCAGCCCCAGGGTCCCAAGCAACGATCCTTCCCCGGAGGGTACTTAACCCACCCCGGGATTCAAGCAGGGAGTTCGCCTTGTCCAACTCGCACAGGAGACTGGCATGAGATGTAGGGCTCATCTACTTGCGTTCACACTACGTGGCCCGGAGAAGTTCTCACGGAGCCGAATCCAGCACCCTTCCTCCACCACGTGTGTACACAAAGGAGCGCTGGGCAGTGGGTGTTCTCAAGGCGAACGGAGGAGCCCTTGTTCTGTGCTGCACCTGCTGGGTGGTTCAAAGGTTTTCTGACCTTCCTGCTCTGGAAGCTTTTCAGAGCTGAGGCTACGCCTGGGCTGCGAAAGCAGAGAGGCGTAGAGGCCTTTCACACTGAAGGCATGGGCCTGTTTCCCATGGAGAAAGTGTACGTCACCCAACCCCCACCCCCACCCCACCCCACCCCACCCCACCCCAACCCACCCCCAGCTGGAGGCGTGCGGGTTGACACCATTTTGTCCTGCCCATGGAAAATATAAAGAGGCGTACACGATTTGGGCTGTCTGGTGAGAGAATTTGGAATCGGCGGCACCCTGAGTACCTTTCCCGAAGTTTGCTTCCTAGCTGGTTAAACTCGGCATTCAGAGGCGAGATGAGAACAAACTTGCTCCGCGTGCGGCGAAGTGCCCTGATGCCCTGCCCTAAATGTTTGAGCTTCTGGCCAGCGTCACGCAAGTACTTTGACACGTAGGAGTCTCACTTTTACTCCAAGCTGTCCCTGTTGGCTGAAGCAGTCGGCGTGTCTGTATCGCAGCCTGGGAGGCCGGGCGTTGGGGGAGTCTGCCAAGTGACTGGCCTCCATTTATAGCTAACTGAGAAACTGCATCGAAGCTTTCGGGAGCCTCTTACAGGGAATGGTTGCAGTTGGGAATTGGAGACTGTGCTGGCAAACGTCAGCAGCTCCTCTCCCTCGGAGGGCTCTTGGTGTGCCGACTCCTAACAGCCAGCACGGTCCCCAGCTCGTGAACGGTCCCATTGCGAGCCGGTCTCGTCCGTGAAAGAGCCACGTGAGGCTGAGCTCCAACAGTCGGGCTCCACACCTGGAGCCTTTGGGACAGGGCAGTCCTGAGCCGATGTGCCCACCAGGGGACGCAACCAATGTTTACGTACCACAGGAAAGCGCATCAAGGCCTCGTGTTCTCTCCATGAAATGAATGAGAGCTTGAAGGGTGATGCGTCAGCGTGCACCGTGAACAGCTCGCTGGTACGCCTGTCTTTGCCCCCTCTCACGGTCTCACGCACCCGGGCTCAGTTCCATGCAGGAATGCTGACTGGGAGCACCAGACTCGCTTCTGGACTCTAAAGCCTTCCACCCCCTAATGGCAGGTTTTGTGTGTCTCTCACGTGGGGGGAGGAATGAGGTCGCCCACAGAGGTTCTGCCATGAAAGATATAAAGACGCACGCTGCTGAGGAGCTTGTTCCTCATGGAGCGTCCCCGAAGGCCAGAAGAATGCCGAAGTTCTCTTTCAAAGCAGCCGGACGCTCTACCGTTCTAGGCCTGAGATACGGACCTTGTGATGGCACTGTAACCCCGCGAGATTCAGGAGACATCGCCAGTGCGAGTGGCAATCCGGAAGGAAGAACCTTCAAGGCGGAGTGTCCTTTCCTGTACAAAACGGCGCCCAATGGCTGAGGCAGGGAGCATTTTCCTCACAGAACTGGCATCCTCGTATGCCTGTGGGTTACTCCAAATAAACGACACTGTGAGCAACCTCTTCGAAAAGGCCTTCGCAAGCGACTTGGAGACAACAGCAGCGCAGTGGAGGCACAGACCATTATCCTAGAGAGCAGCACAGTGTCTCTAGCAGCGATCGCTTCCCGGAGGATACTTAAATCACACCGAGATTCCAGCAGGGAGTTTTGCCTTATAGCAGTACAACTCACTCAAGAAAGAGGGATGAGGTGTAGGGCTAATCTACGTGCGCTCACGCTCTGTGTCCCCGAGAAGGTTTCACGGAGCAGAATGTATCACCGACCGCTACCACGTGTGTGCACCAAAGAAGCCCTGTGCCGTGGGTGTTCTCAGGCTGACAGCGAAGACCTAGGTGTGTGCTGCACCCGCGCTCGGTGGTTCACACGTCGCGTGACCCCTGTGCCTTTGGAAGATGTTCAGAGCGGGTGGCACCTGCGTGCTGCGAGCGCAAGAGGTGTAGAGTGTAGAGGCCTTTCACACTGGAGGAAGGGCTTGCATCTCATGGAGAAAACGTGTACGTCACCCCGGAGATGGAGGCGCTCTTGATACCATTTCCTATGCCCGTTTAAAACACAAGTGTTTGTACTTGATCTGGGCTGCCTGGTTAAACGCTTGGCAGTCCGCATCACCCTGAGCACCTTTCCTGAAGTTTGATTCGTAGCTGGGTAAACTCGGGCTTCAGAGGCTTAGATGAGACCAAACGTGTTCAGCTTGTGGCGAAAGCCTTTGACCAGAGGCATATACGCTTGTGCTTGGGGCGAGGGCTAGGCAAGAACGTTTATGCACTGGGTTTTTATCTTTACCCTAAGCTGTCCCTTTTGGTTGCAGCAGGCAGAGAGTACCCGCGGAGAGAGAACAGCTGCGAAGTGGATGCACAGAACAGTCCCCTCGATACCAGCCCTGGGGTCCCAAGCAATGATCTTTCCACGGAGGGTACTTAACCCACCCCGGGATTCGAGCAGGGAGTTCGCCTTGTCCAACTCGCACAGGAGACTGGCATGAGATGTAGGGCTCATCTACTTGCGTTCACACTACGTGGCCCGGAGAAGTTTTCACGGAGCCGAATGCAGCACCCTTCCTCCACCACGTGTGTACACAAAGTAGTGCTGGGCAGTGGGTGTTCTCAAGGCCAAGAGAGAAGCCCTTGTTCTGTGCTGCACCTGCTGGGTGGTTCAAAGTTTTTCTGACCTTCCTGCTCTGGAAGCTTTTCAGAGCTGAGGCTACGCCTGGGCTGCGAAAGCAGAGAGGCGTAGAGGCCTTTCACACTGAAGGCGTGGGCCTGTTTCCCATGGAGAAAGTGTACGTCACCCAACCCCCACCCCCACCCCACCCCACCCCAACCCACCCCCAGCTGGAGGCGTGCGGGTTTACACCATTTTGTCCTGCCCATGGAAAATACAAAGAGGCGTACACGATTTGGGCTGTCTGGTGAGAGAATTTTGAATCGGAGACACCCTGAGTAACTTTCCCGAAGTTTGCTTCCTAGCTGGTTAAACTCGGCATTCAGAGGCGAGATAAGAACAAACTTGCTCCACGTGCGGCGAAGTTCCCTGATGCCCTGCCCTAAATGTTTGAACTTCTGGCCAGCGTCACGCAAGTACTTTGACACGTAGGAGTCTCACTTTTACTCCAAGCTGTCCCTGTTGGCTGAAGCAGTCGGCGTGTCTGTATCGCAGCCTGGGAGGCCGGGCGTTGGGGGAGTCTGCCAATTGACTGGCCTCCATTTATAGCTAACTGAGAAACTGCGTCGAAGCTTTCGGGAGCCTCTTACAGGGAATGGTTGCAGTTGGGAATTGGAGACTGTGCTGGCAAACGTCAGCAGCTCCTCTCCCTCGGAGGGCTCTTGGTGTGCTGACTCCTAACAGCCAACACGGTCCCCAGCTCGTGAACGGTCCCATTGCGAGCCGGTCTAGTCCGTGAAAGAGCCACGTGAGGCTGAGCTCCAACAGTCGGGCTCCACACCTGGAGCCTTTGGGACAGGGCAGTCCTGAGCCGATGTGCCCACCAGGGGACGCGACCAAAGTTTACATACCACAGGAAAGCGAATCAAGGCCTCGTGTTCTCTCCATGTAATGAACGTGAGCTTGAAGGGTGATGCGTCAGCGTGCACCGTGAACAGCTCGCTGGTACTCCTGTCTTTGCCCCCTCTCACGGTCTCACGCACCCGGGCTCAGTTCCGTGCAGGAATGCTGAGTGGGAGCGCCAGCCTCGCTTCTGGACTCTAAAGCCTTCCACCCCCTAATGGCAGGTTGTGTGTGTCTCTCACGTGGGGGGAGGAATGAGGTCGCCCACAGAGGTTCTGCCATGAAAGATCTAAAGACGCACGCTGCTGAGGAGCTTGTTCCTCATGGAGCGTCCCCGAAGGCCAGAAGAATGCCGACGGTCTCTTTCAAAGCTGCCGGACGCTCTGCCGTTCTAGGCCTGAGATACGGACCTTGTGACGGCACTGTAACCCCGCGAGATTCAGGAGACATCGCCAGTGCGAGTGGCATTCCGGAAGGAAGAACCTCCAAGGCGGAGTGTCCTTTCCTGTACAAAACGGCGCCCAAGTGGCTGAGGCAGGGAGCATTTTCCTTCACAGAACCGGCATCCTCGTATGCCTGTGGGTTACTCTAAAGAAACGACACTGTGAGCAACCTCTTCGAAAAGACCTTCGCAAGCGACTTGGAGACAACAGCAGCGCAGTGGAGGCACAGACCATTATCCTAGAGAGCAGCACAGTGTCTCTAGCAGCGATCGCTTCCCGGAGGATACTTAAGCCACACCGAGATTCCAGCAGGGAGTTTTGCCTTATAGCAGTACAACTCACTCAAGAAAGAGGGATGAGGTGTAGGGCTAATCTACGTGCGCTCACGCTCTGTGTCCCCGAGAAGGTTTCACGGAGCAGAAGGCATCACCGACCGCTACCACGTGTGTGCACCAAAGAAGCCCTGTGCCGTGGGTGTTCTCAGGCCGACAGCGAAGACCTAGGTGTGTGCTGCACTCGCGCTCGGTGGTTCACACGTTGCGTGACCCCTGTGCCTTTGGAAGATGTTCAGAGCGGGTGGCACCTGCGTGCTGCGAGCGCAAGAGGTGTAGAGTGTAGAGGCCTTTCACACTGGAGGAAGGGCTTGCGTCTCGTGGAGAGAACGTGTACGTCACTCGGGAGATGGAGGCGTGCTATTGACACCATTTCCTCTGCCCGTTTAAAACACAAGTGTTTGTACTCGATCTGGGCTGCCTGGTGAAACGCTTGGCAGTCCGCATCACCCTGAGCACCTTTCCTGAAGTTTGATTCGTAGCTGGGTAAACTCGGGTTTCAGAGGCTTACATGAGACCAAACGTGTTCAGCTTGTGGCGAAAGCCTTTGACCAGAGGCATATACGTTTGTGCTTGGGGCGAGGGCTAGGCAAGAACGTTTACACCCTGGGTTTTTATCTTTACCCTAAGCTGTCCCTTTTGGCTGCAGCAGGTGGAGAGAACCCGCGGAGAGAGAACAGCTGCGAAGTGGATGCACAGAACAGTCACCTCGATACCAGCCCCGGGGTCCCAAGCAACGATCCTTCCCCGGAGGGTAATTAACCCACCCCTGGATTCAAGCAGGGAGTTCGCCTTGTCCAACTCGCACAGGAGACTGGCATGAGATGTAGGGCTCATCTACTTGCGTTCACAGTACGTGGCCCGCAGAAGTTCTCACGGAGCCGAATGCAGCACCCTTCCTCCACCACGTGTGTACACAAAGGAGCGCTGGGCAGTGGGTGTTCTCAAGGCCAAGAGAGAAGCCCTTGTTCTGTGCTGCACCTGCTGGGTGGTTCAAAGGTTTTCTGACCTTCCTGCTCTGGAAGCTTTTCAGAGCTGAGGCTACGCCTGGGCTGCGAAAGCAGAGAGGTGTAGAGGCCTTTCACACTGAAGGCGTGGGCCTGTTTCCCATGGAGAAAGTGTACGTCACCCAACCGCACCCCCACCCCACCCCACCCCACCCCCAGCTGGAGGCGTGCGGGTTGACACCATTTTGTCCTGCCCATGGAAAATACAAAGAGGCGTACACGATTTGGGCTGTCTGGTGAGAGAATTTTGAATCGGTGGCACCCTGAGTACCTTTCACGAAGTTTGCTTCCTAGCTGGTTAAACTCGGCATTCAGAGGCGAGATGAGAACAAACTTGTTCCACGTGCGGCGAAGTGCCCTGATGCCCTGCCCTAAATGTTTGAGCTTCTGGCCAGCGTCACGCAAGTACTTTGACACGTACCAGTCTCACTTTTACTCCAAGCTGTCCCTGTTGGCTGAAGCAGTCGGCGTGTCTGTATCGCAGCCTGGGAGGCCGGGCGTTGGGGGATCTGCCAAGTGAGTGGCCTCCATTTATAGCTAACTGAGAAACTGCGTCGAAGCTTTCGGGAGACTCTTACAGGGAATGGTTGCAGTTCGGAATTTGAGACTGTGCTGGCAAACCTCAGCAGCTCCTCTCCCTCGGAGGGCTCTTGGTGTGCCGACTCCTAACAGCCAGCACAGTCCCCAGCTCATGAACGGTCCCATTGCGAGCTGGTCTCATCCGTGAAAGAGCCACGTGAGGCTGAGCTCGAACAGTCGGGCTCCACACCTGAAGCCTTTGGGACAGGGCAGTCCTGAGCCGATGTGCCCACCAGGGGACGCGAACAAAGTTTACATACCACAGGAAAGCGCATCCAGGCCTCGTGTTCTCTCCATGAAATGAACGTGAGCTTGAAGGGTGATGCGTCAGCGTGCACCGTGAACAGCTCGCTGGTACGCCTGTCTTTGCCCCCTCTCACGGTCTCACGCACCCGGGCTCAGTTCCGTGCAGGAATGCTGAGTGGGAGCGCCAGGCTCGCTTCTGGACTCTAAAGCCTTCCACCCCCTAATGGCAGGTTGTGTGTGTCTCTCACGTGGGGGGAGGAATGAGGTCGCCCACAGAGGTTTTGCCATGAACGATCTAAAGACGCACGCTGCTGAGGAGCTTGTTCCTCATGGAGCGTCCCCGAAGGCCAGAAGAATGCCGACGGTCTCTTTCAAAGCTGCCGGACGCTCTGCCATTCTAGGCCTGAGATACGGACCTTGTGACGGCACTGTAACCCCACGTGATTCAGGAGACATCGCCATTGCGAGTGGCAATCCGGAAGGAAGAACCTCCAAGGCGGAGTGTCCTTTCCTGTACAAAACGGCGCCCAAGTGGCTGAGGCAGGGAGCATTTTCCTTCACAGAACCGGCATCCTCGTATGCCTGTGGGTTACTCTAAAGAAACGACACTGTGAGCAAGGTCTTTGAAAAGGCCTTCACAAGCGACTTGGAGACAACAGCAGCGCAGTGGAGGCACAGACCATTATCCTAGAGAGCAGCACAGTGTCTCTAGCAGCGATCGCTTCCCGGAGGATACTTAAGCCACACCGAGATTCCAGCAGGGAGTTTTGCCTTATAGCAGTACAACTCACTCAAGAAAGAGGGATGAGGTGTAGGGCTAATCTACGTGCGCTCACGCTCTGTGTCCCCGAGAAGGTTTCACGGGGCAGAATGCATCACCAACCGCTACCACGTGTGTGCACCAAAGAAGCCCTGTGCCGTGGGTGTTCTCAGGCCGACAGCGAAGACCTAGGTGTGTGCTGCACCCGCACTCGGTGGTTCACACGTTGCGTGACCCCTGTGCCTTTGGAAGATGTTCAGAGCGGGTGGCACCTGCGTGCTGCGAGCGCAAGAGGTGTAGAGTGTAGAGGCCTTTCACACTGGAGGAAGGGCTTGCGTCTCGTGGAGAGAACGTGTACGTCGCCCGGGAGATGGAGGCGCGCTCTTGACACCATTTCCTCTGCCCGTTTAAAACACAAGTGTTTGTACTCGATCTGGGCTGCCTGGTGAAACGCTTGGCAGCCCGCATCACCCTGAGCACCTTTCCTGAAGTTTGATTCGTAGCTGGGTAAACTCGGGCTTCAGAGGCTTAGATGAGACCAAACGTGTTCAGCTTGTGGCGAAAGCCTTTGACCAGAGGCATATACGCTTGTGCGTGGGGCGAGGGCTAGGCAAGAACGTTTACACCCTGGGTTTTTATCTTTACCCTAAGCTGTCCCTTTTGGCTGCAGCAGGCGGAGAGAACCCGCGGAGAGAGAACAGCTGTGAAGTGGATGCACAGATCAGTCACCTCGATAACAGCCCCGGGGTCCCAAGCAAAGATCCTTCCCCAGAAGGTACTTAACCCACCCTGGGATTCAAGCAGGGAGTTCACCTTGTCCAACTCGCACAGGAGACTGGCATGAGATGTAGGGCTCATCTACTTGCGTTCACACTACGTGGTCCGGAGAAGTTCTCACGGAGCCGAATCCAGCACCCTTCCTCCACCACATGTGTACACAAAGGAGCGCTGGGCATTGGGTGTTCTCAAGGCCAAGAGAGAAGCCCTTGTTCTGTGCTGCACCTGCTGGGTGGTTCAAAGGATTTCTTACCTTCCTGCTCTGGAAGCTTTTCAGAGCTGAGGCTACGCCTGGGCTGCGAAAGCAGAGAGTCGTAGAGGCCTTTCACACTGAAGGCATGGGCCTGTTTCCCATGGAGAAAGTGTACGTCGCCCAACACCCACCCTCACCCCACCCCACCCCACCCCACCCCACCCCACTCCAACCCACCCGCAGCTGGAGGCGTGCGGGTTGACACCATTTTCTCCTGCCCATGGAAAATACAAAGAGGCGTACACGATTTGGGCTGTCTGGTGAGAGAATTTTGAATCGGTGGCACCCTGAGTACCTTTCCCGAAGTTTGCTTCCTAGCTGGTTAAACTCGGCTTTCAGAGGCGAGATGAGAACAAACTTGCTCCGCGTGCGGCGAAGTGCCCTGATACCCTGCCCTAAATGTTTGAGCTTCTGGCCAGCGTCACGCAAGTACTTTGACACGTAGGAGTCTCACTTTGACTCCAAGCTGTCCCTGTTGGCTGAAGCAGTCGGCGTGTCTGTATCGCAGCCTGGGAGGCCGGGAGTTGGGGGAGTCTGCCAAGTGACTGGCCTCCATTTATAGCTAACTGAGAAACTGCGTCGAAGCTTTCGGGAGCCTCTTACAGGGAATGGTTGCAGTTGGGAATTGGAGACTGTGCTGGCAAACGTCAGCAGCTCCTCTCCCTCGGAGGGCTCTTGGTGTGCCGACTCCTAACAGCCAGCACGGTCCCCAGCTCGTGAACGGGCCCATTGCGAGCCGGTCTCGTCCGTGAAAGAGCCACGTGAGGCTTAGCTCCAACAGTCGGGCTCCACACCTGGAGCCTTTGGGACAGGGCAGTCCTGAGCCGATGTGCCCACCAGGGGACGCGACCAAAGTTTACGTACCACAGGAAAGCGCATCAAGGCCTCGTGTTCTCTCCATGAAATGAACGTGAGCTTGAAGGGTGATGCGTCAGCGTGCACCGTGAACAGCTCGCTGGTACACCTGTCTTTGCCCCCTCTCACGCTCTCACGCACCCGGGCTCAGTTCCATGCAGGAATGCTGAGTGGGAGCGCCAGCCTCGCTTCTGGACTCTAAAGCCTTCCACCCCCTAATGGCAGGTTGTGTGTGTCTCTCACGTGGGGGGAAGAATGAGGTTGCCCACAGAGGTTCTGCCATGAAAGATCTAAAGACGCACGCTGCTGAGGAGCTTGTTCCTCATGGAGCGTCCCCAAAGGCCAGAAGAATGCCGACGGTCTCTTTCAAAGCTGCCGGACGCTCTGCCATTCTAGGCCTGAGATACGGACCTTGTGACGGCACTGTAACCCCGCGAGATTCAGGAGACATCGCCAGTGCGAGTGGCAATCCGGAAGGAAGAACCTGCAAGGCAGTGTCCTTTCCTGTACAAAACGGCACCCAAGTGGCTGAGGCAGGGAGCATTTTCCTTCACAGAACCGGCATCCTCGTATGCCTGTGGGTTACTCTAAAGAAACGACACTGTGAGCAACCTCTTCGAAAAGGCCTTCGCAAGCGACTTGGAGACAACAGCAGCGCAGTGGAGGCACAGACCATTATCCTAGAGAGCAGCACAGTGTCTCTAGCAGCGATCACTTCCCGGAGGATACTTAAGCCACACCGAGATTCCAGCAGGGAGTTTTGCCTTATAGCAGTACAACTCACTCAAGAAAGAGGGATGAGGTGTAGGGCTAATCTACGTGCGCTCACGCTCTGTGTCCCCGAGAAGGTTTCACGGAGCAGAATGCATCACCGACCGCTACCACGTGTGTGCACCAAAGAAGCCCTGTGCCGTGGGTGTTCTCAGGCCGACAGCGAAGACCTAGGTGTGTGCTGCACCCGCGCTCAGTGGTTCACACGTTGTGTGACCCCTGTGCCTTTGGAAGATGTTCAGAGCGGGTGGCACCTGTGTGCTCCGAGCGCAAGAGGTGTAGAGTGTAGAGGTCTTTCACACTGGAGGAAGGGCTTGCGTCTCGTGGATAGAATGTGTACGTTGCCCGGGAGATGGAGGCGTGCTCTTGACACCATTTCCTCTGCCCGTTTAAAACACAAGTGTTTGTACTCGATCTGGGCTGCCTGGTGAAACGCTTGGCAGTCCGCATCACCCTGAGCACCTTTCCTGAAGTTTGATTCGTAGCTGGGTAAACTCGGGCTTCAGAGGCTTAGATGAGACCAAACGTGTTCAGCTTGTGGCGAAAGCCTTTGACCAGAGGCATATACGCTTGTGCTTGGGGCGAGGGCTAGGCAAGAACGTTTACAACCTGGGTTTTTATCTTTATCCTAAGCTGTCCCTTTTGGCTGCAGCAGGCAGAGAGAACCCTTGGAGAGAGAACAGCTGCGAAGTGGATGCACAGAACAGTCACCTCGATACCAGCCCCGGGGTCCCAAGCAACGATCCTTCCGCGGAGGGTACTTAACCCACCCCGGGATTCAAGCAGGGAGTTCGCCTTGTCCAACTCGCACAGGAGACTGGCATGAGATGTAGGGCTCATCTACTTGCGTTCACACTACGTGGCCCGGATAAGTTCTCACGGAGCCGAATCCAGCACCCTTCCTCCACCACGTGTGTACACAAAGGAACGCTGGGCAGTGGGTGTTCTCAAGGCCAAGAGAGAAGCCCTTGTTCTGTGCTGCACCTGCTGGGTGGTTCAAAGGTTTTCTGACCTTCCTGCTCTGGAAGCTTTTCAGAGCTGAGGCTACGCCTGGGCTCCGAAAGCGGAGAGGCGTAGAGGCCTTTCACACTGAAGGCGTGGGCCTGTTTCCCATGGAGAAAGTGTACGTCGCCCAACCCCCACCCCCACCCCACCCCACCCCACCCCCACCTCACCCCACCCCACCCCACCCCACCCCAACCCACCCCCAGATGGAGGCGTGCGGGTTGACACCATTTTGTCCTGCCCATGGAAAATACAAAGAGGCGTACACGATTTGGGCTGTCTGGTGAGAGAATTTTGAATCGGCGGCACCCTGAGTACCTTTCCCGAAGTTTGCTTCCTAGCTGGTTAAACTCGGCATTCAGAGGCGAGATGAGAACAAACTTGCTCCGCGTGCGGCGAAGTGCCCTGATGCCCTGCCCTAAATGTTTGAGCTTCTGGCCAGCGTCACGCAAGTACTTTGACACGTAGGAGTCTCACTTTTACTCCAAGCTGTCCCTGTTGGCTGAAGCAGTCGGCGTGTCTGTGTCACAGCCTGGGAGGCCGGGCATTGGGGGAGTCTGCCAAGTGACTGGCCTCCATTTGTAGCTAACTGAGAAACTGCGTCGAAGCTTTCGGGAGCCTCTTACAGGGAATGGTTGCAGTTGGGAATTGGAGACTGTGCTGGCAAACGTCAGCAGCTCCTCTCCCTCGGAGGGCTCTTGGTGTGCCGACTCCTAACAGCCAGCACGGTCTCCAGCTCGTGAACGGTCCCATTGCGAGCCGGTCTCATCCGTGAAAGAGCCACGTGAGGCTGAGCTCCAACAGTCGGGCTCCACACCTGGAGCCTTTGGGTCAGGGCAGTCCTGAGCCGATGTGCCCACCAGGGGATGCGACCAAAGTTTACGTACCGAAGGAAAGCGCATCAAGGCCTCGTGTTCTCTCCATGAAATGAACGTGAGCTTGAAGGGTGATGCGTCAGCGTGCACCGTGAACAGCTCGCTGGTATGCCTGTCTTTGCCCCCTCTCACGGTCTCACGCACCCGGGCTCAGTTCCGTGCAGGAATGCTGAGTGGGAGCGCCAGCCTCGCTTCTGGACTCTAAAGCCTTCCACCCCCTAATGGCAGGTTGTGTGTGTCTCTCACGTGGGGGGAGGAATGAGGTCGCCCACAGAGGTTCTGCCATGAAAGATTTAAAGACACACGCTGCTGAGGAGCTTGTTCCTCATGGAGCGTCCCCGAAGGCCAGAAGAATGCCGACGGTCTCTTTCAAAGCTGCCGGACGCTCTGCCGTTCTAGGCCTGAGATACGGACCCTGTGACGGCACCGTAACCCCGCGAGATTCAGGAGACATCGCCAGTGCGAGTGGCAATCCGGAAGGAAGAGCCTCCAAGGCGGAGTGTCCTTTCCTGTACAAAACGGCGCCCAAGTGGCTGAGGCAGGGAGCATTTTCCTTCACAGAACCTGCATCCTCGTATGCCTGTGGGTTACTCTAAAGAAACGACACTGTGAGCAACCTCTTCGAAAAGGCCTTCGCAAGCGACTTGGAGACAACAGCAGCGCAGTGGAGGCACAGACCATTATCCTAGAGAGCAGCACAGTGTCTCTAGCAGCGATCGCTTCCCGGAGGACACTTAAGCCACACCGAGATTCCAGCAGGGAGTTTTGCCTTATAGCAGTACAACTCACTCAAGAAAGAGGGATGAGGTGTAGGGCTAATCTACGTGCGCTCACGCTCTGTGTCCCCGAGAAGGTTTCACGGAGCAGAATGCATCACCGACCGCTACCAAGTGTGTGCACCAAAGAAGCCCTGTGCCGTGGGTGTTCTCAGGCCGACAGTGAAGACCTAGGTGTGTGCTGCACCCGCGCTCGGTGGTTCACACGTTGCGTGACCCCTGTGCCTTTGGAAGGTGTTCAGAGCGGGTGGCCCATTGTGCTGCGAGCGCAAGATGTGTAGAGTGTAGAGGCCTTTAACACTGGAGGAAGGGCTTGCGTCTCGTGGAGAGAACGTGTACGTCGCCCGGGAGATGGAGGCGTGTTCTTGACACCATTTCCTCTGCCCGTTTAAAACACAAGTGTTTGTACTCGATCTGGGCTGCCTGGTGAAACGCTTGGCAGTCCGCATCACCCTGAGCACCTTTCCTGAAGTTTGATTCGTAGCTGGGTAAACTCGGGCTTCAGAGGCTTAGATGAGACCAAACGTGTTCAGCTTGTGGCGAAAGCCTTTGACCAGAGGCATATACGCTTGTGCTTGGGGCGAGGGCTAGGCAAGAACGTTTACACCCTGGGTTTTTATCTTTACCCTAAGCTGTCCCTTTTGGCTGCAGCAAGCGGAAAGAACCCGCGGAGAGAGAACAGCTGCGAAGTGGATGCACAGAACAGTCACCTCGATACCAGCCCCGGGATCCCAAGAAACGATCCTTCCCCGGAGGGTACTTAACCCACCCCGGGATTCAAGCAGGGAGTTCGCCTTGTCCAACTCGCACAGGAGACTGGCATGTGATGTAGGGCTCATCTACTTGCGTTCACACTATGTGGCCCGGAGAAGTTCTCACGGAGCTGAATCCAGCACCCTTCCTCCACCACGTGTGTACACAAAGGAACGCTGGGCAGTGGGTGTTCTCAAGGCCAAGAGAGAAGCCCTTGTTCTGTGCTGCACCTGCTGGGTGGTTCAAAGATTTTCTGACCTTCCTGCTCTGGAAGCTTTTCAGAGCTGAGGCTACGCCTGGCCTGCGAAAGCATAGAGGCGTAGAGGCCTTTCACACTGAAGGCGTGGGCCTGTTTCCTATGGAGAAAGTGTACGTCGCCCAACCCCCACCCCCACCCCACCCCACCCCACCCCACCCCACCCCAACCCACCCCCAGATGGAGGCGTGCGGGTTGATACCATTTTGTCCTGCCCATGGAAAATACAAAGAGGCATACACGATTTGGGCTGTCTGGTGAGAGAATTTTGAATCGGCGGCACCCTGAGTACCTTTCCCGAAGTTTGCTTCCTAGCTGGTTAAACTCGGCATTCAGAGGCGAGATGAGAACAAACTTGCTCCGCGTGCGGCGAAGTGCCCTGATGCCCTGCCCTAAATGTTTGAGCTTCTGGCCAGCGTCACGCAAGTACTTTGACACGTAGGCGTCTCACTTTTACTCCAAGCTGTCCCTGTTGGCTGAAGCAATCGGCGTGTCTGTATCACAGCCTGGGAGGCCGGGCGTTGGGGGAGTCTGCCAAGTGACTGGCCTCCATTTATAGCTAACTGAGGAACTGCATCGAAGCTTTCGGGAGCCTCTTACAGGGAATGGTTGCAGTTGGGAATTGGAGACTGTGCTGGCAAACGTCAGCAGCTCCTCTCCCTCGGAGGGCTCTTGGTGTGCCGACTCCTAACAGCCAGCACGGTCCCCAGCTCGTGAACGGTCCCATTGCGAGCCGGTCTCGTCCGTGAAAGAGCCACGTGAGGCTGAGCTCCAACAGTCGGGCTCCACACCTGGAGCCTTTGGGACAGGGCAGTCCTGAGCCGATGTGCCCACCAGGGGACGCGACCAAAGTTTACGTACCACAGGAAAGCGCATCAAGGCCTCGTGTTCTCTCCATGAAATGAACGTGAGCTTGAAGGGTGATGCGTCAGCGTGCACTGTGAACAGCTCGCTGGTACGCCTGTCTTTGCCCCCTCTCAAGGTCTCACGCACCCGGGCTCAGTTCCGTGCAGGAATGCTGAGTGGGAGCGCCAGCCTCGCTTCTGGACTCTAAAGCCTTCCACCCCCTAATGGCAGGTTGTGTGTGTCTCTCACGTGGGGGGAGGAATGAGGTCGCCCACAGAGGTTCTGCCATGAAAGATCTAAAGACGCACGCTGCTGAGGAGCTTGTTCCTCATGGAGCGTCCCCGAAGGCCAGAAGAATGCCGAAGGTCTCTTTCAAAGCTGCCGGACGCTCTGCCGTTCTAGGCCTGAGATACGGACCTTGTGACGGCACTGTAACCCCGCGAGATTCAGGAGACATCGCCAGTGCGAGTGGCAATCTGGAAGGAAGAACCTCCAAGGCGGAGTGTCCTTTCCTGTACAAAACGGCGCCCAAGTGGCTGAGGCAGGGAGCATTTTCCTTCACAGAACCGGCATCCTCGTATGCCTGTGGGTTACTCTAAAGAAACGACACTGTGAGCAACCTCTTCGAAAAGGCCTTCGCAAGCGACTTGGAGACAACAGCAGCGCAGTGGAGGCACAGACCATTATCCTAGAGAGCAGCACAGTGTCTCTAGCAGCGATCGCTTCCCAGAGGATACTTAAGCCACACCGAGATTCCAGCAGGGAGTTTTGCCTTATAGCAGTACAACTCACTCAAGAAAGAGGGATGAGGTGTAGGGCTAATCTACGTGCGCTCACGCTCTGTGTCCCCGAGAAGGTTTCACGGAGCAGAATGCATCACCGACCGCTACCACGTGTGTGCACCAAAGAAGCCCTGTGCCGTGGGTGTTCTCAGGCCGACAGCAAAGACCTAGGTGTGTGCTGCACCCGCGCTCGGTGGTTCACACGTTGTGTGACCCCTGTGCCTTTGGAAGATGTTCAGAGCAGGTGGCACCTGTGTGCTGCGAGCGCAAGAGGTGAAGAGTGTAGAGGCCTTTAACACTGGAGGAAGGGCTTCCGTCTCGTGGAGAGAACGTGTACGTCGCCCGGGAGATGGAGGCGTGCTCTTGACACCATTTCCTCTGCCCGTTTAAAACACAAGTGTTTGTACTCGATCTGGGCTGCCTGGTGAAATGCTTGGCAGTCCGCATCACCCTGAGCACCTTTCCTGAAGTTTGATTCGTAGCTGGGTAAACTAGGGCTTCAGAGGCTTAGATGAGACCAAACGTGTTCAGCTTGTGGTGAAAGCCTTTGACCAGAGGCATATACGCTTGTGCTTGGAGCGAGGGCTGGGCAAGAACGTTTACACCCTGGGTTTTTATCTTTACCCTAAGCTGTCCCTTTTGGCTGCAGCAGGCAGAGAGAACCCGCGGAGAGAGAACAGCTGCGAAGTGGATGCACAGAACAGTCACCTCGATACCAGCCCCGGGGTCCCAAGCAACGATCCTTCCCCGGAGGGTACTTAACCCACCCCGGGATTCAAGCAGGGACTTCGCCTTGTCCAACTCGCACAGGAGACTGGCATGAGATGTAGGGCTCATCTACTTGTGTTCACACTACGTGGCCCGGAGATGTTCTCACGGAGCCGAATCCAGCACCCTTCCTCCACCACGTGTGTACACAAAGGAACGCTGGGCAGTGGGTGTTCTCAAGGCCAAGAGAGAAGCCCTTGTTCTGTGCTGCACCTGCTGGGTGGTTCAAAGGTTTTCTGACCTTCCTGCTCTGGAAGCTTTTCAGAGCTGAGGCTACGCCTGGGCTGCGAAAGCAGAGAGGTGTAGAGGCCTTTCACACTGAAGGCGTGGGCCTGTTTCCCATGGAGAAAGTGCACGTCGCCCAAACCCCACCCCCACCCCACCCCACCCCACCCCACCCCACCCCAACCCACCCCCAGCTGGAGGCGTGCGGGTTGACACCATTTTGTCCTGCCCATGGAAAATACAAAGAGGCGTACACGATTTGGGCTGTCTGGTGAGAGAATTTTGAATCGGCGGCACCCTGAGTACCTTTCCCGAAGTTTGCTTCCTAGCTGGTTAAACTCGGCATTCAGAGGCGAGATGAGAACAAACTTTCTCCGCGTGCGGCGAAGTTCCCTGATGCCCTGCCCTAAATGTTTGAGCTTCTGGCCAGCGTCACACAAGTACTTTGACACGTAGGAGTCTCACTTTTACTCCAAGCTGTCCCTGTTGGCTGAAGCAGTCGGCGTGTCTGTATCGCAGCCTGGGAGGCCGGGCGTTGGGGGAGTCTGCCAAGTGACTGAACTCCATTTATAGCTAACTGAGAAACTGCATCGAAGCTTTCGGGAGCCTCTTACAGGGAATGGTTGCAGTTGGGAATTGGAGACTGTGCTGGCAAACGTCAGCAGCTCCTCTCCCTCGGAGGGCTCTTGGTGTGCCGACTCCTAACAGCCAGCACGGTCCCCAGCTCGTGAACGGTCCCATTGCGAGCCGGTCTCGTCCGTGAAAGAGCCACGTGAGGCTGAGCTCCAACAGTCGGGCTCCACACCTGGAGCCTTTGGGACAGGGCAGTCCTGAGCCGATGTGCCCACCAGGGGACGCGACCAATGTTTACGTACAACAGGAAAGCGCATCAAGGCCTCGTGTTCTCTCCATGAAATGAACGTGAGCTTGAAGGGTGATGCGTCAGCGTGCACCGTGAACAACTCGCTGGTACGCCTGTCTTTGCCCCTCTCACGGTCTCACGCACCCGGGCTCAGTTCCATGCAGGAATGATGAGTGGGAGCGCCAGCCTCGCTTCTGGACTCTAAAGCCTTCCACCCCCTAATGGCAGGTTGTGTGTGTCTCTCACGTGGGGGGAGGATTGAGGTCGCCCACAGAGGTTCTGCCATGAAAGATCTAATGACGCACGCTGCTGAGGAGCTTGTTCCTCATGGAGCGTCCCCGAAGGCCAGAAGAATGCTGACGGTCTCTTTCAAAACTGCCGGATGCTCTGCCATTCTAGGCCTGAGATACGGACCTTGTGACGGCACTGTAACCCCGCGAGATTCAGGAGACATCGCCAGTGCGAGTGGCAATCCGGAAGGAAGAACCTCCAAGGCAGAGTGTCCTTTCCTGTACAAAACGGCGCCCAAGTGGCTGAGGCAGGGAGCATTTTCCTTCACAGAACCAGCATCGTCGTATGCCTGTGGGTTACTCTAAAGAAACGACACTGTGAGCAACCTCTTCGAAAAGGCCTTCGCAAGCGACTTGGAGACAACAGCAGCGCAGTGGAGGCACAGACCATTATCCTAGAGAGCAGCACAGTGTCTCTAGCAGCGATCGCTTCCCGGAGGATACTTAAGCCACACCGAGATTCCAGCAGGGAGTTTTGCCTTATAGCAGTACAACTCACTCAAGAAAGAGGGATGAGGTGTAGGGCTAATCTACGTGTGCTCACGCTCTGTGTCCCCGAGAAGGTTTCACGGAGCAGAATGCATCACCGACCGCTACCACGTGTGTGCACCAAAGAAGCCCTGTGCCATGGGTGTTCTCAGGCTGATAGCGAAGACCTAGGTGTGTGCTGCACCCGCGCTCGGTGGTTCACACGTTGCGTGACCCCTGTGCCTTTGGAAGATGTTCAGAGCGGGTGGCACCTTCGTGCTGCGAGTGCAAGAGGTGTAGAGTGTAGAGGCCTTTCACACTGGAGGAAGGGCTTGCGTCTCGTGGAGAGAACGTGTACGTCGCCCGGGAGATGAAGGCGCGCTCTTGACACCATTTCCTCTGCCCGTTTAAAACACAAGTGTTTGTACTCGATCTGGGCTGCCTGGTGAAATGCTTGGCAGTCCGCATCACCCTGAGCACCTTTCCTGAAGTTTGATTCGTAGCTGGGTAAACTCGGGCTTCAGAGGCTTAGATGAGACCAAACGTGTTCAGCTTGTGGCGGAAGCCTTTGACCAGAGGCATATACGCTTGTGCTTGGGGCGAGGGCTAGGCAAGAACGTTTACACACTGGGTTTTTATCTTTACCCTAAGCTGTCCCTTTTGTCTGCAGCATGCGGAGAGGACCCTTGGAGAGAGAACAGCTGCGAAGTGGATGCACAGAACAGTCACCTCGATACCAGCCCCGGGTTCACAAGCAATGATCCTTCCCCGGAGGGTACTTAACCCACCCCGGGATTCAAGCAGGGAGTTCGCCTTTTCCAACTCGCACAGGAGACTGGCATGAGATGTAGGGCTCATCTACTTGCGTTCACACTACGTGGCCCGGAGAAGTTCTCACGGAGCCGAATGCAGCACCCTTCCTCCACCACGTGTGTACACAAAGGAGCGCTGGGCAGTGGGTGTTCTCAAGGCCAAGAGAGAAGCCCTTGTTCTGTGCTGCACCTGCTGGGTGGTTCAAAAGTTTTCTGACCTTCCTGCTCTGGAAGCTTTTCAGAGCTGAGGCTACGCCTGGGCTGCGAAAGCAGAGAAGCGTAGAGGCCTTTCACACTGAAGGCGTGGGCCTGTTTCCCATGGAGAAAGTGTACGTCGCCCATCCCCCACCCCCAACCCACCCCACCCCACCCCACCCCACCCCAACACACCCCCAGCTGGAGGTAGGCGGGTTGACACCATTTTGTCCTGCCCATGGAAAATACAAAGAGGCATACACGATTTGGGCTGTCTGGTGAGAGAATTTTGAATCGGCGGCTCCCTGAGTACCTTTCCCGAAGTTTGCTTCCTAGCTGGTTAAACTCGGCATTCAGAGGCGAGATGAGAACAAACTTGCTCCGCGTGCAGCGAATTGCCCTGATGCCCTGCCCTAAATGTTTGAGCTTCTGGCCAGCGTCACGCAAGTACTTTGACACGTAGGAGTCTCACTTTTACTCCAAGCTGTCCCTCTTGGCTGAAGCAGTCGGTGTGTCTGTATCGCAGCCTGGGAGGCCGGGCGTTGGGGGAGTCTGCCAAGTGACCGGCCTCCATTTATAGCTAACTGAGAAACTGCGTCGAAGCTTTCGGGAGCCTCTTACAGGGAATGGTTGCAGTTGGGAATTGGAGACTGTGCTGGCAAACGTCAGCAGCTCCTCTCCCTCGGAGGGCTCTTGGTGTGCCGACTCCTAACAGCCAGCACGGTCCCCAGCTCGTGAACGGTCCCATTGCAAGCCGGTCTCGTCCGTGAAAGAGCCACGTGAGGCTGAGCTCCAACAGTCGGGCTCCACACCTGGAGCCTTTGGGACAGAGCAGTCCTGAGCTGATGTGCCCACCAGGGGACGCGACCAAAGTTTACGTACCACAGGAAAGCGCATCAAGGCCTCGTGTTCTCTCCATGAAATGAACGTGAGCTTGAAGGGTGATGCGTCACCGTGCACCGTGAACAGCTCGCTGGTATGCCTGTCTTTGCCCCCTCTCACGGTCTCACGTACCCGGGCTCAGTTCCATGCAGGAATGCTGAGTGGGAATGCCAGCCTCGCTTCTGGACTCTAAAGCCTTCCACGCCCTAATGGCAGGTTGTGTGTGTCTCTCACGTGGGGGGAGGAATGAGGTCACCCACAGAGGTTCTGCCATGAAAGATCTAAAGACGCACGCTGCTGAGGAGCTTGTTCCTCATGGGGCGTCCCCGAAGGCCAGAAGAATGCCGAAGTTCTCTTTCAAAGCTGCCGGACGCTCTGCCGTTCTAGGCCTGAGATACGGACCTTGTGACGGCACTGTAACCCCGCGAGATTCAGGAGACATCGCCAGTGCGAGTGGCAATCCGGAAGGAAGAACCTGCAAGGCGGAGTGTCCTTTCCTGTACAAAACGGCGCCCAAGTGGCTGAGGCAGGGAGCATTTTCCTTCACAGAACCGGCATCCTCGTATGCCTGTGGGTTACTCTAAAGAAACGACACTGTGAGCAACCTCTTCGAAAAGGCCTTCGCAAGCGACTTGGAGACAACAGCAGCGCAGTGGAGGCACAGATCATTATCCTAGAGACCAGCACAGTGTCTCTAGCAGCGATCGCTTCCCGGAGGATACTTAAGCCACACCGAGATTCCAGCAGGGAGTTTTGCCTTATAGCAGTACAACTCACTCAAGAAAGAGGGATGAGGTGTAGGGCTAATCTACGTGCGCTCACGCTCTGTGTCCCTGAGAAGGTTTCACGGAGCAGAATGCATCACCGACCGCTACCACGTGTGTGCAACAAAGAAGCCCTGTGCCGTGGGTGTTCTCAGGCCGACAGCGAAGACCTTGGTGTGTGCTGCACCCGCGCTCAGTGGTTCACACGTTGCGTGACCCCTGTGCCTTTGGAATATGTTCAGAGCGGGTGGCACCTGTGTGCTGCGAGCGCAAGAGGTGTAGATTGTAGAGGCCTTTCACACTGGAGGAAGGGCTTGCGTCTCGTGGAGAGAACGTGTACGTCGCCCGGGAGATGGAGGCGTGCTCTTGACACCATTTCCTCTGCCCGTTTAAAACACAAGTGTTTGTACTCGATCTGGGCTGCCTGGTGAAACGCTTGGCAGTCCGCATCACCCTGAGCACCTTTCCTGAAGTTTGATTCGTAGCTGGGCAAACTCGGGCTTCAGAGGCTTAGATGAGACCAAACGTGTTCAGCTTGTGGTGAAAGCCTTTGACCAGAGGCATATACGTTTGTGCTTGGGGCGAGGGCTAGGCAAGAACGTTTACTCCCTGGGTTTTTATCTTTACCCTAAGCTGTCCCTTTTGGCTGCAGCAGGCGGAGAGAACCCGCGGAGAGAGAACAGCTGCGAAGTGGATGCACAGAACAGTCACCTCGATACCAGCCCCGGGGTCCCAAGCAACGATCCTTCCCCGGAGGGTACTAAACCCACCCCGGGATTCAAGCAGGGAGTTCGCCTTGTCAAACTCGCACAGGAGACTGGCATGAGATGTAGGGCTCATCTACTTGCGTTCACACTACGTGGCCCGGAGAAGTTCTCACGGAGCCGAATCCAGCACCCTTCCTCCACCACGTGTGTACACAAATGAACGCTGGGCAGTGGGTGTTCTCAAGGCCAAGAGAGAAGCCCTTGTTCTGTGCTGCACCTGCTGGGTGGTTCAAAGGTTTTCTGACCTTCCTGCTCTGGAAGCTTTTCAGAGCTGAGGCTACCCCTGGGCTCCGAAAGCAGAGAGGCGTAGAGGCCTTTCACACTGAAGGCGTGGGCCTGTTTCCCATGGAGAAAGTGTACGTCGCCCAACCCCCACCCCCACCCCACCCCACCCCACCCCACCCCACCCCAACCCACCCCCAGCTGGAGGCGTGCGGGTTGACACCATTTTGTCCTGCCCATGGAAAATACAAAGAGGCGTACACGATTTGGGCTGTCTGGTGAGAGAATTTTGAATCGGCGGCACCCTGAGTACCTTTCCCGAAGTTTGCTTCCTAGCTGGTTAAACTCGGCATTCAGAGGCGAGATGAGAACAAACTTGCTCCGCGTGCGGCGAAGTGCCCTGATGCCCTGCCCTAAATGTTTGAGCTTCTGGCCAGCGTCACGCAAGTACTTTGACACGTAGGAGTCTCACTTTTACTCCAAGCTGTCCCTGTTGGCTGAAGCAGTCGGCGTGTCTGTATCGCAGCCTGGGAGGCCGGGCATTGGGGGAGTCTGCCAAGTGACTGGCCTCCATTTATAGCTAACTGAGAAACTGCGTCAAAGCTTTCGGGAGCCTCTTACAGGGAATGGTTGCAGTTGGGAATTGGAGACTGTGCTGGCAAACGTCAGCAGCTCCACTCCCTCGGAGGGCTCTTGGTGTGCCGACTCCTAACAGCCAGCACGGTCCCCAGCTCGTGAACGGTCCCATTGCGAGCCGGTCTCGTCCGTGAAAGAGCCACGTGAGGCTGAGCTCCAACAGTCGGGCTCCACACCTGGAGCCTTTGGGACAGGGCAGTCCTGAGCCGATGTGCCCACCAGGGGACGCGACCAATGTTTACGTACCACAGGAAAGCGCATCAAGGCCTCATGTTCTCTCCATGAAATGAACGTGAGCTTGAAGGGTGATGCGTCAGCGTGCACCGTGAACAACTCGCTGGTACGCCTGTCTTTGCCCCTCTCACGGTCTCACGCACCCGGGCTCAGTTCCATGCAGGAATGATGAGTGGGAGCGCCAGCCTCGCTTCTGGACTCTAAAGCCTTCCAGCCCCTAATGGCAGGTTGTGTGTGTCTCTCACGTGGGGGGAGGATTGAGGTCGCCCACAGAGGTTCTGCCATGAAAGATCTAATGATGCACGCTGCTGAGGAGCTTGTTCCTCATGGAGCGTCCCCGAAGGCCAGAAGAATGCTGACGGTCTCTTTCAAAGCTGCCGGATGCTCTGCCATTCTAGGCCTGAGATACGGACCTTGTGACGGCACTGTAACCCCGCGAGATTCAGGAGACATCGCCAGTGCGAGTGGCAATCCGGAAGGAAGAACCTCCAAGGCAGAGTGTCCTTTCCTGTACAAAACGGCGCCCAAGTGGCTGAGGCAGGGAGCATTTTCCTTCACAGAACCGGCATGGTCGTATGCCTGTGGGTTACTCTAAAGAAACGACACTGTGAGCAACCTCTTCGAAAAGGCCTTCGCAAGCGACTTGGAGACAACAGCAGCGCAGTGGAGGCACAGACCATTATCCTAGAGAGCAGCACAGTGTCTCTAGCAGCGATCGCTTCCCGGAGGATACTTAAGCCACACCGAGATTCCAGCAGGGAGTTTTGCCTTATAGCAGTACAACTCACTCAAGAAAGAGGGATGAGGTGTAGGGCTAATCTACGTGTGCTCACGCTCTGTGTCCCCGAGAAGGTTTCACGGAGCAGAATGCATCACCGACCGCTACCACGTGTGTGCACCAAAGAAGCCCTGTGCCATGGGTGTTCTCAGGCTGATAGCGAAGACCTAGGTGTGTGCTGCACCCGCGCTCGGTGGTTCACACGTTGCGTGACCCCTGTGCCTTTGGAAGATGTTCAGAGCGGGTGGCACCTGTGTGCTGCGAGCGCAAGAGGTGTAGAGTGTAGAGGTCTTTCACACTGGAGGAAGGGCTTGCGTCTCGTGGATAGAATGTGTACGTCGCAAGGGAGATGGAGGCGTGCTCTTGACACCATTTCCTCTGCCCGTTTAAAACACAAGTGTTTGTACTCGATCTGGGCTGCCTGGTGAAACGCTTGGCAGTCCGCATCACCCTGAGCACCTTTCCTGAAGTTTGATTCGTAGCTGGGTAAACTCGGGCTTCAGAGGCTTAGATGAGACCAAACGTGTTCAGCTTGTGGCGAAAGCCTTTGACCAGAGGCATATACGCTTGTGCTTGGGGCGAGGGCTAGGCAAGAACGTTTACAACCTGGGTTTTTATCTTTATCCTAAGCTGTCCCTTTTGGCTGCAGCAGGCAGAGAGAACCCTTGGAGAGAGAACAGCTGCGAAGTGGATGCACAGAACAGTCACCTCGATACCAGCCCCGGGGTCCCAAGCAACGATCCTTCCGCGGAGGGTACTTAACCCACCCCGGGATTCAAGCAGGGAGTTCGCCTTGTCCAACTCGCACAGGAGACTGGCATGAGATGTAGGGCTCATCTACTTGCGTTCACACTACGTGGCCCGGATAAGTTCTCACGGAGCCGAATCCAGCACCCTTCCTCCACCACGTGTGTACACAAAGGAACGCTGGGCAGTGGGTGTTCTCAAGGCCAAGAGAGAAGCCCTTGTTCTGTGCTGCACCTGCTGGGTGGTTCAAAGGTTTTCTGACCTTCCTGCTCTGGAAGCTTTTCAGAGCTGAGGCTACGCCTGGGCTCCGAAAGCAGAGAGGCGTAGAGGCCTTTCACACTGAAGGCGTGGGCCTGTTTCCCATGGAGAAAGTGTACGTCGCCCAACCCCCACCCCCACCCCACCCCACCCCACCCCCACCCCACCCAACCCCACCCCACCCCACCCCAACCCACCCCCAGCTGGAGGCGTGCGGGTTGACACCATTTTGTCCTGCCCATGGAAAATACAAAGAGGCGTACACGATTTGGGCTGTCTGGTGAGAGAATTTTGAATCGGCGGCACCCTGAGTACCTTTCCCGAAGTTTGCTTCCTAGCTGGTTAAACTCGGCATTCAGAGGCGAGATGAGAACAAACTTGCTCCGCGTGCGGCGAAGTGCCCTGATGCCCTGCCCTAAATGTTTGAGCTTCTGGCCAGCGTCACGCAAGTACTTTGACACGTAGGAGTCTCACTTTTACTCCAAGCTGTCCCTGTTGGCTGAAGCAGTCGGCGTGTCTGTGTCACAGCCTGGGAGGCCGGGCATTGGGGGAGTCTGCCAAGTGACTGGCCTCCATTTGTAGCTAACTGAGAAACTGCGTCGAAGCTTTCGGGAGCCTCTTACAGGGAATGGTTGCAGTTGGGAATTGGAGACTGTGCTGGCAAACGTCAGCAGCTCCTCTCCCTCGGAGGGCTCTTGGTGTGCCGACTCCTAACAGCCAGCACGGTCCCCAGCTCGTGAACGGTCCCATTGCGAGCCGGTCTCATCCGTGAAAGAGCCACGTGAGGCTGAGCTCCAACAGTCGGGCTCCACACCTGGAGCCTTTGGGTCAGGGCAGTCCTGAGCCGATGTGCCCACCAGGGGATGCGACCAAAGTTTACGTACCGAAGGAAAGCGCATCAAGGCCTCGTGTTCTCTCCATGAAATGAACGTGAGCTTGAAGGGTGATGCGTCAGCGTGCACCGTGAACAGCTCGCTGGTATGCCTGTCTTTGCCCCCTCTCACGGTCTCACGCACCCGGGCTCAGTTCCGTGCAGGAATGCTGAGTGGGAGCGCCAGCCTCGCTTCTGGACTCTAAAGCCTTCCACCCCCTAATGGCAGGTTGTGTGTGTCTCTCACGTGGGGGGAGGAATGAGGTCGCCCACAGAGGTTCTGCCATGAAAGATTTAAAGACACACGCTGCTGAGGAGCTTGTTCCTCATGGAGCGTCCCCGAAGGCCAGAAGAATGCCGACGGTCTCTTTCAAAGCTGCCGGACGCTCTGCCGTTCTAGGCCTGAGATACGGACCCTGTGACGGCACCGTAACCCCGCGAGATTCAGGAGACATCGCCAGTGCGAGTGGCAATCCGGAAGGAAGAGCCTCCAAGGCGGAGTGTCCATTCCTGTACAAAACGGCGCCCAAGTGGCTGAGGCAGGGAGCATTTTCCTTCACAGAACCTGCATCCTCGTATGCCTGTGGGTTACTCTAAAGAAACGACACTGTGAGCAACCTCTTCGAAAAGGCCTTTGCAAGCGACTTGGAGACAACAGCAGCGCAGTGGAGGCACAGACCATTATCCTAGAGAGCAGCACAGTGTCTCTAGCAGCGATCGCTTCCCGGAGGACACTTAAGCCACACCGAGATTCCAGCAGGGAGTTTTGCCTTATAGCAGTACAACTCACTCAAGAAAGAGGGATGAGGTGTAGGGCTAATCTAAGTGCGCTCACGCTCTGTGTCCCCGAGAAGGTTTCACGGAGCAGAATGCATCACCGACCGCTACCACGTGTGTGCACCAAAGAAGCCCTGTGCCGTGGGTGTTCTCAGGCCGACAGTGAAGACCTAGGTGTGTGCTGCACCCGCGCTCGGTGGTTCACACGTTGCGTGACCCCTGTGCCTTTGGAAGGTGTTCAGAGCGGGTGGCCCTTTGTGCTGCGAGCGCAAGATGTGTAGAGTGTAGAGGCCTTTAACACTGGAAGAAGGGCTTGCGTCTCGTGGAGAGAACGTGTACGTCGCCCGGGAGATGGAGGCGTGTTCTTGACACCATTTCCTCTGCCCGTTTAAAACACAAGTGTTTGTACTCGATCTGGGCTGCCTGGTGAAACGCTTGGCAGTCCGCATCACCCTGAGCACCTTTCCTGAAGTTTGATTCGTAGCTGGGTAAACTCGGGCTTCAGAGGCTTAGATGAGACCAAACGTGTTCAGCTTGTGGTGAAAGCCTTTGACCAGAGGCATATACGCTTGTGCTTGGAGCGAGGGCTGGGCAAGAACGTTTACACCCTGGGTTTTTATCTTTACCCTAAGCTGTCCCTTTTGGCTGCAGCAGGCAGAGAGAACCCGCGGAGAGAGAACAGCTGCGAAGTGGATGCACAGAACAGTCACCTCGATACCAGCCCCGGGGTCCCAAGCAACGATCCTTCCCCGGAGGGTACTTAACCCACCCCGGGATTCAAGCAGGGACTTCGCCTTGTCCAACTCGCACAGGAGACTGGCATGAGATGTAGGGCTCATCTACTTGTGTTCACACTACGTGGCCCGGAGATGTTCTCACGGAGCCGAATCCAGCACCCTTCCTCCACCACGTGTGTACACAAAGGAACGCTGGGCAGTGGGTGTTCTCAAGGCCAAGAGAGAAGCCCTTGTTCTGTGCTGCACCTGCTGGGTGGTTCAAAGGTTTTCTGACCTTCCTGCTCTGGAAGCTTTTCAGAGCTGAGGCTACGCCTGGGCTGCGAAAGCAGAGAGGTGTAGAGGCCTTTCACACTGAAGGCGTGGGCCTGTTTCCCATGGAGAAAGTGCACGTCGCCCAAACCCCACCCCCACCCCACCCCACCCCACCCCACCCCACCCCAACCCACCCCCAGCTGGAGGCGTGCGGGTTGACACCATTTTGTCCTGCCCATGGAAAATACAAAGAGGCGTACACGATTTGGGCTGTCTGGTGAGAGAATTTTGAATCGGCGGCACCCTGAGTACCTTTCCCGAAGTTTGCTTCCTAGCTGGTTAAACTCGGCATTCAGAGGCGAGATGAGAACAAACTTTCTCCGCGTGCGGCGAAGTTCCCTGATGCCCTGCCCTAAATGTTTGAGCTTCTGGCCAGCGTCACACAAGTACTTTGACACGTAGGAGTCTCACTTTTACTCCAAGCTGTCCCTGTTGGCTGAAGCAGTCTGCGTGTCTGTATCGCAGCCTGGGAGGCCGGGCGTTGGGGGAGTCTGCCAAGTGACTGAACTCCATTTATAGCTAACTGAGAAACTGCGTCGAAGCTTTCGGGAGCCTCTTACAGGGAATGGTTGCAGTTGGGAAATGGAGACTGTGCTGGCAAACGTCAGCAGCTCCTCTCCCTCGGAGGGCTCTTGGTGTGCCGACTCCTAACAGCCAGCACGGTCCCCAGCTTGTGAACGGTCCCATTGCGAGCCGGTCTCGTCCGTGAAAGAGCCACGTGAGGCTGAGCTCCAACAGTCGGGCTCCACACCTGGAGCCTTTGGGACAGGGCAGTCCTGAGCCGATGTGCCCACCAGGGGACGCGACCAATGTTTACGTACAACAGGAAAGCGCATCAAGGCCTCGTGTTCTCTCCATGAAATGAACGTGAGCTTGAAGGGTGATGCGTCAGCGTGCACCGTGAACAACTCGCTGGTACGCCTGTCTTTGCCCCTCTCACGGTCTCACGCACCCGGGCTCAGTTCCATGCAGGAATGATGAGTGGGAGCGCCAGCCTCGCTTCTGGACTCTAAAGCCTTCCAGCCCCTAATGGCAGGTTGTGTGTGTCTCTCACGTGGGGGGAGGATTGAGGTCGCCCACAGAGGTTCTGCCATGAAAGATCTAATGACGCACGCTGCTGAGGAGCTTGTTCCTCATGGAGCGTCCCCGAAGGCCAGAAGAATGCTGACGGTCTCTTTCAAAACTGCCGGATGCTCTGCCATTCTAGGCCTGAGATACGGACCTTGTGACGGCACTGTAACCCCGCGAGATTCAGGAGACATCGCCAGTGCGAGTGGCAATCCGGAAGGAAGAACCTCCAAGGCAGAGTGTCCTTTCCTGTACAAAACGGCGCCCAAGTGGCTGAGGCAGGGAGCATTTTCCTTCACAGAACCAGCATCGTCGTATGCCTGTGGGTTACTCTAAAGAAACGACACTGTGAGCAACCTCTTCGAAAAGGCCTTCGCAAGCGACTTGGAGACAACAGCAGCGCAGTGGAGGCACAGACCATTATCCTAGAGAGCAGCACAGTGTCTCTAGCAGCGATCGCTTCCCGGAGGATACTTAAGCCACACCGAGATTCCAGCAGGGAGTTTTGCCTTATAGCAGTACAACTCACTCAAGAAAGAGGGATGAGGTGTAGGGCTAATCTACGTGTGCTCACGCTCTGTGTCCCCGAGAAGGTTTCACGGAGCAGAATGCATCACCGACCGCTACCACGTGTGTGCACCAAAGAAGCCCTGTGCCATGGGTGTTCTCAGGCTGATAGCGAAGACCTAGGTGTGTGCTGCACCCGCGCTCGGTGGTTCACACGTTGCGTGACCCCTGTGCCTTTGGAAGATGTTCAGAGCGGGTGGCACCTTCGTGCTGCGAGTGCAAGAGGTGTAGAGTGTAGAGGCCTTTCACACTGGAGGAAGGGCTTGCGTCTCGTGGAGAGAACGTGTACGTCGCCCGGGAGATGAAGGCGCGCTCTTGACACCATTTCCTCTGCCCGTTTAAAACACAAGTGTTTGTACTCGATCTGGGCTGCCTGGTGAAATGCTTGGCAGTCCGCATCACCCTGAGCACCTTTCCTGAAGTTTGATTCGTAGCTGGGTAAACTCGGGCTTCAGAGGCTTAGATGAGACCAAACGTGTTCAGCTTGTGGCGGAAGCCTTTGACCAGAGGCATATACGCTTGTGCTTGGGGCGAGGGCTAGGCAAGAACGTTTACACACTGGGTTTTTATCTTTACCCTAAGCTGTCCCTTTTGTCTGCAGCATGCGGAGAGGACCCTTGGAGAGAGAACAGCTGCGAAGTGGATGCACAGAACAGTCACCTCGATACCAGCCCCGGGTTCACAAGCAATGATCCTTCCCCGGAGGGTACTTAACCCACCCCGGGATTCAAGCAGGGAGTTCGCCTTTTCCAACTCGCACAGGAGACTGGCATGAGATGTAGGGCTCATCTACTTGCGTTCACACTACGTGGCCCGGAGAAGTTCTCACGGAGCCGAATGCAGCACCCTTCCTCCACCACGTGTGTACACAAAGGAGCGCTGGGCAGTGGGTGTTCTCAAGGCCAAGAGAGAAGCCCTTGTTCTGTGCTGCACCTGCTGGGTGGTTCAAAGGTTTTCTGACCTTCCTGCTCTGGAAGCTTTTCAGAGCTGAGGCTACGCCTGGGCTCCGAAAGCAGAGAGGCGTAGAGGCCTTTCACACTGATGGCGTGGGCCTGTTTCCCATGGAGAAAGTGTACGTCGCCCAACCCCCACCCCCACCCCACCCCACCCCACCCCACCCCACCCCAACCCACCCCCAGCTGGAGGCGTGCGGGTTGACACCATTTTGTCCTGCCCATGGAAAATACAAAGAGGCGTACACGATTTGGGCTGTCGGGTGAGAGAATTTTGAATCGGCGGCACCCTGAGTACCTTTCCCGAAGTTTGCTTCCTAGCTGGTTAAACTCGGCATTCAGAGGCGAGATGAGAACAAACTTGCTCCGCGTGCGGCGAAGTGCCCTGATGCCCTGCCCTAAATGTTTGAGCTTCTGGCCAGCGTCACGCAAGTACTTTGACACGTAGGAGTCTCACTTTTACTCCAAGCTGTCCCTGTTGGCTGAAGCAGTCGGCGTGTCTGTATCGCAGCCTGGGAGGCCGGGCATTGCTGGAGTCTGCCAAGTGACTGGCCTCCATTTATAGCTAACTGAGATACTGCGTCAAAGCTTTCGGGAGCCTCTTACAGGGAATGGTTGCAGTTGGGAATTGGAGACTGTGCTGGCAAACGTCAGCAGCTCCACTCCCTCGGAGGGCTCTTGGTGTGCCGACTCCTAACAGCCAGCACGGTCCCCAGCTCGTGAACGGTCCCATTGCGAGCCGGTCTCGTCCGTGAAAGAGCCACGTGAGGCTGAGCTCCAACAGTCGGGCTCCACACCTGGAGCCTTTGGGTCAGGGCAGTCCTGAGCCGATGTGCCCACCAGGGGATGCGACCAAAGTTTACGTACCGAAGGAAAGCGCATCAAGGCCTCGTGTTCTCTCCATGAAATGAACGTGAGCTTGAAGGGTGATGCGTCAGCGTTCACCGTGAACAGCTCGCTGGTATGCCTGTCTTTGCCCCCTCTCACGGTCTCACGCACCCGGGCTCAGTTCCGTGCAGGAATGCTGAGTGGGAGCGCCAGCCTCGCTTCTGGACTCTAAAGCCTTCCACGCCCTAATGGCAGGTTGTGTGTGTCTCTCACGTGGGGGGAGGAATGAGGTCGCCCACAGAGGTTCTGCCATGAAAGATCTAAAGACGCACGCTGCTGAGGAGCTTGTTCCTCATGGAGCGTCCCCGAAGGCCAGAAGAATGCCGAAGGTCTCTTTCAAAGCTGCCGGACGCTCTGCCGTTCTAGGCCTGAGATACGGACCTTGTGACGGCACTGTAACCCCGCGAGATTCAGGAGACATCGCCAGTGCGAGTGGCAATCCGGAAGGAAGAACCTCCAAGGCGGAGTGTCCTTTCCTGTACAAAACGGCGCCCAAGTGGCTGAGGCAGGGAGCATTTTCCTTCACAGAACCGGCATCGTCGTATGCCTGTGGGTTACTCTAAAGAAACGACACTGTGAGCAACCTCTTCGAAAAGGCCTTCGCAAGCGACTTGGAGACAACAGCAGCGCAGTGGAGGCACAGACCATTATCCTAGAGAGCAGCACAGTGTCTCTAGCAGCGATCGCTTCCCAGAGGATACTTAAGCCACACCGAGATTCCAGCAGGGAGTTTTGCCTTATAGCAGTACAACTCACTCAAGAAAGAGGGATGAGGTGTAGGGCTAATCTACGTGCGCTCACGCTCTGTGTCCCCGAGAAGGTTTCACGGAGCAGAATGCATCACCGACCGCTACCACGTGTGTGCACCAAAGAAGCCCTGTGCCGTGGGTGTTCTCAGGCCGACAGCAAAGACCTAGGTGTGTGCTGCACCCGCGCTCGGTGGTTCACACGTTGTGTGACCCCTGTGCCTTTGGAAGATGTTCAGAGCAGGTGGCACCTGTGTGCTGCGAGCGCAAGAGGTGAAGAGTGTAGAGGCCTTTAACACTGGAGGAAGGGCTTCCGTCTCGTGGAGAGAACGTGTACGTCGCCCGGGAGATGGAGGCGTGCTCTTGACACCATTTCCTCTGCCCGTTTAAAACACAAGTGTTTGTACTCGATCTGGGCTGCCTGGTGAAATGCTTGGCAGTCCGCATCACCCTGAGCACCTTTCCTGAAGTTTGATTCGTAGCTGGGTAAACTAGGGCTTCAGAGGCTTAGATGAGACCAAACGTGTTCAGCTTGTGGTGAAAGCCTTTGACCAGAGGCATATACGCTTGTGCTTGGAGCGAGGGCTGGGCAAGAACGTTTACACCCTGGGTTTTTATCTTTACCCTAAGCTGTCCCTTTTGGCTGCAGCAGGCAGAGAGAACCCGCGGAGAGAGAACAGCTGCGAAGTGGATGCACAGAACAGTCACCTCGATACCAGCCCCGGGGTCCCAAGCAACGATCCTTCCCCGGAGGGTACTTAACCCACCCCGGGATTCAAGCAGGGACTTCGCCTTGTCCAACTCGCACAGGAGACTGGCATGAGATGTAGGGCTCATCTACTTGTGTTCACACTACGTGGCCCGGAGATGTTCTCACGGAGCCGAATCCAGCACCCTTCCTCCACCACGTGTGTACACAAAGGAACGCTGGGCAGTGGGTGTTCTCAAGGCCAAGAGAGAAGCCCTTGTTCTGTGCTGCACCTGCTGGGTGGTTCAAAGGTTTTCTGACCTTCCTGCTCTGGAAGCTTTTCAGAGCTGAGGCTACGCCTGGGCTGCGAAAGCAGAGAGGTGTAGAGGCCTTTCACACTGAAGGCGTGGGCCTGTTTCCCATGGAGAAAGTGCACGTCGCCCAAACCCCACCCCCACCCCACCCCACCCCACCCCACCCCACCCCAACCCACCCCCAGCTGGAGGCGTGCGGGTTGACACCATTTTGTCCTGCCCATGGAAAATACAAAGAGGCGTACACGATTTGGGCTGTCTGGTGAGAGAATTTTGAATCGGCGGCACCCTGAGTACCTTTCCCGAAGTTTGCTTCCTAGCTGGTTAAACTCGGCATTCAGAGGCGAGATGAGAACAAACTTTCTCCGCGTGCGGCGAAGTTCCCTGATGCCCTGCCCTAAATGTTTGAGCTTCTGGCCAGCGTCACACAAGTACTTTGACACGTAGGAGTCTCACTTTTACTCCAAGCTGTCCCTGTTGGCTGAAGCAGTCGGCGTGTCTGTATCGCAGCCTGGGAGGCCGGGCGTTGGGGGAGTCTGCCAAGTGACTGAACTCCATTTATAGCTAACTGAGAAACTGCGTCGAAGCTTTCGGGAGCCTCTTACAGGGAATGGTTGCAGTTGGGAAATGGAGACTGTGCTGGCAAACGTCAGCAGCTCCTCTCCCTCGGAGGGCTCTTGGTGTGCCGACTCCTAACAGCCAGCACGGTCCCCAGCTTGTGAACGGTCCCATTGCGAGCCGGTCTCGTCCGTGAAAGAGCCACGTGAGGCTGAGCTCCAACAGTCGGGCTCCACACCTGGAGCCTTTGGGACAGGGCAGTCCTGAGCCGATGTGCCCACCAGGGGACGCGACCAATGTTTACGTACAACAGGAAAGCGCATCAAGGCCTCGTGTTCTCTCCATGAAATGAACGTGAGCTTGAAGGGTGATGTGTCAGCGTGCACCGTGAACAACTCGCTGGTACGCCTGTCTTTGCCCCTCTCACGGTCTCACGCACCCGGGCTCAGTTCCATGCAGGAATGATGAGTGGGAGCGCCAGCCTCGCTTCTGGACTCTAAAGCCTTCCAGCCCCTAATGGCAGGTTGTGTGTGTCTCTCACGTGGGGGGAGGATTGAGGTCGCCCACAGAGGTTCTGCCATGAAAGATCTAATGACGCACGCTGCTGAGGAGCTTGTTCCTCATGGAGCGTCCCCGAAGGCCAGAAGAATGCTGACGGTCTCTTTCAAAACTGCCGGATGCTCTGCCATTCTAGGCCTGAGATACGGACCTTGTGACGGCACTGTAACCCCGCGAGATTCAGGAGACATCGCCAGTGCGAGTGGCAATCCGGAAGGAAGAACCTCCAAGGCAGAGTGTCCTTTCCTGTACAAAACGGCACCCAAGTGGCTGAGGCAGGGAGCATTTTCCTTCACAGAACCAGCATCGTCGTATGCCTGTGGGTTACTCTAAAGAAACGACACTGTGAGCAACCTCTTCGAAAAGGCCTTCGCAAGCGACTTGGAGACAACAGCAGCGCAGTGGAGGCACAGACCATTATCCTAGAGAGCAGCACAGTGTCTCTAGCAGCGATCGCTTCCCGGAGGATACTTAAGCCACACCGAGATTCCAGCAGGGAGTTTTGCCTTATAGCAGTACAACTCACTCAAGAAAGAGGGATGAGGTGTAGGGCTAATCTACGTGTGCTCACGCTCTGTGTCCCCAAGAAGGTTTCACGGAGCAGAATGCATCACCGACCGCTACCACGTGTGTGCACCAAAGAAGCCCTGTGCCATGGGTGTTCTCAGGCTGATAGCGAAGACCTAGGTGTGTGCTGCACCCGCGCTCGGTGGTTCACACGTTGCGTGACCCCTGTGCCTTTGGAAGATGTTCAGAGCGGGTGGCACCTTCGTGCTGCGAGTGCAAGAGGTGTAGAGTGTAGAGGCCTTTCACACTGGAGGAAGGGCTTGCGTCTCGTGGAGAGAACGTGTACGTCGCCCGGGAGATGAAGGCGCGCTCTTGACACCATTTCCTCTGCCCGTTTAAAACACAAGTGTTTGTACTCGATCTGGGCTGCCTGGTGAAATGCTTGGCAGTCCGCATCACCCTGAGCACCTTTCCTGAAGTTTGATTCGTAGCTGGGTAAACTCGGGCTTCAGAGGCTTAGATGAGACCAAACGTGTTCAGCTTGTGGCGGAAGCCTTTGACCAGAGGCATATACGCTTGTGCTTGGGGCGAGGGCTAGGCAAGAACGTTTACACACTGGGTTTTTATCTTTACCCTAAGCTGTCCCTTTTGTCTGCAGCATGCGGAGAGGACCCTTGGAGAGAGAACAGCTGCGAAGTGGATGCACAGAACAGTCACCTCGATACCAGCCCCGGGTTCACAAGCAATGATCCTTCCCCGGAGGGTACTTAACCCACCCCGGGATTCAAGCAGGGAGTTCGCCTTTTCCAACTCGCACAGGAGACTGGCATGAGATGTAGGGCTCATCTACTTGCGTTCACACTACGTGGCCCGGAGAAGTTCTCACGGAGCCGAATGCAGCACCCTTCCTCCACCACGTGTGTACACAAAGGAGCGCTGGGCAGTGGGTGTTCTCAAGGCCAAGAGAGAAGCCCTTGTTCTGTGCTGCACCTGCTGGGTGGTTCAAAAGTTTTCTGACCTTCCTGCTCTGGAAGCTTTTCAGAGCTGAGGCTACGCCTGGGCTGCGAAAGCAGAGAAGCGTAGAGGCCTTTCACACTGAAGGCGTGGGCCTGTTTCCCATGGAGAAAGTGTACGTCGCCCAACCCCCACCCCCAACCCACCCCACCCCACCCCACCCCACCCCAACACACCCCCAGCTGGAGGTAGGCGGGTTGACACCATTTTGTCCTGCCCATGGAAAATACAAAGAGGCATACACGATTTGGGCTGTCTGGTGAGAGAATTTTGAATCGGCGGCTCCCTGAGTACCTTTCCCGAAGTTTGCTTCCTAGCTGGTTAAACTCGGCATTCAGAGGCGAGATGAGAACAAACTTGCTCCGCGTGCAGCGAATTGCCCTGATGCCCTGCCCTAAATGTTTGAGCTTCTGGCCAGCGTCACGCAAGTACTTTGACACGTAGGAGTCTCACTTTTACTCCAAGCTGTCCCTGTTGGCTGAAGCAGTCGGTGTGTCTGTATCGCAGCCTGGGAGGCCGGGCGTTGGGGGAGTCTGCCAAGTGACCAGCCTCCATTTATAGCTAACTGAGAAACTGCGTCGAAGCTTTCGGGAGCCTCTTACAGGGAATGGTTGCAGTTGGGAATTGGAGACTGTGCTGGCAAACGTCAGCAGCTCCTCTCCCTCGGAGGGCTCTTGGTGTGCCGACTCCTAACAGCCAGCACGGTCCCCAGCTCGTGAACGGTCCCATTGCGAGCCGGTCTCGTCCGTGAAAGAGCCACGTGAGGCTGAGCTCCAACAGTCGGGCTCCACACCTGGAGCCTTTGGGACAGAGCAGTCCTGAGCTGATGTGCCCACCAGGGGACGTGACCAAAGTTTACGTACCACAGGAAAGCGCATCAAGGCCTCGTGTTCTCTCCATGAAATGAACGTGAGCTTGAAGGGTGATGCGTCACCGTGCACCGTGAACAGCTCGCTGGTATGCCTGTCTTTGCCCCCTCTCACGGTCTCACGCACCCGGGCTCAGTTCCATGCAGGAATGCTGAGTGGGAGTGCCAGCCTCGCTTCTGGACTCTAAAGCCTTCCACGCCCTAATGGCAGGTTGTGTGTGTCTCTCACGTGGGGGGAGGAATGAGGTCACCCACAGAGGTTCTGCCATGAAAGATCTAAAGACGCACGCTGCTGAGGAGCTTGTTCCTCATGGGGCGTCCCCGAAGGCCAGAAGAATGCCGAAGTTCTCTTTCAAAGCTGCCGGACGCTCTGCCGTTCTAGGCCTGAGATACGGACCTTGTGACGGCACTGTAACCCCGCGAGATTCAGGAGACATCGCCAGTGCGAGTGGCAATCCGGAAGGAAGAACCTGCAAGGCGGAGTGTCCTTTCCTGTACAAAACGGCGCCCAAGTGGCTGAGGCAGGGAGCATTTTCCTTCACAGAACCGGCATCCTCGTATGCCTGTGGGTTACTCTAAAGAAACGACACTGTGAGCAACCTCTTCGAAAAGGCCTTCGCAAGCGATTTGGAGACAACAGCAGCGCAGTGGAGGCACAGATCATTATCCTAGAGAGCAGCACAGTGTCTCTAGCAGCGATCGCTTCCCGGAGGATACTTAAGCCACACCGAGATTCCAGCAGGGAGTTTTGCCTTATAGCAGTACAACTCACTCAAGAAAGAGGGATGAGGTGTAGGGCTAATCTACGTGCGCTCACGCTCTGTGTCCCTGAGAAGGTTTCACGGAGCAGAATGCATCACCGACCGCTACCACGTGTGTGCACCAAAGAAGCCCTGTGCCGTGGGTGTTCTCAGGCCGACAGCGAAGACCTTGGTGTGTGCTGCACCCGCGCTCAGTGGTTCACACGTTACGTGACCCCTGTGCCTTTGGAATATGTTCAGAGCGGGTGGCACCTGTGTGCTGCGAGCGCAAGAGGTGTAGATTGTAGAGGACTTTCACACTGGAGAAAGGGCTTGCGTCTCGTGGAGAGAACGTGTACGTCGCCCGGGAGATGGAGGCGCGCTCTTGACACCATTTCCTCTGCCCGTTTAAAACACAAGTGTTTGTACTCGATCTGGGCTGCCTGGTGAAACGCTTGGCAGTCCGCATCACCCTGAGCACCTTTCCTGAAGTTTGATTCGTAGCTGGGCAAACTCGGGCTTCAGAGGCTTAGATGAGACCAAACGTGTTCAGCTTGTGGTGAAAGCCTTTGACCAGAGGCATATACGTTTGTGCTTGGGGCGAGGGCTAGGCAAGAACGTTTACACCCTGGGTTTTTATCTTTACCCTAAGCTGTCCCTTTTGGCTGCAGCAGGCGGAGAGAACCCGCGGAGAGAGAACAGCTGCGAAGTGGATGCACAGAACAGTCACCTCGATACCAGCCCCGGGGTCCCAAGCAACGATCCTTCCCCGGAGGGTACTAAACCCACCCCGGGATTCAAGCAGGGAGTTCGCCTTGTCAAACTCGCACAGGAGACTGGCATGAGATGTAGGGCTCATCTACTTGCGTTCACACTACGTGGCCCGGAGAAGTTCTCACGGAGCCGAATCCAGCACCCTTCCTCCACCACGTGTGTACACAAAGGAACGCTGAGCAGTGGGTGTTCTCAAGGCCAAGAGAGAAGCCCTTGTTCTGTGCTGCACCTGCTGGGTGGTTCAAAGGTTTTCTGACCTTCCTGCTCTGGAAGCTTTTCAGAGCTGAGGCTACGCCTGGGCTCCGAAAGCAGAGAGGCGTAGAGGCCTTTCACACTGAAGGCGTGGGCCTGTTTCCCATGGAGAAAGTGTACGTCGCCCAAGCCCCACCCCCACCCCACCCCACCCCACCCCACCCCACCCCAACCCACCCCCAGCTGGAGGCGTGCGGGTTGACACCATTTTGTCCTGCCCATGTAAAATACAAAGAGGCGTACACGATTTGGGCTGTCGGGTGAGAGAATTTTGAATCGGCGGCACCCTGAGTACCTTTCCCGAAGTTTGCTTCCTAGCTGGTTAAACTCGGCATTCAGAGGCGAGATGAGAACAAACTTGCTCCGCGTGCGGCGAAGTGCCCTGATGCCCTGCCCTAAATGTTTGAGCTTCTGGCCAGCGTCACGCAAGTACTTTGACACGTAGGAGTCTCACTTTTACTCCAAGCTGTCCCTGTTGGCTGAAGCAGTCGGCGTGTCTGTATCGCAGCCTGGGAGGCCGGGCATTGGGGGAGTCTGCCAAGTGACTGGCCTCCATTTATAGCTAACTGAGAAACTGCGTCAAAGCTTTCGGGAGCCTCTTACAGGGAATGGTTGCAGTTGGGAATTGGAGACTGTGCTGGCAAACGTCAGCAGCTCCACTCCCTCGGAGGGCTCTTGGTGTGCCGACTCCTAACAGCCAGCACGGTCCCCAGCTCGTGAACGGTCCCATTGCGAGCCGGTCTCGTCCGTTAAAGAGCCACGTGAGGCTGAGCTCCAACAGTCGGGCTCCACACCTGGAGCCTTTGGGTCAGGGCAGTCCTGAGCCGATGTGCCCACGAGGGGATGCGACCAAAGTTTACGTACCGAAGGAAAGCGCATCAAGGCCTCGTGTTCTCTCCATGAAATGAACGTGAGCTTGAAGGGTGATGCGTCAGCGTTCACCGTGAACAGCTCGCTGGTATGCCTGTCTTTGCCCCCTCTCACGGTCTCACGCACCCGGGCTCAGTTCCGTGCAGGAATGCTGAGTGGGAGCGCCAGCCTCGCTTCTGGACTCTAAAGCCTTCCACGCCCTAATGGCAGGTTGTGTGTGTCTCTCACGTGGGGGGAGGAATGAGGTCGCCCACAGAGGTTCTGCCATGAAAGATCTAAAGACGCACACTGCTGAGGAGCTTGTTCCTCATGGAGCGTCCCCGAAGGCCAGAAGAATGCCGACGGTCTCTTTCAAAGCTGCCGGACGCTCTGCCGTTCTAGGCCTGAGATACGGACCTTGTGACGGCACTGTAACCCCGCGAGATTCAGGAGACATCGCCAGTGCGAGTGGCAATCCGGAAGGAAGAACCTCCAAGGCGGAGTGTCCTTTCCTGTTCAAAACGGCGCCCAAGTGGCTGAGGCAGGGAGCATTTTCCTTCACAGAACCGGCATCGTCGTATGCCTGTGGGTTACTCTAAAGAAACGACACTGTGAGCAACCTCTTCGAAAAGGCCTTCGCAAGCGACTTGGAGACAACAGCAGCGCAGTGGAGGCACAGACCATTATCCTAGAGAGCAGCACAGTGTCTTTAGCAGCGATCGCTTCCCGGAGGATACTTAAGCCACACCGAGATTCCAGCAGGGAGTTTTGCCTTATAGCAGTACAACTCACTCAAGAAAGAGGGATGAGGTGTAGGGCTAATCTACGTGCGCTCACGCTCTGTGTCCCCGAGAAGGTTTCACGGAACAGAATGCATCAACGACCGCTACCACGTGTGTGCACCAAAGAAGCCCTGTGACGTGGGTGTTCTCAGGCCGACAGCGAAGACCTAGGTGTGTGCTGCACCCGCGCTCGGTGGTTCACACGTTGCGTGACCCCTGTGCCTTTGGAAGATGTTCAGAGCGGGTGGCACCTGCGTGCTGCGAACGCAAGAGGTGTAGAGTGTAGAGGCCTTTCACACTGGAGGAAGGGCTTACGTCTCGTGGAGAGAACGTGTACGTCGCCCGGGAGATGGAGGCGCGCTCTTGACACCATTTCTTCTGCCCGTTTAAAACACAAGTGTTTGTACTCGATCTGGGCTGCCTGGTGAAATGCTTGGCAGTCCGCATCACCCTGAGCACCTTTCCTGAAGTTTGATTCGTAGCTGGGTAAACTCGGGCTTCAGAGGCTTAGATGAGACCAAACGTGTTCAGCTTGTGGCGGAAGCCTTTGACCAGAGGCATATACGCTTGTGCTTGGGGCGAGGGCTAGGCAAGAACGTTTACACACTGGGTTTTTATCTTTACCCTAAGCTGTCCCTTTTGTCTGCAGCATGCGGAGAGGACCCTTGGAGAGAGAACAGCTGCGAAGTGGATGCACAGAACAGTCACCTCGATATCAGCCCCGGGGTCACAAGCAATGATCCTTCCCCGGAGGGTACTTAACCCACCCCGGGATTCAAGCAGGGAGTTCGCCTTTTCCAACTCGCACAGGAGACTGGCATGAGATGTAGGGCTCATCTACTTGCGTTCACACTACGTGGCCCGGAGAAGTTCTCAAGGAGCCGAATGCAGCACCCTTCCTCCACCACGTGTGTACACAAAGGAGCGCTGGGCAGTGGGTGTTCTCAAGGCCAAGAGAGAAGCCCTTGTTCTGTGCTGCACCTGCTGGGTGGTTCAAAAGTTTTCTGACCTTCCTGCTCTGGAAGCTTTTCAGAGCTGAGGCTACGCCTGGGCTGCGAAAGCAGAGAAGCGTAGAGGCCTTTCACACTGAAGGCGTGGGCCTGTTTCCCATGGAGAAAGTGTACGTCGCCCAATCCCCACCCCCAACCCACCCCACCCCACCCCACCCCACCCCAACACACCCCCAGCTGGAGGTAGGCGGGTTGACACCATTTTGTCCTGCCCATGGAAAATACAAAGAGGCATACACGATTTGGGCTGTCTGGTGAGAGAATTTTGAATCGGCGGCTCCCTGAGTACCTTTCCCGAAGTTTGCTTCCTAGCTGGTTAAACTCGGCATTCAGAGGCGAGATGAGAACAAACTTGCTCCGTGTGCGGCGAATTGCCCTGATGCCCTGCCTTAAATGTTTGAGCTTCTGGCCAGCGTCACGCAAGTACTTTGACACGTAGGAGTCTCACTTTTACTCCAAGCTGTCCCTCTTGGCTGAAGCAGTCGGTGTGTCTGTATCGCAGCCTGGGAGGCCGGGCGTTGGGGGAGTCTGCCAAGTGACCGGCCTCCATTTATAGCTAACTGAGAAACTGCGTCGAAGCTTTCGGGAGCCTCTTACAGGGAATGGTTGCAGTTGGGAATTGGAGACTGTGCTGGCAAACGTCAGCAGCTCCTCTCCCTCGGAGGGCTCTTGGTGTGCCGACTCCTAACAGTCAGCACGGTCCCCAGCTCGTGAACGGTCCCATTGCGAGCCGGTCTCGTCCGTGAAAGAGCCACGTGAGGCTGAGCTCCAACAGTCGGGCTCCACACCTGGAGCCTTTGGGACAGGGCAGTCCTTAGCTGATGTGCCCACCAGGGGACGCGACCAAAGTTTACGTACCAGAGGAAAGCGCATCAAGGCCTCGTGTTCTCTCCATGAAATGAACGTGAGCTTGAAGGGTGATGCGTCACCGTGCACCGTGAACAGCTCGCTGGTATGCCTGTCTTTGCCCCCTCTCACGGTCTCACGCACCCGGGCTCAGTTCCATGCAGGAATGCTGAGTGGGAGTGCCAGCCTCGCTTCTGGACTCTAAAGCCTTCCACGCCCTAATGGCAGGTTGTGTGTGTCTCTCACGTGGGGGGAGGAATGAGGTCGCCCACAGAGGTTCTGCCATGAAAGATCTAAAGACGCACGCTGCTGAGGAGCTTGTTCCTCATGGGGCGTCCCCGAAGGCCAGAAGAATGCCGAAGTTCTCTTTCAAAGCTGCCGGACGCTCTGCCGTTCTAGGCCTGAGATACGGACCTTGTGACGGCACTGTAACCCCGCGAGATTCAGGAGACATCGCCAGTGCGAGTGGCAATCCGGAAGGAAGAACCTGCAAGGCGGAGTGTCCTTTCCTGTACAAAACGGCGCCCAAGTGGCTGAGGCAGGGAGCATTTTCTTTCACAGAACCGGCATCCTCGTATGCCTGTGGGTTACTCTAAAGAAATGACACTGTGAGCAACCTCTTCGAAAAGGCCTTCGCAAGCGACTTGGAGACAACAGCAGCGCAGTGGAGGCACAGATCATTATCCTAGAGAGCAGCACAGTGTCTCTAGCAGCGATCGCTTCCCGGAGGATACTTAAGCCACACCGAGATTCCAGCAGGGAGTTTTGCCTTATAGCAGTACAACTCACTCAAGAAAGAGGGATGAGGTGTAGGGCTAATCTACGTGCGCTCACGCTCTGTGTCACCGAGAAGGTTTCACGGAGCAGAATGCATCACCGACCGCTACCACGTGTGTGCAACAAAGAAGCCCTGTGCCGTGGGTGTTCTCAGGCCGACAGCGAAGACCTTGGTGTGTGCGGCACCCGCGCTCAGTGGTTCACACGTTGCGTGACCCCTGTGCCTTTGGAAGATGTTCAGAGCGGGTGGCACCTGTGTGCTGCGAGCGCAAGAGGTGTAGAGTGTAGAGGACTTTCACACTGGAGGAAGGGCTTGCGTCTCGTGGAGAGAACGTGTACGTCGCCCGGGAGATGGAGGCGTGCTCTTGACACCATTTCCTCTGCCCGTTTAAAACACAAGTGTTTGTACTCGATCTGGGCTGCCTGGTGAAACGCTTGGCAGTCCGCATCACCCTGAGCACCTTTCCTGAAGTTTGATTCGTAGCTGGGCAAACTCGGGCTTCAGAGGCTTAGATGAGACCAAACGTGTTCAGCTTGTGGCGAAAGCCTTTGAGCAGAGGCATATACGCTTGTGCTTGGGGCGAGGGCTAGGCAAGAACGTTTACACCCTGGGTTTTTATCTTTACCCTAAGCTGTCCCTTTTGGCTGCAGCAGGCGGAGAGAACCCGCGGAGAGAGAACAGCTGCGAAGTGGATGCACAGAACAGTCACCTCGATACCAGCCCCGGGGTCCCAAGCAACGATCCTTCCCCGGAGGGTACTTAATCCACCCCGGGATTCAAGCAGGGAGTTCGCCTTGTCAAACTCGCACAGGAGACTGGCATGAGATGTAGGGCTCATCTACTTGCGTTCACACTACGTGGCCCGGAGAAGTTCTCACGGAGCCGAATCCAGCACCCTTCCTCCACCACGTGTGTACACAAAGGAACACTGGGCAGTGGGTGTTCTCAAGGCCAAGAGAGAAGCCCTTGTTCTGTGCTGCACCTGCTGGGTGGTTCAAAGGTTTTCTGACCTTCCTGCTCTGGAAGCTTTTCAGAGCTGAGGCTACGCCTGGGCTCCGAAAGCAGAGAGGCGTAGAGGCCTTTCACACTGAAGGCGTGGGCCTGTTTCCCATGGAGAAAGTGTACGTCGCCCAACCCACACCCCCACCCCACCCTACCCCACCCCACCCCACCCCAACCCACCCCCATCTGGAGGCGTGCGGGTTGACACCATTTTGTCCTGCCCATGGAAAATACAAAGAGGCGTACACGATTTGGGCTGTCTGGTGAGAGAATTTTGAATCGGCGGCACCCTGAGTACCTTTCCCGAAGTTTGCTTCCTAGATGGTTAAACTTGGCATTCAGAGGCAAGATGAGAACAAACTTGCTCCGCGTGCGGCGAAGTGCCCTGATGCCCTGCCCTAAATGTTTGAGCTTCTGGCCAGCGTCACGCAAGTACTTTGACACGTAGGAGTCTCACTTTTACCTCAAGCTGTCCCTGTTGGCTGAAGCAGTCGGCGTGTCTGTATCGCAGCCTGGGATGCCGGGCGTTGGGGGAGTCTGCCAAGTGACTGGCCTCCATTTATAGCTAACTGAGAAACTGCGTCGAAGCTTTCGGGAGCCTCTTACAGGGAATGGTTGCAGTTGGGAATTGGAGACTGTGCTGGCAAACGTCAGCAGCTCCTCTCCCTCGGAGGGCTCTTGGTGTGCCGACTCCTAACAGCCAGCACGGTCCCCAGTTCGTGAATGGTCCCATTGCGAGCTGGTCTTGTCCGTGAAAGAGCCACGTGAGGCTGAGCTCCAACAGTCGGGCTCCACACCTGGGGCCTTTGGGTCAGGGCAGTCCTGAGCCGATGTACCCACCAGGGGATGCGACCAAAGTTTACGTACCAAAGGAAAGCGCATCAAGGCCTCGTGTTCTCTCCATGAAATGAACGTGAGCTTGAAGGGTGATGCGTCAGCGTGCACCGTGAACAGCTCGCTGGTACGCCTGTTTTTGCCCCCTCTCACGGTCTCACGCACCCGGGCTCTGTTCCGTGCAGGAATGCTGAGTGGGAGCACCAGCCTCGCTTCTGGACTCTAAAGCCTTCCACCCCCTAATGGCAGGTTGTGTGTGTCTCTCACGTGGGGGGAGGAATGAGGTCGCCCACAGAGGTTCTGCCATGAAAGATCTAAAGACGCACGCTGCTGAGGAGCTTGTTCCTCATGGAGCATCCCCGAAGGCCAGAAGAATGCCGACGGTCTCTTTCAAAGCTGCCGGACGCTCTGCCGTTCTAGGCCTGAGATACGGACCTTGTGACGGCACTGTAACCCCGCGAGTTTCAGGAGACATCGCCAGTGCGAGTGGCAATCCGGAAGGAAGAACCTCCAAGGCGGAGTGTCCTTTCCTGTACAAAACGGCGCCCAAGTGCCTGAGGCAGGGAGCATTTTCCTTCACAGAACTGGCATCCTCGTATGCCTGTGGGTTACTCTAAAGAAACGACACTGTGAGCAACCTCTTCGAAAAGGCCTTCGCAAGCGATTTGGAGACAACAGCAGCGCAGTGGAGGCACAGACCATTATCCTAGAGAGCAGCACAGTGTCTGTAGCAGCGATCGCTTCCCGGAGGATACTTAAGCCACACCGAGATTCCAGCAGGGAGTTTTGCCTTATAGCAGTACAACTCACTCAAGAAAGAGGGATGAGGTGTAGGGCTAATCTACGTGCGCTCACGCTCTGTGTCCCTGAGAAGGTTTCACGGAGCAGAATGCATCACCGACCGCTACCACGTGTGTGCACCAAAGAAGCCCTGTGCCATGGGTGTTCTCAGGCCGACAGCGAAGACCTAGGTGTGTGCTGCACCTGCGCTCGGTGGTTCACACGTTGCGTGACCCCTGTGCATTTGGAAGATGTTCAGAGCGGGTGGCACCTGCGTGCTGCGAGCGCAAGAGGTTTAGAGTGTAGAGGCCTTTCACACTGGAGGAAGGGCTTGCGTCTCGTGGAGAGAACGTGTACGTCGCCCGGGAGATGGAGGCGAGCTCTTGACACCATTTCCTCTGCCCGTTTAAAACACAAGTGTTTGTACTCGATCTGGGCTGCCTGGTGAAATGTTTGGCAGTCCGCATCACCCTGAGCACCTTTCCTGAAGTTTGATTCGTAGCTGGGTAAACTCGGGCTTCAGAGGCTTAGATGAGACCAAACGTGTTCAGCTTGTGGCGAAAGCCTTTGACCAGAGGCATATATGCTTGTGCTTGGGGCGAGGGCTAGGCAAGAACGTTTACACCCTGGGTTTTTATCTTTACCCTAAGCTGTGTCCCTTTTGGCTGCAGCAGGCGGAGAGAAACCGCGGAGAGAGAACAGCTGCGAAGTGGATGCACAGAACAGTCACCTCGATACCAGCCCCGGGGTCCCAAGCAACGATCCTTCCCCGGAGGGTACTTAACCCACCCCGGGATTCAAGCAGGGAGTTCGCCTTGTCCAACTCGCACAGGAGACTGGCATGAGATGTAGGGCTCATCTACTTGCATTCACACTACGTGGCCCGGAGAAGTTCTCACGGAGCCGAATCCAGCACCCTTCCTCCACCACGTGTGTACACAAAGGAGCGCTGGGCATTGGGTGTTCTCAAGGCCAAGAGAGAAGCCCTTGTTCTGTGCTGCACCTGCTGGGTGGTTCAAAGGATTTCTGACCTTCCTGCTCTGGAAGCTTTTCAGAGCTGAGGCTACACCTGGGCTGCGAAAGCAGAGAGGCGTAGAGGCCTTTCACACTGAAGGCATGGGCCTGTTTCCCATGGAGAAAGTGCACGTCACCCAACCCCCACCCCCACCCCACCCCACCCCACCCCCAGCTGGAGGCGTGCGGGTTGACACCATTTTGTCCTGCCCATGGAAAATACAAAGAGGCGTACACGATTTGGGCTGTCTGGTGAGAGAATTTTGAATCGGCGGCACCCTGAGTACCTTTCCCGAAGTTTGCTTCCTAGCTAGTGAAACTCGGCATTCAGAGGCGAGATGAGAACAAACTTGCTCCGCGTGCGGCGAAGTGCCCTGATGCCCTGCCCTAAATGTTTGAGCTTCTGGCCAGCGTCACACAAGTACTTTGACACGTAGGAGTCTCCCTTTTACTCCAAGCTGTCCCTGTTGGCTGAAGCAGTTGGCGTGTCTGTATCGCAGCCTGGGAGGCCGGACGTAGGGGGAGTCTGCCAAGTGACTGAACTCCGTTTATAGCTAACTGAGAAACTGCGTCGAAGCTTTCGGGAGCCTCTTACAGGGAATGGTTGCAGTTCGGAATTGGAGACTGTGCTGGCAAACGTCAGCAGCTCCTCTCCCTCGGAGGGCTCTTGGTGTGCCGACTCCTAACAGCCAGCATGGTCTCCAGTTCGTGAACGGTCCCATTGCGAGCCGGTCTCGTCCGTGAAAGAGCCACGTGAGGCTGAGCTCCAACAGTCGGGCTCCACACCTGGAGCCTTTGGGACAGGGCAGTCCTGAGCCGATGTGCCCACCAGGGGACGTGACCAAAGTTTACGTACCACAGGAAAGCGCATCAAGGCCTCGTGTTCTCTCCATGAAATGAACGTGAGCTTGAAGGGTGATGCGTCAGCGTGCACCGTGAACAGCTCACTGGTACGCCTGTCTTTGCCCCCTCTCACGGTCTCACGCACCCGGGCTCAGTTCCGTGCAGGAATGCTGAGTGGGAGCGCCAGCCTCACTTCTGGACTCTAAAGCCTTCCACCCCCTAATGGCAGGTTGTGTGTGTCTCTCACGTGGGGGGAGGAATGAGGTCGCCCACAGAGGTTCTGCCATGGAAGATCTAAAGACACACGCTGCTGAGGAGCTTGTTCCTCATGGAGCGTCCCCGAAGGCCAGAAGAATGCTGACGATCTCTTTCAAAGCTGCCGGACGCTCTGCCATTCTAGGCCTGAGATCCGGACCTTGTGACGGCACTGTAACCCCGCGAGATTCAGGAGACATCGCCAGTGCGAGTGGCAATCCGGAAGGAAGAACCTCCAAGGCGGAGTGTCCTTTCCTGTACAAAACGGCGCCCAAGTGGCTGAGGCAGGGATCATTTTCCTTCACAGAACCGGCATCCTCGTATGCCTGTGGGTTACTCTAAAGAAACGACACTGTGAGCAACCTCTTCGAAAAGGCCTTCGCAAGCGACTTGGAGACAACAGCAGCGCAGTGGAGGCACAGACCATTATCCTAGAGAGCAGCACAGTGTCTCTAGCAGCGATCGCTTCCCGGAGGATACTTAAGCCACACCGAGATTCCAGCAGGGAGTTTTGCCTTATAGCAGTACAACTCACTCAAGAAAGAGGGATGAGGTGTAGGGTAATCTACGTGCGCTCACGCTCTGTGTCCCCGAGAAGGTTTCACGGAGCAGAATGCATCACCGACCGCTACCACGTGTGTGCACCAAAGAAGCCCTGTGCCGTGGGTGTTCTCAGGCCGACAGTGAAGACCTAGGTGTGTGCTGCACCCACGCTCGGTGGTTCACACGTTGCGTGACCCCTGTGCCTTTGGAAGATGTTCAGAGCGGGTGGCACCTGCGTGCTGCGAGCGCAAAGGTGTAGAGTGTAGAAGCCTTTCACACTGGAGTAAGGGCTTGCGTCTCGTGGAGAGACCGTGTACATCGCCCGGGAGATGGAGGCGCGCTCTTGACACCATTTCCTCTGCTCGTTTAAAACACAAGTGTTTGTACTCGATCTGGGCTGCCTGGTGAAACGCTTGGCAGTCCGCATCACCCTGAGCATCTTTCCTGAAGTTTGATTCGTAGCTGGGTAAACTCGGGCTTCAGAGGCTTAGATGAGACCAAACGTGTTCAGCTTGTGGCGAAAGCCTTTGACCAGAGGCATATACGCTTGTGCTTGGGGCGAGGGCTAGGCAAGAACGTTTACACCCTGGGTTTTTATCTTTACCCTAAGCTGTCCCTTTTGGCTGCAGCAGGCGGAGAGAACCCGCGGAGAGAGAACAGCTGCGAAGTGGATGCACAGAACAGTCACCTCGATACCAGCCCCGGGGTCCCAAGCAACGATCCTTCCCAGGAGGGTACTTAACCCACCCCGGGATTCAAGCAGGGAGTTCACCTTGTCCAACTAGCACAGCAGACTGGCATGAGATGTAGGGCTCATCTACTTGCGTTCACACTACGTGGCCCGGAGAAGTTCTCACGGAGCCGAATCCAGCACCCTTCCTCCACCACGTGTGTACACAAAGGAGCGCTGGGCAGTGGGTGTTCTCAAGGCCAAGAGAGAAGCCCTTGTTCTGTGCTGCACCTGCTGGGTGGTTCAAAGGTTTTCTGACCTTCCTGCTCTGGAAGCTTTTCAGAGCTGAGGCTACGCCTGGGCTGCGAAAGCAGAGAGGCGTAGAGGCCTTTCACACTGAAGGCGTGGGCCTGTTTCCCATGGAGAAAGTGCACGTCGCCCAACCCCCACCCCCACCCCACCCCACCCCACCCCACCCCACCCCAACCCACCCCCAGCTGGAGGCGTGCGGGTTGACACCATTTTGTCCTGCCCATGGAAAATACAAAGAGGCATACACGATTTGGGCTGTCTGGTGAGAGAATTTTGAATCGGCGGCACCCTGAGTACCTTTCCCGAAGTTTGCTTCCTAGCTGGTTAAACTCGGCATTCAGAGGCGAGATGAGAACAAACTTGCTCCGCGTGCGGCGAACTGCCCTGATGCCCTGCCCTAAATGTTTGAGCTTCTGGCCAGCGTCACGCAAGTACTTTGACACGTAGGAGTCTCACTTTTACTCCAAGCTGTCCCTGTTGGCTGAAGCAGTCGGCGTGTCTGTATCACAGCCTGGGAGGCCGGGCGTTCGGGGAGTCTGCCAAGTGACTGGCCTCCATTTATAGCTAACTGAGAAACTGCGTCGATGCTTTCGGGAGCCTCTTACAGGGAATGGTTGCAGTTGGGAATTGGAGACTGTGCTGGCAAACGTCAGCAGCTCCTCTCCCTCGGAGGGCTCTTGGTGTGCCGACTCCTAACAGCCAGCACGGTCCCCAGCTCGTGAACGGTCCCATTGCGAGCCGGTCTCGTCCGTGAAAGAGCCACGTGAGGCTGAGCTCCAACAGTGGGGCTCCACACCTGGAGCCTTTGGGACAGGGCAGTCCTGAGCCGATGTGCCCACCAGGGGACGCGACCAAAGTTTACGTACCACAGGAAAGCGCATCAAGGCCTCGTGTTCTCTCCATGAAATGAACGTGAGCTTGAAGGGTGATGCGTCAGAGTGCACCGTGAACAGCTCGCTGGTACGCCTGTCTTTGCCCCCTCTCACGGTCTCACGCACCCGGGCTCAGTTCCGTGCAGGAATGATGAGTGGGAGCGCCAGCCTCGCTTCTGGACTCTAAAGCCTTCCACGCCCTAATGGCAGGTTGTGTGTGTCTCTCACATGGGGGGAGGAATGAGGTCGCCCACAGAGGTTCTGCCATGAAAGATCTAAAGACGCACGCTGCTGAGGAGCTTGTTCCTCATGGAGCGTCCCCGAAGGCCAGAAGAATGCCGAAGGTCTCTTTCAAAGCTGCCGGATGCTCTGCCGTTCTAGGCCTGAGATACGGACCTTGTGACGGCACTGTAACCCCGCGAGATTCAGGAGACATCGCCAGTGCGAGTGGCAATCCGGAAGGAAGAACCTCCAAGGCGGAGTGTCCTTTCCTGTACAAAACGGCGCCCAAGTGGCTGAGGCAGGGAGCATTTTCCTTCACAGAACCGGCATCCTCGTATGCCTGTGGGTTACTCTAAAGAAACGACACTGTGAGCAACCTCTTCGAAAAGGCCTTCGCAAGCGACTTGGAGACAACAGCAGCGCAGTGGAGGCACAGACCATTATCCTAGAGAGCAGCACAGTGTCTCTAGCAGCGATCGCTTCCCAGAGGATTCTTAAACCACACCGAGATTCCAGCAGGGAGTTTTGCCTTATAGCAGTACAACTCACTCAAGAAAGAGGGATGAGGTGTAGGGCTAATCTACGTGCGCTCACGCTCTGTGTCCCCGAGAAGGTTTCATGGAGCAGAATGCATCACCGAACGCTACCACGTGTGTGCACCAAAGAAGCCCTGTGCCGTGGGTGTTCTCAGGCCGACAGCGAAGACCTAGGTGTGTGCTGCACCCGCGCTCGGTGGTTCACACGTTGCGTGACCCCTGTGCCTTTGGAAGATGTTCAGAGCGGGTGGCAACTGCGTGCTGTGAGCGCAAGAGGTGTAGAGTGTAGAGGCCTTTCACACTGGAGGAAGGGCTTGCGTCTCGTGGAGAGAATGTGTACGTCGCCCGGGAGATGGAGGCGTGCTCTTGACACCATTTCCTCTTCCCGTTTAAAACACAAGTGTTTGTACTCGATCTGGGCTGCCTGGTGAAACGCTTGGCAGTCCGCATCACCCTGAGCACCTTTCCTGAAGTTTGATTCGTAGCTGGGTAAACTCGGGCTTCAGAGGTTTATATGAGACCAAACGTGTTCAGCTTGTGGCAAAAGCCTTTGACCAGAGGCATATACGCTTGTGCTTGGGGCGAGGGCTAGGCAAGAACGTTTACACACTGGGTTTTTATCTTTACCCTAAGCTGTCCCTTTTGGCTGCAGCAGGAGGAGAGAACCCGCGGAGAGAGAACAGCTGCGAAGTGGATGCACAGAACAGTCACCTCGATACCAGCCCCGTGGTCCCAAGCAACGATCCTTCCCCGGAGGGTACTTAACCCACCCCGGGATTCAAGCAGGGAGTTCGCCTTGTCCAACTCGCACAGGAGACTGGCATGAGATGTAGGGCTCATCTACTTGTGTTCACTCTACGTGGCCCGGAGAAGTTCTCACGGAGCCGAATCCAGCACCCTTCCTCCACCACGTGTGTACACAAAGGAGCGCTGGGCAGTGGGTGTTCTCAAGGCCAAGAGAGAAGCCCTTGTTCTGTGCTGCACCTGCTGGGTGGTTCAAAGGTTTTCTGACCTTCCTGCTTTGGAAGCTTTTCAGAGCTGAGGCTACGTCTGGGCTGCGAAAGCAGAGAGGCGTAGAGGCCTTTCACACTGAAGGCGTGGGCCTGTTTCCCATGGAGAAAGTGTACGTCGCCCAACCCCCAACCCCACCCCACCCCACCCCACCCCACCCCACCCCAACCCACCCCCAGATGGATGCATGCGGGTTGACATCATTTTGTCCTGCCCATGGAAAATACAAAGAGGCGTACACGATTTGGGCTGTCTGGTGAGAGAATTTTGAATCGGCGGCTCCCTGAGTACCTTTCCCGAAGTTTGCTTCCTAGCTGGTTAAACTCGGCATTCAGAGGCGAGATGAGAACAAACTTGCTCCGCGTGCGGCGAAGTGCCCTGATGCCCTGCCCTAAATGTTTGAGCTTCTGGTCAGCGTCACGCAAGTACTTTGACACGTAGGAGTCTCACTTTTCCTCCAAGCTGTCCCTGTTGGCTGAAGCAGTCGGCGTGTCTGTATCGCAGCCTGGGAGGCCGGGCATTGGGGGAGTCTGCCAAGTGACTGAACTCCATTTATAGCTAACTGAGAAACTGCGTCGAAGCTTTTGGGAGCCTCTTACAGGGAATGGTTGCATTTGGGAATTGGAGACTGTGCTGGCAAACGTCAGCAGCTCCTCTCCCTCGGAGGGCTCTTGGTGTGCCGACTCCTAACAGCCAGCACGGTCCCCAGCTCGTGAACGGTCCCATTGCGAGCCGGTCTCGTCCGTGAAAGAGCCACGAGAGGCTGAGCTCCAACAGTCGGGCTCCACACCTGGAGCCTTTGGGTCAGGGCAGTCCTGAGCCGACGTGCCCACCAGGGGATGCGACCAAAGTTTACGTACCGAAGGAAAGCGCATCAAGGCCTCGTGTTCTCTCCATGAAATGAACGTGAGCTTGAAGGGTGATGCGTCAGCGTGCACCGTGAACAGCTCGCTGGTATGCCTGTCTTTGCCCCCTCTCACGGTCTCACGCACCCGGGCTCAGTTCCGGGCAGGAATGCTGAGTGGGAACGCCAGCCTCGCTTCTGGACTCTAAAGCCTTCCAGCCCCTAATGGCAGGTTGTGTGTGTCTCTCACGTGGGGGGAGGAATGAGGTCGCCCACAGAGGTTCTGCCATGAAAGATCTAAAGACGCAAACTGCTGAGGAGCTTGTTCCTCATGGAGCGTCCCCGAAGGCCAGAAGAATGCCGAAGGTCTCTTTCAAAGCTGCCGGACACTCTGCCATTCTAGGCCTGAGATACGGACCTTGTGACGGCACTGTAACCCCGCGAGATTCAGGAGACATCGCCAGTGCGAGTGGCAATCCGGAAGGAAGAACCTCCAAGGCGGAGTGTCCTTTCCTGTACAAAACGGCGCCCAAGTGGCTGAGGCAGGGAGCATTTTCCTTCACAGAACCGGCATCCTCGTATGCCTGTGGGTTACTCTAAAGAAACGACACTGTGAGCAACCTCTTCGAAAAGGCCTTCGCAAGCGACTTGGAGACAACAGCAGCGCAGTGGAGGCACAGACCATTATCCTAGAGAGCAGCACAGTGTCTCTAGCAGTGATCGCTTCCCGGAGGATACTTAAGCCACACCGAGATTCCAGCAGGGAGTTTTGCCTTATAGCAGTACAACTCACTCAAGAAAGAGGGATGAGGTGTAGGGCTAATCTACGTGTGCGCACGCTCTGTGTCCCCGAGAAGGTTTCACGGAGAAGAATGCATCACTGAACGCTACCACGTGTGTGCACCAAAGAAGCCCTGTGCCATGGGTGTTCTCAGGCCGATAGCGAAGACCTAGGTGTGTGCTGCACCCGCGCTCGGTGGTTCACACGTTGCGTGACCCCTGTGCCTTTGGAAGATGTTCAGAGCGGGTGGCACCTTCGTGCTGCGAGTGCAAGAGGTGTAGAGTGTAGAGGCCTTTCACACTGGAGGAAGGGCTTGCGTCTCGTGGAGAGAACGTGTACGTCGCCCGGGAGATGGAGGCGCGCTCTTGACACCATTTCCTCTGCCCGTTTAAAACACAAGTGTTTGTACTCGATCTGGGCTGCCTGGTGAAACGCTTGGCAGTCCGCATCACCCTGAGCACCTTTCCTGAAGTTTGATTCATAGCTGGGTAAACTCGGGCTTCAGAGGCTTAGATGAGACCAAACGTGTTCAGCTTGTGGCGGAAGCCTTTGACCAGAGGCATATACGCTTGTGCTTGGGGCGAGGGCTAGGCAAGAACGTTTACACACTGGGTTTTTATCTTTACCCTAAGCTGTCCCTTTTGTCTGCAGCATGCGGAGAGGACCCTTGGAGAGAGAACAGCTGCGAAGTGGATGCACAGAACAGTCACCTCGATACCAGCCCCGGGGTCCCAAGCAACGATCCTTCCCCAGAGGGTACTTAACCCACCCCGGGATTCAAGCAGGGAGTTCGCCTTGTCCAACTCGCACAGGAGACTGGCATGAGATGTAGGGCTCATCTACTTGCGTTCACACTACGTGGCCCGGAGAAGTTCTCACAGAGCCGAATCCAGCACCCTTCCTCCACCACGTGTGTACACAAAGGAACGCTAGGCAGTGGGTGTTCTCAAGGCCAAGAGAGAAGCCCTTGTTCTGTGCTGCACCTGCTGGGTGGTTCAAAGGTTTTCTGACCTTCCTGCTCTGGAAGCTTTTCAGAGCTGAGGCTACGCCTGGGCTCCGAAAACAGAGAGGCGTAGAGGCCTTTCACACTGAAGGCGTGGGCCTGTTTCCCATGGAGAAAGTGTACATCGCCCAACCCCCACCCCCACCCCACCCCACCCCACCCCACCCCACCCCAACCCACCCCCAGCTGGAGGCGTGCGGGTTGACACCATTTTGTCCTGCCCATGGAAAATACAAAGAGGCGTACATGATTTGGGCTGTCTGGTGAGAGAATTTTGAATCGGCGGCACCCTGAGTACCTTTCCCGAAGTTTGCTTCCTAGCTGGTTAAACTCGGCATTCAGAGGCGAGATGAGAACAAACTTGCTCCGTGTACGGCGAAGTGCCCTGATGCCCTGCCCTAAATGTTTCAGCTTCTGGTCAGCGTCACGCAAGTGCTTTGACACGTAGGAGTCTCCCTTTTACTCCAAGCTGTCCCTGTTGGCTGAAGCAGTCGGTGTGTCTGTATCGCAGCCTGGGAGGCCGGGTGTTGGGGGAGTCTGCCAAGTGACTGGCCTCCATTTATAGCTAACTGAGAAACTGCGTCGAAGCTTTCGGGAGCCTCTTACAGGGAATGGTTGCAGTTGGGAATTGGAGACTGTGCTGGCAAACGTCAGCAGCTCCTCTCCCTCGGAGGGCTCTTGGTGTGCCGACTCCTAACAGCCAGCACGGTCCCCAGCTCGTGAACGGTCCCATTGCGAGCCGGTCTCGTCCGTGAAAGAGCCACGTGAGGCTGAGCTCCAACAGTCGGGCTCCACACCTGGAGCCTTTGGGTCAGGGCAGTCCTGAGCCGATGTGCCCACCAGGGGATACGACCAAAGTTTACTTACCGAAGGAAAGCGCATCAAGGCCTCGTGTTCTCTCCATGAAATGAACGTGAGCTTGAAGGGTGATGCGTCAGCGTGCACCGTGAACAGCTCGCTGGTATGCCTGTCTTTTCCCCCTCTCACGGTCTCACGCACCCGGGCTCAGTTCCGTGCAGGAATGCTGAGTGGGAACGCCAGCCTCGCTTCTGGACTCTAAAGCCTTCCACCCCCTAATGGCAGGTTGTGTGTGTCTCTCACGTGGGGGGAGGAATGAGGTCGCCCACAGAGGTTCTGCTATGAAAGATCTAAAGACGCACACTGCTGAGGAGGTTGTTCCTCATGGAGCGTCCCCAAAGGCCAGAAGAATGCCGAAGGTCTCTTTCAAAGCTGCCGGATGCTCTGCCGTTCTAGGCCTGAGATACGGACCTTGTGACGGCACTGTAACCCCGCGAGATTCAGGAGACATCGCCAGTGCGAGTGGCAATCCGGAAGGAAGAACCTGCAAGGCGGAGTGTCCTTTCCTGTACAAAACGGCGCCCAAGTGGCTGAGGCAGGGAGCATTTTCCTTCACAGAACCGGCATCCTCGTATGCCTGTGGGTTACTCTAAAGAAACGACACTGTGAGCAACCTCTTCGAAAAGGCCTTCACAAGCGACTTGGAGACAACAGCAGCGCAGTGGAGGCACAGACCATTATCCTAGAGAGCAGCACAGTGTCTCTAGCAGCGATCGCTTCCCGGAGGATACTTAAGCCACACCGAGATTCCAGCGGGGAGTTTTGCCTTACAGCACTACAACTCACTCAAGAAAGAGGGATGAGGTGTAGGGCTAATCTACGTGAGCTCACGCTCTGTGTCCCTGAGAAGGTTTCACGGAGCAGAATGCATCACCGACCGCTACCACGTGTGTGCACCAAAGAAGCCCTGTGCCGTGGGTGTTCTCAGGCCGACAGTGAAGACCTAGGTGTGTGCTGCACCCACACTCGGTGGTTCACACGTTGCGTGACCCCTGTGCCTTTGGAAGATGTTCAGAGCGGGTGGCACCTGCGTGCTGCGAGCGCAAGAGGTGTAGTGTGTAGAAGCCTTTCACACTGGAGGAAGGGCTTGCGTCTCGTGGAGAGACCGTGTACGTCGCCCGGGAGATGGAGGCGCGCTCTTGACACCATTTCCTCTGCCCGTTTAAAACACAAGTGTTTGTACTCGATCTGGGCTGCCTGGTGAAACGCTTGGCAGTCCGCATCACCCTGAGCATCTTTCCTGAAGTTTGATTCATAGCTGGGTAAACTCGGGCTTCAGAGGTTTATATGAGACCAAACGTGTTCAGCTTGTGGCGAAAGCCTTTGACCAGAGGCATATACGCTTGTGCTTGGGGCGAGGGCTAGGCAAGAATGTTTACACACTGGGTTTTTATCTTTACCCTAAGCTGTCCCTTTTGGCTGCAGCAGGAGGAGAGAACCCGCGGAGAGAGAACAGCTGCGAAGTGGATGCACAGAACAGTCACCTCGATACCAGCCCCGGGGTCCCAAGCAACGATCCTTCCCCGGAGGGTACTTAACCCACCCCGGGATTCAAGCAGGGAGTTCGCCTTGTCCAACTCGCACAGAAGACTGGCATGAGATGTAGGGCTCATCTACTTGCGTTCACACTACGTGGCCCGGAGAAGTTCTCACGGAGCCGAATCCAGCACCCTTCCTTCACCACGTGTGTACACAAAGGAGCGCTGGGCAGTGGGTGTTCTCAAGGCCAAGAGAGAAGCCCTTGTTCTGTGCTGCACCTGCTGGGTGGTTCAAAGGTTTTCTGACCTTCCTGCTCTGGAAGCTTTTCAGAGCTGAGGCTACGCCTGGGCTGCGAAAGCAGAGAGGCGTAGAGGTCTTTCACACTGAAGGCGTGGGCCTGTTTCCCATGGAGAAAGTGTACGTCGCCCAACCGCCACACCCACCCCACCCCACCCCAACCAACCCCACCCCAACCCACCCCCAGCTGGAGGCGTGCGGGTTGACACCATTATGTCCTGCCCATGGAAAATACAAAGAGGCGTACACGATTTGGGCTGACTGGTGAGAGAATTTTGAATCGGCGGCACCCTGAGTACCTTTCCCGAAGTTTGCTTCCTAGCTGGTTAAACTCGGCATTCAGAGGCAAGATGAGAACAAACTTGCTCCGCGTGCGGCGAAGTGCCCTGATGCCCTGCCCTAAATGTTTGAGCTTCTGGCCAGCGTCACGCAAGTACTTTGACACGTAGGATTCTCACTTTAACTCCAAGCTGTCCCAGTTGGCTGAAGCAGTCGGCGTGTCTGTATCGCAGCCTGGGAGGCCGGGCATTAGGTGAGTCTGCCAAGTGACTGGCCTCCATTTATAGCTAACTGAGAAACTGCGTCGAAGTTTTCGGGAGCCTCTTACAGGGAATGGTTGCAGTTGGGGATTGGAGACTGTGCTGGCAAACGTCAGCAGCTCCTCTCCCTCGGAGGGCTCTTGGTGTGCCGACTCCTAACAGCCAGCACGGTCCCCAGCTCGTGAACGGTCCCATTGCGAGCCGGTCTCGTCCGTGAAAGAGCCACGTGAGGCTGAGCTCCAACAGTCGGGCTCCACACCTGGATCCTTTGGGACAGGGCAGTCCTGAGCCGATGTGCCCACCAGGGGACGCGACCAAAGTTTACGTACCACAGGAAAGCGCATCAAGGCCTCGTGTTCTCTCCATGAAATGAACGTGAGCTTGAAGGGTGATGAGTCAGCGTGCACCGTGAACAGCTCCCTGGTACGCCTGTCTTTGCCCCCTCTCACAGTCTCACGCACCCGGGCTCAGTTCTGTGCAGGAATGCTGAGTGGGAGCGCCAGCCTCGCTTCTGGACTCTAAAGACTTCCACGCCATAATGGCAGGTTGTGTGTGTCTCTCACGTGGGGGGAGGAATGAGGTCGCCCACAGAGGTTCTGCCATGAAAGATCTAAAGACGCACGCTGCTGAGGAGCTTGTTCCTCATGGAGCGTCCCCGAAGGCCAGAAGAATGCCGACGGTCTCTTTCAAAGCTGCCGGACGCTCTGCCGTTCTAGGCCTGAGATACGGACACTGTGACGGCACCGTAACCCCGCGAGATTCAGGAGACTTCGCCAGTGCGAGTGGCAATCCGGAAGGAAGAGCCTCCAAGGCGGAGTGTCCTTTCCTGTACAAAACGGCGCCCAAGTGGCTGAGGCAGGGAGCATTTTCCTTCACAGAACCGGCATCCTCGTATGCCTGTGGGTTGCTCTAAAGAAACGACACTGTGAGCAACCTCTTCGAAAAGGCCTTCGCAAGCGACTTGGAGACAACAGCAGCGCAGTGGAGGCACAGACCATTATCCTAGAGAGCAGCACAGTGTCTCTAGCAGCGATCGCTTCCCGGAGGATACTTAAGCCACACCGAGATTCCAGCAGGGAGTTTTGCCTTATAGCAGTACAACTCACTCAAGAAAGAGGGATGAGGTGTAGGGCTAATCTACGTGCGCTCACGCTCTGTGTCCCCGAGAAGGTTTCACGGAGCAGAAGGCATCACCGACCGCTACCACGTGTGTGCACCAAAGAAGCCCTGTGCCGTGGGTGTTCTCAGGCCGACAGCGAAGACCTAGGTGTGTGCTGCACCCGCGCTCGGTGGTTCACACGTTGCGTGACCCCTGTGCCTTTGGAAGATGTTCAGAGCGGGTGGCACCTGCGTGCTGCGAGCGCAAGAGGTGTAGAGTGTAGAGGCCTTTCACACTGGAGGAAGGGCTTGCGTCTCGTGGAGAGAACGTGTACGTCACCCGGGAGATGGAGGCGCGCTCTTGACACCATTTCCTCTGCCCGTTTAAAACACAAGTGTTTGTACTCGATCTGGGCTGCCTGGTGAAACGCTTGGCAGTCCGCATCACCCTGAGCACCTCTCCTGAAGTTTGATTCGTAGCTGGGTGAACTCGGGCTTCAGAGGCTTAGATGAGACCAAACGTGTTCAGCTTGTGGCGAAAGCCTTTGACCAGAGGCATATACGCTTGTGCTTGGGGCGAGGGCTAGGCAAGAACGTTTACACCCTGGGTTTTTATCTTTACCCTAAGCTGTGTCCCTTTTGGCTGCAGCAGGCGGAGAGAACCCGCGGAGAGAGAACAGCTGCGAGGTGGATGCACAGAACAGTCACCTCGACACCAGCCCCGGGGTCCCAAGCAACGATCCTTCCCCGGAGGGTACTTAACCCACCCCGGGATTCAAGCAGGGAGTTCGCCTTGTCCAACTCGCACAGGAGACTGGCATGAGATGTAGGGCTCATCTACTTGCGTTCACACTACGTGGCCCGGAGAAGTTCTCACGGAGCCGAATGCAGCACCCTTCCTCCACCACGTGTGTACACAAAGGAGCGCTGGGCAGTGGGTGTTCTCAAGGCCAAGAGAGAAGCCCTTGTTCTGTGCTGCACCTGCTGGGTGGTTCAAAGGTTTTCTGACCTTCCTGCTCTGGAAGCTTTTCAGAGCTGAGGCTGCGCCTGGGCTGCGAAAGCGGAGAGGCGTAGAGGCCTTTCACACTGAAGGTGTGGGCCTGTTTCCCGTGGAGAAAGTGTACGTCGCCCAACCCCCACCCCCACCCCACCCCACCCCACCCCAACCCACCCCCAGCTGGAGGCGTGCGGGTTTCACACCATTTTGTCCTGCCCATGGAAAATACAAAGAGGCGTACACGATTTGGGCTGTCTGGTGAGAGAATTTTGAAGCGGCGGCACCCTGAGTACCTTTCCCGAAGTTTGCTTCCTAGCTGGTTAAACTCGGCTTTCAGAGGCGAGATGAGAACAAACTTGCTCCGCGTGCGGCGAAGTGCCCTGATGCCCTGCCCTAAATGTTTGAGCTTCTGGCCAGCGTCACGCAAGTACTTTGACACGTAGGAGTCTCCCTTTTACTCCAAGCTGTCCCTGTTGGCTGAAGCAGTCGGCGTGTCTGTATCGCAGCCTGGGAGGCCGGGCGTTGGGGGAGTCTGCCAAGTGACTGGCCTCCATTTATAGCTAACTGAGAAACTGCGTCGAAGCTTTCGGGAGCCTCTTACAGGGAATGGTTGCAGTTGGGAATTGGAGACTGTGCTGGCAAACGTCAGCAGCTCCTCTCCCTCGGAGGGCTCTTGGTGTGCCAACTCCTAACAGCCAGCACGGTCCCCAGCTCGTGAACGGTCCCATTGCGAGCCGGTCTCGTCCGTGAAAGAGCCACGTGAGGCTGAGCTCCAACAGTCGGGCTCCACACCTGGAGCCTTTGGGACAGGGCAGTCCTGAGCCGATGTGCCCACCAGGGGACGCGACCAAAGTTTACGTACCACAGGAAAGCGCAATCAAGGCCTCGTGTTCTCTCCATGAAAGGAACGTGAACTTGAAGGGTGATGCGTCAGCGTGCACCGTGAACAGCTCGCTGGTACGCCTGTCTTTGCCCCCTCTCACGGTCTCACGCACCCGGGCTCAGTTCCGTGCAGGAACGCTGAGTGGGAGCGCCAGCCTCGCTGCTGGACTCTAAAGCCTTCCACCCCCTAATGGCAGGTTGTGTGTGTCTCTCACGTAGGGGGAGGAATGAGGTCGCCCACAGAGGTTCTGCCATGAAAGATCTAAAGACGCACGCTGCTGAGGAGCTTGTTCCTCATGGAGCGTCCCCGAAGGCCAGAAGAATGCCGACGGTCTCTTTCAAAGCTGCCGGACGCTCTGCCGTTCTAGGCCTGAGATACGGACCCTGTGACGGCACCGTAACCCCGCGAGATTCAGGAGACATCGCCAGTGCGAGTGGCAATCCGGAAGGAAGAGCCTCCAAGGCGGAGTGTCCTTTCCTGTACAAAACGGCGCCCAAGTGGCTGAGGCAGGGAGCATTTTCCTTCACAGAACCGGCATCCTCGTATGCCTGTGGGTTGCTCTAAAGAAACGACACTGTGAGCAACCTCTTCGAAAAGGCCTTCGCAAGCGACTTGGAGACAACAGCAGCGCAGTGGAGGCACAGACCGTTATCCTAGAGAGCAGCACAGTGTCTCTAGCAGCGATCGCTTCCCGGAGGATACTTAAGCCACACCGAGATTCCAGCAGGGAGTTTTGCCTTATAGCAGTACAACTCACTCAAGAAAGAGGGATGAGGTGTAGGGCTAATCTACGTGCGCTCACGCTCTGTGTCCCCGAGAAGGTTTCACGGAGCAGAAGGCATCACCGACCGCTACCACGTGTGTGCACCAAAGAAGCCCTGTGCCGTGGGTGTTCTCAGGCCGACAGCGAAGACCTAGGTGTGTGCTGCACCCGCGCTCGGTGGTTCACACGTTGCGTGACCCCTGTGCCTTTGGAAGATGTTCAGAGCGGGTGGCACCTGCGTGCTGCGAGCGCAAGAGGTGTAGAGTGTAGAGGCCTTTCACACTGGAGGAAGGGCTTGCGTCTCGTGGAGAGAACGTGTACGTCGCCCGGGAGATGGAGGCGCGCTCTTGACACCATTTCCTCTGCCCGTTTAAAACACAAGTGTTTGTACTCGATCTGGGCTGCCTGGTGAAACGCTTGGCAGTCCGCATCACCCTGAACACCTCTCCTGAAGTTTGATTCGTAGCTGGGTGAACTCGGGCTTCAGAGGCTTGGATGAGACCAAACGTGTTCAGCTTGTGGCGAAAGCCTTTGACCAGAGGCATATACGCTTGTGCTTGGGGCGAGGGCTAGGCAAGAACGTTTACACCCCGGGTTTTTATCTTTACCCTAAGCTGTGTCCCTTTTGGCTGCAGCAGGCGGAGAGAACCCGCGGAGAGAGAACAGCTGCGAGGTGGATGCACAGAACAGTCACCTCGACACCAGCCCCGGGGTCCCAAGCAACGATCCTTCCCCGGAGGGTACTTAACCCACCCCGGGATTCAAGCAGGGAGTTCGCCTTGTCCAACTCGCACAGGAGACTGGCATGAGATGTAGGGCTCATCTACTTGCGTTCACACTACGTGGCCCGGAGAAGTTCTCACGGAGCCGAATGCAGCACCCTTCCTCCACCACGTGTGTACACAAAGGAGCGCTGGGCAGTGGGTGTTCTCAAGGCCAAGAGAGAAGCCCTTGTTCTGTGCTGCACCTGCTGGGTGGTTCAAAGGTTTTCTGACCTTCCTGCTCTGGAAGCTTTTCAGACCTGAGGCTGCGCCTGGGCTGCGAAAGCGGAGAGGCGTAGAGGCCTTTCACACTGAAGGCGTGGGCCTGTTTCCCGTGGAGAAAGTGTACGTCGCCCAACCCCCACCCCCACCCCACCCCACCCCACCCCAACCCACCCCCAGCTGGAGGCGTGCGGGTTTGACACCATTTTGTCCTGCCCATGGAAAATACAAAGAGGCGTACACGATTTGGGCTGTCTGGTGAGAGAATTTTGAAGCGGCGGCACCCTGAGTACCTTTCCCGAAGTTTGCTTCCTAGCTGGTTAAACTCGGCTTTCAGAGGCGAGATGAGAACAAACTTGCTCCGCGTGCGGCGAAGTGCCCTGATGCCCTGCCCTAAATGTTTGAGCTTCTGGCCAGCGTCACGCAAGTACTTTGACACGTAGGAGTCTCCCTTTTACTCCAAGCTGTCCCTGTTGGCTGAAGCAGTCGGCGTGTCTGTATCGCAGCCTGGGAGGCCGGGCGTTGGGGGAGTCTGCCAAGTGACTGGCCTCCATTTATAGCTAACTGAGAAACTGCGTCGAAGCTTTCGGGAGCCTCTTACAGGGAATGGTTGCAGTTGGGAATTGGAGACTGTGCTGGCAAACGTCAGCAGCTCCTCTCCCTCGGAGGGCTCTTGGTGTGCCGACTCCTAACAGCCAGCACGGTCCCCAGCTCGTGAACGGTCCCATTGCGAGCCGGTCTCGTCCGTGAAAGAGCCACGTGAGGCTGAGCTCCAACAGTCGGGCTCCACACCTGGAGCCTTTGGGACAGGGCAGTCCTGAGCCGATGTGCCCACCAGGGGACGCGACCAAAGTTTACGTACCACAGGAAAGCGCAATCAAGGCCTCGTGTTCTCTCCATGAAAGGAACGTGAACTTGAAGGGTGATGCGTCAGCGTGCACCGTGAACAGCTCGCTGGTACGCCTGTCTTTGCCCCCTCTCACGGTCTCACGCACCCGGGCTCAGTTCCGTGCAGGAACGCTGAGTGGGAGCGCCAGCCTCGCTGCTGGACTCTAAAGCCTTCCACCCCCTAATGGCAGGTTGTGTGTGTCTCTCACGTGGGGGGAGGAATGAGGTCGCCCACAGAGGTTCTGCCATGAAAGATCTAAAGACGCACGCTGCTGAGGAGCTTGTTCCTCATGGAGCGTCCCCGAAGGCCAGAAGAATGCCGACGGTCTCTTTCAAAGCTGCCGGACGCTCTGCCGTTCTAGGCCTGAGATACGGACCCTGTGACGGCACCGTAACCCCGCGAGATTCAGGAGACATCGCCAGTGCGAGTGGCAATCCGGAAGGAAGAGCCTCCAAGGCGGAGTGTCCTTTCCTGTACAAAACGGCGCCCAAGTGGCTGAGGCAGGGAGCATTTTCCTTCACAGAACCGGCATCCTCGTATGCCTGTGGGTTGCTCTAAAGAAACGACACTGTGAGCAACCTCTTCGAAAAGGCCTTCGCAAGCGACTTGGAGACAACAGCAGCGCAGTGGAGGCACAGACCGTTATCCTAGAGAGCAGCACAGTGTCTCTAGCAGCGATCGCTTCCCGGAGGATACTTAAGCCACACCGAGATTCCAGCAGGGAGTTTTGCCTTATAGCAGTACAACTCACTCAAGAAAGAGGGATGAGGTGTAGGGCTAATCTACGTGCGCTCACGCTCTGTGTCCCCGAGAAGGTTTCACGGAGCAGAAGGCATCACCGACCGCTACCACGTGTGTGCACCAAAGAAGCCCTGTGCCGTGGGTGTTCTCAGGCCGACAGCGAAGACCTAGGTGTGTGCTGCACCCGCGCTCGGTGGTTCACACGTTGCGTGACCCCTGTGCCTTTGGAAGATGTTCAGAGCGGGTGGCACCTGCGTGCTGCGAGCGCAAGAGGTGTAGAGTGTAGAGGCCTTTCACACTGGAGGAAGGGCTTGCGTCTCGTGGAGAGAACGTGTACGTCGCCCGGGAGATGGAGGCGCGCTCTTGACACCATTTCCTCTGCCCGTTTAAAACACAAGTGTTTGTACTCGATCTGGGCTGCCTGGTGAAACGCTTGGCAGTCTGCATCACCCTGAGCACCTCTCCTGAAGTTTGATTCGTAGCTGGGTGAACTCGGGCTTCAGAGGCTTAGATGAGACCAAACGTGTTCAGCTTGTGGCGAAAGCCTTTGACCAGAGGCATATACGCTTGTGCTTGGGGCGAGGGCTAGGCAAGAACGTTTACACCCCGGGTTTTTATCTTTACCCTAAGCTGTGTCCCTTTTGGCTGCAGCAGGCGGAGAGAACCCGCGGAGAGAGAACAGCTGCGAGGTGGATGCACAGAACAGTCACCTCGACACCAGCCCCGGGGTCCCAAGCAACGATCCTTCCCCGGAGGGTACTTAACCCACCCCGGGATTCAAGCAGGGAGTTCGCCTTGTCCAACTCGCACAGGAGACTGGCATGAGATGTAGGGCTCATCTACTTGCGTTCACACTACGTGGCCCGGAGAAGTTCTCACGGAGCCGAATGCAGCACCCTTCCTCCACCACGTGTGTACACAAAGGAGCGCTGGGCAGTGGGTGTTCTCAAGGCCAAGAGAGAAGCCCTTGTTCTGTGCTGCACCTGCTGGGTGGTTCAAAGGTTTTCTGACCTTCCTGCTCTGGAAGCTTTTCAGAGCTGAGGCTGCGCCTGGGCTGCGAAAGCGGAGAGGCGTAGAGGCCTTTCACACTGAAGGCGTGGGCCTGTTTCCCGTGGAGAAAGTGTACGTCGCCCAACCCCCACCCCCACCCCACCCCACCCCACCCCAACCCACCCCCAGCTGGAGGCGTGCGGGTTTGACACCATTTTGTCCTGCCCATGGAAAATACAAAGAGGCGTACACGATTTGGGCTGTCTGGTGAGAGAATTTTGAAGCGGCGGCACCCTGAGTACCTTTCCCGAAGTTTGCTTCCTAGCTGGTTAAACTCGGCTTTCAGAGGCGAGATGAGAACAAAATTGCTCCGCGTGCGGCGAAGTGCCCTGATGCCCTGCCCTAAATGTTTGAGCTTCTGGCCAGCGTCACGCAAGTACTTTGACACGTAGGAGTCTCCCTTTTACTCCAAGCTGTCCCTGTTGGCTGAAGCAGTCGGCGTGTCTGTATCGCAGCCTGGGAGGCCGGGCGTTGGGGGAGTCTGCCAAGTGACTGGCCTCCATTTATAGCTAACTGAGAAACTGCGTCGAAGCTTTCGGGAGCCTCTTACAGGGAATGGTTGCAGTTGGGAATTGGAGACTGTGCTGGCAAACGTCAGCAGCTCCTCTCCCTCGGAGGGCTCTTGGTGTGCCGACTCCTAACAGCCAGCACGGTCCCCAGCTCGTGAACGGTCCCATTGCGAGCCGGTCTCGTCCGTGAAAGAGCTACGTGAGGCTGAGCTCCAACAGTCGGGCTCCACACCTGGAGCCTTTGGGACAGGGCAGTCCTGAGCCGATGTGCCCACCAGGGGACGGGACCAAAGTTTACGTACCACAGGAAAGCGCAATCAAGGCCTCGTGTTCTCTCCATGAAAGGAACGTGAGCTTGAAGGGTGATGCGTCAGCGTGCACCGTGAACAGCTCGCTGGTACGCCTGTCTTTGCCCCCTCTCACGGTCTCACGCACCCGGGCTCAGTTCCGTGCAGGAACGCTGAGTGGGAGCGCCAGCCTCGCTGCTGGACTCTAAAGCCTTCCACCCCCTAATGGCAGGTTGTGTGTGTCTCTCACGTGGGGGGAGGAATGAGGTCGCCCACAGAGGTTCTGCCATGAAAGATCTAAAGACGCACGCTGCTGAGGAGCTTGTTCCTCATGGAGCGTCCCCGAAGGCCAGAAGAATGCCGACGGTCTCTTTCAAAGCTGCCGGACGCTCTGCCGTTCTAGGCCTGAGATACGGACCCTGTGACGGCACCGTAACCCCGCGAGATTCAGGAGACTTCGCCAGTGCGAGTGGCAATCCGGAAGGAAGAGCCTCCAAGGCGGAGTGTCCTTTCCTGTACAAAACGGCGCCCAAGTGGCTGAGGCAGGGAGCATTTTCCTTCACAGAACCGGCATCCTCGTATGCCTGTGGGTTGCTCTAAAGAAACGACACTGTGAGCAACCTCTTCGAAAAGGCCTTCGCAAGCGACTTGGAGACAACAGCAGCGCAGTGGAGGCACAGACCGTTATCCTAGAGAGCAGCACAGTGTCTCTAGCAGCGATCGCTTCCCGGAGGATACTTAAGCCACACCGAGATTCCAGCAGGGAGTTTTGCCTTATAGCAGTACAACTCACTCAAGAAAGAGGGATGAGGTGTAGGGCTAATCTACGTGCCCTCTCGCTCTGTGTCCCCGAGAAGGTTTCACGGAGCAGAAGGCATCACCGACCGCTACCACGTGTGTGCACCAAAGAAGCCCTGTGCCGTGGGTGTTCTCAGGCCGACAGCGAAGACCTAGGTGTGTGCTGCACCCGCGCTCGGTGGTTCACACGTTGCGTGACCCCTGTGCCTTTGGAAGATGTTCAGAGCGGGTGGCACCTGCGTGCTGCGAGCGCAAGAGGTGTAGAGTGTAGAGGCCTTTCACACTGGAGGAAGGGCTTGCGTCTCGTGGAGAGAACGTGTACGTCGCCCGGGAGATGGAGGCGCGCTCTTGACACCATTTCCTCTGCCCGTTTAAAACACAAGTGTTTGTACTCGATCTGGGCTGCCTGGTGAAACGCTTGGCAGTCCGCATCACCCTGAGCACCTCTCCTGAAGTTTGATTCGTAGCTGGGTGAACTCGGGCTTCAGAGGCTTAGATGAGACCAAACGTGTTCAGCTTGTGGCGAAAGCCTTTGACCAGAGGCATATACGCTTGTGCTTGGGGCGAGGGCTAGGCAAGAACGTTTACACCCCGGGTTTTTATCTTTACCCTAAGCTGTGTCCCTTTTGGCTGCAGCAGGCGGAGAGAACCCGCGGAGAGAGAACAGCTGCGAGGTGGATGCACAGAACAGTCACCTCGACACCAGCCCCGGGGTCCCAAGCAACGATCCTTCCCCGGAGGGTACTTAACCCACCCCGGGATTCAAGCAGGGAGTTCGCCTTGTCCAACTCGCACAGGAGACTGGCATGAGATGTAGGGCTCATCTACTTGCGTTCACACTACGTGGCCCGGAGAAGTTCTCACGGAGCCGAATGCAGCACCCTTCCTCCACCACGTGTGTACACAAAGGAGCGCTGGGCAGTGGGTGTTCTCAAGGCCAAGAGAGAAGCCCTTGTTCTGTGCTGCACCTGCTGGGTGGTTCAAAGGTTTTCTGACCTTCCTGCTCTGGAAGCTTTTCAGAGCTGAGGCTGCGCCTGGGCTGCGAAAGCGGAGAGGCGTAGAGGCCTTTCACACTGAAGGCGTGGGCCTGTTTCCCGTGGAGAAAGTGTACGTCGCCCAACCCCCACCCCCACCCCACCCCACCCCACCCCAACCCACCCCCAGCTGGAGGCGTGCGGGTTTGACACCATTTTGTCCTGCCCATGGAAAATACAAAGAGGCGTACACGATTTGGGCTGTCTGGTGAGAGAATTTTGAAGCGGCGGCACCCTGAGTACCTTTCCCGTAGTTTGCTTCCTAGCTGGTTAAACTCGGCTCTCAGAGGCGAGATGAGAACAAACTTGCTCCGCGTGCGGCGAAGTGCCCTGATGCCCTGCCCTAAATGTTTGAGCTTCTGGCCAGCGTCACGCAAGTACTTTGACACGTAGGAGTCTCCCTTTTACTCCAAGCTGTCCCTGTTGGCTGAAGCAGTCGGCGTGTCTGTATCGCAGCCTGGGAGGCCGGGCGTTGGGGGAGTCTGCCAAGTGACTGGCCTCCATTTATAGCTAACTGAGAAACTGCGTCGAAGCTTTCGGGAGCCTCTTACAGGGAATGGTTGCAGTTGGGAATTGGAGACTGTGCTGGCAAACGTCAGCAGCTCCTCTCCCTCGGAGGGCTCTTGGTGTGCCGACTCCTAACAGCCAGCACGGTCCCCAGCTCGTGAACGGTCCCATTGCGAGCCGGTCTCGTCCGTGGAAGAGCCACGTGAGGCTGAGCTCCAACAGTCGGGCTCCACACCTGGAGCCTTTGGGACAGGGCAGTCCTGAGCCGATGTGCCCACCAGGGGACGCGACCAAAGTTTACGTACCACAGGAAAGCGCAATCAAGGCCTCGTGTTCTCTCCATGAAAGGAACGTGAGCTTGAAGGGTGATGCGTCAGCGTGCACCGTGAACAGCTCGCTGGTACGCCTGTCTTTGCCCCCTCTCACGGTCTCACGCACCCGGGCTCAGTTCCGTGCAGGAACGCTGAGTGGGAGCGCCAGCCTCGCTGCTGGACTCTAAAGCCTTCCACCCCCTAATGGCAGGTTGTGTGTGTCTCTCACGTGGGGGGAGGAATGAGGTCGCCCACAGAGGTTCTGCCATGAAAGATCTAAAGACGCACGCTGCTGAGGAGCTTGTTCCTCATGGAGCGTCCCCGAAGGCCAGAAGAATGCCGACGGTCTCTTTCAAAGCTGCCGGACGCTCTGCCGTTCTAGGCCTGAGATACGGACCCTGTGATGGCACCGTAACCCCGCGAGATTCAGGAGACATCGCCAGTGCGAGTGGCAATCCGGAAGGAAGAGCCTCCAAGGCGGAGTGTCCTTTCCTGTACAAAACGGCGCCCAAGTGGCTGAGGCAGGGAGCATTTTCCTTCACAGAACCGGCATCCTCGTATGCCTGTGGGTTGCTCTAAAGAAACGACACTGTGAGCAACCTCTTCGAAAAGGCCTTCGCAAGCGACTTGGAGACAACAGCAGCGCAGTGGAGGCACAGACCGTTATCCTAGAGAGCAGCACAGTGTCTCTAGCAGCGATCGCTTCCCGGAGGATACTTAAGCCACACCGAGATTCCAGCAGGGAGTTTTGCCTTATAGCAGTACAACTCACTCAAGAAAGAGGGATGAGGTGTAGGGCTAATCTACGTGCGCTCACGCTCTGTGTCCCCGAGAAGGTTTCACGGAGCAGAAGGCATCACCGACCGCTACCACGTGTGTGCACCAAAGAAGCCCTGTGCCGTGGGTGTTCTCAGGCCGACAGCGAAGACCTAGGTGTGTGCTGCACCCGCGCTCGGTGGTTCACACGTTGCGTGACCCCTGTGCCTTTGGAAGATGTTCAGAGCGGGTGGCACCTGCGTGCTGCGAGCGCAAGAGGTGTAGAGTGTAGAGGCCTTTCACACTGGAGGAAGGGCTTGCGTCTCGTGGAGAGAACGTGTACGTCGCCCGGGAGATGGAGGCGCGCTCTTGACACCATTTCCTCTGCCCGTTTAAAACACAAGTGTTTGTACTCGATCTGGGCTGCCTGGTGAAACGCTTGGCAGTCTGCATCACCCTGAGCACCTCTCCTGAAGTTTGATTCGTAGCTGGGTGAACTCGGGCTTCAGAGGCTTAGATGAGACCAAACGTGTTCAGCTTGTGGCGAAAGCCTTTGACCAGAGGCATATACGCTTGTGCTTGGGGCGAGGGCTAGGCAAGAACGTTTACACCCCGGGTTTTTATCTTTACCCTAAGCTGTGTCCCTTTTGGCTGCAGCAGGCGGAGAGAACCCGCGGAGAGAGAACAGCTGCGAGGTGGATGCACAGAACAGTCACCTCGACACCAGCCCCGGGGTCCCAAGCAACGATCCTTCCCCGGAGGGTACTTAACCCACCCCGGGATTCAAGCAGGGAGTTCGCCTTGTCCAACTCGCACAGGAGACTGGCATGAGATGTAGGGCTCATCTACTTGCGTTCACACTACGTGGCCCGGAGAAGTTCTCACGGAGCCGAATGCAGCACCCTTCCTCCACCACGTGTGTACACAAAGGAGCGCTGGGCAGTGGGTGTTCTCAAGGCCAAGAGAGAAGCCCTTGTTCTGTGCTGCACCTGCTGGGTGGTTCAAAGGTTTTCTGACCTTCCTGCTCTGGAAGCTTTTCAGAGCTGAGGCTGCGCCTGGGCTGCGAAAGCGGAGAGGCGTAGAGGCCTTTCACACTGAAGGCGTGGGCCTGTTTCCCGTGGAGAAAGTGTACGTCGCCCAACCCCCACCCCCACCCCACCCCACCCCACCCCAACCCACCCCCAGCTGGAGGCGTGCGGGTTTGACACCATTTTGTCCTGCCCATGGAAAATACAAAGAGGCGTACACGATTTGGGCTGTCTGGTGAGAGAATTTTGAAGCGGTGGCACCCTGAGTACCTTTCCCGAAGTTTGCTTCCTAGCTGGTTAAACTCGGCTTTCAGAGGCGAGATGAGAACAAACTTGCTCCGCGTGCGGCGAAGTGCCCTGATGCCCTGCCCTAAATGTTTGAGCTTCTGGCCAGCGTCACGCAAGTACTTTGACACGTAGGAGTCTCCCTTTTACTCCAAGCTGTCCCTGTTGGCTGAAGCAGTTGGCGTGTCTGTATCGCAGCCTGGGAGGCCGGACGTTGGGGGAGTCTGTCAAGTGACTGAACTCCGTTTATAGCTAACTGAGAAACTGCGTCGAAGCTTTCGGGAGCCTCTTACAGGGAATGGTTGCAGTTGGGAATTGGAGACTGTGCTGGCAAACGTCAGCAGCTCCTCTCCCTCGGAGGGCTCTTGGTGTGCCGACTCCTAACAGCCAGCATGGTCCCCAGCTCGTGAACGGTCCCATTGCGAGCCGGTCTCGTCCGTGAAAGAGCCACGTGAGGCTGAGCTCCAACAGTCGGGCTCCACACCTGGAGCCTTTGGGACAGGGCAGTCCTGAGCCGATGTGCCCACCAGGGGACGTGACCAAAGTTTACGTACCACAGGAAAGCGCATCAAGGCCTCGTGTTCTCTCCATGAAATGAACGTGAGCTTGAAGGGTGATGCGTCAGCGTGCACCATGAACAGCTCGCTGGTACGCCTGTCTTTGCCCCCTCTCACGGTCTCACGCACCCGGGCTCAGTTCCGTGCAGGAATGCTGAGTGGGAGCGCCAGCCTCGCTTCTGGACTCTAAAGCCTTCCACCCCCTAATGGCAGGTTGTGTGTGTCTCTCACGTGGGGGGAGGAATGAGGTCGCCCACAGAGGTTCTGCCATGGAAGATCTAAAGACGCACGCTGCTGAGGAGCTTGTTCCTCATGGAGCGTCCCCGAAGGCCAGAAGAATGCCGAAGGTCTCTTTCAAAGCTGCCGGACGCTCTGCCGTTCTAGGCCTGAGATACGGACCTTGTGACGGCACTGTAACCCCGCGAGATTCAGGAGACATCGCCAGTGCGAGTGGCAATCCGGAAGGAAGAACCTCCAAGGCGGAGTGTCCTTTCCTGTACAAAACGGCGCCCAAGTGGCTGAGGCAGGGAGCATTTTCCTTCACAGAACCGGCATCCTCGTATGCCTGTGGGTTACTCTAAAGAAACGACACTGTGAGCAACCTCTTTGAAAAGGCCTTCGCAAGCGACTTGGAGACAACAGCAGCGCAGTGGAGGCACAGACCATTATCCTAGAGAGCAGCACAGTGTCTCTAGCAGCGATCGCTTCCCGGAGGATACTTAAGCCACACCGAGATTCCAGCAGGGAGTTTTGCCTTATAGCAGTACAACTCACTCAAGAAAGAGGGATGAGTTGTAGGGCTAATCTACGTGCGCTCACGCTCTGTGTCCCCCAGAAGGTTTCACGGAGCAGAATGCATCACCGACCACTACCACGTGTGTGCACCAAAGAAGCCCTGTGCCGTGGGTGTTCTCAGGCCGACAGCGAAGACCTAGGTGTGTGCTGCACCAGCGCTCGGTGGTTCACACGTTGCGTGACCCCTGTGCTTTTGGAAGGTGTTCAGAGCGGGTGGCACCTGCGTGCTGCGAGCGCAAGAGGTGTAGAGTGTAGAGGCCTTTCACACTGGAGGAAGGGCTTGCGTCTCATGGAGAGAATGTGTACGTCACCCGGGAGATGGAGGCGCGCTCTTGACACCATTTCCTCTGCCCGTTTAAAACACAAGTGTTTGTACTCGATCTGGGCTGCCTGGTGAAACGCTTGGCAGTCCGCATCACCCTGAGCACCTTTCCTGAAGTTTGATTCGTAGCTGGGTAAACTCGGGCTTCAGAGGCTTAGATGAGACCAAACGTGTTCAGCTTGTGGCGAAAGCCTTTGACCAGAGGCATATACGCTTGTGCTTGGGGCGAGGGCTAGGCAAGAACGTTTACACACTGGGTTTTTATCTTTACCCTAAGCTGTCCCTTTTGGCTGCAGCAGGAGGAGAGAACCCGCGGAGAGAGAACAGCTGCGAAGTTGATGCACAGAACAGTCACCTCAATACCAGCCCCGGGGTCCCAAGCAACGATCCTTCCCCGGAGGGTACTTAACCCACCCCGGGATTCAAGCAGGGAGTTCGCCTTGTCCAACTCGCACAGGAGACTGGCATGAGATGTAGGGCTCATCTACTTGCGTTCACACTACGTGGCCCGGAGTAGTTCTCACGGAGCCGAATCCAGCACCCTTCCTCCACCACGTGTGTACACAAAGGAGCGCTGGGCAGTGGGTGTTCTCAAGGCCAAGAGAGAAGCCCTTGTTCTGTGCTGCACCTGCTGGGTGGTTCAAAGGTTTTCTGACCTTCCTGCTCTGAAAGATTTTCAGAGCTGAGGCTACACCTGGGCTGCGAAAGCAGAGAGGCGTAGAGGCCTTTCACACTGAAGGCGTGGGCCTGTTTCCCATGGAGAAAGTGTACGTCGCCCAACCCCCACCCCCACCCCACCCCACCCCACCCCACCCCACCCCACCCCACCCCAACCCAACCCACCCCCAGCTGGAGGCGTGCGGGTTGACACCATTTTGTCCTGCCCATGGAAAATACAATGAGGTGTACACGATTTGGGCTGTCTGGTGAGAGAATTTTGAATCGGCGGCACCCTGAGTACCTTTCCCGAAGTTTGCTTCCTAGCTGGTTAAACTTGGCATTCAGAGGCAAGATGAGAACAAACTTGCTCCGCGTGCGGCGAAGTGCCCTGATGCCCTGCCCTAAATGTTTGAGCTTCTGGCCAGCGTCACGCAAGTACTTTGACACGTAGGAGTCTCACTTTTACCTCAAGCTGTCCCTGTTGGCTGAAGCAGTCGGCGTGTCTGTATCGCAGCCTGGGAGGCCGGGCGTTGGGGGAGTCTGCCAAGTGACTGGCCTCCATTTATAGCTAACTGAGAAACTGCGTCGAAGCTTTCGGGAGCCTCTTACAGGGAATGGTTGCAGTTCGGAATTGGAGACTGTGCTGGCAAACGTCAGCAGCTCCTCTCCCTCGGAGGGCTCTTGGTGTGCCGACTCCTAACAGCCAGCACGGTCCCCAGCTCGTGAATGGTCCCATTGCGAGCTGGTCTTGTCCGTGAAAGAGCCACGTGAGGCTGAGCTCCAACAGTCGGGCTCCACACCTGGGGCCTTTGGGTCAGGGCAGTCCTGAGCCGATGTACCCACCAGGGGATGCGACCAAAGTTTACGTACCAAAGGAAAGCGCATCAAGGCCTCGTGTTCTCTCCATGAAATGAACGTGAGCTTGAAGGGTGATGAGTCAGCGTGCACCGTGAACAGCTCGCTGGTACGCCTGTTTTTGCCCCCTCTCACGGTCTCACGCACCCGGGCTCTGTTCCGTGCAGGAATGCTGAGTGGGAGCGCCAGCCTCGCTTCTGGACTCTAAAGCCTTCCACCCCCTAATGGCAGGTTGTGTGTGTCTCTCACGTGGGGGGAGGAATGAGGTCGCCCACAGAGGTTCTGCCATGAAAGATCTAAAGACGCACGCTGCTGAGGAGCTTGTTCCTCATGGAGCGTCCCCGAAGGCCAGAAGAATGCCGACGGTCTCTTTCAAAGCTGCCGGACGCTCTGCCGTTCTAGGCCTGAGATACGGACCTTGTGACGGCACTGTAACCCCGCGAGATTCAGGAGACATCGCCAGTGCGAGTGGCAATCCGGAAGGAAGAACCTCCAAGGCGGAGTCTCCTTTCCTGTACAAAACGGCGCCCAAGTGGCTGAGGCAGGGAGAATTTTCCTTCACAGAACCGGCATCCTCGTATGCCTGTGGGTTACTCTAAAGAAACGACACTCTGAGCAACCTCTTCGAAAAGGCCTTCGCAAGCGACTTGGAGACAACAGCAGCGCAGTGGAGGCACAGACCATTATCCTAGAGAGCAGCACAGTGTCTCTAGCAGCGATCGCTTCCCGGAGGATACTTAAGCCACACCGAGATTCCAGCAGGGAGTTTTGCCTTATAGCAGTACAGCTCACTCAAGAAAGAGGGATGAGGTGTAGGGCTAATCTACGTGCACTCATGCTCTGTGTCCCCGAGAAGGTTTCACGGAGCAGAATGCATCACCGACCACTACCACGTGTGTGCAACAAAGAAGCCCTGTGCCGTGGGTGTTCTCAGGCCGACAGCGAAGACCTAGGTGTGTGCTGCACCCGTGCTCAGTGGTTCACACGTTGCGTGACCCCTGTGCCTTTGGAAGATGTTCAGAGCGGGTGGCACCTGTGTGCTGCGAGCGCAAGAGGTGTAGAGTGTAGAGGCCTTTCACACTGGAGGAAGGGCTTGCGTCTCGTGGAGAGAATGTGTACGTCGCCCGGGAGATGGAGGCGTGCTCTTGACACCATTTCCTCTGCCCGTTTAAAACACAAGTGTTTGTACTCGATCTGGGCTGCCTGGTGAAACGCTTGGCAGTCCGCATCACCCTGAGCACCTTTCCTGAAGTTTGATTCGTAGCTGGGTAAACTCGGGCTTCAGAGGCTTAGATGAGACCAAACGTGTTCAGCTTGTGGCGAAAGCCTTTGACCAGAGGCATATACGCTTGTGCTTGGGGCGAGGGCTAGGCAAGAACGTTTACACCCTGGGTTTTTATCTTTACCCTAAGCTGTCCCTTTTGGCTGCAGCAGGCAGAGAGAACCCGCGGAGAGAGAACAGCTGCAAAGTGGATGCACAGAACAGTCACCTCGATACCAGCCCCGGGGTCCCAAGCAACGATCCTTCCCCGGAGGGTACTTAACCCACCCCGGGATTCAAGCAGGGAGTTCGCCTTGTCCAACTCGCACAGGAGACTGGCATGAGATGTAGGGCTCATCTACTTGCGTTCACACTACGTGGCCCGGAGAAGTTCTCACGGAGCCGAATCCAGCACCCTTCCTCCACCACGTGTGTACACAAAGGAACGCTGGGCAGTGGGTGTTCTCAAGGCCAAGAGAGAAGCCCTTGTTCTGTGCTGCACCTGCTGGGTGGTTCAAAGGTTTTCTGACCTTCCTGCTCTGGAAGCTTTTCAGAGCTGAGGCTACGCCTGGGCTCCGAAAACAGAGAGGCGTAGAGGCCTTTCACACTGAAGGCGTGGGCCTGTTTCCCATGGAGAAAGTGTACATCGCCCAACCCCCACCCCCACCCCACCCCACCCCACCCCACCCCACCCCAACCCACCCCCAGCTGGAGGCGTGTGGGTTGACACCATTTTGTCCTGCCCATGGAAAATACAAAGAGGCGTACACGATTTGGGCTGTCTGGTGAGAGAATTTTGAATCGGCGGCACCCTGAGTACCTTTCCCGAAGTTTGCTTCCTAGCTGGTTAAACTCGGCATTCAGAGGCGAGATGAGAACAAACTTGCTCCGTGTACGGCGAAGTGCCCTGATGCCCTGCCCTAAATGTTTCAGCTTCTGGTCAGCGTCACGCAAGTGCTTTGACACGTAGGAGTCTCACTTTTACTCCAAGCTGTCCCTGTTGGCTGAAGCAGTCGGTGTGTCTGTATCGCAGCCTGGGAGGCCGGGTGTTGGGGGAGTCTGCCAAGTGACTGGCCTCCATTTATAGCTAACTGAGAAACTGCGTCGAAGCTTTCGGGAGCCTCTTACAGGGAATGGTTGCAGTTGGGAATTGGAGACTGTGCTGGCAAACGTCAGCAGCTCCTCTCCCTCGGAGGGCTCTTGGTGTGCCGACTCCTAACAGCCAGCACGGTCCCCAGCTCGTGAACGGTCCCATTGCGAGCCGGTCTCGTCCGTGAAAGAGCCATGTGAGGCTGAGCTCCAACAGTCGGGCTCCACACCTGGAGCCTTTGGGACAGGGCAGTCCTGAGCCGATGTGCCCACCAGGGGACATGACCAAAGTTTACGTACCACAGGAAAGCGCATCAAGGCCTCGTGTTCTCTCCATGAAATGAACGTGAGCTTGAAGGGTGATGCGTCAGCGTGCACCGTGAACAGCTCACTGGTACGCCTGTCTTTGCCCCCTCTCACGGTCTCACGCACCCGGGCTCAGTTCGGTGCAGGAATGCTGAGTGGGAGCGTCAGCCTCGCTTCTGGACTCTAAAGCCTTTCACCCCCTAATGGCAGGTTGTGTGTGTCTCTCACGTGGGGGGAGGAATGAGGTCGCCCACAGAGGTTCTGCCATGAAAGATCTAAAGACGCACGCTGCTGAGGAGCTTGTTCCTCATGGAGCGTCCCCGAAGGCCAGAAGAATGCTGACGGTCTCTTTCAAAGCTGCCGGACGCTCTGCCATTCTAGGACTGAGATACGGACCTTGTGACGGCACTGTAACCCCGCGAGATTCAGGAGACATCGCCAGTGCGAGTGGCAATCCGGAAGGAAGAACCTCCAAGGCGGAGTGTCCTTTCCTGTACAAAACGGCGCCCAAGTGGCTGAGGCAGGGAGCATCTTCCTTCACAGAACCGGCATCCTCGTATGCCTGTGGGTTACTCTAAAGAAACGACACTGTGAGCAACCTCTACGAAAAGGCCTTCACAAGCGACTTGGAGACAACAGCAGCGCAGTGGAGGCACAGACCATTATCCTAGAGAGCAGCACAGTGTCTCTAGCAGCGATCGCTTCCCGGAGGATACTTAAGCCACACCGAGATTCCAGCAGGGAGTTTTGCCTTACAGCACTACAACTCACTCAAGAAAGAGGGATGAGGTGTAGGGCTAATCTACGTGAGCTCACGCTCTGTGTCCCCGAGAAGGTTTCACGGAGCAGAATGCATCACCGACCGCTACCACGTGTGTGCACCAAAGAAGCCCTGTGCCGTGGGTGTTCTCAGGCCGACAGTGAAGACCTAGGTGTGTGCTGCACCCACACTCGGTGGTTCACACGTTGCGTGACCCCTGTGCCTTTGGAAGATGTTCAGAGCGGGTGGCACCTGCGTGCTGCGAGCGCAAGAGGTGTAGAGTGTAGAAGCCTTTCACACTGGAGGAAGGGCTTGCGTCTCGTGGAGAGACCGTGTACGTCGCCCGGGAGATGGAGGCGCGCTCTTGACACAATTTCCTCTGCCCGTTTAAAACACAAGTGTTTGTACTCGATCTGGGCTGCCTGGTGAAACGCTTGGCAGTCCGCATCACCCTGAGCATCTTTCCTGAAGTTTGATTCATAGCTGGGTAAACTCGGGCTTCAGAGGTTTATATGAGACCAAACGTGTTCAGCTTGTGGCGAAAGCCTTTGACCAGAGGCATATACGCTTGTGCTTGGGGCGAGGGCTAGGCAAGAATGTTTACACACTGGGTTTTTATCTTTACCCTAAGCTGTCCCTTTTGGCTGCAGCAGGAGGAGAGAACCCGCGGAGAGAGAACAGCTGCGAAGTGGATGCACAGAACAGTCACCTCGATACCAGCCCCGGGGTCCCAAGCAACGATCCTTCCCCGGAGGGTACTTAACCCACCCCGGGATTCAAGCAGGGAGTTCGCCTTGTCCAACTCGCACAGAAGACTGGCATGAGATGTAGGGCTCATCTACTTGCGTTCACACTACGTGGCCCGGAGAAGTTCTCACGGAGCCGAATCCAGCACCCTTCCTTCACCACGTGTGTACACAAAGGAGCGCTGGGCAGTGGGTGTTCTCAAGGCCAAGAGAGAAGCCCTTGTTCTGTGCTGCACCTGCTGGGTGGTTCAAAGGTTTTCTGACCTTCCTGCTCTGGAAGCTTTTCAGAGCTGAGGCTACGCCTGGGCTGCGAAAGCAGAGAGGCGTAGAGGCCTTTCACACTGAAGGCGTGGGCCTGTTTCCCATGGAGAAAGTGTACGTCGCCCAACCGCCACACCCACCCCACCCCACCCCAACCAACCCCACCCCAACCCACCCCCAGCTGGAGGCGTGCGGGTTGACACCATTATGTCCTGCCCATGGAAAATACAAAGAGGCGTACACGATTTGGGCTGACTGGTGAGAGAATTTTGAATCGGCGGCACCCTGAGTACCTTTCCCGAAGTTTGCTTCCTAGCTGGTTAAACTCGGCATTCAGAGGCAAGATGAGAACAAACTTGCTCCGCGTGCGGCGAAGTGCCCTGATGCCCTGCCCTAAATGTTTGAGCTTCTGGCCAGCGTCACGCAAGTACTTTGACACATAGGATTCTCACTTTAACTCCAAGCTGTCCCAGTTGGCTGAAGCAGTCGGCGTGTCTGTATCGCAGCCTGGGAGGCCGGGCATTGGGTGAGTCTGCCAAGTGACTGGCCTCCATTTATAGCTAACTGAGAAACTGCGTCGAAGTTTTCGGGAGCCTCTTACAGGGAATGGTTGCAGTTGGGAATTGGAGACTGTGCTGGCAAACGTCAGCAGCTCCTCTCCCTCGGAGGGCTCTTGGTGTGCCGACTCCTAACAGCCAGCACGGTCCCCAGCTCGTGAACGGTCCCATTGCGAGCCGGTCTCGTCCGTGAAAGAGCCACGTGAGGCTGAGCTCCAACAGTCGGGCTCCACACCTGGATCCTTTGGGACAGGGCAGTCCTGAGCCGATGTGCCCACCAGGGGACGCGACCAAAGTTTACGTACCACAGGAAAGCGCATCAAGGCCTCGTGTTCTCTCCATGAAATGAACGTGAGCTTGAAGGGTGATGCGTCAGCGTGCACCGTGAACAGCTCCCTGGTACGCCTGTCTTTGCCCCCTCTCACAGTCTCACGCACCCGGGCTCAGTTCTGTGCAGGAATGCTGAGTGGGAGCGCCAGCCTCGCTTCTGGACTCTAAAGACTTCCACGCCCTAATGGCAGGTTGTGTGTGTCTCTCACGTGGGGGGAGGAATGAGGTCGCCCACAGAGGTTCTGCCATGAAAGATCTAAAGACGCACGCTGCTGAGGAGCTTGTTCCTCATGGAGCGTCCCCGAAGGCCAGAAGAATGCCGACGGTCTCTTTCAAAGCTGCCAGATGCTCTGCCGTTCTAGGCCTGAGATACGGACCTTGTGACGGCACTGTAACCACGCAAGATTCAGGAGACATCGCCAGTGCGAGTTGCAATCCGGAAGGAAGAACCTCCAAGGCGGAGTGTCCTTTCCTGTACAAAACGGCGCCCAAGTGGCTGAGGCAGGGAGCATTTTCCTTCACAGAACCGGCATCCTCATATGCCTGTGGGTTACTCTAAAGAAACGACACTGTGAGCAACCTCTTTGAAAAGGCCTTCGCAAGCGACTTGGAGACAACAGCAGTGCAGTGGAGGCACAGACCATTTTCCTAGAGAGCAGCACAGTGTCTCTAGCAGCGATCGCTTCCCGGAGGATACTTAAGCCACACCGAGATTCCAGCAGGGAGTTTTGCCTTATAGCAGTACAACTCACTCAAGAAAGAGGGATGAGTTGTAGGGCTAATCTACGTGCGCTCACGCTCTGTGTCCCCCAGAAGGTTTCACGGAGCAGAATGCATCACCGACCGCTACCACGTGTGTGCACTAAAGAAGCCCTGTGCCGTGGGTGTTCTCAGGCCGACAGTGAAGACCTAGGTGTGTGCTGCACCAGCGCTCGGTGGTTCACACGTTGCGTGACCCCTGTGTTTTTGGAAGGTGTTCAGAGCGGGTGGCACCTGCGTGCTGCGAGCGCAAGAGGTGTAGAGTGTAGAGGCCTTTCACACTGGAGGAAGGGCTTGCGTCTCATGGAGAGAATGTGTACATCACCCGGGAGATGGAGGCGCGCTCTTGACACCATTTCCTCTGCCCGTTTAAAACACAAGTGTTTGTACTCGATCTGGGCTGCCTGGTGAAACGCTTGGCAGTCCGCATCACCCTGAGCACCTTTCCTGAAGTTTGATTCGTAGCTGGGTAAACTCGGGCTTCAGAGGCTTAGATGAGACCAAACGTGTTCAGCTTGTGGCGAAAGCCTTTGACCAGAGGCATATACGCTTGTGCTTGGGGCGAGGGCTAGGCAAGAACGTTTACACACTGGGTTTTTATCTTTACCCTAAGCTGTCCCTTTTGGCTGCAGCAGGAGGAGAGAACCCGCGGAGAGAGAACAGCTGCGAAGTTGATGCACAGAACAGTCACCTCAATACCAGCCCCGGGGTCCCAAGCAACGATCCTTCCCCGGAGGGTACTTAACCCACCCCGGGATTCAAGCAGGGAGTTCGCCTTGTCCAACTCGCACAGGAGACTGGCATGAGATGTAGGGCTCATCTACTTGCGTTCACACTACGTGGCCCGGAGAAGTTCTCACGGAGCCGAATGCAGCACCCTTCCTCCACCACGTGTGTACACAAAGGAGCGCTGGGCAGTGGGTGTTCTCAAGGCCAAGAGAGAAGCCCTTGTTCTGTGCTGCACCTGCTGGGTGGTTCAAAGGTTTTCTGACCTTCCTGCTCTGAAAGATTTTCAGAGCTGAGGCTACACCTGGGCTGCGAAAGCGGAGAGGCGTAGAGGCCTTTCACACTGAAGGCGTGGGCCTGTTTCCCATGGAGAAAGTGTACGTCGCCCAACCCCCACCCCCACCCCACCCCACCCCACCCCACCCCACCCCACCCCAACCCAACCCACCCCCAGCTGGAGGCGTGCGGGTTGACACCATTTTGTCCTGCCCATGGAAAATACAATGAGGTGTACACGATTTGGGCTGTCTGGTGAGAGAATTTTGAATCGGCGGCACCCTGAGTACCTTTCCCGAAGTTTGCTTCCTAGCTGGTTAAACTTGGCATTCAGAGGCAAGATGAGAACAAACTTGCTCCGCGTGCGGCGAAGTGCCCTGATGCCCTGCCCTAAATGTTTGAGCTTCTGGCCAGCGTCACGCAAGTACTTTGACACGTAGGAGTCTCACTTATACCTCAAGCTGTCCCTGTTGGCTGAAGCAGTCGGCGTGTCTGTATCGCAGCCTGGGAGGCTGGGCGTTGGGGGAGTCTGCCAAGTGACTGGCCTCCATTTATAGCTAACTGAGAAACTGCGTCGAAGCTTTCGGGAGCCTCTTACAGGGAATGGTTGCAGTTCGGAATTGGAGACTGTGCTGGCAAACGTCAGCAGCTCCTCTCCCTCGGAGGGCTCTTGGTGTGCCGACTCCTAACAGCCAGCACGGTCCCCAGCTCGTGAATGGTCCCATTGCGAGCTGGTCTTGTCCGTGAAAGAGCCACGTGAGGCTGAGCTCCAACAGTCGGGCTCCACACCTGGGGCCTTTGGGTCAGGGCAGTCCTGAGCCGATGTACCCACCAGGGGATGCGACCAAAGTTTACGTACCAAAGGAAAGCGCATCAAGGCCTCGTGTTCTCTCCATGAAATGAACGTGAGCTTGAAGGGTGATGCGTCAGCGTGCACCGTGAACAGCTCGCTGGTACGCCTGTTTTTGCCCCCTCTCACGGTCTCACGCACCCGGGCTCTGTTCCGTGCAGGAATGCTGAGTGGGAGCGCCAGCCTCGCTTCTGGACTCTAAAGACTTCCACCCCCTAATGGCAGGTTGTGTGTGTCTCTCACGTGGGGGGAGGAATGAGATCGCCCACAGAGGTTCTGCCATGAAAGATCTAAAGACGCACGCTGCTGAGGAGCTTGTTCCTCATGGAGCGTCCCCGAAGGCCAGAAGAATGCCGACGGTCTCTTTCAAAGCTGCCGGACGCTCTGCCGTTCTAGGCCTGAGATACGGACCTTGTGACGGCACTGTAACCCCGCGAGTTTCAGGAGACATCGCCAGTGCGAGTGGCAATCCGGAAGGAAGAACCTCCAAGGCGGAGTGTCCTTTCCTGTACAAAACGGCGCTGAAGTGGCTGAGGCAGGGAGGATTTTCCTTCACAGAACTGGCATCCTCGTATGCCTGTGGGTTACTCTAAAGAAACGACACTGTGAGCAACCTCTTTGAAAAGGCCTTCGCAAGCGATTTGGAGACAACAGCAGCGCAGTGGAGGCACAGACCATTATCCTAGAGAGCAGCACAGTGTCTGTAGCAGCGATCGCTTCCCGGAGGATACTTAAGCCACACCGAGATTCCAGCAGGGAGTTTTGCCTTATAGCAGTACAACTCACTCAAGAAAGAGGGATGAGGTGTAGGGCTAATCTACGTGCGCTCACGCTCTGTGTCCCTGAGAAGGTTTCACGGAGCAGAATGCATCACCGACCGCTACCACGTGTGTGCACCAAAGAAGCCCTGTGCCATGGGTGTTCTCAGGCCGACAGCGAAGACCTAGGTGTGTGCTGCACCTGCGCTCGGTGGTTCACACGTTGCGTGACCCCTGTGCATTTGGAAGATGTTCAGAGCGGGTGGCACCTGCGTGCTGCGAGCGCAAGAGGTGTAGAGTGTAGAGGCCTTTCACACTGGAGGAAGGGCTTGCGTCTCGTGGAGAGAACGTGTACGTCGCCCGGGAGATGGAGGCGAGCTCTTGACACCATTTCCTCTGCCCGTTTAAAACACAAGTGTTTGTACTCGATCTGGGCTGCCTGGTGAAATGTTTGGCAGTCCGCATCACCCTGAGCACGTTTCCTGAAGTTTGATTCGTAGCTGGGTAAACTCGGGCTTCAGAGGCTTAGATGAGACCAAACGTGTTCAGCTTGTGGGGAAAGCCTTTGACCAGAGGCATATATGCTTGTGCTTGGGGCGAGGGCTAGGCAAGAACGTTTACACCCTGGGTTTTTATCTTTACCCTAAGCTATCCCTTTTGGCTGCAGCAGGCGGAGAGAAACCGCGGAGAGAGAACAGCTGCGAAGTGGATGCACAGAACAGTCACCTCGATACCATCCCCGGGGTCCCAAGCAACGATCCTTCCCCGGAGGGTACTTAACCCACCCCGGGATTCAAGCAGGGAGTTCGCCTTGTCCAACTCGCACAGGAGACTGGCATGAGATGTAGGGCTCATCTACTTGCGTTCACACTACGTGGCCCGGAGAAGTTCTCACGGAGCCGAATCCAGCACCCTTCCTCCACCACGTGTGTACACAAAGGAGCGCTGGGCAGTGGGTGTTCTCAAGGCCAAGAGAGAAGCCCTTGTTCTGTGCTGCACCTGCTGGGTGGTTCAAAGGATTTCTGACCTTCCTGCTCTGGAAGCTTTTCAGAGCTGAGGCTACACCTGGGCTGCGAAAGCAGAGAGGCGTAGAGGCCTTTCACACTGAAGGCATGGGCCTGTTTCCCATGGAGAAAGTGCACGTCACCCAACCCCCACCCCCACCCCACCCCACCCCACCCCCAGCTGGAGGCGTGCGGGTTGACACCATTTTGTCCTGCCCATGGAAAATACAAAGAGGCGTACACAATTTGGGCTGTGTGGTGAGAGAATTTTGAATCGGCGGCACCCTGAGTACCTTTCCCGAAGTTTGCTTCCTAGCTGGTGAAACTCGGCATTCAGAGGCGAGATGAGAACAAACTTGCTCTGCGTGCGGCGAAGTGCCCTGATGCCCTGCCCTAAATGTTTGAGCTTCTGGCCAGCGTCACACAAGTACTTTGACACGTAGGAGTCTCCCTTTTACTCCAAGCTGTCCCTGTTGGCTGAAGCAGTTGGCGTGTCTGTATCGCAGCCTGGGAGGCCGGACGTTGGGGGAGTCTGCCAAGTGACTGAACTCCGTTTATAGCTAACTGAGAAACTGCGTCGAAGCTTTCGGGAGCCTCTTACAGGGAATGGTTGCAGTTGGGAATTGGAGACTGTGCTGGCAAACGTCAGCAGCTCCTCTCCCTCGGAGGGCTCTTGGTGTGCCGACTCCTAACAGCCAGCATGGTCCCCAGCTCGTGAACGGTCCCATTGCGAGCCGGTCTCGTCCGTGAAAGAGCCACGTGAGGCTGAGCTCCAACAGTCGGGCTCCACACCTGGAGCCTTTGGGACAGGGCAGTCCTGAGCCGATGTGCCCACCAGGGGACGTGACCAAAGTTTACGTACCACAGGAAAGCGCATCAAGGCCTCGTGTTCTCTCCATGAAATGAACGTGAGCTTGAAGGGTGATGCGTCAGCGTGCACCGTGAACAGCTCACTGGTACGCCTGTCTTTGCCCCCTCTCACGGTCTCACGCACCCGGGCTCAGTTCCGTGCAGGAATGCTGAGTGGGAGTGCCAGCCTCGCTTCTGGACTCTAAAGCCTTCCACCCCCTAATGGCAGGTTGTGTGTGTCTCTCACGTGGGGGGAGGAATGAGGTCGCCCACAGAGGTTCTGCCATGGAAGATCTAAAGACGCACGCTGCTGAGGAGCTTGTTCCTCATGAAGCGTCCCCGAAGGCCAGAAGAATGACGAAGGTCTCTTTCAAAGCTGCCGGACACTCTGCCATTCTAGGCCTGAGATACGGACCTTGTGACGGCACTGTAACCCCGCGAGATTCAGGAGACATCACCAGTGCGAGTGGCAATCCGGAAGGAAGAACCTCCAAGGCGGAGTGTCCTTTCCTGTACAAAACGGCGCCCAAGTGGCTGAGGCAGGGAGCATTTTCCTTCACAGAACCGGCATCCTCGTATGCCTGTGGGTTACTCTAAAGAAACGACACTGTGAGCAACCTCTTCGAAAAGGCCTACGCAAGCGACTTGGAGACAACAGCAGTGCAGTGGAGGCACAGACCATTATCCTAGAGAGCAGCACAGTGTCTCTAGCAGCGATCGCTTCCCGGAGGATACTTAAGCCACACCGAGATTCCAGCAGGGAGTTTTGCCTTACAGCACTACAACTCACTCAAGAAAGAGGGATGAGGTGTAGGGCTAATCTACGTGAGCTCACGCTCTGTGTCCCCGAGAAGGTTTCACGGAGCAGAATGCATCACCGACCACTACCACGTGTGTGCACCAAAGAAGCCCTGTGTCGTGGGTGTTCTCAGGCCGACAGCGAAGACCTAGGTGTGTGCTGCACCCGCGCTCAGTGGTTCACACGTCGCGTGGCCCCTGTGCCTTTGGAAGATGTTCAGAGCGGGTGGCACCTGCGTGCTGCGAGCGCAAGAGGTGTAGAGTGTAGAGGCCTTTCACACTGGAGGAAGGGCTTGCGTCTCGTGGAGAGAACGTGTACATCGCCCGGGAGATGGAGGCGCGCTCTTGACACCATTTCCTCTTCCCGTTTAAAACACAAGTGTTTGTACTCGATCTGGGCTGCCTGGTGAAATGCTTGGCAGTCCGCATCACCCTGAGCACCTTTCCTGAAGTTTGATTCGTAGCTGGGTAAACTCGGGCTTCAGAGGCTTAGATGAGACCAAACGTGTTCAGCTTGTGGCGAAAGCCTTTGACCAGAGGCATATACGCTTGTGCTTGGGGCGAGGGCTAGGCAAGAACGTTTACACCCTGGGTTTTTATCTTTACCATAAGCTGTCCCTTTTGGCTGCAGCAGGAGGTGAGAACCCGCGGAGAGAGAACAGCTGCGAAGTGGATGCACAGAACAGTCACCTCGATACCAGCCCCGGGGTCCCAAGCAACGATCCTTCCCCGGAGGGTACTTAACCCACCCCGGGATTCAAGCAGGGAGTTCGCCTTGTCCAACTCGCACAGGAGACTGGCATGAGATGTAGGGCTCATCTACTTGCGTTCACACTACGTGGCCCGGAGAAGTTCTCACGGAGCCGAATCCAGCACCCTTCCTCCACCACGTGTGTACACAAAGGAGCACTGGGCAGTGGGTGTTCTCAAGGCCAAGAGAGAAGCCCTTGTTCTGTGCTGCACCTGCTGGGTGGTTCAAAGGTTTTCTGACCTTCCTGCTCTGGAAGCTTTTCAGAGCTGAGGCTACGCCTGGGCTGCGAAAGCAGAGAGGCGTAGAGGCCTTTCACACTGAAGGCGTGGGCCTGTTTCCCATGGAGAAAGTGCACGTCGCCCAACCCCCACCCCCACCCCATCCCACCCCACCCCACCCCACCCCAACCCACCCCCAGCTGGAGGCATGCGGGTTGACACCATTTTGTCCTGCCCATGGAAAATACAAAGAGGCATACACGATTTGGGCTGTCTGGTGAGAGAATTTTGAATCGGCTGCTCCCTGAGTACCTTTCCCGAAGTTTGCTTCCTAGCTGGTTAAACTCGGCATTAAGAGGCGAGATGAGAACAAACTTGCTCCGCGTGCGGCGAAGTGCCCTGATGCCCTGCCCTAAATGTTTGAGCTTCTGGCCAGCGTCACGCAAGTACTTTGACACGTAGGAGTCTCACTTTTACTCCAAGCTGTCCCTCTTGGCTGAAGCAGTCGGTGTGTCTGTATCGCAGCCTGGGAGGCCGGGCGTTGGGTGAGTCTGCCAAGTGACCGGCCTCCATTTATAGCTAACTGAGAAACTGCGTCGAAGCTTTCGGGAGCCTCTTACAGGGAATGGTTGCAGTTGGGAATTGGAGACTGTGCTGGCAAACGTCAGCAGCTCCTCTCCCTCGGAGGGCTCTTGGTGTGCCGACTCCTAACAGCCAGCACGGTCCCCAGCTCGTGAACGGTCCCACTGCGAGCCGGTCTCGTCCGTGAAAGAGCCACGTGAGGCTGAGCTCCAACAGTCGGGCTCCACACCTGGAGCCTTTGGGACAGGGCAGTCCTGAGCCGATGTGCCCACCAGGGGACGTGACCAAAGTTTACGTACCACAGGAAAGCGCATCAAGGCCTCGTGTTCTCTCCATGAAATGAACGTGAGCTTGAAGGGTGATGCGTCAGCGTGCACCGTGAACAGCTCACTGGTACGCCTGTCTTTGCCCCCTCTCACGGTCTCACACACCCGGGCTCAGTTCCGTGCAGGAATGCTGAGTGGGAGCGCCAGCCTCGCTTCTGGACTCTAAAGCCTTCCACCCCCTAATGGCAGGTTGTGTGTGTCTCTCACGTGGGGGGAGGAATGAGGTCGCCCACAGAGGTTCTGCCATGGAAGATCTAAAGACACACGCTGCTGAGGAGCTTGTTCCTCATGGAGCGTCCCCGAAGGCCAGAAGAATGCTGACGGTCTCTTTCAAAGCTGCCGGACGCTCTGCCATTCTAGGCCTGAGATACGGACCTTGTGACGGCACTGTAACCCCGCGAGATTCAGGAGACATCGCCAGTGCGAGTGGCAATCCGGAAGGAAGAACCTCCAAGGTGGAGTCTCCTTTCCTGTACAAAACGGCGCCCAAGTGGCTGAGGCAGGGAGAATTTTCCTTCACAGAACCGGCATCCTCGTATGCCTGTGGGTTACTCTAAAGAAACGACACTGTGAGCAACCTCTTCGAAAAGGCCTACGCAAGCGACTTGGAGACAACAGCAGTGCAGTGGAGGCACAGACCATTATCCTAGAGAGCAGCACAGTGTCTCTAGCAGCGATCGCTTCCCGGAGAATACTTAAGCCACACCGAGATTCCAGCAGGGAATTTTGCCTTATAGCAGTACAACTCACTCAAGAAAGAGGGATGAGGTGTAGGGCTAATCTTTGTGCGCTCACGCTCTGTGTCCCCGAGAAGGTTTCACAGAGCAGAATGCATCACCGACCGCTACCACATGTGTGCACCAAAGAAGCCCTGTGCCGTGGGTGTTCTCAGGCCGACAGCGAAGACCTAGGTGTGTGCTGCACCCGCGCTCGGTGGTTCACAAGTTGCGTGACCCCTGTGCCTTTGGAAGATGTTCAGAGCGGGTGGCACCTGCGTGCTGCGAGCGCAAGAGGTGTAGAGTGTAGAGGCCTTTCACACTGCAGGAAGGGCTTGCCTCTCGTGGAGAAAACGTGTACGTCGCCCGGGAGATGGAGGCGCGCTCTTGACACCATTTCCTCTGCCCATTTAAAACACAAGTGTTTGTACTCGATCTGGGCTGCCTGGTGAAACGCTTGGCAGTCCGCATCACCCTGAGCACCTTTCCTGAAGTTTGATTCATAGCTGGGTAAACTCGGGCTTCAGAGGTTTATATGAGACCAAACGTGTTCAGCTTGTGGTGAAAGCCTTTGACCAGAGGCATATACGCTTGTGCTTGGGGCGAGGGCTAGGCAAGAACGTTTACACCCTGGGTTTTTATCTTTACCCTAAGCTGTCCCTTTTGGCTGCAGCAGGCGGAGAGGACCCTCGGAGAGAGAACAGCTGCGAAGTGGATGCACAGAACAGTCACCTCGATACCAGCCCCGGGGTCCCAAGCAACGATCCTTCCCCGGAGGGTACTTAACCCACCCCGGGATTCAAGCAGGGAGTTCGCCTTGTCCAACTCGCACAGGAGACTGGCATGAGATGTAGGGCTCATCTACTTGCGTTCACACTACGTGGCCTGGAGAAATTCTCACGGAGCCGAATCCAGCACCCTTCCTCCACCACGTGTGTACACAAAGGAGCACTGGGCAGTGGGTGTTCTCAAGGCCAAGAGAGAAGCCCTTGTTCTGTGCTGCACCTGCTGGGTGGTTCAAAGGTTTTCTGACCTTCCTGCTCTGGAAGCTTTTCAGAGCTGAGGCTACGCCTGGGCTGCGAAAGCAGAGAGGCGTAGAGGCCTTTCACACTGAAGGCGTGGGTCTGTTTCCCATGGAGAAAGTGCACGTCGCCCAACCCCCACCCCCACCCCATCCCACCCCACCCCACCCCACCCCAACCCACCCCCAGCTGGAGGCATGCGGGTTGACACCATTTTGTCCTGCCCATGGAAAATACAAAGAGGCATACACGATTTGGGCTGTCTGGTGAGAGAATTTTGAATCGGCTGCTCCCTGAGTACCTTTCCCGAAGTTTGCTTCCTAGCTGGTTAAACTCGGCATTAAGAGGCGAGATGAGAACAAACTTGCTCCGCGTGCGGCGAAGTGCCCTGATGCCCTGCCCTAAATGTTTGAGCTTCTGGCCAGCGTCACGCAAGTACTTTGACACGTAGGAGTCTCACTTTTACTCCAAGCTGTCCCTCTTGGCTGAAGCAGTCGGTGTGTCTGTATCGCAGCCTGGGAGGCCGGGCGTTGGGTGAGTCTGCCAAGTGACCGGCCTCCATTTATAGCTAACTGAGAAACTGCGTCGAAGCTTTCGGGAGCCTCTTACAGGGAATGGTTGCAGTTGGGAATTGGAGACTGTGCTGGCAAACGTCAGCAGCTCCTCTCCCTCGGAGGGCTCTTGGTGTGCCGACTCCTAACAGCCAGCACGGTCCCCAGCTCGTGAACGGTCCCACTGCGAGCCGGTCTCGTCCGTGAAAGAGCCACGTGAGGCTGAGCTCCAACAGTCGGGCTCCACACCTGGAGCCTTTGGGTCAGGGCAGTCCTGAGCCGATGTGCCCACCAGGGGATGCGACCAAAGTTTACTTACCGAAGGAAAGCGCATCAAGGCCTCGTGTTCTCTCCATGAAATGAACGTGAGCTTGAAGGGTGATGCGTCAGCGTGCACCGTGAACAGCTCGCTGGTATGCCTGTCTTTTCCCCCTCTCACGGTCTCACGCACCCGGGCTCAGTTCCGTGCAGGCATGCTGAGTGGGAACGCCAGCCTCGCTTCTGGACTCTAAAGCCTTCCACCCCCTAATGGCAGGTTGTGTGTGTCTCTCACGTGGGGGGAGGAATGAGGTCGCCCACAGAGGTTCTGCCATGAAAGATCTAAAGACGCACACTGCTGAGGAGCTTGTTCCTCCTGGAGCGTCCCCGAAGGCCAGAAGAATGCCGAAGGTCTCTTTCAAAGCTGCCGGATGCTCTGCCGTTCTAGGCCTGAGATACGGACCTTGTGACGGCACTGTAACCCCGCGAGATTCAGGAGACATCGCCAGTGCGAGTGGCAATCCGGAAGGAAGAACCTCCAAGGCGGAGTGTCCTTTCCTGTACAAAACGGCGCCCAAGTGGCTGAGGCAGGGAGAATTTTCCTTCACAGAACCGGCATCCTCGTATGCCTGTGGGTTACTCTAAAGAAACGACACTGTGAGCAACCTCTTCGAAAAGGCCTTCGCAAGCGACTTGGAGACAACAGCAGCGCAGTGGAGGCACAGACCATTATCCTAGAGAGCAGCACAGTGTCTCTAGCAGCGATCGCTTCCCGGAGGATACTTAAGCCACACCGAGATTCCAGCAGGGAGTTTTGCCTTATAGCAGTACAACTCACTCAAGAAAGAGGGATGAGGTGTAGGGCTAATCTACGTGTGCTCACGCTCTGTGTCCCCGAGAATGTTTCACGGAGCAGAATGCATCACCGAACGCTACCACGTGTGTGCACCAAAGAAGCCCTGTGCCATGGGTGTTCTCAGGCCGATAGCGAAGACCTAGGTGTGTGCTGCACCCGCGCTCGGTGGTTCACACGTTGCGTGACCCCTGTGCCTTTGGAAGATGTTCAGAGCGGGTGGCACCTTCGTGCTGCGAGTGCAAGAGGTGTAGAGTGTAGAGGCCTTTCACACTGGAGGAAGGGCTTGCGTCTCGTGGAGAGAACGTGTACGTCGCCCGGGAGATGGAGGCGCGCTCTTGACACTATTTCCTCTGCCCGTTTAAAACACAAGTGTTTGTACTCGATCTGGGCTGCCTGGTGAAACGCTTGGCAGTCCGCATCACCCTGAGCACCTTTCCTGAAGTTTGATTCGTAGCTGGGTAAACTCGGGCTTCAGAGGCTTAGATGAGACCAAACGTGTTCAGCTTGTGGCGAAAGCCTTTGACCAGAGGCATATACGCTTGTGCTTGGGGCGAGGGCTAGGCAAGAACGTTTACACACTGGGTTTTTATCTTTACCCTAAGCTGTCCCTTTTGTCTGCAGCATGCGGAGAGGACCCTTGGAGAGAGAACAGCTGCGAAGTGGATGCACAGAACAGTCACCTCGATACCAGCCCCGGGGTCACAAGCAACGATCCTTCCCCGGAGGGTACTTAACCCACCCCGGGATTCAAGCAGGGAGTTCGCCTTGTCCAACTCGCACAGGAGACTGGCATGAGATGTAGGGCTCATCTACTTGCGTTCACACTACGTGGCCCGGAGAAGTTCTCACGGAGCCGAATGCAGCACCCTTCCTCCACCACGTGTGTACACAAAGGAGCGCTGGGCAGTGGGTGTTCTCAAGGCCAAGAGAGAAGCCCTTGTTCTGTGCTGCACCTGCTGGGTGGTTCAAAGGTTTTCTGACCTTCCTGCTCTGGAAGCTTTTCAGAGCTGAGGCTACGCCTGGGCTGCGAAAGCAGAGAGGCGTAGAGGCCTTTCACACTGAAGGCGTGGGCCTGTTTCCCATGGAGAAAGTGTACGTCGCCCAACCCCAACCCCCACCCCACCCCACCCCACCCCACCCCAACACACCCCCAGCTGGAGGCATGCGGGTTGACACCATTTTGTACTGCCCATGGAAAATACAAAGAAGCATACACGATTTGGGCTGTCTGGTGAGAGAATTTTGAATCGGCGGCTCCCTGAGTACCTTTCCCGAAGTTTGCTTCCTAGCTGGTTAAACTCGGCATTAAGAGGCGAGATGAGAACAAACTTGCTCCGCGTGCGGCGAAGTGCCCTGATGCCCTGCCCTAAATGTTTGAGCTTCTGGCCAGCGTCACGCAAGTACTTTGACACGTAGGAGTCTCACTTTTACTCCAAGCTGTCCCTCTTGGCTGAAGCAGTCGGTGTGTCTGTATCGCAGCCTGGGAGGCCGGGCGTTGGGGGAGTCTGCCAAGTGACCGGCCTCCATTTATAGCTAACTGAGAAACTGCGTCGAAGCTTTCGGGAGCCTCTTACAGGGAATGGTTGCAGTTGGGAATTGGAGACTGTGCTGGCAAACGTCAGCAGCTCCTCTCCCTCGGAGGGCTCTTGGTGTGCCGACTCCTAACAGCCAGCACGGTCCCCAGTTCGTGAACGGTCCCACTGCGAGCCGGTCTCGTCCGTGAAAGAGCCACGTGAGGCTGAGCTCCAACAGTCAGGCTCCACACCTGGAGCCTTTGGGACAGGGCAGTCCTGAGCCGATGTGCCCACCAGGGGACACGACCAAAGTTTACGTACCACAGGAAAGCGCATCAAGGCCTCGTGTTCTCTCCATGAAATGAACGTGAGCTTGAAGGGTGATGCGTCAGCGTGCACCGTGAACAGCTCCCTGGTATGCCTGTCTTTGCCCCCTCTCACGGTCTCACGCACTCGGGCTCAGTTCCATGCAGGAATGCTGAGTGGGAGCGCCAGCCTCGCTTCTGGACTCTAAAGCCTTCCACGCCCTAATGGCAGGTTGTGTGTGTCTCTCATGTGGGGGGAGGAATGAGGTCACCCACAGAGGTTCTGCCATGAAAGATCTAAAGACGCACGCTGCTGAGGAGCTTGTTCCCCATGGAGCGTCCCCGAAGGCCAGAAGAATGCCGAAGTTCTCTTTCAAAGCTGCCGGATGCTCTGCCGTTCTAGGCCTGAGATACGGACCTTGTGACGGCACTGTAACCCCGCGAGATTCAGGAGACATCGCCAGTGCGAGTGGCAATCCAGAAGGAAGAACCTGCAAGGCGGAGTGTCCTTTCCTGTACAAAACAGCGCCCAAGTGGCTGAGGCAGGGAGCATTTTCCTTCACAGAACCGGCATCCTCGTATGCCTGTGGGTTACTCTAAAGAAACGACACTGTGAGCAACCTCTTCGAAAAGGCCTTCGCAAGCGACTTGGAGACAACAGCAGCGCAGTGGAGGCACAGACCATTATCCTAGAGAGCAGCACAGTGTCTCTAGCAGCGATCGCTTCCCGGAGGATACTTAAGCCACACCGAGATTCCAGCAGGGAGTTTTGCCTTATAGCAGTACAACTCACTCAAGAAAGAGGGATGAGGTGTAGGGCTAATCTACGTGCACTCACGCTCTGTGTCCCCGAGAAGGTTTCACGGAGCAGAATGCATCACCGACCGCTACCACGTGTGTGCAACAAAGAAGCCCTGTGCCGTGGGTGTTCTCAGGCCGACAGCGAAGACCTAGGTGTGTGCTGCACCCGCGCTCAGTGGTTCACACGTTGCGTGACCCCTGTGCCTTTGGAAGATGTTCAGAGCGGGTGGCACCTGTGTGCTGCGAGCGCAAGAGGTGTAGAGTGTAGAGGCCTTTCACACTGGAGGAAGGGCTTGCGTCTCGTGGAGAGAATGTGTACGTCGCCCGGGAGATGGAGGCGTGCTCTTGACACCATTTCCTCTGCCCGTTTAAAACACAAGTGTTTGTACTCGATCTGGGCTGCCTGGTGAAACGCTTGGCAGTCCGCATCACCCTGAGCACCTTTCCTGAAGTTTGATTCATAGCTGGGTAAACTCGGGCTTCAGAGGTTTATATGAGACCAAACGTGTTCAGCTTGTGGCGAAAGCCTTTGACCAGAGGCATATACGCTTGTGCTTGGGGCGAGGGCTAGGCAAGAACGTTTACACACTGGGTTTTTATCTTTACCCTAAGCTGTCCCTTTTGCCTGCAGCATGCGGAGAGGACCCTTGGAGAGAGAACAGCTGCGAAGTGGATGCACAGAACAGTCACCTCGATACCAGCCCCGGGGTCCCAAGCAACGATCCTTCCCCGGAGGGTACTTAACCCACCCCGGGATTCAAGCAGGGAGTTTGCCTTGTCCAACTCGCACAGGAGACTGGCATGAGATGTAGGGCTCATCTACTTGCGTTCACACTACGTGACCCGGAGAAGTTCTCACGGAGCCGAATGCAGCACCCTTCCTCCACCACGTGTGTACACAAAGGAGCGCTGGGCAGTGGGTGTTCTCAAGGCCAAGAGAGAAGCCCTTGTTCTGTGCTGCACCTGCTGGGTGGTTCAAAGGTTTTCTGACCTTCCTGCTCTGGAAGCTTTTCAGAGCTGAGGCTACGCCTGGGCTGCGAAAGCAGAGAGGCGTAGAGGCCTTTCACACTGAAGGCGTGGGCCTGTTTCCCATGGAGAAAGTGTACGTCGCCCAACCCCCACCCCCACCCCACCCCACCCCACCCCAACACACCCACAGCTGGAGGCATGCGGGTTGACACCATTTTGTCCTGCCCATGGAAAATACAAAGAGGCATACACGATGTGGGCTGTCTGGTGAGAGAATTTTGAATCGGCGGATCCCTGAGTACCTTTCCCGAAGTTTGCTTCCTAGCTGGTTAAACTCGGCATTAAGAGGCGAGATGAGAACAAACTTGCTCCGCGTGCGGCGAAGTGCCCTGATGCCCTGCCCTAAATGTTTGAGCTTCTGGCCAGCGTCACGCAAGTACTTTGACACGTAGGAGTCTCACTTTTACTCCAAGCTGTCCCTCTTGGCTGAAGCAGTCGGTGTGTCTGTATCGCAGCCTGGGAGGCCGGGCGTTGGGGGAGTCTGCCAAGTGACCGGCCTCCATTTATAGCTAACTGAGAAACTGCGTCGAAGCTTTCGGGAGCCTCTTACAGGGAATGGTTGCAGTTGGGAATTGGAGACTGTGCTGGCAAACGTCAGCAGCTCCTCTCCCTCGGAGGGCTCTTGGTGTGCCGACTCCTAACAGCCAGCACGGTCCCCAGTTCGTGAACGGTCCCACTGCGAGCCGGTCTCGTCCGTGAAAGAGCCACGTGAGGCTGAGCTCCAACAGTCGGGCTCCACACCTGGAGCCTTTGGGACAGGGCAGTCCTGAGCCGATGTGCCCACCAGGGGACGCGACCAAAGTTTACGTACCACAGGAAAGCGCATCAAGGCCTCGTGTTCTCTCCATGAAATGAACGTGAGCTTGAAGGGTGATGCGTCAGCGTGCACCGTGAACAGCTCCCTGGTATGCCTGTCTTTGCCCCCTCTCACGGTCTCACGCACTCGGGCTCAGTTCCATGCAGGAATGCTGAGTGGGAGCGCCAGCCTCGCTTCTGGACTCTAAAGCCTTCCACGCCCTAATGGCAGGTTGTGTGTGTCTCTCACGTGGGGGGAGGAATGAGGTCACCCACAGAGGTTCTGCCATGAAAGATCTAAAGACGCACGCTGCTGAGGAGCTTGTTCCCCATGGAGCGTCCCCGAAGGCCAGAAGAATGCCGAAGTTCTCTTTCAAAGCTGCCGGATGCTCTGCCGTTCTAGGCCTGAGATACGGACCTTGTGACGGCACTGTAACCCCGCGAGATTCAGGAGACATCGCCAGTGCGAGTGGCAATCCGGAAGGAAGAACCTGCAAGGCGGAGTGTCCTTTCCTGTACAAAACGGCGCCCAAGTGGCTGAGGCAGGGAGCATTTTCCTTCACAGAACCGGCATCCTCGTATGCCTGTGGGTTACTCTAAAGAAACGACACTGTGAGCAACCTCTTCGAAAAGGCCTTCGCAAGCGACTTGGAGACAACAGCAGCGCAGTGGAGGCACAGACCATTATCCTAGAGAGCAGCACAGTGTCTCTAGCAGCGATCGCTTCCCGGAGGATACTTAAGCCACACCGAGATTCCAGCAGGGAGTTTTGCCTTATAGCAGTACAACTCACTCAAGAAAGAGGGATGAGGTGTAGGGCTAATCTACGTGCACTCACGCTCTGTGTCCCCGAGAAGGTTTCACGGAGCAGAAGGCATCACCGACCGCTACCACGTGTGTGCAACAAAGAAGCCCTGTGCCGTGGGTGTTCTCAGGCCGACAGCGAAGACCTAGGTGTGTGCTGCACCCGCGCTCAGTGGTTCACACGTTGCGTGATCCCTGTGCCTTTGGAAGATGTTCAGAGCGGGTGGCACCTGTGTGCTGCGAGCGCAAGAGGTGTAGAATGTAGAGGCCTTTCACACTGGAGGAAGGGCTTGCGTCTCGTGGAGAGAATGTGTACGTCGCCCGGGAGATGGAGGCGTGCTCTTGACACCATTTCCTCTGCCCGTTTAAAACACAAGTGTTTGTACTCGATCTGGGCTGCCTGGTGAAACGCTTGGCAGTCCGCATCACCCTGAGCACCTTTCCTGAAGTTTGATTCATAGCTGGGTAAACTCGGGCTTCAGAGGTTTATATGAGACCAAACGTGTTCAGCTTGTGGCGAAAGCCTTTGACCAGAGGCATATACGCTTGTGCTTGGGGCGAGGGCTAGGCAAGAACGTTTACACACTGGGTTTTTATCTTTACCCTAAGCTGTCCCTTTTGCCTGCAGCAGGAGGAGAGAACCCGCGGAGAGAGAACAGCTGCGAAGTGGATGCACAGAACAGTCACCTCGATACCAGCCCCGGGGTCCCAAGCAACGATCCTTCCCCGGAGGGTACTTAACCCACCCCGGGATTCAAGCAGGGAGTTCGCCTTGTCCAACTCGCACAGGAGACTGGCAAGAGATGTAGGGCTCATCTACTTGCGTTCACACTACGTGGCCCGGAGAAGTTCTCACGGAGCCGAATCCAGCACCCTTCCTCCACCACGTGTGTACACAAAGGAACGCTGGACAGTGGGTGTTCTCAAGGCCAAGAGAGAAGCCCTTGTTCTGTGCTGCACCTGCTGGGTGGTTCAAAGGTTTTCTGACCTTCCTGCTCTGGAAGCTTTTCAGAGCTGAGGCTACGCCTGGGCTGCGAAAGCTGAGAGGAGTAGAGGCCTTTCACACTGAAGGCGTGGGCCTGTTTCCCATGGAGAAAGTGTACGTCGCCCAACCCCCACCCCCACCCCACCCCACCCCACCCCACCCCACCCCAACACACCCCCAGATGGATGCATGCGGGTTGACACCATTTTGTCCTGCCCATGGAAAATACAAAGAGGCATACACGATTTGGGCTGTCTGGTGAGAGAATTTTGAATCGGCGGCTCCCTGAGTATCTTTCCCGAAGTTTGCTTCCTAGCTGGTTAAACTCGGCATTCAGAGGCGAGATGAGAACAAACTTGCTCCGCGTGCGGCGAAGTGCCCTGATGCCCTGCCCTAAATGTTTGAGCTTCTGGCCAGCGTCACGCAAGTACTTTGACACGTAGGAGTCTCACTTTTCCTCCAAGCTGTCCCTGTTGGCTGAAGCAGTCGGCGTGTGTGTATGGCAGCCTGGGAGGCCGGGCGTTGGGGGAGTCTGCCAAGTGACTGAACTCCATTTATAGCTAACTGAGAAACTGCGTCGAAGCTTTCGGGAGCCTCTTACAGGGAATGGTTGCAGTTGGGAATTGGAGACTGTGCTGGCAAACGTCAGCAGCTCCTCTCCCTCGGAGGGCTCTTGGTGTGCCGAGTCTTAACAGACAGCACGGTCCCCAGCTCGTGAACGGTCCCATTGCGAGCCGGTCTCGTCCGTGAAAGAGCCACGTGAGGCTGAGCTCCAACAGTCGGGCTCCACACCTGGAGCCTTTGGGTCAGGGCAGTCCTGAGCCGATGTGCCCACCAGGGGATGCGACCAAAGTTTACGTACCGAAGGAAAGCGCATCAAGGCCTCGTGTTCTCTCCATGAAATGAACGTGAGCTTGAAGGGTGATGCGTCAGCGTGCACCGTGAACAGCTCGCTGGTATGCCTGTCTTTGCCCCCTCTCACGGTCTCACACACCCGGGCTCAGTTCCGTGCAGGAATGCTGAGTGGGAACGCCAGCCTCGCTTCTGGACTCTAAAGCCTTCCACCCCCTAATGGCAGGTTGTGTGTATCTCTCACGTGGGGGGAGGAATGAGGTCGCCCACAGAGGTTCTGCCATGAAAGATCTAAAGACGCACGCTGCTGAGGAGCTTGTTCCTCATGGAGCGTCCCCGAAGGCCAGAAGAATGCCAAAGGTCTCTTTCAAAGCTGCCGGATGCTCTGCCGTTCTAGGCCTGAGATACGGACCTTGTGACGGCACTGTAACCCCGCGAGATTCAGGAGACATCGCCAGTGCGAGTGGCAATCCGGAAGCAAGAACCTCCAAGGCGGAGTGTCCTTTCCTGTACAAAACGGCGCCCAAGTGGCTGAGGCAGGGAGCATTTTCCTTCACAGAACCGGCATCCTCGTATGCCTGTTGGTTACTCTAAAGAAACGACACTGTGAGCAACCTCTTCGAAAAGGCCTTCGCAAGCGACTTGGAGACAACAGCAGCGCAGTGGAGGCACAGACCATTATCCTAGAGAGCAGCACAGTGTCTCTAGCAGCGATCGCTTCCCGGAGGATACTTAAGCCACACCGAGATTCCAGCAGGGAGTTTTGCCTTATAGCAGTACAACTCACTCAAGAAAGAGGGATGAGGTGTAGGGCTAATCTACGTGTGCTCACGCTCTGTGTCCCCGAGAAGGTTTCACGGAGCAGAATGCATCACCGACCGCTACCACGTGTGTGCACCAAAAAAGCCCTGTGCCATGGGTGTTCTCAGGCCGATAGCGAAGACCTAGGTGTGTGCTGCACCCGCGCTCGGTGGTTCACACGTTGCGTGACCCCTGTGCCTTTGGAAGATGTTCAGAGCGGGTGGCACCTTCGTGCTGCGAGTGCAAGAGGTGTAGAGTGTAGAGGCCTTTCACACTGGAGGAAGGGCTTGCATCTCGTGGAGAGAACGTGTACGTCGCCCGGGAGATGGAGGCACGCTCTTGACACCATTTCCTCTGCCCGTTTAAAACACAAGTGTTTGTACTCGATCTGGGCTGCCTGGTGAAACGCTTGGCAGTCCGCATCACCCTGAGCACCTTTCCTGAAGTTTGATTCGTAGCTGGGTAAACTCGGGCTTCAGAGGCTTAGATGAGACCAAACGTGTTCAGCTTGTGGCGGAAGCCTTTGACCAGAGGCATATACGCTTGTGCTTGGGGCGAGGGCTAGGCAAGAACGTTTACACACTGGGTTTTTATCTTTACCCTAAGCTGTCCCTTTTGTCTGCAGCATGAGGAGAGGACCCTTGGAGAGAGAACAGCTGCGAAGTGGATGCACAGAACAGTCACCTCGATACCAGCCCCGGGGTCACAAGCAATGATCCTTCCCCGGAGGGTACTTAACCCACCCCGGGATTCAAGCAGGGAGTTCGCCTTGTCCAACTCGCACAGGAGACTGGCATGAGATGTAGGGCTCATCTACTTGCGTTCACACTACGTGGCCCGGAGAAGTTCTCACGGAGCCGAATCCAGCACCCTTCCTCCACCATGTGTGTACACAAAGGAGCGCTGGGCAGTGGGTGTTCTCAAGGCCAAGAGAGAAGCCCTTGTTCTGTGCTGCACCTGCTGGGTGGTTCAAAGGTTTTCTGACCTTCCTGCTCTGAAAGCTTTTCAGAGCTGAGGCTACGCCTGGGCTCCGAAAGCAGAGAGGCGTAGAGGACGTTCACACTGAAGGCGTGGGCCTGTTTCCCATGGAGAAAGTGTACGTTGCCCAACCCCCACCCGCACCCCACCCCACCCCACCCCACCCCACCCCAACCCACCCCCAGCTGGAGGCGTGCGGGTTGACACCATTTTGTCCTGCCCATGGAAAATACAAAGAGGCGTACACGATTTGGGCTGTCTGGTGAGAGAATTTTGAATCGGCGGCTCCCTGAGTATCTTTCCCGATGTTTGCTTCCTAGCTGGTTAAACTCGGCATTAAGAGGCGAGATGAGAACAAACTTGCTCCGCGTGCGGCGAAGTGCCCTGATGCCCTGCCCTAAATGTTTGAGCTTCTGGCCAGCGTCACGCAAGTACTTTGACACGTAGGAGTCTCACTTTTACTCCAAGCTGTCCCTCTTGACTGAAGCAGTCGGTGTGTCTGTATCACAGCCTGGGAGGCCGGGCGTTGGGGGAGTCTGCCAAGTGACCGGCCTCCATTTATAGCTAACTGAGAAACTGCGTCGAAGCTTTCGGGAGCCTCTTACAGGGAATGGTTGCAGTTGGGAATTGGAGACTGTGCTGGCAAACGTCAGCAGCTCCTCTCCCTCGGAGGGCTCTTGGTGTGCCAACTCCTAACAGCCAGCACGGTCCCCAGCTCGTGAACGGTCCCACTGCGAGCCGGTCTCGTCCGTGAAAGAGCCATGTGAGGCTGAGCTCCAACAGTCGGGCTCCACACCTGGAGCCTTTGGGTCAGGGCAGTCCTGAGCCGATGTGCCCACCAGGGGACGCGACCAAAGTTTACGTACCACAGGAAAGCGCATCAAGGCCTCGTGTTCTCTCCATGAAATGAACGTGAGCTTGAAGGGTGATGCGTCAGCGTGCACCGTGAACAGCTCCCTGGTATGCCTGTCTTTGCCCCCTCTCACGGTCTTACGCACCCGGGCTCAGTTCCATGCAGGAATGCTGAGTGGGAGCGCCAGCCTCGCTTCTGGACTCTAAAGCCTTCCACGTCCTAATGGCAGGTTGTGTGTGTCTCTCACGTGGGGGGAGGAATGAGGTCACCCACAGAGGTTCTGCCATGAAAGATCTAAAGACGCACGCTGCTGAGGAGCTTGTTCCTCATGGAGCGTCCCCGAAGGCCAGAAGAATGCCGAAGTTCTCTTTCAAAGCTGCCGGACGCTCTGCCGTTCTAGGCCTGAGATACGGACCTTGTGACGGCACTGTAACCCCGCGAGATTCAGGAGACATCGCCAGTGCGAGTGGCAATGCGGAAGGAAGAACCTCCAAGGCGGAGTGTCCTTTCCTGTACAAAACGGCGCCCAAGTGGCTGAGGCAGGGAGCATTTTCCTTCACAGAACCGGCATCCTCGTATGCCTGTGGGTTACTCTAAAGAAACGACACTGTGAGCAACCTCTTCGAAAAGGCCTTCACAAGCGACTTGGAGACAACAGCAGCGCAGTTGAGGCACAGACCATTATCCTAGAGAGCAGCACAGTGTCTCTAGCAGCGATAGCTTCCCGGAGGATACTTAAGCCACACCGAGATTCCAGCAGGGAGTTTTGCCTTATAGCAGTACAACTCACTCAAGAAAGAGGGATGAGGTGTAGGGCTAATCTACGTGCGCTCACGCTCTGTGTCCCCGAGAAGGTTTCACGGAGCAGAATGCATCACCGACCGCTACCACGTGTGTGCACCAAAGAAGCCCTGTGCCGTGGGTGTTGTCAGGCCGACAGCGAAAAGCTAGGTGTGTGCTGCACCCGCGCTCGGTGGTTCACACGTTGCGTGACCCCTGTGCCTTTGGAAGATGTTCAGAGCGGGTGGCACCTGCGTGCTGCGAGCGCAAGAGGTGTAGAGTGTAGAGGCCTTTCACACTGGAGGAAGGGCTTGCGTCTCGTGGAGAGAACGTGTACGTCGCCCGGGAGATGGAGGCGCACTCTTGACACCATTTCCTCTGCCCGCTTAAAACACAAGTGTTTGTACTCGATCTGGGCTGCCTGGTGAAACGCTTGGCAGTCCGCATCACCCTGAGCACCTTTCCTGAAGTTTGATTCGTAGCTGGGTAAACTCGGGCTTCAGAGGCTTAGATGAGACCAAACGTGTTCAGCTTGTGGCGAAAGCCTTTGACCAGAGGCATATACGCTTGTGCTTGGGGCGAGGGCTAGGCAAGAACCTTTACACCCTGGGTTTTTATCTTTACCCTAAGCTGTCCCTTTTGGCTGCAGCAGGCAGAGAGAACCCGCGGAGAGAGAACAGCTGTGAAGTGGATGCACAGAACAGTCACCTCGATACCAGCCCCGGGGTCCCAAGCAACGATCCTTCCCCGGAGGGTACTTAACCCACCCCGGGATTCAAGCAGGGAGTTCGCCTTGTCCAACTCGCACAGGAGACTGGCATGAGATGTAGGGCTCATCTACTTGCGTTCACACTACGTGGCCCGGAGAAGTTCTCACGGAGCCGAATCCAGCACCCTTCCTCCACCACGTGTGTACACAAAGGAACGCTGGGCAGTGGGTGTTCTCAAGGCCAAGAGAGAAGCCCTTGTTCTGTGCTGCACCTGCTGGGTGGTTCAAAGCTTTTCTGACCTTCCTGCTCTGGAAGCTTTTCAGAGCTGAGGCTACGCCTGGGCTGCGAATGCAGAGAGGCGTAGAGGCCTTTCACACTGAAGGCGTGGGCCTGTTTCCCATGGAGAAAGTGTACGTCGCCCAACCCCCACCCCCACCCCACCCCACCCCACCCCACCCCACCCCAACCCACCCCCAGCTGGAGGCGTGCGGGTTGACACCATTTTGTCCTGCCCATGGAAAATACAAAGAGGCGTACACGATTTGGGCTGTCTGGTGAGAGAATTTTGAATCGGCGGCACCCTGAGTACCTTCCCGAAGTTTGCTTCCTAGCTGGTTAAACTCGGCATTCAGAGGCGAGATGAGAACAAACTTGCTCTGCGTGCGGCGAAGTGCCCTGATGCCCTGCCCTAAATGTTTGAGCTTCTGGCCAGCGTCACGCAAGTACTTTGACACGTAGGAGTCTCACTTTTCCTCCAAGCTGTCCCTGTTGGCTGAAGCAGTCGGCGTGTGTGTATGGCAGCCTGGGAGGCCGGGCGTTGGGGGAGTCTGCCAAGTGACTGAACTCCATTTATAGCTAACTGAGAAACTGCGTCGAAGCTTTCGGGAGCCTCTTACAGGGAATGGTTGCAGTTGGGAATTGGAGACTGTGCTGGCAAACGTCAGCAGCTCCTCTCCCTCGGAGGGCTCTTGGTGTGCCGAGTCTTAACAGACAGCACGGTCCCCAGCTCGTGAACGGTCCCATTGCGAGCCGGTCTCGTCCGTGAAAGAGCCACGTGAGGCTGAGCTCCAACAGTCGGGCTCCACACCTGGAGCCTTTGGGTCAGGGCAGTCCTGAGCCGATGTGCCCACCAGGGGATGCGACCAAAGTTTACGTACCGAAGGAAAGCGCATCAAGGCCTCGTGTTCTCTCCATGAAATGAACGTGAGCTTGAAGGGTGATGCGTCAGCGTGCACCGTGAACAGCTCGCTGGTATGCCTGTCTTTGCCCCCTCTCACGGTCTCACACACCCGGGCTCAGTTCCGTGCAGGAATGCTGAGTGGGAACGCCAGCCTCGCTTCTGGACTCTAAAGCCTTCCACCCCCTAATGGCAGGTTGTGTGTATCTCTCACGTGGGGGGAGGAATGAGGTCGCCCACAGAGGTTCTGCCATGAAAGATCTAAAGACGCACGCTGCTGAGGAGCTTGTTCCTCATGGAGCGTCCCCGAAGGCCAGAAGAATGCCAAAGGTCTCTTTCAAAGCTGCCGGATGCTCTGCCGTTCTAGGCCTGAGATACGGACCTTGTGACGGCACTGTAACCCCGCGAGATTCAGGAGACATCGCCAGTGCGAGTGGCAATCCGGAAGCAAGAACCTCCAAGGCGGAGTGTCCTTTCCTGTACAAAACGGCGCCCAAGTGGCTGAGGCAGGGAGCATTTTCCTTCACAGAACCGGCATCCTCGTATGCCTGTTGGTTACTCTAAAGAAACGACACTGTGAGCAACCTCTTCGAAAAGGCCTTCGCAAGCGACTTGGAGACAACAGCAGCGCAGTGGAGGCACAGACCATTATCCTAGAGAGCAGCACAGTGTCTCTAGCAGCGATCGCTTCCCGGAGGATACTTAAGCCACACCGAGATTCCAGCAGGGAGTTTTGCCTTATAGCAGTACAACTCACTCAAGAAAGAGGGATGAGGTGTAGGGCTAATCTACGTGTGCTCACGCTCTGTGTCCCCGAGAAGGTTTCACGGAGCAGAATGCATCACCGACCGCTACCACGTGTGTGCACCAAAAAAGCCCTGTGCCATGGGTGTTCTCAGGCCGATAGCGAAGACCTAGGTGTGTGCTGCACCCGCGCTCGGTGGTTCACACGTTGCGTGACCCCTGTGCCTTTGGAAGATGTTCAGAGCGGGTGGCACCTTCGTGCTGCGAGTGCAAGAGGTGTAGAGTGTAGAGGCCTTTCACACTGGAGGAAGGGCTTGCATCTCGTGGAGAGAACGTGTACGTCGCCCGGGAGATGGAGGCACGCTCTTGACACCATTTCCTCTGCCCGTTTAAAACACAAGTGTTTGTACTCGATCTGGGCTGCCTGGTGAAACGCTTGGCAGTCCGCATCACCCTGAGCACCTTTCCTGAAGTTTGATTCGTAGCTGGGTAAACTCGGGCTTCAGAGGCTTAGATGAGACCAAACGTGTTCAGCTTGTGGCGGAAGCCTTTGACCAGAGGCATATACGCTTGTGCTTGGGGCGAGGGCTAGGCAAGAACGTTTACACACTGGGTTTTTATCTTTACCCTAAGCTGTCCCTTTTGTCTGCAGCATGAGGAGAGGACCCTTGGAGAGAGAACAGCTGCGAAGTGGATGCACAGAACAGTCACCTCGATACCAGCCCCGGGGTCACAAGCAATGATCCTTCCCCGGAGGGTACTTAACCCACCCCGGGATTCAAGCAGGGAGTTCGCCTTGTCCAACTCGCACAGGAGACTGGCATGAGATGTAGGGCTCATCTACTTGCGTTCACACTACGTGGCCCGGAGAAGTTCTCACGGAGCCGAATCCAGCACCCTTCCTCCACCATGTGTGTACACAAAGGAGCGCTGGGCAGTGGGTGTTCTCAAGGCCAAGAGAGAAGCCCTTGTTCTGTGCTGCACCTGCTGGGTGGTTCAAAGGTTTTCTGACCTTCCTGCTCTGAAAGCTTTTCAGAGCTGAGGCTACGCCTGGGCTCCGAAAGCAGAGAGGCGTAGAGGACGTTCACACTGAAGGCGTGGGCCTGTTTCCCATGGAGAAAGTGTACGTTGCCCAACCCCCACCCGCACCCCACCCCACCCCACCCCACCCCACCCCAACCCACCCCCAGCTGGAGGCGTGCGGGTTGACACCATTTTGTCCTGCCCATGGAAAATACAAAGAGGCGTACACGATTTGGGCTGTCTGGTGAGAGAATTTTGAATCGGCGGCTCCCTGAGTATCTTTCCCGATGTTTGCTTCCTAGCTGGTTAAACTCGGCATTAAGAGGCGAGATGAGAACAAACTTGCTCCGCGTGCGGCGAAGTGCCCTGATGCCCTGCCCTAAATGTTTGAGCTTCTGGCCAGCGTCACGCAAGTACTTTGACACGTAGGAGTCTCACTTTTACTCCAAGCTGTCCCTCTTGACTGAAGCAGTCGGTGTGTCTGTATCACAGCCTGGGAGGCCGGGCGTTGGGGGAGTCTGCCAAGTGACCGGCCTCCATTTATAGCTAACTGAGAAACTGCGTCGAAGCTTTCGGGAGCCTCTTACAGGGAATGGTTGCAGTTGGGAATTGGAGACTGTGCTGGCAAACGTCAGCAGCTCCTCTCCCTCGGAGGGCTCTTGGTGTGCCAACTCCTAACAGCCAGCACGGTCCCCAGCTCGTGAACGGTCCCACTGCGAGCCGGTCTCGTCCGTGAAAGAGCCATGTGAGGCTGAGCTCCAACAGTCGGGCTCCACACCTGGAGCCTTTGGGTCAGGGCAGTCCTGAGCCGATGTGCCCACCAGGGGACGCGACCAAAGTTTACGTACCACAGGAAAGCGCATCAAGGCCTCGTGTTCTCTCCATGAAATGAACGTGAGCTTGAAGGGTGATGCGTCAGCGTGCACCGTGAACAGCTCCCTGGTATGCCTGTCTTTGCCCCCTCTCACGGTCTTACGCACCCGGGCTCAGTTCCATGCAGGAATGCTGAGTGGGAGCGCCAGCCTCGCTTCTGGACTCTAAAGCCTTCCACGTCCTAATGGCAGGTTGTGTGTGTCTCTCACGTGGGGGGAGGAATGAGGTCACCCACAGAGGTTCTGCCATGAAAGATCTAAAGACGCACGCTGCTGAGGAGCTTGTTCCTCATGGAGCGTCCCCGAAGGCCAGAAGAATGCCGAAGTTCTCTTTCAAAGCTGCCGGACGCTCTGCCGTTCTAGGCCTGAGATACGGACCTTGTGACGGCACTGTAACCCCGCGAGATTCAGGAGACATCGCCAGTGCGAGTGGCAATGCGGAAGGAAGAACCTCCAAGGCGGAGTGTCCTTTCCTGTACAAAACGGCGCCCAAGTGGCTGAGGCAGGGAGCATTTTCCTTCACAGAACCGGCATCCTCGTATGCCTGTGGGTTACTCTAAAGAAACGACACTGTGAGCAACCTCTTCGAAAAGGCCTTCACAAGCGACTTGGAGACAACAGCAGCGCAGTTGAGGCACAGACCATTATCCTAGAGAGCAGCACAGTGTCTCTAGCAGCGATAGCTTCCCGGAGGATACTTAAGCCACACCGAGATTCCAGCAGGGAGTTTTGCCTTATAGCAGTACAACTCACTCAAGAAAGAGGGATGAGGTGTAGGGCTAATCTACGTGCGCTCACGCTCTGTGTCCCCGAGAAGGTTTCACGGAGCAGAATGCATCACCGACCGCTACCACGTGTGTGCACCAAAGAAGCCCTGTGCCGTGGGTGTTGTCAGGCCGACAGCGAAAAGCTAGGTGTGTGCTGCACCCGCGCTCGGTGGTTCACACGTTGCGTGACCCCTGTGCCTTTGGAAGATGTTCAGAGCGGGTGGCACCTGCGTGCTGCGAGCGCAAGAGGTGTAGAGTGTAGAGGCCTTTCACACTGGAGGAAGGGCTTGCGTCTCGTGGAGAGAACGTGTACGTCGCCCGGGAGATGGAGGCGCACTCTTGACACCATTTCCTCTGCCCGCTTAAAACACAAGTGTTTGTACTCGATCTGGGCTGCCTGGTGAAACGCTTGGCAGTCCGCATCACCCTGAGCACCTTTCCTGAAGTTTGATTCGTAGCTGGGTAAACTCGGGCTTCAGAGGCTTAGATGAGACCAAACGTGTTCAGCTTGTGGCGAAAGCCTTTGACCAGAGGCATATACGCTTGTGCTTGGGGCGAGGGCTAGGCAAGAACCTTTACACCCTGGGTTTTTATCTTTACCCTAAGCTGTCCCTTTTGGCTGCAGCAGGCAGAGAGAACCCACGGAGAGAGAACAGCTGTGAAGTGGATGCACAGAACAGTCACCTCGATACCAGCCCCGGGGTCCCAAGCAACGATCCTTCCCCGGAGGGTACTTAACCCACCCCGGGATTCAAGCAGGGAGTTCGCCTTGTCCAACTCGCACAGGAGACTGGCATGAGATGTAGGGCTCATCTACTTGCGTTCACACTACGTGGCCCGGAGAAGTTCTCACGGAGCCGAATCCAGCACCCTTCCTCCACCACGTGTGTACACAAAGGAACGCTGGGCAGTGGGTGTTCTCAAGGCCAAGAGAGAAGCCCTTGTTCTGTGCTGCACCTGCTGGGTGGTTCAAAGCTTTTCTGACCTTCCTGCTCTGGAAGCTTTTCAGAGCTGAGGCTACGCCTGGGCTGCGAATGCAGAGAGGCGTAGAGGCCTTTCACACTGAAGGCGTGGGCCTGTTTCCCATGGAGAAAGTGTACGTCGCCCAACCCCCACCCCCACCCCACCCCACCCCACCCCACCCCACCCCAACCCACCCCCAGCTGGAGGCGTGCGGGTTGACACCATTTTGTCCTGCCCATGGAAAATACAAAGAGGCGTACACGATTTGGGCTGTCTGGTGAGAGAATTTTGAATCGGCGGCACCCTGAGTACCTTCCCGAAGTTTGCTTCCTAGCTGGTTAAACTCGGCATTCAGAGGCGAGATGAGAACAAACTTGCTCTGCGTGCGGCGAAGTGCCCTGATGCCCTGCCTTAAATGTTTGAGCTTCTGGCCAGCGTCACGCAAGTACTTTGACACGTAGGAGTCTCCCTTTTACTGCAAGCTGTCCCTGTTGGCTGAAGCAGTCGGCGTGTCTGTATCGCAGCCTGGGAGGCCGGGCGTTGGGGGAGTCTGCCAAGTGACTGGCCTCCATTTATAGCTAACTGAGAAACTGTGTCGAAGCTTTCGGGAGCCTCTTACAGGGAATGGTTGCAGTTGGGAATTGGAGACTGTGCTGGCAAACGTCAGCAGCTCCTCTCCCTCAGAGGGCTCTTGGTGTGCCGACTCCTAACAGCCAGCACGGTCCCCAGCTCGTGAACGGTCCCATTGCGAGCCGGTCTCGTCCGTGAAAGAGCCACGTGAGGCTGAGCTCCAACAGTCGGGCTCCACACCTGGAGCCTTTGGGTCAGGGCAGTCCTGAGCCGATGTGCCCACCAGGGGACGCGACCAAAGTTTACGTACCAAAGGAAAGCGCATCAAGGCCTCGTGTTCTCTCCATGAAATGAACGTGAGCTTGAAGGGTGATGCGTCAGCGTGCACCGTGAACAGCTCGCTGGTATGCCTGTCTTTGCCCCCTCTCACGGTCTCACGCACCCGGGCTCAGTTCCGTGCAGGAATGCTGAGTGGGAGCGCCAGCCTCGCTTCTGAACTCTAAAGCCTTCCACCCCCTAATGGCAGGTTGTGTGTGTCTCTCACGTGGGAGGAGGAATGAGGTGGCCCACAGAGGTTCTGCCATGAAAGATCTAAAGACACACGCTGCTGAGGAGCTTGTTCCTCATGGAGCGTCCCTGAAGGCCAGAAGAATGCCGACGGTCTCTTTCAAAGCTGCCGGACGCTCTGCCATTCTAGGCCTGAGATACGGACCTTGTGACGGCACTGTAACCCCGCGAGATTCAGCAGACATTGCCAGTGCGAGGGGCAATCCGGAAGGAAGAACCTCCAAGGCGGAGTGTCCTTTCCTGTACAAAACGGCGCCCAAGTGGCTGAGGCAGGGAGCATTTTCCTTCACAGAACCGGCATCCTCGTATGCCTGTGGGTTACTCTAAAGAAACGACACTGTGAGCAACCTCTTCGAAAAGGCCTTCGCACGCGACTTGGAGACAACAGCAGCGCAGTGGAGGCACAGACCATTATCCTAGAGAGCAGCACAGTGTCTCTAGCAGCGATCGCTTCCCGGAGGATACTTAAGCCACACCGAGATTCAAGCAGGGAGTTTTGCCTTATAGCAGTACAACTCACTCAAGAAAGAGGGATGAGGTGTAGGGCTAATCTACGTGCGCTCACGCTCTGTGTCCCCGAGAAGGTTTCACAGAGCAGAATGCATCACCGACTGCTACCACGTGTGTGCACCAAAGAAGCCCTGTGCCGTGGGTGTTCTCAGGCCGACAGCGAAGACCTAGGTGTGTGCTGCACCCGCGCTCGGTGGTTCACACGTTGCGTGACCCCTGTGTCTTTGGAAGATGTTCAGAGTGGATGGCACCTGCGTGCTGCGATCGCAAGAGGTGTAGAGTGTAGAGGCCTTTCACACTGGAGGAAGGGCTTGCGTCTCGTGGAGAGAACATGTACGTCGCCCGGGAGATGGAGGCGCGCTCTTGACACCATTTCCTCTGCCCGTTTAAAACACAAGTGTTTGTACTTGATCTGGGCTGCCTGGTGAAACGCTTGGCAGTCCGCATCACCCTGAGCACCTTTCCTGAAGTTTGATTCGTAGCTGGGTAAACTCGGGCTTCAGAGGCTTAGATGAGACCAAACGTGTTCAGCTTGTGGCGAAAGCCTTTGACCAGAGGCATATACGCTTGTGCTTGGGGCGAGGGCTAGGCAAGAACGTTTACACACTGGGTTTTTATCTTTACCCTAAGCTGTCCCTTTTGTCTGCAGCATGAGGAGAGGACCCTTGGAGAGAGAACAGCTGCGAAGTGGATGCACAGAACAGTCACCTCGATACCAGCCCCGGGGTCACAAGCAATGATCCTTCCCCGGAGGGTACTTAACCCACCCCGGGATTCAAGCAGGGAGTTCGCCTTGTCCAACTCGCACAGGAGACTGGCATGAGATGTAGGGCTCATCTACTTGCGTTCACACTACGTGGCCCGGAGAAGTTCTCACGGAGCCGAATCCAGCACCCTTCCTCCACCATGTGTGTACACAAAGGAGCGCTGGGCAGTGGGTGTTCTCAAGGCCAAGAGAGAAGCCCTTGTTCTGTGCTGCACCTGCTGGGTGGTTCAAAGGTTTTCTGACCTTCCTGCTCTGAAAGCTTTTCAGAGCTGAGGCTACGCCTGGGCTCCGAAAGCAGAGAGGCGTAGAGGACGTTCACACTGAAGGCGTGGGCCTGTTTCCCATGGAGAAAGTGTACGTTGCCCAACCCCCACCCGCACCCCACCCCACCCCACCCCACCCCACCCCAACCCACCCCCAGCTGGAGGCGTGCGGGTTGACACCATTTTGTCCTGCCCATGGAAAATACAAAGAGGCGTACACGATTTGGGCTGTCTGGTGAGAGAATTTTGAATCGGCGGCTCCCTGAGTACCTTTCCCGATGTTTGCTTCCTAGCTGGTTAAACTCGGCATTAAGAGGCGAGATGAGAACAAACTTGCTCCGCGTGCGGCGAAGTGCCCTGATGCCCTGCCCTAAATGTTTGAGCTTCTGGCCAGCGTCACGCAAGTACTTTGACACGTAGGAGTCTCACTTTTACTCCAAGCTGTCCCTCTTGACTGAAGCAGTCGGTGTGTCTGTATCGCAGCCTGGGAGGCCGGGCGTTGGGGGAGTCTGCCAAGTGACCGGCCTCCATTTATAGCTAACTGAGAAACTGCGTCGAAGCTTTCGGGAGCCTCTTACAGGGAATGGTTGCAGTTGGGAATTGGATACTGTGCTGGCAAACGTCAGCAGCTCCTCTCCCTCGGAGGGCTCTTGGTGTGCCAACTCCTAACAGCCAGCACGGTCCCCAGCTCGTGAACGGTCCCACTGCGAGCCGGTCTCGTCCGTGAAAGAGCCATGTGAGGCTGAGCTCCAACAGTCGGGCTCCACACCTGGAGCCTTTGGGTCAGGGCAGTCCTGAGCCGATGTGCCCACCAGGGGACGCGACCAAAGTTTACGTACCACAGGAAAGCGCATCAAGGCCTCGTGTTCTCTCCATGAAATGAACGTGAGCTTGAAGGGTGATGCGTCAGCGTGCACCGTGAACAGCTCCCTGGTATGCCTGTCTTTGCCCCCTCTCACGGTCTTACGCACCCGGGCTCAGTTCCATGCAGGAATGCTGAGTGGGAGCGCCAGCCTCGCTTCTGGACTCTAAAGCCTTCCACGTCCTAATGGCAGGTTGTGTGTGTCTCTCACGTGGAGGGAGGAATGAGGTCACCCACAGAGGTTCTGCCATGAAAGATCTAAAGACGCACGCTGCTGAGGAGCTTGTTCCTCATGGAGCGTCCCCGAAGGCCAGAAGAATGCCGAAGTTCTCTTTCAAAGCTGCCGGACGCTCTGCCGTTCTAGGCCTGAGATACGGACCTTGTGACGGCACTGTAACCCCGCGAGATTCAGGAGACATCGCCAGTGCGAGTGGCAATGCGGAAGGAAGAACCTCCAAGGCGGAGTGTCCTTTCCTGTACAAAACGGCGCCCAAGTGGCTGAGGCAGGGAGCATTTTCCTTCACAGAACCGGCATCCTCGTATGCCTGTGGGTTACTCTAAAGAAACGACACTGTGAGCAACCTCTTCGAAAAGGCCTTCACAAGCGACTTGGAGACAACAGCAGCGCAGTTGAGGCACAGACCATTATCCTAGAGAGCAGCACAGTGTCTCTAGCAGCGATAGCTTCCCGGAGGATACTTAAGCCACACCGAGATTCCAGCAGGGAGTTTTGCCTTATAGCAGTACAACTCACTCAAGAAAGAGGGATGAGGTGTAGGGCTAATCTACGTGCGCTCACGCTCTGTGTCCCCGAGAAGGTTTCACGGAGCAGAATGCATCACCGACCGCTACCACGTGTGTGCACCAAAGAAGCCCTGTGCCGTGGGTGTTGTCAGGCCGACAGCGAAAAGCTAGGTGTGTGCTGCACCCGCGCTCGGTGGTTCACACGTTGCGTGACCCCTGTGCCTTTGGAAGATGTTCAGAGCGGGTGGCACCTGCGTGCTGCGAGCGCAAGAGGTGTAGAGTGTAGAGGCCTTTCACACTGGAGGAAGGGCTTGCGTCTCGTGGAGAGAACGTGTACGTCGCCCGGGAGATGGAGGCGCACTCTTGACACCATTTCCTCTGCCCGCTTAAAACACAAGTGTTTGTACTCGATCTGGGCTGCCTGGTGAAACGCTTGGCAGTCCGCATCACCCTGAGCACCTTTCCTGAAGTTTGATTCGTAGCTGGGTAAACTCGGGCTTCAGAGGCTTAGATGAGACCAAACGTGTTCAGCTTGTGGCGAAAGCCTTTGACCAGAGGCATATACGCTTGTGCTTGGGGCGAGGGCTAGGCAAGAACCTTTACACCCTGGGTTTTTATCTTTACCCTAAGCTGTCCCTTTTGGCTGCAGCAGGCAGAGAGAACCCGCGGAGAGAGAACAGCTGTGAAGTGGATGCACAGAACAGTCACCTCGATACCAGCCCCGGGGTCCCAAGCAACGATCCTTCCCCGGAGGGTACTTAACCCACCCCGGGATTCAAGCAGGGAGTTCGCCTTGTCCAACTCGCACAGGAGACTGGCATGAGATGTAGGGCTCATCTACTTGCGTTCACACTACGTGGCCCGGAGAAGTTCTCACGGAGCCGAATCCAGCACCCTTCCTCCACCACGTGTGTACACAAAGGAACGCTGGGCAGTGGGTGTTCTCAAGGCCAAGAGAGAAGCCCTTGTTCTGTGCTGCACCTGCTGGGTGGTTCAAAGCTTTTCTGACCTTCCTGCTCTGGAAGCTTTTCAGAGCTGAGGCTACGCCTGGGCTGCGAATGCAGAGAGGCGTAGAGGCCTTTCACACTGAAGGCGTGGGCCTGTTTCCCATGGAGAAAGTGTACGTCGCCCAACCCCCACCCCCACCCCACCCCACCCCACCCCACCCCACCCCAACCCACCCCCAGCTGGAGGCGTGCGGGTTGACACCATTTTGTCCTGCCCATGGAAAATACAAAGAGGCGTACACGATTTGGGCTGTCTGGTGAGAGAATTTTGAATCGGCGGCACCCTGAGTACCTTCCCGAAGTTTGCTTCCTAGCTGGTTAAACTCGGCATTCAGAGGCGAGATGAGAACAAACTTGCTCTGCGTGCGGCGAAGTGCCCTGATGCCCTGCCTTAAATGTTTGAGCTTCTGGCCAGCGTCACGCAAGTACTTTGACACGTAGGAGTCTCCCTTTTACTGCAAGCTGTCCCTGTTGGCTGAAGCAGTCGGCGTGTCTGTATCGCAGCCTGGGAGGCCGGGCGTTGGGGGAGTCTGCCAAGTGACTGGCCTCCATTTATAGCTAACTGAGAAACTGTGTCGAAGCTTTCGGGAGCCTCTTACAGGGAATGGTTGCAGTTGGGAATTGGAGACTGTGCTGGCAAACGTCAGCAGCTCCTCTCCCTCAGAGGGCTCTTGGTGTGCCAACTCCTAACAGCCAGCACGGTCCCCAGCTCGTGAACGGTCCCATTGCGAGCCGGTCTCGTCCGTGAAAGAGCCACGTGAGGCTGAGCTCCAACAGTCGGGCTCCACACCTGGAGCCTTTGGGTCAGGGCAGTCCTGAGCCGATGTGCCCACCAGGGGACGCGACCAAAGTTTACGTACCAAAGGAAAGCGCATCAAGGCCTCGTGTTCTCTCCATGAAATGAACGTGAGCTTGAAGGGTGATGCGTCAGCGTGCACCGTGAACAGCTCGCTGGTACGCCTGTCTTTGCCCCCTCTCACGGTCTCACGCACCCGGGCTCAGTTCCGTGCAGGAATGCTGAGTGGGAGCGCCAGCCTCGCTTCTGAACTCTAAAGCCTTCCACCCCCTAATGTCAGGTTGTGTGTGTCTCTCACGTGGGAGGAGGAATGAGGTGGCCCACAGAGGTTCTGCCATGAAAGATCTAAAGACACACGCTGCTGAGGAGCTTGTTCCTCATGGAGCGTCCCTGAAGGCCAGAAGAATGCCGACGGTCTCTTTCAAAGCTGCCGGACGCTCTGCCATTCTAGGCCTGAGATACGGACCTTGTGACGGCACTGTAACCCCGCGAGATTCAGCAGACATTGCCAGTGCGAGGGGCAATCCGGAAGGAAGAACCTCCAAGGCGGAGTGTCCTTTCCTGTACAAAACGGCGCCCAAGTGGCTGAGGCAGGGAGCATTTTCCTTCACAGAACCGGCATCCTCGTATGCCTGTGGGTTACTCTAAAGAAACGACACTGTGAGCAACCTCTTCGAAGAGGCCTTCGCACGCGACTTGGAGACAACAGCAGCGCAGTGGAGGCACAGACCATTATCCTAGAGAGCAGCACAGTGTCTCTAGCAGCGATCGCTTCCCGGAGGATACTTAAGCCACACCGAGATTCAAGCAGGGAGTTTTGCCTTATAGCAGTACAACTCACTCAAGAAAGAGGGATGAGGTGTAGGGCTAATCTACGTGCGCTCACGCTCTGTGTCCCCGAGAAGGTTTCACAGAGCAGAATGCATCACCGACCGCTACCACGTGTGTGCACCAAAGAAGCCCTGTGCCGTGGGTGTTCTCAGGCCGACAGCGAAGACCTAGGTGTGTGCTGCACCCGCGCTCGGTGGTTCACACGTTGCGTGACCCCTGTGTCTTTGGAAGATGTTCAGAGTGGATGGCACCTGCGTGCTGCGATCGCAAGAGGTGTAGAGTGTAGAGGCCTTTCACACTGGAGGAAGGGCTTGCGTCTCGTGGAGAGAACATGTACGTCGCCCGGGAGATGGAGGCGCGCTCTTGACACCATTTCCTCTGCCCGTTTAAAACACAAGTGTTTGTACTTGATCTGGGCTGCCTGGTGAAACGCTTGGCAGTCCGCATCACCCTGAGCACCTTTCCTGAAGTTTGATTCGTAGCTGGGTAAACTCGGGCTTCAGAGGCTTAGATGAGACCAAACGTGTTCAGCTTGTGGCGAAAGCCTTTGACCAGAGGCATATACGCTTGTGCTTGGGGCGAGGGCTAGGCAAGAACGTTTACACCCTGGGTTTTTATCTTTACCCTAAGCTGTCCCTTTTGGCTGCAGCAGGCAGAGAGAACCCGCGGAGAGAGAACAGCTGCGAAGTGGATGCACAGAACAGTCACCTCGATACCAGCCCCGGGGTCCCAAGCAACGATCCTTCCCCGGAGGGTACTTAACCCACCCCGGGATTCAAGCAGGGAGTTCGCCTTGTCCAACTCGCACAGGAGACTGGCATGAGATGTAGGGCTCATCTACTTGCGTTCACACTACGTGGCCCGGAGAAGTTCTCACGGAGCCGAATCCAGCACCCTTCCTCCACCACGTGTGTACACAAAGGAACGCTGGGCAGTGGGTGTTCTCAAGGCCAAGAGAGAAGCCCTTGTTCTGTGCTGCACCTGCTGGGTGGTTCAAAGGTTTTCTGACCTTCCTGCTCTGGAAGCTTTTCAGAGCTGAGGCTACGCCTGGGCTGCGAAAGCAGAGAGGCGCAGAGGCCTTTCACACTGAAGGTGTGGGCCTGTTTCCCATGGAGAAAGTGTACGTCGCCCAACACCCACCCCCACCCCACCCCACCCCACCCCACCCCACCCCAACCCACCCCCAGCTGGAGGCGTGCGTGTTGACACCATTTTGTCCTGCCCATGGAAAATACACAGAGGCGTACACGATTTGGGCTGTCTGGTGAGAGAATTTTGAATCGGCGGCACCCTGAGTACCTTTCCCGAAGTTTGCTTCCTAGCTGGTTAAACTCGGCATTCAGAGGCGAGATGAGAACAAACTTGCTCCGCGTGCGTCGGAGTGCCCTGATGCCCTGCCTTAAATGTTTGAGCTTCTGGCCAGCGTCACGCAAGTACTTTGACACGTAGGAGTCTCACTTTTACTCCAAGCTGTCCCTGTTGGCTGAAGCAGTCGGCGTGTCTGTATCGCAGCCTGGGAGGCCGGGCGTTGGGGGAGTCTGCCAAGTGACTGGCCTCCATTTATAGCTAACTGAGAAACTGCATCGAAGCTTTCGGGAGCCTCTTACAGGGAATGGTTGCAGTTCGGAATTGGAGACTGTGCTGGCAAACGTCAGCATCTCCTCTCCCTCGGAGGGCTCTTGGTGTGCCGACTGCTAACAGCCAGCACTGTCCCCAGCTCGTGAACGGTCCCATTGCGAGCCGGTCTCGTCCGTGAAAGAGCCACGTGAGGCTGAGCTCCAACAGTCGGGCTCCACACATGGAGACTTTGGGACAGGGCAGTCCTGAGCCGATGTGCCCACGAGGGGACGCAACCAAAGTTTACGTACCACCGGAAAGCGCATCAAGGCCTCGTGTTCTCTCCATGAAATGAACGTGAGCTTGAAGGGTGATGCGTCAGCGTGCACCGTGAACAGCTCGCTGGTACGCCTGTCTTTGCCCCCTCTCACGGTCTCACGCACCCGGGCTCAGTTCCGTGCAGGAATGCTGAGTGGGAGCGCCAGCCTCGCTTCTGGACTCTAAAGCCTTCCACCCCCTAATGGCAGGTTGTGTGTGTCTCTCACGTGGGGGGAGGAATGAGGTCGCCCACAGAGGTTCTGCCATGAAAGATCTAAAGACGCACGCTGCTGAGGAGCTTGTTCCTCATGGAGCGTCCCCGAAGGCCAGAAGAATGCCGACGGTCTCTTTTAAAGCTGCCGGATGCTCTGCCGTTCTAGGCCTGAGATACGGACCTTGTGACGGCACTGTAACCCCGCAAGATTCAGGAGACATCGCCAGTGCGAGTGGCAATCCGGAAGGAAGAACCTCCAAGGCGGAGTGTCCTTTCCTGTACAAAACGGCGCCCAAGTGGCTGAGGCAGGGACCATTTTCCTTCACAGAACCGGCATCCTCGTATGCCTGTGGGTTACTCTAAAGAAACGACACTGTGAGCAACCTCTTCGAAAAGGCCTTCGCAAGCGACTTGGAGACAAGAGCAGCGCAGTGGAGGCACAGACCATTATCCTAGAGAGCAGCACAGTGTCTCTAGCAGCGATCGCTTCCCAGAGGATACTTAAGCCACACCGAGATTCCAGCAGGGAGTTTTCCCTTATAGCAGTACAACTCACTCAAGAAAGAGGGATGAGGTGTAGGGCTAATCTACATGCGCTCACGCTCTGTGTCCCCGAGAAGGTTTCACGGAGCAGAATGCATCACCGACCGCTACCACGTGTGTGCAGCAAAGAAGCCCTGTGCCGTGGGTGTTCTCAGGCCGACAGCGAAGACCTAGGTGTGTGCTGCACCCGCACTCGGTGGTTCACACGTTGCGTGACCCCTGTGCCTTTGGAAGATGTTCAGAGCGGGTGGCACCTGCGTGCTGCGAGCGCAAGAGGTGTAGAGTGTAGAGGCCTTTCACACTGGAGGAAGGGCTTGCGTCTCGTGGAGAGAACGTGTACGTCACCCGGGAGATGGAGGTGCGCTCTTGACACCATTTCCTCTGCCCGTTTAAAACACAAGTGTTTGTACTCGATCTGGGCTGCCTGGTGAAACGCTTGGCAGTCCGCATCACCCTGAGCACCTTTCCTGAAGTTTGATTCGTAGCTGGGTAAACTCGGGCTTCAGAGGCTAAGATGAGACCAAACGTGTTCAGCTTGTGGCGAAAGCCTTTGACCAGAGGCATATATGCTTGTGCTTGGGGCGAGGGCTAGGCAAGAACGTTTACACACTGGGTTTTTATCTTTACCCTAAGCTGTCCCTTTTGGCTGCAGCAGGCGGAGAGAACCCGCGGAGAGAGAACAGCTGCGAAGTGGATGCACAGAACAGTCACCTCGATACCAGCCCCGGGGTCCAAAGCAATAATCCTTCCCCGGAGGGTACTTAACCCACCCCGGGATTCAAGCAGGGAGTTCGCCTTGTCCAACTCGCACAGGAGACTGGCATGAGATGTAGGGCTCATCTACTTGCGTTCACATTACGTGGCCCGGAGAAGTTCTCACGGAGCCGAATCCAGCACCCTTCCTCCACCACGTGTGTACACAAAGGAGCGCAGGGCAGTGGGTGTTCTCAAGGCTAAGAGAGAAGCCGTTGTTCTGTGCTGCACCTGCTGGGTGGTTCAAAGGTTTTCTGACCTTCCTGCTCTGGAAGCATTTCAGAGCTGAGGCTACGCCTGGGCTGCGAATGCAGAGAGGCGTACAGGCCTTTCACACTGAAGGTGTGGGCCTGTTTCCCATGGAGAAAGTGTACGTCGCCCAACCCCCACGCCCACCCCAACCCACCCCACCCCACCCCACCCCAACCCAGCCCCAGCTGGAGGCGTGTGGGTTGACACCATTTTGTCCTGCCCATGGAAAATACAAAGAGGCATACACGATTTGGGCTGTCTGGTGAGAGAATTTTGAATCGGCGGCACCCTGAGTACCTTTCCCGAAGTTTGCTTCCTAGCAGGTTAAACTCGGCATTCAGAGGCGAGATGAGAACAAACTTGCTCCGCGTACGGCGAAGTGCCCTGATGCCCTGCCCTAAATGTTTGAGCTTCTGGCCAGCGTCACGCAAGTACTTTGACATGTAGGAGTCTCACTTTTACTCCAAGCTGTCCCTGTTGGCTGAAGCAGTCGGCGTGTCTGTATCACAGCCTGGGAGGCCAGGCATGGGGGGAGTCTGCCAAGTGACTGGCCTCCATTTATAGCTAACTGAGAAACTGTGTCGAAGCTTCCGGGAGCCTCTTACAGGGAATGGTTGCAGTTCGGAATTGGAGAATGTGCTGGCAAACGTCAGCAGCTCCTCTCCCTCAGAGGGCTCTTGGTGTGCCGACTCCTAACAGCCAGCACGGTCCCCAGCTCGTGAACGGTCCCATTGCGAGCCGGTCTCATCCGTGAATGAGCCACGTGAGGCTGAGCTCCAACAGTCGGGCTCCACACCTGGAGACTTTGGGACAGGGCAGTCCTGAGCCGATGTGCCCACCAGGGGACGCGACCAAAGTTTACGTACCACAGGAAAGCGCATCAAGGCCTCGTGTTCTCTCCATGAAATGAACGTGAGCTTGAAGGGTGATGCGTCAGCGTGCACCGTGAACAGCTCGCTGGTACGCCTGTCTTTGCCCCCTCTCACGGTCTCACGCACCCGGGCTCAGTTCCGTGCAGGAATGCTGCATGGGAGCGCCAGCCTCGCTTCTGGACTCTAAAGCCTTCCACCCCCTAATGGCAGGTTGTGTGTGTCTCTCACGTGGGGGGAGGAATGAGGTCGCCCACAGAGGTTCTGCCATGAAAGATCTAAAGACGCACGCTGCTGAGGAGCTTGTTCCTCATGGAGCGTCCCCGAAGGCCAGAAGAATGCCGACGGTCTCTTTCAAAGCTGCCGGACGCTCTGCCATTCTAGGCCTGAGATACGGACCTTGTGACGGCACTGTAACCCCGTGAGATTCAGGAGACATCGCCAGTGCGAGTGGCAATCCGGAAGGAAGAACCTCCAAGGCGGAGTGTCCTTTCCTGTACAAAACGTTGCCCAACTGGCTGAGGCAGGGACCATTTTCCTTCACAGAACCGGCATCCTCGTATGCCTGTGGGTTACTCTAAAGAAACGACACTGTGAGCAACCTCTTCGAAAAGGCCTTCGCAAGTGACTTGGAGACAATAGCAGCGCAGTGGAGGCACAGACCATTATCCTAGAGAGCAGCACAGTGTCTCTAGCAGCGATCGCTTCCCAGAGGATACTTAAGCCACACCGAGATTCCAGCACGGAGTTTTCCCTTATAGCAGTACAACTCACTCAAGAAAGAGGGATGAGGTGTAGCGCTAATCTACGTGCGCTCACGCTCTGTGTCGCCGAGAAGGTTTCACAGAGCAGAATGTATCACCGACCGCTACCACGTGTGTGCAGCAAAGAAGCCCTGTGCCGTGGGTGTTCTCAGGCCGACAGCGAAGACCTAGGTGTGTGCTGCACCCGCGCTCGGTGGTTCACACGTTGCGTGACCCCTGTGCCTTTGGAAGATGTTCAGAGCGGGTGGCACCTACGTGCTGCGAGCGCAAGAGGTGTAGAGTGTAGAGGCCTTTCACACTGGAGGAAGGGCTTGCGTCTCGTGGAGAGAACGCGAACGTCGCCCGGGAGATGGAGGTGCGCTCTTGACACCATTTCCTCTGCCCGTTTAAAACACAAGTGTTTGTACTCGATCTGGGCTGCCTGGTGAAACGCTTGGCAGTCCGCATCACCCTGAGCACCTTTCCTTAAGTTTGATTCGTAGCTGGGTAAACTCGGGCTTCAGAGGCTTAGATGAGACCAAACGTGTTCAGCTTGTGGCGAAAGTCTTTGACCAGAGGTATATACGCTTGTGCTTGGGGCGAGGGCTAGGCAAGAACGTTTACACCCTGGGTTTTTATCTTTACCCTAAGCTGTCCCTTTTGGCTGCAGCAGGCGGAGAGAACCCGCGGAGAGAGAACAGCTGCGAAGTGGATGCACAGAACAGTCACCTCGATACCAGCCCCGGGGTCCCAAGCAACGATCCTTCCCCGGAGGGTACTTAACCCACCCCGGGATTCAAGCAGGGAGTTCGCCTTGTCCAACTCGCACAGGAGACTGGCATGTGATGTAGGGCTCATCTACTTGCGTTCACACTACGTGGCCCGGAGAAGTTCTCACGGAGCCGAATCCAGCACCCTTCCTCCACCACGTGTGTACACAAAGGAGCGCTGGGCAGTGGGTGTTCTCAAGGCCAAGAGAGAAGCCCTTGTTCTGTGCTGCACCTGCTGGGTGGTTCAAAGCTTTTCTGACCTTCCTGCTCTGGAAGCTTTTCAGAGCTGAGGCTACGCCTGGGCTCCGAAAGCAGAGAGGCGTAGAGGCCTTTCACACTGAAGGCGTGGGCCTGTTTCCCATGGAGAAAGTGTACGTCGCCCAACCCCCACCCCCACCCCACCCCTCCCCACCCCACCCCACCCCAACCCAACCCCAGCTGGAGGCGTGTGCGTTGACACTATTTTGTCCTGCCCATGGAAAATACAAAGAGGCGTACACGATTTGGGCTGTCTGGTGAGAGAATTTTGAATCGGCGGCACCCTGAGTACCTTTCCCGAATTTTGCTTCCTAACTGGTTAAACTCGGCATTCAGAGGCGAGATGAGAACAAACTTGCTCGGTGTACGGCGAAGTGCCCTGATGCCCTGCCCTAAATGTTTGAGCTTCTGGCCAGCGTCACACAAGTACTTTGACACGTAGGAGTCTCACTTTTACTCCAAGCTGTCCCTGTTGGCTGAAGCAGTCGGCGTGTCTGTATCGCAGCCTGGGAGGCCGGGCATGGGGGGAGTCTGCCAAGTGACTGGCCTCCATTTATAGCTAACTGAGAAACTGTGTCGAAGCTTTAGGGAGCCTCTTACAGGGAATGGTTGCAGTTCGGAATTGGAGACTGTGCTGGCAAACGTCAGCAGCTCCTCTCCCTCGGAGGGCTGTTGGTGTGCCGACTCCTAACAGCCAGCACGGTCCCCAGGTCGTGAACGGTCCCATTGCGAGCCGGTCTCGTCCGTGAAAGAGCCACGTGAGGCTGAGCTCCAACAGTCGGGCTCCACACCTGGAGCCTTTGGGACAGGGCAGTCCTGAGCCGATGTGCCCACCAGGGGACGCGACCAAAGTTTACGTACCACAGGAAAGCGCATCAAGGCCTCGTGTTCTCTCCATGAAATGAACGTGAGCTTGAAGGGTGATGCGTCAGCGTGCACCGTGAACAGCTCGCTGGTACGCCTGTCTTTGCCCCCTCTCACGGTCTCACGCACCCGGGCTCAGTTCCGTGAAGGAATGCTGAGTGGGAGCGCCAGCCTCACTTCTGGACTCTAAAGCCTTCCACCCCCTAATGGCAGGTTGTGTGTGTCTCTCACGTGGGGGGAGGAATGAGGTCGCCCACAGAGGTTCTGCCATGAAAGATCTAAAGACGCACGCTGCTGAGGAGCTTGTTCCTCATGGAGCGTCCCCGAAGGCCAGAAGAATGCCTACGGTCTCTTTCAAAGCTGCCGGACGCTCTGCCGTTCTAGGCCTGAGATACGGACCTTGTGATGGCACTGTAACCCCGTGAGATTCAGGAGACATCGCCAGTGCGAGTGGCAATCCGGAAGGAAGAACCTCCAAGGCGGACTGTCCTTACCTGTACAAAACGGCGCCCAAGTGGCTGAGGCAGGGAGCATTTTCCTTCACAGAACCGGCATCCTCGTATGCCTGTGGGTTACTCTAAAGAAACGACACTGTGAGCAACCTCTTCGAAAAGGCCTTCGCAAGCGACTTGGAGACAACAGCAGCGCAGTGGAGGCACAGACGGTTATCCTAGAGAGCAGCACAGTGTCTCTAGCAGCGATCGCTTCCCGGAGGATACTTAAGCCACACCGAGATTCCAGCAGGGAGTTTTGCCTTATAGCAGTACAACTCACTCAAGAAAGAGGGATGAGGTGTAGGGCTAATCTACGTGCGCTCACGCTCTGTGTCCCCGAGAAGGTTTCACGGAGCAGAATGCATCACCGACCGCTACCACGTGTGTGCACCAAAGAAGCCCTGTGCCGTGGGTGTTCTCAGGCCGACAGCGAAGACCTAGGTGTGTGCTGCACCCGCGCTCGGTGGTTCACACGTTGCGTGACCTCTGTGCCTTTGGAAGATGTTCAGAGCGGGTGGCACCTGCGTGCTGCGAGCGCAAGAGGTGTAGAGTGTAGAGGCCTTTCACACTGGAGGAAGGGCTTGCGTCTCATGGAGAGAACGTATATGTCGCCCGGGAGATGGAGGCGCGCTCTTGACACCATTTCCTCTGCCCGTTTAAAACACAAGTGTTTGTACTCGATCTGGGCTGCCTGGTGAAACGCTTGGCAGTCCGCATCACCCTGAGCACCTTTCCTGAAGTTTGATTCGTAGCTTGGTAAACTCGGGCTTCAGAGGCTTAGATGAGACCAAACGTGTTCAGCTTGTAGCGAAAGCCTTTGACCAGAGGCATATACGCTTGTGCTTGGGGCGAGGGCTAGGCAAGAACGTTTACACACTGGGTTTTTATCTTTACCCTAAGCTGTCCCTTTTGGCTGCAGCAGGCGGAGAGAACCCGCAGAGAGAGAACAGCTGCGAAGTGGATGCACAGAACAGTCACCTCGATACCAGCCCCGGGGTCCCAAGCAACGATCCTTCCCCGGAGGGTACTTAACCCACCCCGGGATTCAAGCAGGGAGTCCGCCTTGTCCAACTCGCACAGGAGACTGGCATGAGATGTAGGGCTCATCTACTTGCGTTCACACTACGTGGCCCGGAGAAGTTCTCACGGAGCCGAATCCAGCACCCTTCCTCCACCACGTGTGTACACAAAGGAGCGCTGGGCAGTGGGTGTTCTCAAGGCCAAGAGAGAAGCCCTTGTTCTGTGCTGCACCTGCTGGGTGGTTCAAAGGTTTTCTGACCTTCCTGCTCTGGAAGCTTTTCAGAGCTGTGGCTACGCCTGGGCTCCGAAAGCAGAGAGGCGTAAAGGCGTTTCACACTGAAGGCGTGGGCCTGTTTCCCATGGAGAAAGTGTACGTCGCCCAACCCCCACCCCCACCCCCCCAACCCAACCCACCCCACCCCAACCCACCCCCAGCTGGAGGCGTGCGCGTTGACACCATTTTGTCCTGCCCATGGAAAATACAAAGAGGCGTACACGATTTGGGCTGTCTGGTGAGAGAATTTTGAATCGGCGGCACCCTGAGTACCTTTCCCGAAGTTTGCTTCCTAGCTGGTTAAACTCGGCATTCAGAGGCGAGATGAGAACAAAATTGCTCCGCGTACGGCGAAGTGCCCTGATGCCCTGCCCTAAATGTTTGAGCTTCTGGCCAGCGTCACGCAAGTACTTTGACACGTAGGAGTCTCACTTTTACTCCAAGCTGTCCCTGTTGGCTGAAGCAGTCGGCGTGTCTGTATCGCAGCCTGGGAGGCCGGGCATTGGGGGAGTGTGCCAAGTGACTGGCCTCCATTTATAGCTAACTGAGAAACTGCGTCGAAGCTTTCGGGAGCCTCTTACAGGGAATGGTTGCAGTTGGGAATTGGAGACTGTGCTGGCAAACGTCAGCAGCTCCTCTCCCTCGGAGGGCTCTTGGTGTGCCGACTCCTAACAGCCAGCACGGTCCCCAGCTCGTGAACGGTCCCATTGCGAGCCGGTCTCGTCCGTGAAAGAGCCACGTGAGGCTGAGCTCCAACAGTCGGGCTCCACACCTGGAGAATTTGGGACAGGGCAGTCCTGAGCCAATGTGCCCACCAGGGGACTCCACCAAAGTTTACGTACCACAGGAAAGCGCATCAAGGCCTCGTGTTCTCTCCATGAAATGAACGTGAGCTTGAAGGGTGATGCGTCAGCGTGCACCGTGAACAGCTCGCTGGTACGCCTGTCCTTGCCCCCTCTCACGGTCTCACGCACCCGGGCTCAGTTCCATGCAGGAATGCTGAGTGGGAGCGCCATCCTCGCTTCTGGACTCTAAAGCCTTCCACGCCCTAATGGCAGGTTGTGTGTGTCTCTCACATGGGGGGAGGAATGAGGTCACCCACAGAGGTTCTGCCATGAAAGATCTAAAGACGCACGCTGCTGAGGAGCTTGTTCCTCATGGAGCGTCCCCGAAGGCCAGAAGAATGCCGAAGTTCTCTTTCAAAGCTGCCGGACGCTCTGCCATTCTAGGCCTGAGATACGGACCTTGTGACGGCACTGTAACCCCGCGAGATTCAGGAGACATCGCCAGTGCGAGTGGCAATCCGGAAGCAAGAACCTTCAAGGCGGAGTGTCCTTTCCTGTACAAAATGGCGCCCAAGTGGCTGAGGCAGGGAGCATTTTCCTTCACAGAACCGGCATCCTCGTATGCCTGTGGGTTACTCTAAAGAAACGACACTGTGAGCAACCTCTTCGAAAAGGCCTTCGCAAGCGACTTGGAGACAACAGCAGCGCAGTGGAGGCACAGACCATTATCCTAGAGAGCAGCACAGTGTCTCTAGCAGCGATCGCTTTCCGGAGGATACTTAAGCCACACCGAGATTCCAGCAGGGAGTTTTGCCTTATAGCAGTACAACTCACTCAAGAAAGAGGGATGAGGTGTAGGGCTAATCTACGTGCGCTCACGCTCTGTGTCCCCGAGAAGGTTTCACGGAGCAGAATGCATCACCGACCGCTACCACGTGTGTGCAACAAAGAAGCCCTGTGCCGTGGGTGTTGTCAGGCCGACAGCGAAAAGCTAGGTGTGTGCTGCACCCGCGCTCGGTGGTTCACACGTTGCGTGACCCCTGTGCCTTTGGAAGATGTTCAGAGCGGGTGGCACCTGCGTGCTGCGAGCGCAAGAGGTGTAGAGTGTAGAGGCCTTTCACACTGGAGGAAGGGCTTGCGTCTCGTGGAGAGAACGTGTACGTCGCCCGGGAGATGGAGGCGCGCTCTTGACACCATTTCCACTGCCCGTTTAAAACACAAGTGTTTGTACTCGATCTGGGCTGCCTGGTGAAACGCTTGGCAGTCCGCATCACCCTGAGCACCTTTCCTGAAGTTTGATTCATAGCTGGGTAAACTCGGGCTTCAGAGGCTTAGATGAGACCAAACGTGTTCAGCTTGTGGCGAAAGCCTTTGACCAGAGGCATATACGCTTGTGCTTGGGGCGAGGGCTAGGCAAGAACGTTTACACACTGGGTTTTTATCTTTACCCTAAGCTGTCCCTTTTGGCTGCAGCAGGTGGAGAGAACCCGCGAAGAGAGAACAGCTGCGAAGTGGATGCACAGAACAGTCACCTCGATACCAGCCCCGGGGTCCCAAGCAACGATCCTTCCCCGGAGGGTACTTAACCCACCCCGGGATTGAAGCAGGGAGTTCGCATTGTCCAACTCGCACAGAAGACTGGCATGAGATGTAGGGCTCATCTACTTGCGTTCACACTACTTGCCTCGGAGAAGTTCTCACGGAGCCGAATCCAGCACCCTTCCTCCACCACGTGTGTACACAAAGGAGCGCTGGGCAGTGGGTGTTCTCAAGGCCAAGAGAGAAGCCCTTGTTCTGTGCTGCACCTGCTAGGTGGTTCAAAGGTTTTCTGACCTTCCTGCTCTGGAAGCTTTTCAGAGCTGAGGCTACGCCTGGGCTGCGAAAGCAGAGACGCGTAGAGGCCTTTCACACTGAAGGCGTGGGCCTGTTTCCCATGGAGAAAGTGTACGTCGCCCAACCCCGACCCCCACCCCACCCCACCCCACCCCAACCCACCCCCAGCTGGAGGCGTGCTGGTTGACACCATTTTGTCCTGCCCATGGAAAATACAAAGAGGCGTACACGATTTGGGCTGTCTGGTGAGAGAATTTTGAATCGGCGGCACCCTGAGTACCTTTCCCGAAGTTTGTTTCCTAGCTGGTTAAACTCGGCATTCAGAGGCGAGATGAGAACAAACTTGCTCCGTGTGCGACGAAGTGCCCTGATGCCCTGCCCTAAATGTTTGAGCTTCTGGCCAGGGTCACGCAAGTACTTTGACACGTAGGAGTCTCACTTTTACTCCAAGCTGTCCCTGTTGGCTGAAGCAGTTGGCGTGTCTGTATCGCAGCCTGGGAGGCCGGGCGTTGGGGGAGTCTGCCAAGTGACTGGCCTCCATTTATAGCTAACTGAGAAACTGCGTCGAAGCTTTCGGGAGCCTCTTACAGGGAATGGTTGCAGTTCGGAATTGGAGACTGTGCTGGCAAACGTCAGCAGCTCCTCTCCCTCGGAGGGCTCTTGGTGTGCCGACTCCTAACAGCCAGCACGGTCCCCAGCTCGTGAACGGTCCCATTGTGAGCCGGTCTCGTCCGTGAAAGAGCCACGTGAGGCTGAGCTCCAACAGTCGGGCTCCACACCTGGAGCCTTTGGGACAGGGCAGTCCTGAGCCGATGTGCCCACCAGGGGATGCGACCAAAGTTTACGTACCACAGGAAAGCGCATCAAGGCCTCGTGTTCTCTCCATGAAATGAACGTGAGCTTGAAGGGTGATGCGTCAGCGTGCACCGTGAACAGCTCGCTGGTACGCCTGTCTTTGCCCCCTCTCACGGTCTCACGCACCCGGGCTCAGTTCCGTGCAGGAATGCTGCGTGGGAGTACCAGCCTCGCTTCTGGACTCTAAAGCCTTCCACCCCCTAATGGCAGGTTGTGTGTGTCTCTCACGTGGGGGGAGGAATGAGGTCGCCCACAGAGGTTCTGCCATGAAAGATCTAAAGACGCACGCTGCTGAGGAGCTTGTTCCACATGGAGCGTCCCCGAAGGCCAGAAGAATGCCGACGGTCTCTTTCAAAGCTGCCGGACGCTCTGCCGTTCTAGGCCTGAGATACGGACCTTGTGATGGCACTGTAACCCCGCGAGATTCAGGAGACATCGCCAGTGCGAGTGGCAATCCGGAAGGAAGAACCTCCAAGGCGGAGTGTCCTTACCTGTACAAAACGGCGCCCAAGTGGATGAGGCAGGGAGCATTTTCCTTCACAGAACCGGCATCCTCGTATGCCTGTGGGTTACTCTAAAGAAACGACACTGTGAGCAACCTCTTCAAAAAGGCCTTCGCAAGCGACTTGGAGACAACAGCAGCGCAGTGGAGGCACAGACCATTATCCTCGAGAGCAGCACAGTGTATCTAACAGCGATCGCTTCCCGGAGGACACTTAAGCCACACCGAGATTCCAGCAGGGAATTTTGCCTTATAGCAGTACAACTCACTCAAGAAAGAGGGATGAGGTGTAGGGCTAATCTACGTGCGCTCACGCTCTGTGTCCCCGAGAAGGTTTCACGGAGCAGAATGCATCACCGACCGCTACCACGTGTGTGCACCAAAGAAGCCCTGTGCCGTGGGTGTTCTCAGGCCGACAGCGAAGACCTAGGTGTGTGCTGCACCCGCGCTCGGTGGTTCACACGTTGCGTGACCCCTGTGCCTTTGGAAGATGTTCAGAGCGGGTGGCACCTGCGTGCTGCGAGCGCAAGAGGTGTAGAGTGTAGAGGCCTTTCACACTGGAGGAAGGGCTTGCGTCTCATGGAGAGAACGTGTACGTCGCCCGGGAGATGGAGGCGTGCTCTTGACACCATTTCCTCTGCCCGTTTAAAACACAAGTGTTTGTACTCGATCTGGCCTTCCTGGTGAAACGCTTGGCAGTCCGCATCACCCTGAGCACCTTTCCTGAAGTTTGATTCGTAGCTAGGTAAACTCGGGCTTCAGAGGCTTAGATGAGACCAAACGTGTTCAGCTTGTGGCGAAAGCCTTTGACCAGAGGCATATACGCTTGTGCTTGGGGCGAGGGCTAGGCAAGAACGTTTACACACTGGGTTTTTATCTTTACCCTAAGCTGTCCCTTTTGGCTGCAGCAGGCGGAGAGAACCCGCGGAGAGAGAAAAGCTGCGAAGTGGATGCACAGAACAGTCACCTCGATACCAGCCCCGGGGTCCCAAGCAACGATCCTTCCCCGGAGGGTACTTAACCCACCCCGGGATTCAAGCAGGGAGTTCGCCTTGTCCAACTCGCACAGGAGACTGGCATGAGATGTAGGGCTCATCTACTTGCGTTCACACTACGTGGCCCGGAGAAGTTCTCACGGAGCCGAATCCAGCACCCTTCCTCCACCACGTGTGTACACAAAGGAGCGCTGGGCAGTGGGTGTTCTCAAGGCCAAGAGAGAAGCCCTTGTTCTGTGCTGCACCTGCTGGGTGGTTCAAAGGTTTTCTGACCTTCCTGCTCTGGAAGCTTTTCAGAGCTGAGGCTACGCCTGGGCTCCGAAAGCAGAGAGGCGTAGAGGCCTTTCACACTGAAGGCGTGGGCCTGTTTCCCATGGAGAAAGTGTACGTCACTCAACCCCCACCCCCACCCCACCCCACCCCACCCCACCCCACCCCAACCCACCCCCAGCTGGAGGCGTGCGCGTTGACACCATTTTGTCCTGCCCATGGAAAATACAAAGAGGCGTACACGATTTGGGTTGTCTGGTGAGAGAATTTTGAATCGGCGGCACCCTGAGTACCTTTCCCGAAGTTTGCTTCCTAGCTGGTTAAACTCGGCATTCAGAGGCGAGATGAGAACAAAATTGCTCCGCGTACGGCGATGTGCCCTGATGCCCTGCCCTAAATGTTTGAGCTTCTGGCCAGCGTCACGCAAGTACTTTGACACGTAGGAGTCTCACTTTTACTCCAAGCTGTCCCTGTTGGCTGAAGCAGTCGGCGTGTCTGTATCGCAGCCTGGGAGGCCGGGCGTTGGGGAGTCTGCCAAGTGACTGGCCTCCATTTATAGCTAACTGAGAAACTGCATCGAAGCTTTCGGGAACCTCTTACAGGGAATGGTTGCAGTTCGGAATTGGAGACTGTGCTGGCAAACGTCAGCAGCTCCTCTCCCTCGGAGGGCTCTTGGTGTGCCGACTCCTAACAGCCAGCACGGTTCCCAGCTCGTGAACGGTCCCATTGCGAGCCGGTCTCGTCCGTGAAAGAGCCATGTGAGGCTGAGCTCCAACAGTCGGGCTCCACACCTGGAGAATTTCGGACAGGGCAGTCCTGAGCCGATGTGCCCACCAGGGGACGCCACCAAAGTTTACGTACCACAGGAAAGCGCATCAAGGCCTCGTGTTCTCTCCATGAAATGAACGTGAGCTTGAACGTTGATGCGTCAGCGTGCACCGTGAACAGCTCGCTGGTACGCCTGTCTTTGCCCCCTCTCACGGTCTCACGCACCCGGGCTCAGTTCCGTGCAGGAATGCTGAGTGGGAGCGCCAGCCTCGCTTCTGGACTCTAAAGCCTTCCACCCCCTAATGGCAGGTTGTGTGTGTCTCTCACGTGGGGGGAGGAATGAGGTCGCCCACAGAGGTTCTGCCATGAAAGATCTAAAGACGCACGCTGCTGAGGAGCTTGTTCCTCATGGAGTGTCCCCGAAGGCCAGAAAAATGCCGACGGGCTCTTTCAAAGCTGCCGGACGCTCTGCCGTTCTAGGCCTGAGATACGGACCTTGTGACGGCACTGTAACCCCGCGAGATTCAGGAGACATCGTCAGTGCGAGTGGCAATCCGGAAGGAAGAACCTCCTAGGCAGAGTGTCCTTTCCTGTACAAAACGGCGCCCAAGTGGCTGAGGCAGGGAGCATTTTCCTTCACAGAACCGGCATCCTCGTATGCCTGTGGGTTACTCTAAAGAAACGACACTGTGAGCAACCTCTTCGAAAAGGCCTTCGCAAACGACTTGGAGACAACAGCAGCGCGGTGGAGGCACAGACCGTTATCCTAGAGAGCAGCACAGTGTCTCTAGCAGCGATCGCTTCCCGGAGGATACTTAAGCCACACCGAGATTCCAGCAGGGAGTTTTGCCTTATAGCAGTACAACTCACTCAAGAAAGAGTGATGAGGTGTAGGGCTAATCTACGTGCGCTCATGCTCTGTGTCCCCGAGAAGGTTTCACAGAGCAGAATGCATCACCGACCGCTACCACGTGTGTGCACCAAAGAAACCCTGTGCCGTGGGTGTTCTCAGGCCGACAGCGAAGACCTAGGTGTGTGCTGCACCCGCGCTCGGTGGTTCACACGTTGCGTGACCCCTGTGCCCTTGGAAGATGTTCAGAGCGGGTGGCACCTGCGTGCTGCGAGCGCAAGAGGTTTAGAGTGTAGAGGCCTTTCACACTGGAGGAAGGGCTTGCGTCTCGTGGAGAGGACGTGTACATCGCCCAGGAGATGGAGGCGCGATCTTGACACCATTTCCTCTGCCCGTTTAAAACACAAGTGTTTGTACTCGATCTGGGCTGCCTGGTGAAACGCTTGGCAGTCCGCATCACCCTGAGCACCTTTCCTGAAGTTTGATTCGTAGCTGGGTAAACTCGGGCTTCAGAGGCTTAGATGAGACCAAACGTGTTCAGCTTTTGGCGAAAGCCTTTGACCAGAGGCATATACGCTTGTGCTTGGGGCGAGGGCTAGGCAAGAACGTTTACACCCTGGGTTTTTATCTTTACCCTAAGCTGTCCCTTTTGGCTGCAGCAGGCGGAGAGAACCCGCGGAGAGAGAACAGCTGCGAAGTGGATACACAGAACAGTCACCTCGATACCAGCCCCGGGGTCCCAAGCAACGATCCTTCCCCGGAGGGTACTTAGCCCACCCCGGGATTCAAGCAGGGAGTTCGCCTTGTCCAACTCGCACAGGAGACTGGCATGAGATGTAGGGCTCATCTACTTGCGTTCACACTACGTGGCCCGGAGAAGTTCTCACGGAGCCGAATGCAGCACCCTTCCTCCACCACGTGTGTACACAAAGGAGCGCTGGGCAGTGGGTGTTCTCAAGGCCAAGAGAGAAGCCCTTGTTCTGTGCTGCACCTGCTGGGTGGTTCAAAGGTTTTCTGACCTTCCTGCTCTGGAAGCTTTTCAGAGCTGAGGCTACGCCTGGGCTGCGAAAGCAGAGAGGCGTAGAGGCCTTTCACACTGAAGGCGTGGGCCTGTTTCCCATGGAGAAAGTGTACGTCGCCCAACCCCCACCCCCACCCCACCCCACCCCAACCCACCCCACCCCAACCCACCCCCAGCTGGAGGCGTGCGGGTTGACACCATTTTGTGCTGCCCATGGAAAATACAAAGAGGCGTACATGATTTGGGCTGTCTGGTGAGAGAATTTTGAATCGGCGGCACCCTGAGTACCTTTCCCAAAGTTTGCTTCCTAGCTGGTTAAACTCGGCATTCAGAGGCGAGATGAGAACAAACTTGCTCCGCGTGCGGCGAAGTGCCCTGATGCCCTGCCCTAAATGTTTGAGCTTCTGGCCAGCGTCACGCAAGTACTTTGACACGTAGGAGTCTCACTTTTACTCCAAGCTGTCCCTCTTGGCTGAAGCAGTCGGCGTGTCTGTATCGCAGCCTGGGAGGCCGGGCGTTGGGGGAGTCTGCCAAGTGACTGGCCTCCATTTATAGCTAACTGAGAAACTGCGTCGAAGCTTTCGGGAGCCTCTTACAGGGAATGGTTGCAGTTCGGAATTGGAGACTGTGCTGGCAAACGTCAGCAGCTCCTCTCCCTCGGAGGGCTCTTGGTGTGCCGACTCCTAACAGCCAGCACGGTCCCCAGCTCGTGAACGGTCCCATTGCGAGCCGGTCTCGTCCGTGAAAGAGCCACGTGAGGCTGAGCTCCAACAGTCGGGCTCCACACCTGGAGCCTTTGGGACAGGGCAGTCCTGAGCCGATGTGCCCACCAGGGGACGCGACCAAAGTTTATGTACCACAGGAAAGCGCATCAAGGCCTCATGTTCTCTCCATGAAATGAACGTGAGCTTGAAGGGTGATGCGTAAGCGTGCACCGTGAACAGCTCGCTGGTACGCCTGTCTTTGCCCCCTCTCACGGTCTCACGCACCCGCGCTCAGTTCCGTGCAGGAATGCTGAGTGGGAGCGCCAGCCTCACTTCTGGACTCTAAAGCCTTCCACCCCCTAATGGCAGGTTGTGTGTGTCTCTCACGTGGGGGGAGGAATGAGGTCGCCCACAGAGGTTCTGCCATGAAAGATCTAAAGACGCACGCTGCTGAGGAGCTTGTTCCTCATGGAGCGTCCCCGAAGGCCAGAAGAATGCCGACGGTCTCTTTCAAAGCTGCCGGACGCTCTGCCGTTCTAGGCCTGAGATACGGACCTTGTGACGGCACTGTAACCCCGCGAGATTCAGGAGACATCGCCAGTGCGAGTGGCAATCCGGAAGGAAGAACCTCCAAGGCGGAGTGTCCTTTCCTGTACAAAACGGCGCCCAAGTGGCTGAGGCAGGGAGCATTTTCCTTCACAGAACCGGCATCCTCGTATGCCTGTGGGTTACTCTAAAGAAACGACACTGTGAGCAACCTCTTCGAAAAGGCCTTCGCAAGCGACTTGGAGACAACAGCAGCGCAGTGGAGGCACAGACCATTATCATAGAGAGCAGCACAGTGTCTCTAGCAGCGATCGCTTCCCGGAGGATACTTAAGCCACACCGAGATTCCAGCAGGGAGTTTTGCCTTATAGCAGTACAACTCACTCAAGAAAGAGGGATGAGGTGTAGGGCTAATCTACGTGCGCTCACGCTCTGTGTCCCCGAGAAGGTTTCACGGAGCAGAATGCATCACCGACCGCTACCACGTGTGTGCACCAAAGAAGCCCTGTGCCGTGGGTGTTCTCAGGCCGACAGCGAAGACCTAGGTGTGTGCTGCACCCGGGCTCAGTGGTTCACACGTTGCGTGACCCCTGTGCCTTTGGAAGATGTTCAGAGTGGGTGGCACCTGCATGCTGCGAGCGCAAGAGGTGTAGAGGGTAGAGGCCTTTCACACTGGAGGAAGGGCTTGCGTCTCATGGAGAGAACGTGTACGTCGCCTGGGAGATGGAGGCGCGCTCTTGACACCATTTCCTCTGCCCGTTTAAAACACAAGTGTTTGTACTCGATCTGGGCTGCCTGGTGAAACGCTTGGCAGTCCGCATCACCCTGAGCACCTTTCCTGAAGTTTGATTCGTAGCTGGGTAAACTCGGGCTTCAGAGGCTTAGATGAGACCAAACGTGTTCAGCTTGTGGTGAAAGCCTTTGACCAGAGGCATATACGCTTGTGCTTGGGGCGAGGGCTAGGCAAGAAAGTTTACACCCTGGGTTTTTATCTTTACCCTAAGCTGTCCCTTTTGGCTGCAGCAGGCGGAGAGAACCCGCGGAGAGAGAACAGCTGCGAAGTGGATGCACAGAACAGTCACCTCGATACCAGCCCCGGGGTCCCAAGCAACGATCCTTCCCCGGAGGGTACTTAACCCACCCCGGAATTCAAGCAGGGAGTTCGCCTTGTCCAACTCGCACAGGAGAGTGGCATGAGATGTAGGGCTCATCTACTTGCGTTCACACTACGTGGCCCGGAGAAGTTCTCACGGAGCCGAATGCAGCACCCTTCCTCCACCACGTGTGTACACAAAGGAGCGCTGGGCAGTGGGTGTTCTCAAGGCCAAGAGAGAAGCCCTTGTTCTGTGCTGCACCTGCTGCGTGGTTCAAAGGTTTTCTGACCTTCCTGCTCTGGAAGCTTTTCAGAGCTGGGGCTACGCCTGGGCTGCGAAAGCAGAGAGGCGTAGAGGCCTTTCACACTGAAGGCGTGGGCCTGTTTCCCATGGAGAAAGTGTACGTCACCCAACCCCCACGCCCACCCCACCCCACCCCAATCCACCCCACCCAAACCCACCCCCAACTGGAGGCGTGCGGGTTGACACCATTTTGTCCTGCCCATGGAAAATACAAAGAGGCGTACATGATTTGGGCTGTCTGGTGAGAGAATTTTGAATCGGCGGCACCCTGAGTACCTTTCCCGAAGTTTGCTTCCTAGCTGGTTAAACTCGGCATTCAGAGGCGAGATGAGAACAAACTTGCTCCGCGTGCGGCGAAGTGCCCTGATGCCCTGCCCTAAATGTTTGAGCTTCTGGCCAGCGTCACGCAAGTACTTTGACACGTAGGAGTCTCACTTTTACTCCAAGCTGTCCCTGTTGGCTGAAGCAGTCGGCGTGTCTGTATCGCAGCCTGGGAGGCCGGGAGTTGGGGGAGTCTGCCAAGTGACTGGCCTCCATTTATAGCTAACTGAGAAACTGCGTCGAAGCTTTCGGGAGCCTCTTACAGGGAATGGTTGCAGTTCGGAATTGGAGACTGTGCTGGCAAACGTCAGCAGCTCTTCTCCCTCGGAGGACGCTTGGTGTGCCGACTCCTAACAGCCAGCACGGTCCCCAGCTCGTGAACGGTCCCATTGTGAGCCAGTCTCGTCCGTGAAAGAGCCACGTGAGGCTGAGCTCCAACAGTTGGGCTCCACACCTGGAGCCTTTGGGACAGGGCAGTCCTGAGCCGATGTGCCCACCAGGGGACGCGACCAAAGTTTACGTACCACAGGAAAGCGCATCAAGGCCTCGTGTATTCTCCATGAAATGAACGTGAGCTTGAAGGGTGATGCGTCAGCGTGCACCGTGAACAGCTCGCTGGTACGCCTGTCTTTGCCCCCTCTCACGGTCTCACGCACCCGGGCTCAGTTCCGTGCAGGAATGCTGAGTGGGAGCGCCAGCCTCGCTTCTGGACTCTAAAGCCTTCCACCCCCTAATGGCAGGTTGTGTGTGTCTCTCACGTGGGGGGAGGAATGAGGTCGCCCACAGAGGTTCTGCCATGAAAGATCTAAAGACGCACGCTGCTGAGGAGCTTGTTCCTCATGGAGCGTCCCCGAAGGCCAGAAGAATGCCGACGGTCTCTTTCAAAGCTGCCGGATGCTCTGCCGTTCTAGGCCTGTGATACGGACGTTGTGACGGCACGGTAACCCCGCGAGATTCAGGAGACATCGCCAGTGCGAGTGGCAATCCGGAAGGAAGAACCTCCAGGGCGGAGTGTCCTTTCCTGTACAAAACGGCGCCCATGTGGCTGAGGCAGGGAGCATTTTCCTTCACAGAACCGGCATCCTCGTATGCCTGTGGGTTACTCTAAAGAAACGACACTGTGAGCAACCTCTTCGAAAAGGCCTTCGCAAACGACTTGGAGACAACAGCAGCGCAGTGGAGGCACAGATCATTATCCTAGATTGCAGCACAGTGTCTCTAGCAGCGATCGCTTCCCGGAGGATACTTAAGCCACACCGAGATTCCAGCAGGGAGTTTTGCCTTATAGCAGTACAACTCACTCAAGAAAGAGGGATGAGGTGTAGGGCTAATCTACGTGCGCTCACGCTCTGTGTCCCCGAGAAGGTTTCACGGAGCAGAATGCATCACCGACCGCTACCACGTGTGTGCACCAAAGAAGCCCTGTGCCGTGGGTGTTCTCAGGCCGACAGCGAAGACCTAGGTGTGTGCTGCACCCGCGCTCGGTGGTTCACACGTTGCTTGACCCCTGTGCCTTTGGAAGATGTTCAGAAGGGTGGCACATGCGTGCTGCGAGCGCAAGAGGTGTAGAGGGTAGAGGCCTTTCACACTGGAGGAAGGGCTTGCGTCTCGTGGAGAGAACGTGTACGTCGCCCAGGAGATGGATGCGCGCTCTTGACACCATTTCCTCTGCCCATTTAAAACACAAGTGTTTGTACTCGATCTGGGCTGCCTGGTGAAACGCTTGGCAGTCCGCATCACCCTGAGCACCTTTCCTGAAGTTTGATTCGTAGCTGGGTAAACTCGGGCTTCAGAGGCTTAGATGAGACCAAACGTGTTCAGCTTGTGGTGAAAGCCTTTGATCAAAGGCATATACGCTTGTGCTTGGGGTAAGGGCTAGGCAAGAACGTTTACACCCTGGGTTTTTATCTTTACCCTAAGCTGTCCCTTTTGGCTGCAGCAGGCGGAGAGAACCCGCGGAGAGAGAACAGCTGCGAAGTGGATGCACAGAACAGTCACCTCGATACCAGCCCCGGGGTCCAAAGCAACGATCCTTCCCCGGAGGGTACTTAACCCACCCCGGGATTCAAGCAGGGAGTTCGCCTTGTCCAACTCGCACAGGAGACTAGCATGAGATGTAGGGCTCATCTACTTGCGTTCACACTACGTGGCCCGGAGAAGTTCTCACGGAGCCGAATGCAGCACCCTTCCTCCACCACGTGTGTATACAAAGGAGCGCTGGGCAGTGGGTGTTCTCAAGGCCAAGAGAGAAGCCCTTGTTCTGTGCTGCACCTGCTGGGTGGTTCAAAAGTTTTCTGACCTTCCTGCTCTGGAAGCTTTTCAGAGCTGAGGTTACGCCTGGGCTGCGAAAGCAGAGAGGCGTAGAGGCCTTTCACACTGAAGGCGTGGGCCTGTTTCCCATAGAGAAAGTGTACGTCGCCCAGCCCCCACCCTCACCCCACCGCACCCCATCCCACCCCACCCCAACCCACCCCCAGCTGGAGGCGTGCGGGTTGACACCATTTTGTCCTGCCCATGGGAAATACAAAGAGGCATACACGATTTGGGCTGTCTGGTGAGAGAATTTTGAATCGGCGGCACCCTGAGTACCTTTCCCAAAGTTTGCTTCCTAGCTGGTTAAACTCGGCATTCAGAGGCGAGATGAGAACAAACTTGTTTCGCGTGCGGCGAAGTGCCCTGATGCCCTGCCCTAAATGTTTGAGCTTCTGGTCAGCGTCACGCAAGTACTTTGACACGTAGGAGTCTCACTTTTACTCCAAGCTGTCCCTGTTGGCTGAAGCAGTCGGCGTGTCTATATCGCAGCCTGGGAGGCCGGGAGTTGGGGGAGTCTGCCAAGTGACTGGCCTCCATTTATAGCTAACTGAGAAACTGCGTCAAAGCTTTCGGGAGCCTCTTACAGGGAATGGTTGCAGTTCGGAATTGGAGACTGTGCTGGCAAACGTCAGCAGCTCCTCTCCCTCGGAGGGCTCTTGGTGTGCCGACTCCTAACAGCCAGCACGGTCCCCAGCTCGTGAACGGTCCCATTGCGAGCCGGTCTCGTCCATGAAAGAGCCACGTGAGGCTGAGCTCCAACAGTCGGGCTCCACACCTGGAGCTTTTGGGACAGGGCAGTCCTGAGCCGATGTGCCCACCAGGGGACGTGACCAAAGTTTACGTACCACAGGAAAGCACATCAAGGCCTCGTGTTCTCTCCATGAAATGAATGTGAGCTTGAAGGGTGATGCGTCAGCGTGCACCGTGAACAGCTCGCTGGTACGCCTGTCTTTGCCCCCTCTCACGGTCTCTCGCACCCGGGCTCAGTTCCGTGCAGGAATGCTGAGTGGGAGCGCCAGCCTCGCTTCTGGACTCTAAAGCCTTCCACCCCCTAATGGCAGGTTGTGTGTGTCTCTCACGTGGGGGGAGGAATGAGGTCGCCCACAGAGGTTCTGCCATGAAAGATCTAAAGACGCACGCTGCTGAGGAGTTGTTCCACATGGAGCGTCCCCGAAGGCCAGAAGAATGCCGAAGGTCTCTTTCAAAGCTGCCGGCCACTCTGCCGTTCTAGGCCTGAGATACGGACCTTGTGACGGCACTGTAACCCCGCGAGATTCAGGAGACATCGCCAGTGCGAGTGGCAATCCGGAAGGAAGAACCTCCAAGGCGGAGTGTCCTTTCCTGTACAAAACGGCGCCCAAGTGGCTGAGGCAGGGAGCATTTTCTTTCACAGAACCGGCATTCTCATATGCCTGTGGGTTACTCTAAAGAAACGACACTGTGAGCAACCTCTTCGAAAAGGCCTTCGCAATCGACTTGGAGACAACAGCAGCGCAGTGGAGGCACAGACCATTATCCTAGAGAGCAGCACAGTGTCTCTAGCAGCGATCACTTCCCGGAGGATACTTAAGCCACACCGAGATTCCAGCAGGGAGTTTTGCCTTATAGCAGTGCAACTCACTCAAGAAAATGGGATGAGGTGTAGGGCTAATCTACGTGCGCTCACGCTCTGTGTCCCTGAGAAGGTTTCATGGAGCAGAATGCATCACTGACCGCTACCAAGTGTGTGCACCAAAGAAGCCCTGTGCCGTGGGTGTTCTCAGGCCGACAGCGAAGACCTAGGTGTGTGCTGCACCCGCGCTCGGTGGTTCACACGTTGCGTAACCCTGTGCCTTTGGAAGATGTTCAGAGCGGGTGGCACCTGTGTGCTGCGAGCGCAAGAGGTGTAGAGTGTAGAGGCCTTTCACACTGGAGGAAGGGCTTGCGTCTCATGGAGAAAACGTGTATGTCGCCCAGGAGATGGAGGCGCGCTCTTGACACCATTTCCTCTGCCCGTTGAAAACACAAGTGTTTGTACTCGATCTGGGCTGCCTGGTGAAACGCTTGGCAGTCCGCATCACCCTGAGCACCTTTCCTGAAGTTTGATTCGTAGCTGGGTAAACTCGGGCTTCAGAGGCTTAGATGAGACCAAACGGGTTCAGCTTGTGGCAGAAGCCTTTGACCAGAGGCATATACGCTTGTGCTTGGGGCGAGGGCTAGGCAAGAACGTTTACACCGTGGGTTTTTATCTTTACCCTAAGCTGTCCCTTTTGGCTGCAGCAGGCAGAGAGAATCCGCGGAGAGAGAACAGCTGCAAAGTGGATGCACAGAACAGTCACCTCGATACCAGCCACGGGGTCCCAAGCAACGACCCTTCCCCGGAGGGTACTTAACCCACCCCGGGATTCAAGCAGGGAGTTCGCCTTGTCCAACTCGCACAGGAGACTGGCATGAGATGTAGGGCTCATCTACTTGCGTTCACACTACGTGGCCCGGAGAAGTTCTCACGGAGCCGAATGCAGCACCCTTCCTCCACCACGTGTGTACACAAAGGAGCGCTGGGCAGTGGGTGTTCTCAAGGCCAAGAGGGAAGCCCTTGTTCTGTGCTGCACCTGCTGGGTGGTTCAAAGGTTTTCTGACCTTCCTGCTCTGGAAGCTTTTCAGAGCTGAGGCTACGCCTGAGCTGCGAAAGCAGAGAGGCGTAGAGGCCTTTCACACTGAAGGCGTGGGCCTGTTTCCCATGGAGAAAGTGTACGTCGCCCAACCCCCACCCCCACCCCACCCCACCCCAACCCACCCCCAGCTGGAGGCATGCGGGTTGACACCATTTTGTCCTGCCCATGGAAAATACAAAGAGGCGTACACGATTTGGGCTGTCTGGTGAAAGAATTTTGAATCGGCGGCACCCTGAGTACCTTTCCCGAAGATTGCTCCCTAGCTGGTTAAACTCGGCATTCAGAGGCGAGATGAGAACAAACTTGCTCCACATGCGGCGAAGTGCCCCGATGCCCTGCCCTAAATGTTTGAGCTTCTGGCCAGCATCACGCAAGTACTTTGACACGTAGGAGTCTCACTTTTACTCCAAGCTGTCCTTGTTGGCTGAAGCAGTCGGCGTCTCTGTATCGCAGCCTGGGAGGCCGGGCGTTGGGGGAGTCTGCCAAGTGACTGGCCTCCATTTATAGCTAACTGCGAAACTGCGTCGAAGCTTTCAGGAGCCTCTTACAGGGAATGGTTGCAGTTCGGAATTGGAGACTGTGCTGGCAAACGTCAGCAGCTCCTCTCCCACGGAGGGCTCTTGGTGTGCCGACTCCTAACAGCCAGCATGGTCCCCAGCTCGTGAATGGTCCCATTGGGAGCCGGTCTCGTCCGTGAAAGAGCCACGTGAGGCTGAGTTCCAACAGTCGGGCTCCACACCTGGAGCCTTTGGGACAGGGCAGTCCTGAGCTGAAGTGCCTACCAGGGGATGCGACCAAAGTTTACGTACCACAGGAAAGCGCATCAAGGCCTCGTGTTCTCTCCATGAAATGAACGTGAGCTTGAAGTGTGATGCGTCAGCGTGCACCGTGAATGGCTCGCTGGTACACCTGTCTTTGCCCCCTCTCACGGTCTCACGCACCCGGGCTCAGTTCCATGCAGGAATGCTGAGTGGGTGCGCCAGCCTCGCTTCTGGACTCTAAAGCCTTCCACCCCCTAATCGCAGGTTGTGTGTGTCTCTCACGTGGGGGGAGGAATGAGGTCGCCCACAGAGGTTCTGCCATGAAAGATCTAAAGACGCACGCTGCTGAGGAGCTTGTTCCTCATAGAGCGTCCCTGAAGGCCAGAAGAATGCCGACGGTCTCTTTCAAAGCTGCCGGACGCTCTGCCATTCTAGGCCTGAGATACGGACCTTGTGACGGCACTGTAACCCCGCGAGATTCAGGAGACATCGCCAGTGCGAGTGGCAATCCGGAAGGAAGAACCTGCAAGGCGGAGTGACCTTTCCTGTACAAAACGGTGCCCAAGTGGCTGAGGCAGGGAGCATTTTCCTTCACAGAACCGGCATCCTCGTATGCCTGTGGGTTACTCTAAAGAAACGACACTGTGAGCAACCTCTTCGAAAAGGCCTTCGCAAGCGACTTGGAGACAACAGCAGCGCAGTGGAGGCACAGACCATTATCCTAGAGAGCAGCACAGTGTCTCTGGCAGCGATCGCTTCCCGGAGGATACTTAAGCCACACCGAGATTCCAGCAGGGAGTTTTGCCTTATAGCAGTACAACTCACTCAAGAAAGAGGGATGAGGTGTAGGGCTAATCTACGTGCGCTCACGCTCTGTGTCCCTGAGAAGGTTTCACGGAGCAGAATGCATCACCGACCGCTACCACGTGTGTGCACCAAAGAAGCCCTGTGCTGTGGGTGTTCTCAGGCCGACAGCGAAGACCTAGGTGTGTGCTGCACCCGCGCTCGGTGGTTCACACGTCGCGTGACCCCTGTGCCTTTGGAAGATGTTCAGAGCGGGTGGCACCTGCGTGCTGCGAGCGCAAGAGGTGTAGAGTGTAGAGGCCTTTCACACTGGAGGAAGGGCTTGCCTCTCGTGGAGAAAACGTGTACGTCGCCCGGGAGATGGAGGCGCGCTCTTGACACCATTTCCTCTGCCCGTTTAAAATACAAGTGTTTGTACTCGATCTGGGCTGCCTGGTGAAACGCTTGGCAGTCCGCATCACCCTGAGCACCTTTCCTGAAGTTTGATTCATAGCTGGGTAAACTCGGGCTTCAGAGGCTTAGATGAGACCAAACGTGTTCAGGTTGTGGCGAAAGCCTTTGATCAGAGGCATATACGTTTGTGCTTGGGGCGAGGGCTAGGCAAGAACGTTTAAACCCTGGGTTTTTATCTTTACCCTAAGCTGTCCCTTTTGGCTGCAGCAGGCGGAGAGACCCGCAGAGAGAGAACAGCTGCGAAGTTGATGCAGAGAACAGTCACCTCGATACCAGCCCCGGGGTCCCAAGCAACGATCCTTCCCCGGAGGGTACTTAACCCACCCCGGGATTCAAGCAGGGAGTTCGCCTTGTCCAACTCGCACAGGAGACTGGCATGAGATGTAGGGCTCATCTACTTGCGTTCACACTACGTGGCCCGGAGAAGTTCTCACGGAGCCGAATGCAGCACCCTTCCTCCACCACGTGTGTACAGAAAGGAGCGCTGGGCAGTGGATGTTCTCAAGGCCAAGAGAGAAGCCCTTGTTCTGTGCTGCACCTGCTGGGTGGTTCAAAGGTTTTCTGACCTTCCTGCTCTGGAAGCTTTTCAGAGCTGAGGCTACGCCTGGGCTGCGAAAGCAGAGAGGCGTAGAGGCCTTTCACACTGAAGGCGTGGGCCTGTTTCCCATGGAGAAAGTGTACGTCACCGTACCCCCACCCCCACCCCACCCCACCCCACCCCAACCCACCCCCAGCTGGAGGCGTGCGGGTTGACACCATTTTGTCCTGCCCATGGAAAATACAAAGAGGCGTACACGATTTGGGCTGTCTGGTGAGAGAATTTTGAATCGGCGGCACCCTGAGTACCTTTCCCGAAGTTTGCTTCCTAGCTGGTTAAACTCGGCATTCAGAGGCGAGATGAGAACAAACTTGCTCCGCGTGCGGCGAAGTGCCCTGATGCCCAGCCCTAAATGTTTGAGCTTCTGGCCAGCGTCACGCAAGTACCTTGACACGTGGGAGACTCACTTTTACTCCAACCTGTCCCTGTTGGCTGAAGCAGTCGGCGTGTCTGTATCGCAGCCTGGGAGGCCGGGCATTGGGGGAGTCAGCCAAGTGACTGGCCTCCATTTATAGCTAACTGAGAAACTGCGTCGAAGCTTTCGGGAGCCTCTTACAGGGAATGGTTGCAGTTCGGAATTGGAGACTGTGCTGGCAAACGTCAGCAGCTCCTCTCCCTCGGAGGGCTCTTAGTGTGCCGACTCCTAACAGCCAGCACGGTCCCCGGCTCGTGAACGGTCCCATTGCGAGCCGGTCTCGTCCGTGAAAGAGCCACGTGAGGCTGAGCTCCAACAGTCGGGCTCCACACCTGGAGCCTTTGGGACAGGGCAGTCCTGAGCCGATGTGCCCACCAGGGGACGCGACCAAAGTTTACGTACCACAGGAAAGCGCATCAAGGCCTCGTGTTCTCTCCATGAAATGAACGTGAGCTTGAAGGGTGATGCGTCAGCGTGCACCGTGATCAGCTCGCTGGTACGCCTGTCTTTGCCCCCTCTCACGGTCTCACACACCCGGGCTCACTTCCATGCAGGAATGCTGAGTGGGAGCGCCAGCCTCGCTTCTGGACTCTAAAGCCTTCCACCCCCTAATAGCAGGTTGTGTGTGTCTCTCACGTGGGGGGAGGAATGAGGTCGCCCACAGAGGTTCTGCCATGAAAGATCTAAAGACGCACGATGCTGAGGAGCTTGTTCCTCATGGACCGTCCCCGAAGGCCAGAAGAATGCCGACGGTCTCTTTCAAAGCTGCCGGACGCTCTGCCGTTCTAGGCCTGAGATACGGACCTTGTGACGGCACTGTAACCCCGCGAGATTCAGGAGACATCGCCAGTGCGAGTGGCAATCTGGAAGGAAGGACCTTCAAGGCGGAGTGTCATTTCCTGTACAAAACGTCGCCCAAGTGGCTGAGGCAGGGAGCATTTTCCTTCACAGAACCGGCATCCTCGTATGCCTGTGGGTTACTCTAAAGAAACGACACTGTGAGCAACCTCTTCGAAAAGGCCTTTGCAAGCGACTTGGAGACAACAGCAGCGCAGTGGAGGCACAGACCGTTATCCTAGAGAGCAGCACAGTGTCTCTAGCAGCGATCGCTTCCCGGAGGATACTTAAGCCACACCGACATTCCAGCAGGGAGTTTTGCCTTATAGCAGTACAACTCACTCAAGAAAGAGGGATGAGGTGTAGGGCTAATCTACGTGCGCTCACGCTCTGTGTCCCCGAGAAGGTTTCACGGAGCAGAATGCATCACCGACCGCTACCACGTGTGTGCACCAAAGAAGCCCTGTGCCGTGGGTGTTCTCAGGCCGACAGCGAAGACCTAGGTGTGTGCTGCACCCGCGCTCGGTGGTTCACACGTCGCGTGACCCCTGTGCCTTTGGAAGATGTTCAGAGCGGGTGGCACCTGCGTGCTGCGAGCGCAAGAGGTGTAGAGTGTAGAGGTCTTTCACACTGGAGGAAGTGGTTGCGTCTCGTGGAGAGAACGTGTACGTCGCCCGGGAGATGGAGGCGCGCTCTTGACACCATTTCCTCTGCCCGTTTAAAACACAAGTGTTTGTACTCGATCTGGGCTGCCTGGTGAAACGCTTGGCAGTCCGCATCACCCTGAGCACCTTTCCTGAAGTTTGATTCATAGCTGGGTAAACTCGGGCTTCAGAGGCTTAGATGAGACCAAACGTGTTCAGCTTGTGGCGAAAGCCTTTGACCAGAGGCATATACGCTTGTGCTTGGGGCGAGGGCTAGGCAAGAACGTTTACACCCTGGGTTTTTATCTTTACCCTAAGCTGTCCCTTTTGGCTGCAGCAGGCGGAGAGAACCCGCGGAGAGAGAACAGCTGCGAAGTGGATGCACAGAACAGTCACCTCGATACCAGCCCCGGGGTCCCAAGCAACGATCCTTCCCTGGAGGGTACTTAACCCACACCGGGATTCAAGCAGGGAGTTCGCCTTGTCCAACTCGCACAGGAGACTGGCATGAGATGTAGGGCTCATCTACTTGCGTTCACACTACGTGGCCCGGAGAAGTTCTCACGGAGCCGAATCCAGCACACTTCCTCCACCACGTGTGTACACAAAGCAGCACTGGGAAGTGGGTATTCTCAAGGCCAAGAGAGAAGCCCTTGTCCTGTGCTGCACCTGCTGGGTGGTTCAAAGGTTTTCTGACCTTCCTGCTCTGGAAGCTTTTCAGAGCTGAGGCTACACCTGGGCTGCGAAAGCAGAGAGGCGTAGAGGCCTTTGACACTGAAGGCGTGGGCCTGTTTCCCATGGAGAAAGTGTACGTCGCCCAACCCCCACCCCCACCCCACCCCACCCCACCCCAACCCACCCGCAGCTGGAGGTGTGCGGGTTGACACCATTTTGTCCTGCCCATGGAAAATACAAAGAGGCTTACACGATTTGGGCTGTCTGGTGAAAGAGTTTTGAATCGGCGGCACCCTGAGTACCTTTCCCGAAGTTTGCTTCCTAGCTGGTTAAACTCGGCATTCAGAGGCGAGATGAGAAAAAACTTGCTCCGCGTGCGGCGAAGTGCCCTGATGCCCTGCCCTAAATGTTTGAGCTTCTGGCCAGCGTCACACAAGTACTTTGACACGTAGGAGTCTCACTTTTACTCCAAGCTGTCCCTGTTGGCAGAAGCAGTCGGCGTGTCTGTATCGCAGCCTGAGAGGCCAGGCGTTGGGGGAGTCTGCCAAGTGACTGGCCTCCATTTATAGCTAACTGAGAAACTGCGTCGAAGCTTTCGGGAGCCTCTTACAGGGAATGGTTGCAGTTCGGAATTGGAGACTGTGCTGGCAAACGTCAGCAGCTCCACTCCCTCGGAGGGCTCTTGGTGTGCCGACTCCTAACAGCCAGCACGGTCCCCAGCTCGTGAACGGTCCCATTGCGAGCCGGTCTCGTCCATGAAAGAGCCACGTGAGGCTGATCTCCAACAGTCGGGCTCCACACCTGGAGCCTTTGGGACAGGGCAGTCCTGAGCCGATGTGCCCACCAGGGGACGCGACCAAAGTTTACGTACCACAGGAAAGCGCATCAAGGCCTCGTGTTCTCTTCATGAAATGAACGTGAGCTTGAAGGGTGATGCGTCAGCGTGCACCGTGAACAGCTCGCTCTTACGCCTGTCTTTGCCCCCTCTCACTGTCTCACGCACCCGGGCTCAGGTCCGTGCAGGAATGCTGAGTGGGAGCGCCAGCCTCGCTTCTGGACTCTAAAGCCTTCCACCCCCTAATGGCAGGTTGTGTGCGTCTCTCACGTGGGGGGAGGAATGAGTTCGCCCACAGAGGTTCTGCCATGAAAGATCTAAAGACGCACGCTGCTGAGGAGCTTGTTCCTCATGGAGCGTCCCCGAAGGCCAGAAGAATGCCGAAGGTCTCTATCAAAGCTGCCGGATGCTCTGCCGTTCTAGGCCTGAGATACGGACCTTGTGACGGCACTGTAACCCTGCGAGATTCAGGAGACATCGCCAGTGCGAGTGGCAATCCGGAAGGAAGAACCTGCAAGGCAGAGTGTCCTTTCCTGTACAAAACGGCGCCCAAGTGGCTGAGGCAGGGAGCATTTTCCTTCACAGAACCGGCATCCTCCTATGCCTGTGGGTTACTCTAAAGAAACGACACTGTGAGCAACCTCTTCGAAAAGGCCTTCGCAAGCGACTTGGAGACAACAGCAGCGCAGTGGAGGCACAGACCATTATCCTAGAGAGCAGCACAGTGTCTCTAGCAGCGATCGCTTCCCGGAGGATACTTAAGCCACACCGAGATTCCAGCAGGGAGTTTTGCCTTATAGCAGTACAACTCACTCAAGAAAGAGGGATGAGGTGTAGGGCTAATCTACGTGCGCTCACGCTCTGTGTCCCCGAGAAGGTTTCACGGAGCAGAATGCATCACCGACCGCTACCACGTGTGTGCACCAAAGAAGCCCTGTGCCGTGGGTGTTCTCAGGCCGACAGCGAAGACCTAGGTGTGTGCTGCACCCGCGCTCGGTGGTTCACACGTTGCGTGACCCTGTGCCTTTGGGAGATGTTCAGAGCGGGTGGCACCTGCGTGCTGCGAGTGCAAGAGGTGTAGAGTGTAGAGGCCTTTCACACTGGAGGAAGGGCTTGCGTCTCATGGAGAAAACGTGTACGTCACCCGGGAGATGGAGGCGCGCTCTTGACACCATTTCCTCTGCCCGTTTCAAACACAACTGTTTGTTCTCGATCTGGGCTGCCTGGTGAAACGCTTGGCAGTCTGCATCACCCTGAGCACCTTTCCTGAAGTTTGATTCGTAGCTGGGTAAACTCGGGCTTCAGAGGCTTAGATGAGACCAAACGTGTTCAGCTTGTGGCGAAAGCCTTTGACCAGAGGCATATACGCTTGTGCTTGGGGTGAGGGCTAGGCAAGAACGTTTACACACTGGGTTTTTATCTTTACCCTAAGCTGTCCCTTTTGGCTGCAGCAGGCAAAGACAACCCATGGAGAGAGAACAGCTGCGAAGTGGATGCACAGAACAGTCACCTCGATACCAGCCCCGGGGTCCCAAGCAACGATCCTTCCCCGGAGGGTACTTAACCCACCCCGAGATTCAAGCAGGGAGTTCGCCTTGTCCAACTCGCACAGGAGACTGGTATGAGATGTAGGGCTCATCTACTTGCGTTCACACTACGTGGCCCGGAGAAGTTCTCACGGAGCCGAATGCAGCACCCTTCCTCCACCACGTGTGTACACAAAGGAGCGCTGGGCAGTGGGTGTTCTCAAGGCCAAGAGAGAAGCCCTTGTTCTGTGCTGCACCTGCTGGGTGGTTCAAAGGTTTTCTGACCTTCCTGCTCTGGAAGATTTTCAGAGCTGAGGCTACGCCTGGGCTGCGAAAGCAGAGAGGCGTAGAGGCCTTTCACACTGAAGGCGTGGGCCTGTTTCCCATGGAGAAAGTGTACGTCACCCAACCCCCACCTCCACCCCACCCCACCCCACCCCACCCCACCCCAACCCACACCCAGGTGGAGGCGTGCGGGTTGACACCATTTTGTCCTGACCATGGAAAATACAAAGAGGCGTACACGATTTGGGCTGTCTGGTGAAAGAATTTTGAATCGGCGGCACCCTGAGTACCTTTCCCGAAGTTTGCTTCCTAGCTGGTTAAACTCGGTATTCAGAGGTGAGATGAGAACAAAATTGCTCCGCGTGCGGCGAAGTGCCCTGATGCCCTGTCCTAAATGTTTGAGCTTCTGACCAGCGTCACGCAAGTACTTTGACACGTAGGAGTCTCACTTTTACTCCAAGCTGTCCCTGTTGGCTGAAGCAGTCGGCGTGTCTGTATCACAGCCTGGGAGGTCGGGCGTTGGGGGAGTCTGCCAAGTGACTGTCCTCGATTTATAGCTAACTGAGAAACTGCGTCGAAGCTTTCGAGAGCCTCTTACAGGGAATGGTTGCAGTTCGGAATTGGAGACTGTGTTGGCAAGCGTCAGCAGGTCCTCTCCCTCGGAGGGCTCTTGGTGTGCCGACTCCTAACAGCCAGCACGGTCCCCAGCTCGTGAACTGTCCCATTGCGAGCCGGTCTCGTCCATGAAAGAGCCACGTGAGGCTGATCTCCAAGAGTCGGGCTCCACACCTGGAGCCTTTGGGACAGGGCAGTCCTGAACCGATGTGCCCACCAGGGGACGCGACCAAAGTTTACGTACCACAGGAAAGCGCATCAAGGCCTCGTGTTCTCTCCATGAAATGAACGTGAGCTTGAAGTGTGATGCGTCAGCGTGCACCGTGAACAGCTGGCTGGTACGCCTGTCTTTGCCCCCTCTCACGGTCTCACGCACCTGGGCTCAGTTCCGTGCAGGAATGCTGAGTTGGAGCGCCAGCCTCGCTTCTGGACTCTAAAGCCTTCCACCCCCTAATGGCAGGTTGTGTGTGTCTCTCACGTGGGGGGAGGAATGAGGTCGCCCACAGAGGTTCTGCCATGAAAGATCTAAAGACGCACGCTGCTGAGGAGCTTGTTCCTCATGGAGTGTCCCAGAAGGCAAGAAGAATGCCGAAGGTCTCCTTCAAAGCTGCCGGACGCTCTGCCGTTCTAGGCCTGAGATACGGACCTTGTGACAACACTGTAACCCCGAGAGATTCAGGAGACATCGCCAATGCGAGTGGCAATCTGGAAGGAAGAAACTTCAAGGCGGAGTGTCCTTTCCTGTACAAAACGGCGCCCAAGTGGCTGAGGCAGGGAGCATTTTCCTTCACAGAACCGGCATCCTTGTATGCTTGTGGGTTACTCTAAAGAAATGACACTGTGAGCAACCTCTTCAAAAAGGCCTTCGCAAGTGACTTGGAGACAACAGCAGCGCAGTGAAGGCACAGAACATTATCCTAGAGAGCAGCACAGTGTCTCTAGCAGCGATCGCTTCCCAGAGGATACTTAAGCCACACCGACATTCCAGCAGGGAGTTTTGCCTTATAGCAGTACAACTCACTCAAGAAAGAGGGATGAGGTGTAGGGTTAATCTACGTGCGCTCATGCTCTGTGTCCCCGAGAAGGTTTCACGGAGCAGAATGCATCACCGACCGCTACCACGTGTGTGCACCAAAGAAGCCCTGTGTCGTGGGTGTTCTCAGGCCGACAGCGAAGACCTAGGTGTGTGCTGCACCCGCGCTCGGTGGTTCACACGTTGCGTGACCCTGTGCCTTTTGGAGATGTTCAGAGCGGGTGGCACCTGCGTGCTGCGAGCGCAAGAGGTGTAGAGTGTAGAGGCCTTTCACACTGGAGGAAGGGCTTGCGTCTCATGGAGAAAACGTGTATGTCGCCCGGGAGATGGAGGCGCTCTCTTGACACCATTTCCTCTGCCCGTTTAAAACACAAGTGTTTGTACTCGATCTGGGCTGCCTGGTGAAACGCTTGGCAGTCCGCATCACCCTGAGCACCTTTCCTGAAGTTTGATTCGTAGCTGCGTAAACTCGGGCTTCAGAGGCTTAGATGAGACCAAACGTGTTCAGGTTGTGGCGAAAGCCTTTGACCAGAGGCATATACGCTTGTGCTTGGGGCGAGGGCTAGGCAAGAACGTTTACACACTGGGTTTTTATCTTTACCCTAAGCTGTCCCTTTTGGCTGCAGCAGGCGGAGAGAACCCGCGGAGAGAGAACAGCTGCGAAGTGGATGCACAGAACAGTCACCTCGATACCAGCCCCGGGGTCCAAAGCAACGATCCTTCCCCGGAGGGTACTTAACCCACCCCGGGATTCAAGCAGGGAGTTCGCCTTGTCCAACTCGCACAGGAGACTGGCATGAGATGTAGGGCTCATCTACTTGTGTTCACACTACGTGGCCCGGAGAATTTCTCACGGAGCCGAATGCAGCACCCTTCCTCCACCACGTGTGTACACAAAGGAGCGCTGGGCAGTGGGTGTTCTCAAGGCCAAGAGAGAAGCCCTTGTTCTGTGCTGCACCTGCTGGGTGGTTCAAAGGTTTTCTGACCTTCCTGCTCTGGAAGCTTTTCAGAGCTGAGGCTACACCTGGGCTGCGAAAGCAGAGAGGCGTGGAGGCCTTTGACACTGAAGGCGTGGGCCTGTTTCCCATGGAGAAAGTGTACGTCGCCCAACCCACACCCCCACCCCACCCCACCCCACCCCAACCCACCCCCAGCTGGAGGCGTGCGGGTTGACACCATTTTGTCCTGCCCATGGAAAATACAAAGAGGCGTACACGATTTGGGCTGTCTGGTGAGAGAATTTTGAATCGGCGGCACCCTGAGTACCTTTCCCGAAGTTTGCTTCCTAGCTGGTTAAACTCGGCATTCAGAGGCGAGATGAGAACAAACTTGCTCCGCGTGTGGCGAAGTGCCCTGATGCCCTGCCCTAAATGTTTGAGCTTCTGGCCAGCGTCACGCAAGTACTTTGACACGTAGGAGTCTCACTTTTACTCCAAGCTGTCCCTGTTGGCTGAAGCAGTCGGCGTGTCTGTATCGCAGCCTGGGAGGCCGGGCGTTGGGGGAGTCTGCCAAGTGACTGGCCTCCATTTATAGCTAACTGAGAAACTGCGTCAAAGCTTTCGGGAGCCTCTTACAGGGAATGGTTGCAGTTCGGAATTGGAGACTGTGCTGGCAAACGTCAGCAGTTCCTCTCCCTCGGAGGGCTCTTGGTGTGCCGACTCCTAACAGCCAGCACGGTCCCCAGCTCGTGAACGGTCCCATTGCGAGCCGGTCTCGTCTGTGAAAGAGCCACGTGAGGCTGAGCTCCAACAGTCGGGCTCCACACCTGGAGCCTTTGGGACAGGGCAGTCCTGAGCCGATGTGCCCACCAGGGGACGCGACCAAAGTTTACGTACCACAGGAAAGCGCATCAAGGCCTCGTGTTCTCTCCATGAAATGAACGTGAGCTTGAAGGGTGATGCGTAACTGTGCACCGTGAACAGCTCACTGGTACGCCTGTCTTTGCCCCCTCTCACGGTCTCACGTACCCGGGCTCAGTTCCGTGCAGGAATGCTGAGTGGGAGCGCCAGCCTCGCTTCTGGACTCTAAAGCCTTCCACCCCCTAATGGCAGGTTGTGTGTGTCTCTCACGTGGGGGGAGGAATGAGGTCGCTCACAGAGGTTCTGCCATGAAAGATCTAAAGACGCACGCTGCTGAGGAGCTTGTTCCTCATGGAGCGTCCCCGAAGGCCAGAAGAATGCCGACGGTCTCTTTCAAAGCTGCCGGACGCTCTGCCGTTCTAGGCCTGAGATACGGACCTTGTGACGGCACTGTAACCCTGCGAGATTCAGGAGACATCGCCAGTGCGAGTGGCAATCCGGAAGGAAGAACCTCCAAGGCAGAGTGTCCTTTCCTGTACAAAAGGGCGCCCAAGTGGCTGAGGCAGGGAGCATTTTCCTTCACAGAACTGGCATCCTCGTATGCCTGTGGGTTACTCTAAAGAAACGACACTGTGAGCAACCTCTTCGAAAAGGTCTTCGCAAGCGACTTGGAGACAACAGCAGTGCAGTTCAGGCACAGACCATTATCCTAGAGAGCAGCACAGTGTCTCTAGCAGCGATCGCTTCCCGGAGGATACTTAAGCCACACCGAGATTCCAGCAGGGAGTTTTGCCTTATAGCAGTACAACTCACTCAAGAAAGAGGGATGAGGTGTAGGGCTAATCTACGTGCGCTCACGCTCTGTGTCCCCGAGAAGGTTTCACGGAGCAGAATGCATCACCGACCGCTACCACGTGTGTGCACCAAAGAAGCCCTGTGCCGTGGGTGTTCTCAGGCCGACAGCGAAGACCTAGGTGTGTGCTGCACCTGCGCTCGGTGGTTCACACGTTGCGTGACCCTGTGCCTTTGGGAGATGTTCAGAGCGGGTGGCACCTGCGTGCTGCGAGCACAAGAGGTGTAGAGTGTAGAGGCCTTTCACACTGGAGGAAGGGCTTGCGTCTCATGGAGAAAACGTGTATGTCGCCCGGGAGATGGAGGCGCTCTCTTGACACCATTTCCTCTGCCCGTTTAAAACACAAGTGTTTGTACTCGATCTGGGCTGCCTGGTGAAACGCTTGGCAGTCCGCATCACCCTGAGCACCTTTCCTGAAGTTTGATTCGTAGCTGGGTAAACTCGGGCTTCAGAGGCTTAGATGAGACCAAACGTGTTCAGCTTGTGGCGAAAGCCTTTGACCAGAGGCATATACGCTTGTGCTTGGGGCGAGGGCTAGGCAAGAACGTTTACACCCTGGGTTTTTAACTTAACCCTAAGCTGTCCCTTTTGGCTGCAGCAGGCGGAGAGGACCCGCGGAGAGAGAACAGCTGCGAAGTGGATGCACAGAACAGTCACCTCGATACCAGCCCCGGGGTCCCAAGCAACGATCCTTCCCCAGAGGGTACTTAACCCACCCCGGGATTCAAGCAGGGAGTTCGCCTTGTCCAACTCGCACAGGAGACTGGCATGAGATGTAGGGCTCATCTACTTGCGTTCACACTACGTGGCCCGGAGAAGTTCTCACGGAGCCGAATCCAGCACCCTTCCTCCACCACGTGTGTACACAAAGGAGCGCTGGGCAGTGGGTGTTCTCAAGGCCAAGAGAGAAGCCCTTGTTCTGTGCTGCACCTGCTGGGTGGTTCAAAGGTTTTCTGACCTTCCTGCTGTGGAAGCTTTTCAGAGCTGAGGCTACGCCTGGACTGCGAAAGCAGAGAGGCGTAGAGGCCTTTCACACTGAAGGCGTGGGCCTGTTTCCCATGCCGAAAGTGTACGTCGCCCAACCCCGACCCCCACCCCACCCCTCCCCACCCCACCCCTCCCCAACCCACCCCCACCTGGAGGCGTGCGGGTTGACACCATTTTGTCCTGCCCATGGAAAATACAAAGAGGCGTACACGATTTGGGCTGTCTGGTGAGAGAATTTTGAATTGGCGGCACCCTGAGTACCTTTCCCGAAGTTTGCTTCCTAGCTGGTTAAACTCGGCATTCAGAGGCGAGATGAGAACAAACTTGCTCCGCTTGCGGCGAAGTGCCCTGATGCCCTGCCCTAAATGTTTGAGCTTCTGGCCAGCGTCACGCAAGTACTTTGACACATAGTAGTCTCACTTTTACTCCAAGCTGTCCCTGTTGGCTGAAGCAGTCGGCGTGTCTGTATCGCAGCCTGGGAGGCCGGGCATTGGGGGAGTCAGCCAAGTGACTGGCCTCCATTTATAGCTAACTGAGAAACTGCGTCGAAGCTTTCGGGAGCCTCTTACAGGGAATGGTTGCAGTTGGGAATTGGAGACTGTGCTGGCAAACGTCAGCAGCTCCTCTCCCTCGGAGGGCTCTTGGTGTGCCGACTCCTAACAGCCAGCACGGTCCCCAGCTCGTGAATGGTCCCATTGCGAGCCGGTCTCGTCCGTGAAAGAGCCACGTGAGGCTGAGCTCCAACAGTCGGGCTGCACACCTGGAGCCTTTGGGACAGGGCAGTCCTGAGCCGATGTGCCCACCAGGGGACGCGACCAAAGTTTACGTACCACAGGAAAGCGCATCAAGGCCTCGTGTTCTCTCCATGAAATGAACGTGAGCTTGAAGGGTGATGCGTCAGCGTGCACCGTGAACAGCTCCCTGGTATGCCTGTCTTTGCCCCCTCTCACGGTCTTACGCACCCGGGCTCAGTTCCGTGCAGGAATGCTGAGTGGGAGCGCCAGCCTCGCTTCTGGACTCTAAAGCCTTCCACCCCCTAATGGCAGGTTGTGTGTGTCTCTCACGTGGGGGGAGGAATGAGGTCGCCCACAGAGGTTGTGCCATGAAAGATCTAAACACGCACGATGTTGAAGAGCTTGTTCCTCATGGAGCGTCCCCGAAGGCCAGAAGAATGCCGAAGGTCTCTTTCAAAGCTGCCGGACGCTCTGCCATTCTAGGCCTGAGATACGGACCTTGTGACGGCACTGTAACCCCACGAGATTCAGGAGATATCGCCAGTGCGAGTGGGAATCCGGAAGGAAGAACCTCCAAGGCAGAGTGTCCTTTCCTGTACAAAACGGCGCCCAAGTGACTGAGGCAGGGAGCATTTTCCTTCACAGAACCGGCATCCTCGTATGCTTGTGGGTTACTCTAAAGAAACGACACTGTGAGCAACCTCTTCGAAAAGGCCTTCGCAAGCGACTTGGAGACAACAGCAGCGCAGTGGAGGCACAGACCATTATCCTAGAGAGCAGCACAGTGTCTCTAGCAGCGATCGCTTCCCGGAGGATACTAAAGCCACACCGAGATTCCAGCAGGGAGTTTTGCCTTATAGCAGTACAACTCACTCAAGAAAGAGGGATGAGGTGTAGGGCTAATCTACGTGCGCTCACGCTCTGTGTCCCCGAGAAGGTTTCACGGAGCAGAATGCATCACCGACCGCTACCACGTGTGTGCACCAAAGAAGCCCTGTGCCGTGGGTGTTCTCACGCCGACAGTGAAGATCTAGGTGTGTGCTGCACCCGCGCTCGGTGGTTCACACGTTGCGTGACCCTTGTGCCTTTGGAAGATGTTCAGAGCGGGTGGCACCTGCGTGCTGCGAGCGCAAGAGGTGTAGAGTGTAGAGGCCTTTCACACTGGAGGAAGGGCTTGCGTCTCGTGGAGAGAACGTGTACGTCGCCCGGGAGATGGAGGCGCGCTCTTGACACCATTTCCTCTGCCCGTTTAAAACACAAGTGTTTGTACTCGATCTGGGCTGCCTGGTGAAACGCTTGGCAGTCCGCATCACCCTGAGCACCTTTCCTGAAGTTTGATTCGTAGCTGGGTAAACTCGGGCTTCAGAGGCTTAGATGAGACCAAACGTGTTCAGCTTGTGGCGAAAGCCTTTGACCAGAGGCATATACGCTTGTGCTTGGGGCGAGGGCTAGGCAAGAACATTTACACCCTGGGTTTTTAACTTTACCCTAAGCTGTCCCTTTTGGCTGCAGCAGGCGGAGAGAACCCGCGGAGAGAGAACAGCTGCAAAGTGGATGCACAGAACAGTCACCTCGATACCAGCCCCGGGGTCCCAAGCAATGATCCTTCCCCGGAGGGTACTTAACCCACCCCGGGATTCAAGCAGGGAGTTCGCCTTGTCCAACTCGCACAGGAGACTGGCATGAGATGTAGGGCTCATCTACTTGCGTTCACACTACGTGGCCCGGAGAAGTACTCACGGAGCCGAATCCAGCACCCTTCCTCCACCACAAGTGTACACAAATGAGCGCTGGGCAGTGGGTGTTCTCAAGGCCAAGAGAGAAGCCCTTCTTCTGTGCTGCACCTGCTGGGTGGTTCAAAGGTTTTCTGACCTTCCTGCTCTGGAAGCTTTTCAGAGCTGAGGCTACGCCTGGGCTGCGAAAGCAGAGAGGCGTAGAGGCCTTTCACACTGAAGGCGTGGGCCTGTTTCCCATGGAGAAAGTGTACGTCGCCCAACCCGCACCCCCGACCCACCCCACCCCACCCCAACCCACCCCCAGCTGGAGGCGTACAGGTTGACACCATTTTGTCCTGCCCATGGAAAATACAAAGAGGCGTACACGATTTGGGCTGTCTGGTGAGAGAATTTTGAATCGGCGGCACCCTGAGTACCTTTCCCGAAGTTTGCTTCCTAGCTGGTTAAACTCGGCATTCAGAGGCGAGATGAGAACAAACTTGCTCCGCGTTCGGCGAAGGGCCCTGATGCCCTGCCCTAAATGTTTGAGCTTCTGGCCAGCGTCACGCAAGTACTTTGACACGTAGGAGTCTCACTTCTACTCCAAGCTGTCCCTGTTGGCTGAAGCAGTCGGTGTGTCTGTATCGCAGCCTGGGAGGCCGGGTGTTGGGGGAGTCTGCCAAGTGACTGGCCTCCATTTATAGCTAACTGAGAAACTGCGTGGAAGCTTTCGGGAGCCTCTTACAGGGAATGGTTGCAGTTGGGAATTGGAGACTGTGCTGGCAAACGTCAGCAGCTCCTCTCCCACGGAGGGCTGTTGGTGTGCCGACTCCTAACAGCCAGCACGGTCCCCAGCTCGTGAACGGTCCCATTGCGAGCCGGTCTCGTCCATGAAAGAGCCAGGTGAGGCTGAGCTCCAACAGTCGGGCTCCACACCTGGAGCCTTTGGGACAGGGCAGTCCTGAGCCGATGTGCCCACCAGGGGATGCGACCAAAGTTTACGTACCACAGGAAAGCGCATCAAGGCCTCGTGTTCTCTCCATGAAATGAACGTGAGCTTGAAGGGTGATGCGTCAGCGTGCACCGTGATTAGCTCGCTGGTACGCCTGTCTTTGCCCCCTCTCAAGGTCTCACACACCCGGGCTCAGTTCCATGCAGGAATGCTGAGTGGGAGCACCAGCCTCGCTTCTGGACTCTAAAGCCTTCCAGGCCCTAATGGCAGGTTGTGTGTGTCTCTCACGTTGGGGGAGGAATGAGGTCGCCCACAGAGGTTCTGCCATGAAAGATCTAAACACGCACGCTGCTGAGGAGCTTGTTCCTCATGGAGCGTCCCCGAAGGCCAGAAGAATGCCGAAGGTCTCTTTCAAAGCTGCCGGACGCTCTGCCGTTCTAGGCCTGAGATACGGACCTTGTGACGGCACTGTAACCCCCCGAGATTCAGGAGATATCGCCAGTGCGAGTGGCAATCCGGAAGGAAGAACCTTCAAGGCGGAGTGTCCTTTCCTGTACAAAACAGCACCCAAGTGGCTGAGGCAGGGAGCATTTTCCTTCACAGAACCGGCATCCTCGTATGCCTGTGGGTTACTCTAAAGAAACGACACTGTGAGCAACCTCTTCAAAAAGGCCTTCGCAAGCGACTTGGAGACAACAGCAGCGCAGTGGAGGCACAGACCATTATCCTAGAGAGCAGCACAGTGTCTCTAGCAGCGATCGCTTCCCGGAGGATACTTAAGCCACACCGAGATTCCAGCAGGGAGTTTTGCCTTATAGCAGTACAACTCACTCAAGAAAGAGGGATGAGGTGTAGGGCTAATCTACGTGCGCTCACGCTCTGTGTCCCCGAGAAGGTTTCACGGAGCAGGATGCATCACCGACCGCTACCACGTGTGTGCACCAAAGAAGCCCTGTGCCGTGGGTGTTCTCAGGCCGACAGTGAAGACCTAGGTGTGTGCTGCACCCGCGCTCGGTGGTTCACACTTTGCGTGACCCCTGTGCCTTTGGAAGATGTTCAGAGCGGGTGGCACCTGCGTGCTGCGAGCACAAGAGGTGTAGAGTGTAGAGGCCTTTCACACTGGAGGAAGGGCTTGCGTCTCGTGGAGAGAACGTGTACGTCGCCCGGGAGATGGAGGCGCGATCTTGACACCATTTCCTCTGCCCGTTTAAAACACAAGTGTTTGTACTCGATCTGGGCTGCCTGGTGAAACGCTTGGCAGTCCGCATCACCCTGAGCACCTTTCCTGAAGTTTGATTCGTAGCTGGGTAAACTCCGGCTTCAGAGGCTTAGATGAGACCAAACGTGTTCAGCTTGTGGTGAAAGCCTTTGATCAGAGGCATATACGCTTGTGCTTGGGGCGAGGGCTAGGCAAGAACGTTTACACCCTGGGTTTTTATCTTTACCCTAAGCTGTCCCTTTTGGCTGCAGCAGGCGGAGAGAACCCGCGGAGAGAGAACAGCTGCGAAGTGGATGCACAGAACAGTCACCTCGATACCAGCCCCGGGGTCCCAAGCAACGATCCTTCCCCGGAGGGTACTTAACCCACCCCGGGATTCAAGCAGGGAGTTTGCCTTGTCCAACTCGCACAGGAGACTGGCATGAGATGTAGGGCTCATCTACTTGCGTTCACACTACGTGGCCCTGAGAAGTTCTCACGGAGCCGAATGCAGCACCCTTCCTCCACCACGTGTGTACACAAAGGAGCGCTGGGCAGTGGGTGTTCTCAAGGCCAAGAGAGAAGCCCTTGTTCTGTGCTGCACCTGCTGGGTGGTTCAAAGGTTTTCTGACCTTCCTGCTCTGGAAGCTTTTCAGAGCTGAGGCTACGCCTGGGCTGCGAAAGCAGAGAGGCGTAGAGGCCTTTGACACTGAAGGCGTGGGCCTGTTTCCCATGGAGAAAGTGTACGTTGCCCAAACCCCACCCCCACCCCACCCCACCCCACCCCACCCCACCCCAACCCACCCCCAGCTGGAGGCGTGCGGGTTGACACCATTTTGTCCTGCCCATGGAAAATACAAAGAGGCGTACACGATTTGGGCAGTCTGGTGAGAGAATTTTGAATCGGCGGCACCCTGAGTACATTTCCCGAAGTTTGCTTCCTAGCTGGTTAAACTCGGCATTCAGAGGCGAGATGAGAACAAACTTGCTCCGCGTGCGGCGAAGTGCCCTGATGCCCTGCCCTAAATGTTTGAGCTTCTGGCCAGCGTCACGCAAGTACTTTGACACGTAGGAGTCTCACATTTACTCCAAGCTGTCCCTGTTGGCTGAAGCAATCAGCGTGTCTGTATCGCAGCCTGGGAGGCTGGGCGTTGGGGGAGTCTGCCAAGTGACTGGCCTCCATTTATAGCTAACTAAGAAACTGCGTCGAAGCTTTCGGGAGCCTCTTACAGGGAATGGTTGCAGTACGGAATTGGAGACTGTGCTGGCAAACGTCAGCAGCTCCTCTCCCTCGGAGGGCTCTTGGTGTGCCGACTCCTAACAGCCAGCACGGTCCCCAGCTCGTGAACGGTCCCATTGCGAGCCGGTCTCGTCCGTGAAAGAGCCACGTGAGGCTGAGCTCCAACAGTCGGGCTCCACACCTGGAGCCTTTGGGACAGGGCAGTCCTGAGCCGATGTGCCCACCATGGGACGCGACCAAAGTTTACGTACCACAGGAAAGCGCATCAAGGCCTCGTGTTCTCTTCATGAAATGAACGTGAGCTTGAAGGGTGATGCGTCAGCGTGCACCGTGAACAGCTCACTGGTACGCCTGTCTTTGCCCCCTCTCACGGTCTCACGCACCCGGACTCAGTTCCGTGCAGGAATGCTGAGTGGGAGCGCCAGCCTCGCTTCTGGACTCTAAAGCCTTCCACCCCCTAATGGCAGGTTGTGTGTGTCTCTCACGGGGGGTGGGGAGGAATGAGGTCGCCCACAGAGGTTCTGCCATGAAAGATCTAAAGACGCACGCTGCTGAGGAGCTTGTTCCACATGGAGTGTCCCCGAAGGCCAGAAGAATGCCGACGGTCTCTTTCAAAGCTGCCGGATGCTCTGCCGTTCTAGGCCTGAGATACGGACCTTGTGACGGCACTGTAACCCCGCGAGATTCAGGAGACATCGCCAGTGCGAGTGGCAATCTGGAAGGAAGGACCTTCAAGGCGGAGTGTCCTTTCCTGTACAAAACGGCGCCCAAGTGGCTGAGGCAGGGAGCATTTTCCTTCACAGAACCGGCATCCTCGTATGCCTGTGGGTTACTCTAAAGAAACGACACTGTGAGCAACCTCTTCGAAAAGGCCTTCGCAAGCGACTTGGAGACAACAGCAGCGCAGTGGAGGCACAGACCATTATCCTAGAGAGCAGCACAGTGTCTCTAGCAGCGATCGCTTCCCGGAGGATACTTAAGCCTCACCGAGATTCCAGCAGGGAGTTTTGCCTTATAGCAGTACAACTCACTCAAGAAAGAGGGATGAGGTGTAGGGCTAATCTACGTGCGCTCACGCTCTGTGTCCCCGAGAAGGTTTCACGGAGCAGAATGCATCACCGACCGCTACCACGTGTGTGCACCAAAGAAGCCCTGTGCCGTGGGTGTTCTCAGGCCGACAGCGAAGACCTAGGTGTGTGCTGCACCCGCGCTCGGTGGTTCACACGTCGCGTGACCCTGTGCCTTTGGAAGATGTTTAGAGCGGGTGGCACCTGCGTGCTGCGAGCGCAAGAGGTGTAGAGTGTAGAGGCCTTTCACACTGGAGGAAGGGCTTGCATCTCATGGAGAAAATGTGTACGTCGCCCGGGAGATGGAGGCGCGCTCTTGACACCATTTCCTCTGCCCGTTTAAAACATAAGTGTTTGTACTCGATCTGGGCTGCCTGGTGAAACGCTTGGCAGTCCGCATCACCCTGAGCACCTTTCCTGAAGTTTGATTCGTAGCTGGGTAAACTCGGGCTTCAGAGGCTTAGATGAGACCAAACGTGTTCAGCTTGTGGCGAAAGCCTTTGACCAGAGGAATACACGCTTGTGCTTGGGGCGAGGGCTAGGCAAGAACGTTTACACCCTGGGTTTTTATCTTTACCCTAAGCTGTCCCTTTTGACTGCAGCAGGCGGAGAGAACCCGCGGAGAGAGAACAGCTGCGAAGTGGATGCACAGAACAGTCACCTCGATACCAGCCCCGGGGTCCCAAGCAACGATCCTTCCCCGGAGGGTACTTAACCCACCCCGGGATTCAAGCAGGGAGTTCGCCTTGTCCGACTCGCACAGGAGACTGGCATGAGATGTAGGGCTCATCTACTTGCGTTCACACTACGTGGCCCGGAGAAGTTCTCACGGAGCCGAATCCAGCACCCTTCCTCCACCACGTGTGTACACAAAGGAGCGCTGGGCAGTGGGTGTTCTCAAGGGCAAGAGAGAAGCCCTTGTTCTGTGCTGCACCTGCTGGGTGGTTCAAAGGTTTTCTGACCTTCCTGCTCTGGAAGCTTTTCAGAGCTGAGGCTACGCCTGGGCTGCGAAAGCAGAGAGGCGTAGAGGCCTTTCACACTGAAGGCGTGGGCCTGTTTCCCATGGAGAAAGTGTACGTCGCCCAAACCCCACCCCCACCCCACCCCACCCCACCCCACCCCAACCCACCCCCAGCTGGAGGCGTGCGGGTTGACACCATTTTGTCCTGCCCATGGAAAATACAAAGAGGCGTACACGATTTGGGCTGTCTGGTGAGAGAATTTTGAATCGGCGGCAGCCTCAGTACATTTCCCGAAGTTTGCTTCCTAGCTGGTTAAACTCGGCATTCAGAGGCGAGATGAGAACAAACTTGCTCCGCGTTCGGCGAAGGGCCCTGATGCCCTGCCCTATATGTTTGAGCTTCTGGCCAGCGTCACACAAGTACTTTGACACGTAGGAGTCTCACTTCTACTCCAAGCTGTCCCTGTTGGCTGAAGCAGTCGGCGTGTCTGTATCGCAGCCTGGGAGGCCGGGTGTTGGGGGAGTCTGCCAAGTGACTGGCCTCCATTTATAGCTAACTGAGAAACTGCGTGGAAGCTTTCGGGAGCCTCTTACAGGGAATGGTTGCAGTTGGGAATTGGAGACTGTGCTGGCAAACGTCAGCAGCTCCTCTCCCACGGAGGGCTGTTGGTGTGCCAACTCCTAACAGCCAGCACGGTCCCCAGCTCGTGAACGGTCCCATTGCGAGCCGGTCTCGTCCATGAAAGAGCCAGGTGAGGCTGAGCTCCAACAGTCGGGCTCCACACCTGGAGCCTTTGGGACAGGGCAGTCCTGAGCCGATGTGCCCACCAGAGGATGCGACCAAAGTTTACGTACCACAGGAAAGCGCATCAAGGCCTCGTGTTCTCTCCATGAAATGAACGTGAGCTTGAAGGGTGATGCGTCAGCGTGCACTGTGATCAGCTCGCTGGTACGCCTGTCTTTGCCCCCTCTCACGGTCTCACACACCCGGGCTCAGTTCCATGCAGGAATGCTGAGTGGGAGCACCAGCCTCGCTTCTGGACTCTAAAGCCTTCCAGGCCCTAATGGCAGGTTGTGTGTGTCTCTCACGTGGGGGGAGGAATGAGGTCGCCCACAGAGGTTCTGCCATGAAAGATCTAAAGACGCACGCTGCTGAGGAGCTTGTTCCTCATGGAGCGTCCCCGAAGGCCAGAAGAATGCCGACGGTCTCTTTCAAAGCTGCCGGACGCTCTGCCGTTCTAGGCCTGAGATACGGACCTTGTGACGGCACTGTAACCCCGCGAGATTCAGGAGACATCGCCAGTGTGAGTGGCAATCCGGAAGGAAGAACCTTCAAGGCGGAGTGTCCTTTCCTGTACAAAACGGCGCCCAAGTGGCTGAGGCAGGGAGCATTTTCCTTCACAGAACCGGCATCCTCGTATGCCTGTTGGTTACTCTAAAGAAACGACACTGTGAGCAACCTCTTCGAAAAGGCCTTCGCAAGCGACTTGGAGACAACAGCAGCGCAGTGGAGGCACAGACCATTATCCTAGAGAGCAGCACAGTGTCTCTAGCAGCGATCGCTTCCCGGAGGATACTTAAGCCACACCGAGATTCCAGCAGGGAGTTTTGCCTTATAGCAGTACAACTCACTCAAGAAAGAGGGATGAGGTGTAGGGCTAATCTACGTGCGCTCACGCTCTGTGTTCTCGAGAAGGTTTCACGGAGCAGAATGCATCACCGACCACTACCACGTGTGTGCACCAAAGAAGCCCTGTGCCGTGGGTGTTCTCAGGCCGACAGCGAAGACCTAGGTGTGTGCTGCACCCGCGCTCGGTGTTTCACACGTTGCGTGACCCCTGTGCCTTTGGAAGAGGTTCAGAGCGGGTGGCACCTGCGTGCTGCGAGCGCAAGAGGTGTAGAGTGTAGAGGCCTTTCACACTGGAGGAAGGGCTTGCATCTCATGGAGAAAATGTGTACGTCGCCCGGGAGATGGAGGCGCGCTCTTGACACCATTTCCTCTGCCCGTTTAAAACACAAGTGTTTGTACTCGATCTGGGCTGCCTGGTGAAACGCTTGGCAGTCCGCATCACCCTGAGCACCTTTCCTGAAGTTTGATTCGTAGCTGCGTAAACTCGGGCTTCAGAGGCTTAGATGAGACCAAACGTGTTCAGCTTGTGGCGAAAGCCTTTGACCAGAGGAATACACGCTTGTGCTTGGGGCGAGGGCTAGGCAAGAACGTTTACACCCTGGGTTTTTATCTTTACCCTAAGCTGTCCCTTTTGGCTGCAGCAGGTGGAGAGAACCCGCGGAGAGAGAACAGCTGCGAAGTGGATGCACAGAACAGTCACCTCGATACCACCCCCGGGGTCCCAAGCAACGATCCTTCCCCGGAGGGTACTTAACCCACCCCGGGATTCAAGCAGGGAGTTCGCCTTGTCCGACTCGCACAGGAGACTGGCATGAGATGTAGGGCTCATCTACTTGCGTTCACACTACGTGGCCCGGAGAAGTTCTCACGGAGCCGAATCCAGCACCCTTCCTCCACCACGTGTGTACACAAAGGAGCGCTGGGCAGTGGGTGTTCTCAAGGGCAAGAGAGAAGCCCTTGTTCTGTGCTGCACCTGCTGGGTGGTTCAAAGGTTTTCTGACCTTCCTGCTCTGGAAGCTTTTCAGAGCTGAGGCTACGCCTGGGCTGCGAAAGCAGAGAGGCGTAGAGGCCTTTCACACTGAAGGCGTGGGCCTGTTTCCCATGGAGAAAGTGTACGTCGCCCAAACCCCACCCCCACCCCACCCCACCCCACCCCACCCCAACCCACCCCCAGCTGGAGGCGTGCGGGTTGACACCATTTTGTCCTGCCCATGGAAAATACAAAGAGGCGTACACGATTTGGGCTGTCTGGTGAGAGAATTTTGAATCGGCGGCAGCCTCAGTACATTTCCCGAAGTTTGCTTCCTAGCTGGTTCAACTCGGCATTCAGAGGCGAGATGAGAACAAACTTGCTCCGCGTGCGGCGAAGTGCCCTCATGCCCTGTCCTAAATGTTTGAGCTTCTGACCAGCGTCACGCAAGTACTTTGACACGTAGGAGTCTCACTTTACTCCAAGCTGTCCCTGTTGGCTGAAGCAGTCGGCGTGTCTGTATCGCAGCCTGGGAGGCCGGGTGTTGGGGGAGTCTGCCAAGTGACTGTCCTCCATTTATAACTAACTGAGAAACTGCGTCGAAGCTTTCGGGAGCCTCTTACAGGGAATGGTTGCAGTTCGGAATTGGAGACTATGCTGGCAAGCGTCAGCAGCTCCTCTCCCTCGGAGGGTTCTTGGTGTGCCGACTCCTAACAGCCAGCACGGTCCCCAGCTCGTGAACTGTCCCATTGCGAGCCGGTCTCGTCCATGAAAGAGCCACGTGAGGCTGATCTCCAAGAGTCGGGCTCCACACCTGGAGCCTTTGGGACAGGGCAGTCCTGAACCGATGTGCCCACCAGGGGACTCGACCAAAGTTTACGTACCACAGTAAAGCGCATCAAGGCCTCGTGTTCTCTCCATGAAATGAACGTGAGCTTGAAGGGTGATGCGTCAGCGTGCACCGTGAACAGCTCGCTGGTACGCCTGTCTTTGCCCCCTCTCACGGTCTCACGCACCTGGGCTCAGTTCCGTGCAGGAATGCTGAGTGGGAGCGCCAGCCTCGCTTCTGGACTCTAAAGCCTTCCACCCCCTAATGGCAGGTTGTGTGTGTCTCTCACGTGGGGGGAGGAATGAGGTCGCCCACAGAGGTTCTGCCATGAAAGATATAAAGACGCACGCTGCTGAGGAGCTTGTTCCTCATGGAGCGTCCCCGAAGGCCAGAAGAATGCCGAACGTCTCTTTCAAAGCTGCCGGACGCTCTGCCATTCTAGGCCTGAGATACGGACCTTGTGATGGCACTGTAACCCCGCGAGATTCAGGAGACATCGCCAGTGCGAGTGGCAATCCGGAAGGAAGAACCTGCAAGGCGGAGTGTCCTTTCCTGTACAAAACGGCGCCCAATTGGCTGAGGCAGGGAGCATTTTCCTTCACAGAACCGGCATCCTCGTATGCCTGTGGGTTACTCTAAAGAAACGACACCATGAGCAACCTCTTCGAAAAGGCCTTCGCAAGCGACTTGGAGACAACAGCAGCGCAGTGGAGGCACAGACCATTATCCTAGAGAGCAGCACAGTGTCTCTAGCAGCGATCGCTTCCCGGAGGATACTTAAGCCACACCGAGATTCCAGCAGGGAGTTTTGCCTTATAGCAGTACAACTCACTCAAGAAAGAGGGATGAGGTGTAGGGCTAATCTACGTGCGCTCACGCTCTGTGTCCCCAGGAAGGTTTCACGGAGCAGAATGCATCACCGACCGCTACCACGTGTGTGCACCAAAGAAGCCCTGTGCCGTGGGTGTTCTCAGGCCGACAGCGAAGACCTAGGTGTGTGCTGCATCCGCGCTCGGTGGTTCACACGTCGCGTGGCCCCTGTGCCTTTGGAAGATGTTCAGAGCGGGTGGCACCTGCGTGCTGCGAGTGCAAGAGGTGTAGAGTGTAGAGGCCTTTCACACTGGAGGAAGGGCTTGCGTCTCATGGAGAGAACGTGTACGTCGCCTGGGAGATGGAGGCGCGCTGTTGACACCATTTCCTCTGCCCGTTTAAAACACAAGTGTTTGTACTCGATCTGGGCTGCCTGGTGAAACGCTTGGCAGTCCGCATCACCCTGAGCACCTTTCCTGAAGTTTGATTCGTAGCTGGGTAAACTCGGGCTTCAGAGGCTTAGATGAGACCAAACGTGTTCAGCTTGTGGCGAAAGCCTTTGACCAGAGGCATATACGCTTGTGCTAGGGGCGAGGGCTAGGAAAGAACTTTTACACCGTGGGTTTTTATCTGTACCCTAAGCTGTCCCTTTTGGCTGCAGCAGGTGGAGAGAACCCGCGGAGAGACAACAGCTGCGAAGTGGATGCACAGAACAGTCACCTCGATACCAGCCCCGGGGTCCCAAGCAACGATCCTTCCCACGGGGTACTTAACCCACCCCGGGATTCAAGCAGGGAGTTCGCCTTGTCCAACTCGCACAGGAGACTGGCATGAGATGTAGGGCTCATCTACTTGCGTTCACACTACGTGGCGCGGAGAAGTTCTCACGGAGCCGAATCCAGCACCCTTCCTCCACCACGTGTGTACACAAAGGAGCGCTGGGCAGCGGGTGTTTTCAAGGCCAAGAGAGAAGCCCTTGTTCTGTGCTGCACCGGCTGGGTGGTTCAAAGCTTTTATGACCTTCCTGCTCTGGAAGCTTTTCAGAGCTGAGGCTACGCCTGGGCTGCGAAAGCAGAGAGTCGTAGAGGCCTTTCACACTGAAGGCGTGGGCCTGTTTCCCATGGAGAAAGTGTACGTCGCACAAACCCCACCCCCACCCCATCCCACCCCACCCCACCCCACCCCACCCCAACCCAACCCCAGCTGGAGGCGTGCAGGTTGACACCATTTTGTCCTGCCCATGGAAAATACAAAGAGGCGTACACGATTTGGGCTGTCTGGTGAGAGATTTTTGAATCGGCGGCACCCTGAGTACCTTTCCCGAAGTTTGCTTCCTAGCTGGTTAAACTCGGCATTCAGAGGCGAGATGAGAACAAACTTGCTCCGCGTGCGGCGAAGTGCCTTGATGCCCTGCCCTAAATGTTTGAGCTTCTGGCCAGCGTCACGCAAGTACTTTGACACGTAGGAGTCTCACTTTTACTCCAAGCTGTCCCTGTTGGCTGAAGCAGTCGGCGTGTCTGTATCGCAGCCTGGGAGGCCGGGCGTTGGGGGAGTCTGCCAAGTGACTGGCCTCCATTTATAGCTAACTAAAAAACTGCGTCGAAGCTTTCAGGAGCCTCTTACAGGGAATGGTTGCAGTTCGGAATTGGAGACTGTGCTGGCAAACGTCAGCAGCTCCTCTCCCTTGGAGGGCTCTTGGTGTGCCGACTCCTAACAGCCAGCACGGTCCCCAGCTCGTGAACGGTCCCATTGTGAGCCGGTCTCGTCCGTTAAAGAGCCACGTGAGGCTGAGCTCCAACAGTCGGGCTCCACACCTGGAGCCTTTGGGACAGGGCAGTCCTGAGCCGATGTGCCCACCAGGGGACGCGACCAAAGTTTATGTACCACAGGAAAGCGCATCAAGACCTCGTGTTTTCTCCATGAAATGAACGTGAGCTTGAAGGGTGATGCGTCAGCGTGCTCCGTGAACAGCTCGCTGGTACGCCTGTCTTTGCCCCCTCTCACGGTCTCACGCACCCGGGCTCAGTTCCGTGCAGGAATGCTGAGTGGGAGCACCAGCCTCGCTTCTGGACTCTAAAGCCTTCCACCCCCTAATGGCAGGTTGTGTGTGTCTCTCACGTGGGGGGAGGAATGAGGTCGCCCACAGAGGTTATGCCATGAAAGATCTAAAGACGCACGCTGCTGAGGAGCTTGTTCCTCATGGAGCGTCCCCGAAGGCCAGAAGAATGCCGAAGGTCTCTTTCAAAGCTGCCAGACGCTCTGCCGTTCTAGGCCTGAGATACGGACCTTGTGACGGCACTGTAACCCCGCGAGATTCAGGAGACATCGCCAGTGCGAGTGGCAATCCAGAAGGAAGAACCTGCAAGGCGGAGTGTCCTTTCCTGTACAAAACGGCGCCCAAGTGGCTGAAGCAGGGAGCATTTTCCTTCAGAGAACCGGCATCCTCGTATGCCTGTGGGTTACTCTAAAGAAACGACACTGTGAGCAACCTCTTCGAAAAGGCCTTCGCAAGCGACTTGGAGACAACAGCAGCGCAGTGGAGGCACAGACCATTATCCTAGAGAGCAGCACAGTGTCTCTAGCAGCGATCGCTTCCCGGAGGATACTTAAGCCACACCGAGATTCCAGCAGGGAGTTTTGCCTTATAGCAGTACAACTCACTCAAGAAAGAGGGATGAGGTGTAGGGCTAATCTACGTGCGCTCACGCTCTGTGTCCCCGAGAAGGTTTCACGGAGCAGAATGCATCACCGACCGCTACCACGTGTGTGCACCAAAGAAGCCCTGTGCCGTGGGTGTTCTCAGGCCGACAGCGAAGACCTAGGTGTGTGCTGCACCCGCGCTCGGTGCTTCACACGTCGCGTGGCCTCTGTGCCTTTGGAAGATGTTCAGAGCGGGTGGCACCTGCGTGCTGCAAGCGCAAGAGGTGTAGAATGTAGAGGCCTTTCACACTGGAGGAAGGGCTTGCGTCTCGTGGAGAGAACATGTACGTCGCCCGGGAGATGGAGGCGCGCTCTTGACATCATTTCTTCTGCCCGTTTAAAACACAAGTGTTTGTACTCGATCTGGGCTGCCTGGTGAAACGCTTGGCAGTCCGCATCACCCTGAGCACCTTTCCTGAAGTTTGATTCGTAGCTGGGTAAACTCGGGCTTCAGAGGCTTAGATGAGACCAAACGTCTTCAGCTTGTGGCGAAATCCTTTGACCAGAGGCATATACGCTTGTGCTTGGGGCGAGGGCTAGGCAAGAACTTTTACACCCTGGGTTTTTATCTTTACCCTAAGCTGTCCCTTTTGGCTGCAGCAGGCTGAGAGAACCCGCGGAGAGAGAACAGCTGCGAAGTGGATGCACAGAACAGTCACCTCGATACCAGCCCCGGGGTCCCAAGCAACGATCCTTCCCCGGAGGCTACTTAACCCACCCCGGGATTCGAGCAGGGAGTTCGCCTTGTCCAACTCGCACAGGAGACTGGCATGAGATGTAGGGCTCATCTACTTGCGTTCACACTACGTGGCCCGGAGAAGTTCTCACGGAGCCGAATCCAGCACCCTTCCTCCACCACGTGTGTACACAAAGGAGCGCTGGGCAGTTGGTGTTCTCAAGGTCAAGAGAGAAGCCCTTGTTCTGTGCTGCACCTGCTGGGTGGTTCAAAGGTTTTCTGACCTTCCTGCTCTGGAAGCTTTTCAGAGCTGAGGCTACGCCTGGGCTGTGAACGCAGAGAGGCGTAGAGGCCTTTCACACTGAAGGCGTGGGCCTGTTTCCCATGGAGAAAGTGTACGTCGCCCAACCCCCACCCCCACCCAACCCCACCCCAACTCACCCCCAGCTGGAGACGTGCAGGTTGACACCATTTTGTCCTGCCCATGGAAAATACAAAGATGCGTACACGATTTGGGCTGTCTGGTGAGAGAATTTTGAATCGGCGGCACCCTGAGTACCTTTCCCGAAGTTTGCTTCCTAGCTGGTTAAACTCGGCATTCAGAGGCGAGATGAGAACAAACTTGCTCCGCGTGTGGCGAAGTGCCCTGAGGCCCTGCCCTAAATGTTTGAGCTTCTGGCCAGCGTCACGCAAGTACTTTGACACGTAGGAGTCTCACTTTTACTCCAAGCTGTCCCTGTTGGCTGAAGCAGTCGTCATGTCTGTATCACAGCCTGGGAGCCCGGGCATTGGGGGAGTCTGCCAAGTGACTGGCCTCCATTTATAGCTAACTGAGAAACTGTGTCGAAGCTTTCGGGAGCCTCTTACAGCGAATGGTTGCAGTTGGGAATTGGAGACTGTGCTGGCAAACGTCAGCAGCTCCTCTCCCTCGGAGGGCTCTTGGTGTGCCGACTCCTAACAGCCAGCATGGTCCCCAGCTCGTGAACGGTCCCATTGCGAGCCGGTCTCGTCCGTGAAAGAGCCACGTGAGGCTGAGCTCCAACAGTCGGGCTCCACACCTGGAGCCTTTGGGACAGGGCAGTCCTGAGCCGATGTGCCCACCAGGGGACGCGACCAAAGTTTACGTACCACAGGAAAGCGCATCAAGGCCTCGTGTTCTCTCCATGAAATAAACGTGAGCTTGAAGGGTATTGCGTCAGCGTGCACCGTGAACAGCTCGCTGGTACGCCTGTCTTTGCCCCCTCTCACGGTCTCACGCACCCTGGCTCAGTTCCGTGCAGGAATGCTGAGTGGGAGCGCCAGCCTCTCTTCTGGACTCTAAAGCCTTCCACCCCCTAATGGCAGGTTGTGTGTGTCTCTCACGTGGGGGGAGGAATGAGGTCGCCCACAGAGGTTCTGCCATGAAAGATCTAAAGACGCACGCTGCTGAGGAGCTTGTTCCTCATGGAGCGTCCCCGAAGGCCAGAAGAATGCCGACGGTCTCTTTCAAAGCTGCCGGACGCTCTGCTGTTCTAGGCCTGAGATACGGACCTTGTGACGGCACTGTAACCCCGCGAGATTCAGGAGACATCGCCAGTGCGAGTGGCAATCCGGAAGGAAGAACCTTCAAGGCGGAGTGTCCTTTCCTGTACAAAACGGCGCCCAAGTGGCTGAGGCAGGGAGCATTTTCCTTCACAGAACCGGCATCCTCGTATGCCTGTGGGTTACTCTAAAGAAACGACACTGTGAGCAACCTCTTTGAAAAGGCCTTCGCAAGCGACTTGGAGACAACAGCAGCGCAGTGGAGGCACAGACCATTATCCTAGAGAGCAGCACAGTGTCTCTAGCAGCGATCGCTTCCCGGAGGATACTTAAGACACACCGAGATTCCAGCAGGGAGTTTTGCCTTATAGCAGTACAACTCACTCAAGAAAGAGGGATGAGGTGTAGGGCTAATCTACATGCGCTCACGCTCTGTGTCCCCGAGAAGGTTTCACGGAGCAGAATGCATCACCGACCGCTACCACGTGTGTGCACCAAAGAAGCCCTGTGCCGTGGGTGTTCTCAGGCCGACAGCGAAGACCTAGGTGTGTGCTGCACCCGCGCTCGGTGGTTCACACGTCGCGTGGCCCCTGTGCCTTTGGAAGATGTTCAGAGCGGGTGGCACCTGCGTGCTGCGAGCACAAGAGGTGTAGAGTGTAGAGGCCTTTCACACTGGAGGAAGGGCTTGCGTCTCGTGGAGAGAACGTGTACGTCGCCCGGGAGATGGAGGCGCGCTCTTGACACCATTTCCTCTGCCCGTTTAAAACACAAGTGTTTGTACTCGATCTGGGCTGCCTGGTGAAATGCGTGGCAGTCCGCATCACCCTGAGCACCTTTCCTGAAGTTTGATTCATAGCTGGGTAAACTCGGGTTTCAGAGGCTTAGATGAGACCAAACGTCTTCAGCTTGTGGCGAAATCCTTTGACCAGAAGCATATACGCTTGTCCTTGGGGCGAGGGCTAGGCAAGAACGTTTACACCCTGGGTTTTTATCTTTATCCTAAGCTGTCCCTATTGGCTGCAGCAGGTGGAGAGAACCCGCGGAGAGAGAACAGCTGCGAAGTGGATGCACAGAACAGTCACCTCGATACCAGACCTGGGGTCCCAAGCAACGATCCTTCCCCAGAGGATACTTAACCCACCCCGGGATTCAAGCAGGGAGTTTGCCTTGTCCAACTCGCACAGGAGACTGGCATGAGATGTAGGGCTCATCTACTTGCGTTCACACTACGTGGCCCGGAGAACTTCTCACGGAGCCGAATCCAGCAGCCTTCCTCCACCACGTGTGTACACAAAGGAGCGCTGGGCAGTGGGTGTTCTCAAGGCCAAGAGAGAAGCCCTTGTTCTGTGCTGCACCTGCTGGGTGGTTCAAAGGTTTTCTGACCTTCCTGCTCTGGAAGCTTTTCAGAGCTGAGGCTACGCCTGGGCTGCGAAAGCAGAGAGGCGTAGAGGCCTTTCACACTGAAGGCGTGGGCCTGTTTCCCATGGAGAAAGTGTACTCGCCCAACCCCCAACCACACCCCACCCCACCCCACTCCAACCCACCCCCAGCTGGAGGCGTGTGGATTGACACCATTTTGTCCTGCCCATGGAAAATACAAAGAGGCGTACACGATTTGGGCTGTCTGGTGAAAGAATTTTGAATCGGCGGCACCCTGAGTACCTTTCCTGAAGTTTGCTTCCTAGCTGGTTAAACTCGGCATTCAGAGGCGAGATGAGAACAAACTTGCTCCGCGTGCGGTGAAGTGCCTTGATGCACTGCCTTAAATGTTTGAGCTTCTGGCCAGCGTCACGCAAGTACTTTGACACGTAGGAGTCTCACGTTTACTCCAAGCTGTCCCTGTTGGCTGAAGCAGTCGGCGTGTCTGTATCGCAGCCTGGGAGGCCGGGCATTGGGGGAGTCTGCCAAGTGACTGGCCTCCATTTATAGCTAACTGAGAAAATACGTCGAAGCTTTCGGGAGCCTCTTACAGGGAATGGTTGCAGTTGGGAATTGGAGACTGTGCTGGCAAACGTCAACAGCTCCTCTCCCTCGGAGGGCTCTTGGTGTGCCGACTCCTAACAGCCAGCATGGTCCCCAGCACGTGTACGGTCACATTGCGAGACGGTCTCGTCCGTGAAAGAGCCACGTGAGGCTGAGCTCCAACAGTCGGGCTCCTCACCTGGAGCCTTTGGGACAGGGCAGTCCTGAGCCGATGTGCCCACCAGGGGGCGCGACCAAAGTTTATGTACCACAGGAAAGCGCATCATGGCCTCGTGTTCTGTCCATGAAATGAACGTGAGCTTGAAGGGTGATGCGTCAGCGTGCACCGTGAACAGCTCGCTGGTACGCCTGTCTTTGCCCCCTCTCACGGTCTCACGCACCCGGGCTCAGTTCCGTGCAGGAATGCTGAGTGGGAGCGCCAGCCTCGCTTCTGGACTCTAAAGCCTTCCACCCCCTAATGGCAGGTTGTGTGTGTCTCTCACGTGGGGGGAGGAATGTGGTCGCCCACAGAGGTTCTGCCATGAAAGATCTAAAGACACACGCTGCTGAGGAGCTTGTTCCTCATGGAGCATCCCCGAAGGCCAGAAGAATGCCGAAGGTCTGTTTCAAAGCTGCTGGACTTTCTGCCATTCTAGGCCTGAGATACGGACCTTGTGACGGCACTGTAACCCCGCGAGATTCAGGAGACATCGCCAGTGCGAGTGGCAATCCGGAAAGAAGAACCTGCAAGGCGGAGTGTCCTTTCCTGTACAAAACGGCACCCAAGTGGCTGAGGCAGGGAGCATTTTCCTTCACAGAACCGGCATCCTCGTATGCCTGTGGGTTACTCTAAAGAAACGACACTGTGAGCAACCTCTTCGAAAAGGCCTTCGCAAGCGACTTGGAGACAACAGCAGCGCAGTGGAGGCACAGAGCATTATCCTAGAGAGCAGCACAGTGTCTCTAGCAGCGATCGTTTCCCGGAGGATAATTAAGCCACACCGAGATTCCAGCAGGGAGTTTTGCCTTATAGCAGTACAACTCACTCAAGAAAGAGGGATGAGGTGTAGGGCTAATCTACGTGCGCTCACGCTCTGTGTCCCCGAGAAGGTTTCACGGAGCAGAATGCATCACCGACCGCTACCACATGTGTGCACCAAAGAAGCCCTGTGCCGTGGGTGTTCTCAGGCCGACAGCAAAGACCTAGGTGTGTGCTGCACCCGCGCTCGGTGGTTCACACGTTGCATGACCCTGTGCTTTTGGGAGATGTTCAGAGCGGGTGGCACCTGCGTGCTGCGAGCGCAAGAGGTGTAGAGTGTAGAGGCCTTTCACACTGGAGGAAGGGCTTGCGTCTCATGGAGAAAACGTGTACATCGCCCGGGACATGGAGGCGCGCTCTTGACACCATTTCCTCTGCCCGTTTAAAACACAAGTGTTTGTACTCGATCTGGGCTGCCTGGTGAAACGCTTGGCAGTCCGCATCACCCTGAGCACCTTTCCTGAAGTTTGATTCGTAGCTGGGTAAACTCGGGCTTCAGAGGCTTAGATGAGACCAAACGTGTTCAGCTTGTGGCGAAAGCCTTTGACCAGAGGCATATACGCTTGTGCTTGGGGCGAGGGCTAGGCAAGAACGTTTACACCCTGGGTTTTTATCTTTACCCTAAGCTGTCCCTTTTGGCTGCAGCAGGTGGAGAGGACTCGCGGAGAGAGAACAGCTGCGAAGTGGATGCACAGAACAGTCACCTCGATACCAGCCCCGGGGTCCCAAGCAACGATCCTTCCCCGGGGGGTACTTAACCCACCCCGGGATTCAAGCAGGGAGTTCACCTTGTCCAACTCGCACAGGAGACTGGCATGAGATGTAGGGCTCATCTACTTGCGTTCACACTACGTGGCCCGGAGAAGTTCTCACGGAGCCGAATCCAGCACCCTTCCTCCACCACGTGTGTACACAAAGGAGCGCTGGGCAGTGGGTGTTCTCAAGGCCAAGAGAGAAGCCCTTGTTCTGTGCTGCACCTGCTGGGTGGTTCAAAGGTTTTCTGACCTTCCTGCTCTGGAAGCTTTTCAGAGCTGAGGCTACGCCTGGGCTGCGAAAGCAGAGAGGCGTAGAGGCCTTTCACACTGAAGGCGTGGGCCTGTTTCCCATGGAGAAAGTGTAGGTCGCCCAACCCCCACCCCCACCCCACCCCACCCCACCCCACCGCACCCCAACCCACCCCCAGCTGGAGGCGTGTGGGTTGACACCATTTTGTCCTGCCCATGGAAAATACAAAGAGGCGTACACGATTTGGGCTGTCTGGTGAGAGAATTTTGAATCGGCGGCACCCTGAGTACCTTTCCCGAAGTTTGCTTCCTAGCTGGTTAAACTCGGCATTCAGAGTTGAGATGAGAACAAACTTGCTCCGTGTGCGGCGAAGTGCCCTGATGCCCTGCCCTAAATGTTTGAGCTTCTGGCCAGCGTCACGCAAGTACTTTGACACGTAGGAGTCTCACTTTTACTCCAAGCTGTCCCTGTTGGCTGAAACAGTCGGCGTGTCTGTATCGCAGCCTGGGAGGCCGGGCATCGGGGGAGCCTGCCAAGTGACTGGCTTCCATTTATAGCTAACTGAGAAACTGCATCGAAGATTTCGGGAGCATCTTACAGGGAATGGTTGCAGTTGGGAATTGGAGACTCTGCTGGCAAACGTCAGCAGCTCCTCTCCCTCGGAGGGCTCTTGGTGTGCCGACTCCTAACAGCCAGCACGGTCCCCAGCTCGTGAATGGTCCCATTGCGAGCCGGTCTCGTCCGTGAAAGAGCCACGTGAGCCTGAGCTCCAACAGTCGGGCTCCACACCTGGAGCCTTTGGGACAGGGCAGTCCTGAGCCGATGTGCCCACCAGGGGACGCGACCAAAGTTTACGTACCACAGGAAAGCGCATCAAGGCCTCGTGTTCTCTCCATGAAATAAACGTGAGCTTGAAGGGTATTGCGTCAGCGTGCACCGTGAACAGCTCGCTGGTACGCCTGTCTTTGCCCCCTCTCACGGTCTCACGTACCCGGGCTCAGTTCCGTGCAGGAATGCTGAGTGGGAGCGCCAGCCTCGCTTCTGGACTCTAAAGCCTTCCACTCCCTAATGGCAGGTTGTGTGTGTCTCTCACGTGGGGGGAGGAATGAGGTCGCCCACAGAGGTTCTGCCATGAAAGATCTAAAGACGCACGCTGCTGAGGAGCTTGTTCCTCATGGAGTGTCCCCGAAGGCCAGAAGAATGCCGACAGTCTCTTTCAAAGCTGCCGGACGCTCTGCCATTCTAGGCCTGAGATACGGACCTTGTGATGGCACTGTAACCCCGCGAGATTCAGGAGACATCGCCAGTGCGAGTGGCAATCCGGAAGGAAGAACCTCCAAGGCGGAGTGTCCTTTCCTGTACAAAACGGCGCCCAAGTGGCTGAGGCAGGGAGCATTTTCCTTCACAGAACCGGCATCCTCGTATGCCTGTGGGTTACTCTAAAGAAACGACACTGTGAGCAACCTCTTCGAAAAGGCCTTCGCAAGCGACTTGGAGACAACAACAGCGCAGTGGAGGCACAGACCATTATCCTAGAGAGCAGCACAGTGTCTCTAGCAGCGATCGCTTCCCGGCGGATACTTAAGCCACACCGAGATTCCAGCAGGGAGATTTGCCTTATAGCAGTACAACTCACACAAGAAAGATGGATGAGGTGTAGGGCTAATCTACGTGCGCTCATGCTCTGTGTCCCCGAGAAGGTTTCACGGAGCAGAATGCATCACCGACCGCTACCACTTGTGTGCACCAAAGAAGCCCTGTGCCGTGGGTGTTCTCAGGCCGACAGCAAAGACCTAGGTGTGTGCTGCACCCGCGCTCGGTGGTTCACACGTTGCGTGACCCTGTGCTTTTGGGAGATGTTCAGAGCGGGTGGCACCTGCGTGCTGCGAGCGCAAGAGGTGTAGAGTGTAGAGGCCTTTCACACTGGAGGAAGGGCTTGCGTCTCATGGAGAAAACGTGTACGTCGCCCGGGAGATGGAGGCGCGCTCTTGACACCATTTCCTCTGCCCGTTTAAAACACAAGTGTTTGTACTCGATCTGGGCCGCCTGGTGAAACGCTTGGCAGTCCGCATCACCCTGAGCACCTTTCCTGAAGTTTGATTCGTAGCTGCGTAAACTCGGGCTTCAGAGGCTTAGATGAGACCAAACGTGTTCAGCTTGTGGCGAAAGCCTTTGACCAGAGGCATATACGCTTGTGCTTGGGGCGAGGGCTAGGCAAGAACGTTTACACCCTGGGTTTTTATCTTTACCCTAAGCTGTCCCTTTTGGCTGCAGCAGGCGGAGAAAACCCGCGGAGAGAGAACAGCTGCGAAGTGGATGCACAGAACAGTCACCTCGATACCAGCCCCGGGGTCCCAAGCAACGATCCTTCCCCGGAGGGTACTTAACCCACCCCGTGATTCAAGCAGGGAGTTCGCCTTGTCCAACTCGCACAGGAGACTGGCATGAGATGTAGGGCTCATCTACTTGCGTTCACACTACGTGGCCCGGAGAAGTTCTCACGGAGCCGAATCCAGCACCCTTCCTCCACCACGTGTGTACACAAAGGAGTGCTGGGCAGTGGGTGTACTCAAGGCCAAGAGAGAAGCCCTTGTTCTGTGCTGCACCTGCTTGGTGGTTCAAAGGTTTTCTGACCTTCCTGCTCTGGAAGCTTTTCAGAGCTGAGGCTACGCCTGGGCTGTGAAAGCAGAGAGGCATAGAGGCCTTTCACACAGAAGGCGTGGGCCTGTTTCCGATGGAGAAAGTGTACGTCGCCCAACCCCCACCCCCACCCCACCCCACCCCACCCCACCACACCCCAACCCACCCCCAGCTGGAGGTGTGCGGGTTGACACCATTTTGTCCTGCCCATGGAAAATACAAAGAGGCGTACACGATTTGGGCTGTCTGGTGAGAGAATTTTAAATCGGCGGCACCCTGAGTACCTTTCCCGAAGTTTGCTTCCTAGCTGGTTAAACTCGGCATTCAGAGGCGAGATGAGAACAAACTTGCTCCGCGTGCGGCGAAGGGCCCTGATGCCCTGCACTAAATGTTTGAGCTTCTGGCCAGCGTCACGCAAGTACTTTGACACGTAGGAGTCTCACGTTTACTCCAAGCTGTCCCTGTTGGCTGAAGCAGTCGGCGTGTCTGTATCACAGCCTGGGAGGCCGGGCGTTGGGGGAGTCTGCCAAGTGACTGGCCTCCATTTATAGCTAACTGAGAAACTGTGTCGAAGCTTTCGGGAGCCTCTTACAGGGAATGGTTGCAGTTGGGAATTGGAGACTGTGCTGGCAAACGTCAGCAGCTCCTCTCCCTCGGAGGGCTCTTGGTGTGCCGACTCCTAACAGCCAGCACGGTCCCCAGCTCGTGAACGGTCCCATTGCGAGCCGGTCTCGTCCGTGAAAGAGCCACGTGAGGCTGAGCTCCAACAGTCGGGCTCCACATCTGGAGCCTTTGGGACAGGGCAGTCCTGAGCCGATGTGCCCACCAGGGGACACGAACAAAGTTTACGTACCACAGGAAAGCGCATCAAGGCCTCGTGTTCTCTCCATGAAATGAACGTGAGCTTGAAGGGTGATGCGTCAGCGTGCACCGTGAACAGCTCGCTGGTACGCCTGTCTTTGCCCCCTCTCACAGTCTCACGCACCCGGGCTCAGTTCCGTGCAGGAATGCTGAGTGGGAGTGCCAGCCTCGCTACTGGACTCTAAAGCCTTCCACCCCCTAATGGCAGGTTGTGTGTGTCTCTCACGAGGGGGAGGAATGAGGTCGCCCACAGAGGTTCTGCCATGAAAGATCTAAAGACGCACGCTGCTGAGGAGCTTGTTCCTCATGGAGCGTCCCCGAAGGCCAGAAGAATGCCGACGGTCTCTTTCAAAGCTGCCGGATGCTCTGCCGTTCTAGGCCTGAGATACGGACCTTGTGATGGCACTGTAACCCAGCGAGATTCAGGAGACATCGCCAGTGCGAGTGGCAAACCAGAAGGAAGAACCTCCAAGGCGGAGTGTCCTTTCCTGTACAAAACGGCGCCCAATGGCTGAGGCAGGGAGCATTTTCCTTCACAGAACCGGCATCCTCGTATGCCTGTGGGTTACTCTAAAGAAACGACACCGTGAGCAACCTCTTCGAAAAGGCCTTCGCAAGCGACTTGGAGACAACAGCAGCGCAGTGGAGGCACAGACCATTATCCTAGAGAGCAGCACAGTGTCTGTAGCAGCGATCGCTTCCCGGAGGATACTTAAGCCACACCGAGATTCCAGCAGGGAGTTTTGCCTTATAGCAGTACAACTCACTCAAGAAAGAGGGATGAGGTGTAGGGCTAATCTACGTGCGCTCACGCTCTGTGTCCCCGAGAAGGTTTCACGGAGCAGAATGCATCACCGACCGCTACCACGTGTGTGCACCAAAGAAGCCCTGTGCCGTGGGTGTTCTCAGGCCGACAGCGAAGACCTAGGTGTGTGCTGCACCCGCGCTCGGTGGTTCACACGTTGCATGACCCTGTGCCTTTGGAAGATGTTCAGAGCGGGTGGCACCTGCGTGCTGCGAGCGCAAGAGGTGTAGAGTGTAGAGGCCTTTCACACTGGAGGAAGGGCTTGCGTCTCATGGAGAGAACGTGTACGTCGCCTGGGAGATGGAGGCGCGCTGTTGACACCATTTCCTCTGCCCGTTTAAAACACAAGTGTTTGTACTCGATCTGGGCTGCCTGGTGAAACGCTTGGCAGTCCGCATCACCCTGAGCACCTTTCCTGAAATTTGATTCGTAGCTGGGTAAACTCGGGCTTCAGAGGCTTAGATGAGACCAAACGTGTTCAGCTTGTGGCGAAAGCCTTTGACCAGAGGCATATACGCTTGTGCTTGGGGCGAGGGCTAGGCAAGAACGTTTACACCCTGGGTTTTTATCTTTACCCTAAGCTGTCCCTTTTGGCTGCAGCAGGTGGAGAGGACTCGCGGAGAGAGAACAGCTGCGAAGTGGATGCACAGAACAGTCACCTCGATACCAGCCCCGGGGTCCCAAGCAACGATCCTTCCCCGGGGGGTACTTAACCCACCCCGGGATTCAAGCAGGGAGTTCACCTTGTCCAACTCGCACAGGAGACTGGCATGAGATGTAGGGCTCATCTACTTGCGTTCACACTACGTGGCCCGGAGAAGTTCTCACGGAGCCGAATCCAGCACCCTTCCTCCACCACGTGTGTACACAAAGGAGCGCTGGGCAGTGGGTGTTCTCAAGGCCAAGAGAGAAGCCCTTGTTCTGTGCTGCACCTGCTGGGTGGTTCAAAGGTTTTCTGACCTTCCTGCTCTGGAAGCTTTTCAGAGCTGAGGCTACGCCTGGGCTGCGAAAGCAGAGAGGCGTAGAGGCCTTTCACACTGAAGGCGTGGGCCTGTTTCCCATGGAGAAAGTGTAGGTCGCCCAACCCCCACCCCCACCCCACCCCACCCCACCCCACCGCACCCCAACCCACCCCCAGCTGGAGGCGTGTGGGTTGACACCATTTTGTCCTGCCCATGGAAAATACAAAGAGGCGTACACGATTTGGGCTGTCTGGTGAGAGAATTTTGAATCGGCGGCACCCTGAGTACCTTTCCCGAAGTTTGCTTCCTAGCTGGTTAAACTCGGCATTCAGAGTTGAGATGAGAACAAACTTGCTCCGTGTGCGGCGAAGTGCCCTGATGCCCTGCCCTAAATGTTTGAGCTTCTGGCCAGCGTCACGCAAGTACTTTGACACGTAGGAGTCTCACTTTTACTCCAAGCTGTCCCTGTTGGCTGAAACAGTCGGCGTGTCTGTATCGCAGCCTGGGAGGCCGGGCATCGGGGGAGCCTGCCAAGTGACTGGCTTCCATTTATAGCTAACTGAGAAACTGCATCGAAGATTTCGGGAGCATCTTACAGGGAATGGTTGCAGTTGGGAATTGGAGACTCTGCTGGCAAACGTCAGCAGCTCCTCTCCCTCGGAGGGCTCTTGGTGTGCCGACTCCTAACAGCCAGCACGGTCCCCAGCTCGTGAATGGTCCCATTGCGAGCCGGTCTCGTCCGTGAAAGAGCCACGTGAGCCTGAGCTCCAACAGTCGGGCTCCACACCTGGAGCCTTTGGGACAGGGCAGTCCTGAGCCGATGTGCCCACCAGGGGACGCGACCAAAGTTTACGTACCACAGGAAAGCGCATCAAGGGCTCGTGTTCTCTCCATGAAATAAACGTGAGCTTGAAGGGTATTGCGTCAGCGTGCACCGTGAACAGCTCGCTGGTACGCCTGTCTTTGCCCCCTCTCACGGTCTCACGTACCCGGGCTCAGTTCCGTGCAGGAATGCTGAGTGGGAGCGCCAGCCTCGCTTCTGGACTCTAAAGCCTTCCACTCCCTAATGGCAGGTTGTGTGTGTCTCTCACGTGGGGGGAGGAATGAGGTCGCCCACAGAGGTTCTGCCATGAAAGATCTAAAGACGCACGCTGCTGAGGAGCTTGTTCCTCATGGAGTGTCCCGGAAGGCCAGAAGAATGCCGACAGTCTCTTTCAAAGCTGCCGGACGCTCTGCCATTCTAGGCCTGAGATACGGACCTTGTGATGGCACTGTAACCCCGCGAGATTCAGGAGACATCGCCAGTGCGAGTGGCAATCCGGAAGGAAGAACCTCCAAGGCGGAGTGTCCTTTCCTGTACAAAACGGCGCCCAAGTGGCTGAGGCAGGGAGCATTTTCCTTCACAGAACCGGCATCCTCGTATGCCTGTGGGTTACTCTAAAGAAACGACACTGTGAGCAACCTCTTCGAAAAGGCCTTCGCAAGCGACTTGGAGACAACAGCAGCGCAGTGGAGGCACAGACCATTATCCTAGAGAGCAGCACAGTGTCTCTAGCAGCGATCGCTTCCCGGCGGATACTTAAGCCACACCGAGATTCCAGCAGGGAGATTTGCCTTATAGCAGTACAACTCACACAAGAAAGATGGATGAGGTGTAGGGCTAATCTACGTGCGCTCATGCTCTGTGTCCCCGAGAAGGTTTCACGGAGCAGAATGCATCACCGACCGCTACCACGTGTGTGCACCAAAGAAGCCCTGTGCCGTGGGTGTTCTCAGGCCGACAGCAAAGACCTAGGTGTGTGCTGCACCCGCGCTCGGTGGTTCACACGTTGCGTGACCCTGTGCTTTTGGGAGATGTTCAGAGCGGGTGGCACCTGCGTGCTGCGAGCGCAAGAGGTGTAGAGTGTAGAGGCCTTTCACACTGGAGGAAGGGCTTGCGTCTCATGGAGAAAACGTGTACGTCGCCCGGGAGATGGAGGCGCGCTCTTGACACCATTTCCTCTGCCCGTTTAAAACACAAGTGTTTGTACTCGATCTGGGCCGCCTGGTGAAACGCTTGGCAGTCCGCATCACCCTGAGCACCTTTCCTGAAGTTTGATTCGTAGCTGCGTAAACTCGGGCTTCAGAGGCTTAGATGAGACCAAACGTGTTCAGCTTGTGGCGAAAGCCTTTGACCAGAGGCATATACGCTTGTGCTTGGGGCGAGGGCTAGGCAAGAACGTTTACACCCTGGGTTTTTATCTTTACCCTAAGCTGTCCCTTTTGGCTGCAGCAGGCGGAGAAAACCCGCGGAGAGAGAACAGCTGCGAAGTGGATGCACAGAACAGTCACCTCGATACCAGCCCCGGGGTCCCAAGCAACGATCCTTCCCCGGAGGGTACTTAACCCACCCCGTGATTCAAGCAGGGAGTTCGCCTTGTCCAACTCGCACAGGAGACTGGCATGAGATGTAGGGCTCATCTACTTGCGTTCACACTACGTGGCCCGGAGAAGTTCTCACGGAGCCGAATCCAGCACCCTTCCTCCACCACGTGTGTACACAAAGGAGTGCTGGGCAGTGGGTGTACTCAAGGCCAAGAGAGAAGCCCTTGTTCTGTGCTGCACCTGCTTGGTGGTTCAAAGGTTTTCTGACCTTCCTGCTCTGGAAGCTTTTCAGAGCTGAGGCTACGCCTGGGCTGTGAAAGCAGAGAGGCATAGAGGCCTTTCACACAGAAGGCGTGGGCCTGTTTCCGATGGAGAAATTGTACGTCGCCCAACCCCCACCCCCACCCCACCCCACCCCACCCCACCACACCCCAACCCACCCCCAGCTGGAGGTGTGCGGGTTGACACCATTTTGTCCTGCCCATGGAAAATACAAAGAGGCGTACACGATTTGGGCTGTCTGGTGAGAGAATTTTAAATCGGCGGCACCCTGAGTACCTTTCCCGAAGTTTGCTTCCTAGCTGGTTAAACTCGGCATTCAGAGGCGAGATGAGAACAAACTTGCTCCGCGTGCGGCGAAGGGCCCTGATGCCCTGCACTAAATGTTTGAGCTTCTGGCCAGCGTCACGCAAGTACTTTGACACGTAGGAGTCTCACGTTTACTCCAAGCTGTCCCTGTTGGCTGAAGCAGTCGGCGTGTCTGTATCACAGCCTGGGAGGCCGGGCGTTGGGGGAGTCTGCCAAGTGACTGGCCTCCATTTATAGCTAACTGAGAAACTGTGTCGAAGCTTTCGGGAGCCTCTTACAGGGAATGGTTGCAGTTGGGAATTGGAGACTGTGCTGGCAAACGTCAGCAGCTCCTCTCCCTCGGAGGGCTCTTGGTGTGCCGACTCCTAACAGCCAGCACGGTCCCCAGCTCGTGAACGGTCCCATTGCGAGCCGGTCTCGTCCGTGAAAGAGCCACGTGAGGCTGAGCTCCAACAGTCGGGCTCCACATCTGGAGCCTTTGGGACAGGGCAGTCCTGAGCCGATGTGCCCACCAGGGGACACGAACAAAGTTTACGTACCACAGGAAAGCGCATCAAGGCCTCGTGTTCTCTCCATGAAATGAACGTGAGCTTGAAGGGTGATGCGTCAGCGTGCACCGTGAACAGCTCGCTGGTACGCCTGTCTTTGCCCCCTCTCACAGTCTCACGCACCCGGGCTCAGTTCCGTGCAGGAATGCTGAGTGGGAGTGCCAGCCTCGCTACTGGACTCTAAAGCCTTCCACCCCCTAATGGCAGGTTGTGTGTGTCTCTCACGAGGGGGAGGAATGAGGTCGCCCACAGAGGTTCTGCCATGAAAGATCTAAAGACGCACGCTGCTGAGGAGCTTGTTCCTCATGGAGCGTCCCCGAAGGCCAGAAGAATGCCGACGGTCTCTTTCAAAGCTGCCGGATGCTCTGCCGTTCTAGGCCTGAGATACGGACCTTGTGATGGCACTGTAACCCAGCGAGATTCAGGAGACATCGCCAGTGCGAGTGGCAAACCAGAAGGAAGAACCTCCAAGGCGGAGTGTCCTTTCCTGTACAAAACGGCGCCCAATGGCTGAGGCAGGGAGCATTTTCCTTCACAGAACCGGCATCCTCGTATGCCTGTGGGTTACTCTAAAGAAACGACACCGTGAGCAACCTCTTCGAAAAGGCCTTCGCAAGCGACTTGGAGACAACAGCAGCGCAGTGGAGGCACAGACCATTATCCTAGAGAGCAGCACAGTGTCTGTAGCAGTGATCGCTTCCCGGAGGATACTTAAGCCACACCGAGATTCCAGCAGGGAGTTTTGCCTTATAGCAGTACAACTCACTCAAGAAAGAGGGATGAGGTGTAGGGCTAATCTACGTGCGCTCACGCTCTGTGTCCCCGAGAAGGTTTCACGGAGCAGAATGCATCACCGACCGCTACCACGTGTGTGCACCAAAGAAGCCCTGTGCCGTGGGTGTTCTCAGGCCGACAGCGAAGACCTAGGTGTGTGCTGCACCCGCGCTCGGTGGTTCACACGTTGCATGACCCTGTGCCTTTGGAAGATGTTCAGAGCGGGTGGCACCTGCGTGCTGCGAGCGCAAGAGGTGTAGAGTGTAGAGGCCTTTCACACTGGAGGAAGGGCTTGCGTCTCATGGAGAGAACGTGTACGTCGCCTGGGAGATGGAGGCGCGCTGTTGACACCATTTCCTCTGCCCGTTTAAAACACAAGTGTTTGTACTCGATCTGGGCTGCCTGGTGAAACGCTTGGCAGTCCGCATCACCCTGAGCACCTTTCCTGAAATTTGATTCGTAGCTGGGTAAACTCGGGCTTCAGAGGCTTAGATGAGACCAAACGTGTTCAGCTTGTGGCGAAAGCCTTTGACCAGAGGCATATACGCTTGTGCTTGGGGCGAGGGCTAGGCAAGAACGTTTACACCCTGGGTTTTTATCTTTACCCTAAGCTGTCCCTTTTGGCTGCAGCAGGTGGAGAGGACTCGCGGAGAGAGAACAGCTGCGAAGTGGATGCACAGAACAGTCACCTCGATACCAGCCCCGGGGTCCCAAGCAACGATCCTTCCCCGGGGGGTACTTAACCCACCCCGGGATTCAAGCAGGGAGTTCACCTTGTCCAACTCGCACAGGAGACTGGCATGAGATGTAGGGCTCATCTACTTGCGTTCACACTACGTGGCCCGGAGAAGTTCTCACGGAGCCGAATCCAGCACCCTTCCTCCACCACGTGTGTACACAAAGGAGCGCTGGGCAGTGGGTGTTCTCAAGGCCAAGAGAGAAGCCCTTGTTCTGTGCTGCACCTGCTGGGTGGTTCAAAGGTTTTCTGACCTTCCTGCTCTGGAAGCTTTTCAGAGCTGAGGCTACGCCTGGGCTGCGAAAGCAGAGAGGCGTAGAGGCCTTTCACACTGAAGGCGTGGGCCTGTTTCCCATGGAGAAAGTGTAGGTCGCCCAACCCCCACCCCCACCCCACCCCACCCCACCCCACCGCACCCCAACCCACCCCCAGCTGGAGGCGTGTGGGTTGACACCATTTTGTCCTGCCCATGGAAAATACAAAGAGGCGTACACGATTTGGGCTGTCTGGTGAGAGAATTTTGAATCGGCGGCACCCTGAGTACCTTTCCCGAAGTTTGCTTCCTAGCTGGTTAAACTCGGCATTCAGAGTTGAGATGAGAACAAACTTGCTCCGTGTGCGGCGAAGTGCCCTGATGCCCTGCCCTAAATGTTTGAGCTTCTGGCCAGCGTCACGCAAGTACTTTGACACGTAGGAGTCTCACTTTTACTCCAAGCTGTCCCTGTTGGCTGAAACAGTCGGCGTGTCTGTATCGCAGCCTGGGAGGCCGGGCATCGGGGGAGCCTGCCAAGTGACTGGCTTCCATTTATAGCTAACTGAGAAACTGCATCGAAGATTTCGGGAGCATCTTACAGGGAATGGTTGCAGTTGGGAATTGGAGACTCTGCTGGCAAACGTCAGCAGCTCCTCTCCCTCGGAGGGCTCTTGGTGTGCCGACTCCTAACAGCCAGCACGGTCCCCAGCTCGTGAATGGTCCCATTGCGAGCCGGTCTCGTCCGTGAAAGAGCCACGTGAGCCTGAGCTCCAACAGTCGGGCTCCACACCTGGAGCCTTTGGGACAGGGCAGTCCTGAGCCGATGTGCCCACCAGGGGACGCGACCAAAGTTTACGTACCACAGGAAAGCGCATCAAGGGCTCGTGTTCTCTCCATGAAATAAACGTGAGCTTGAAGGGTATTGCGTCAGCGTGCACCGTGAACAGCTCGCTGGTACGCCTGTCTTTGCCCCCTCTCACGGTCTCACGTACCCGGGCTCAGTTCCGTGCAGGAATGCTGAGTGGGAGCGCCAGCCTCGCTTCTGGACTCTAAAGCCTTCCACTCCCTAATGGCAGGTTGTGTGTGTCTCTCACGTGGGGGGAGGAATGAGGTCGCCCACAGAGGTTCTGCCATGAAAGATCTAAAGACGCACGCTGCTGAGGAGCTTGTTCCTCATGGAGTGTCCCGGAAGGCCAGAAGAATGCCGACAGTCTCTTTCAAAGCTGCCGGACGCTCTGCCATTCTAGGCCTGAGATACGGACCTTGTGATGGCACTGTAACCCCGCGAGATTCAGGAGACATCGCCAGTGCGAGTGGCAATCCGGAAGGAAGAACCTCCAAGGCGGAGTGTCCTTTCCTGTACAAAACGGCGCCCAAGTGGCTGAGGCAGGGAGCATTTTCCTTCACAGAACCGGCATCCTCGTATGCCTGTGGGTTACTCTAAAGAAACGACACTGTGAGCAACCTCTTCGAAAAGGCCTTCGCAAGCGACTTGGAGACAACAGCAGCGCAGTGGAGGCACAGACCATTATCCTAGAGAGCAGCACAGTGTCTCTAGCAGCGATCGCTTCCCGGCGGATACTTAAGCCACACCGAGATTCCAGCAGGGAGATTTGCCTTATAGCAGTACAACTCACACAAGAAAGATGGATGAGGTGTAGGGCTAATCTACGTGCGCTCATGCTCTGTGTCCCCGAGAAGGTTTCACGGAGCAGAATGCATCACCGACCGCTACCACGTGTGTGCACCAAAGAAGCCCTGTGCCGTGGGTGTTCTCAGGCCGACAGCAAAGACCTAGGTGTGTGCTGCACCCGCGCTCGGTGGTTCACACGTTGCGTGACCCTGTGCTTTTGGGAGATGTTCAGAGCGGGTGGCACCTGCGTGCTGCGAGCGCAAGAGGTGTAGAGTGTAGAGGCCTTTCACACTGGAGGAAGGGCTTGCGTCTCATGGAGAAAACGTGTACGTCGCCCGGGAGATGGAGGCGCGCTCTTGACACCATTTCCTCTGCCCGTTTAAAACACAAGTGTTTGTACTCGATCTGGGCCGCCTGGTGAAACGCTTGGCAGTCCGCATCACCCTGAGCACCTTTCCTGAAGTTTGATTCGTAGCTGCGTAAACTCGGGCTTCAGAGGCTTAGATGAGACCAAACGTGTTCAGCTTGTGGCGAAAGCCTTTGACCAGAGGCATATACGCTTGTGCTTGGGGCGAGGGCTAGGCAAGAACGTTTACACCCTGGGTTTTTATCTTTACCCTAAGCTGTCCCTTTTGGCTGCAGCAGGCGGAGAAAACCCGCGGAGAGAGAACAGCTGCGAAGTGGATGCACAGAACAGTCACCTCGATACCAGCCCCGGGGTCCCAAGCAACGATCCTTCCCCGGAGGGTACTTAACCCACCCCGTGATTCAAGCAGGGAGTTCGCCTTGTCCAACTCGCACAGGAGACTGGCATGAGATGTAGGGCTCATCTACTTGCGTTCACACTACGTGGCCCGGAGAAGTTCTCACGGAGCCGAATCCAGCACCCTTCCTCCACCACGTGTGTACACAAAGGAGTGCTGGGCAGTGGGTGTACTCAAGGCCAAGAGAGAAGCCCTTGTTCTGTGCTGCACCTGCTTGGTGGTTCAAAGGTTTTCTGACCTTCCTGCTCTGGAAGCTTTTCAGAGCTGAGGCTACGCCTGGGCTGTGAAAGCAGAGAGGCATAGAGGCCTTTCACACAGAAGGCGTGGGCCTGTTTCCGATGGAGAAATTGTACGTCGCCCAACCCCCACCCCCACCCCACCCCACCCCACCCCACCACACCCCAACCCACCCCCAGCTGGAGGTGTGCGGGTTGACACCATTTTGTCCTGCCCATGGAAAATACAAAGAGGCGTACACGATTTGGGCTGTCTGGTGAGAGAATTTTAAATCGGCGGCACCCTGAGTACCTTTCCCGAAGTTTGCTTCCTAGCTGGTTAAACTCGGCATTCAGAGGCGAGATGAGAACAAACTTGCTCCGCGTGCGGCGAAGGGCCCTGATGCCCTGCACTAAATGTTTGAGCTTCTGGCCAGCGTCACGCAAGTACTTTGACACGTAGGAGTCTCACGTTTACTCCAAGCTGTCCCTGTTGGCTGAAGCAGTCGGCGTGTCTGTATCACAGCCTGGGAGGCCGGGCGTTGGGGGAGTCTGCCAAGTGACTGGCCTCCATTTATAGCTAACTGAGAAACTGTGTCGAAGCTTTCGGGAGCCTCTTACAGGGAATGGTTGCAGTTGGGAATTGGAGACTGTGCTGGCAAACGTCAGCAGCTCCTCTCCCTCGGAGGGCTCTTGGTGTGCCGACTCCTAACAGCCAGCACGGTCCCCAGCTCGTGAACGGTCCCATTGCGAGCCGGTCTCGTCCGTGAAAGAGCCACGTGAGGCTGAGCTCCAACAGTCGGGCTCCACATCTGGAGCCTTTGGGACAGGGCAGTCCTGAGCCGATGTGCCCACCAGGGGACACGAACAAAGTTTACGTACCACAGGAAAGCGCATCAAGGCCTCGTGTTCTCTCCATGAAATGAACGTGAGCTTGAAGGGTGATGCGTCAGCGTGCACCGTGAACAGCTCGCTGGTACGCCTGTCTTTGCCCCCTCTCACAGTCTCACGCACCCGGGCTCAGTTCCGTGCAGGAATGCTGAGTGGGAGCGCCAGCCTCGCTACTGGACTCTAAAGCCTTCCACCCCCTAATGGCAGGTTGTGTGTGTCTCTCACGAGGGGGAGGAATGAGGTCGCCCACAGAGGTTCTGCCATGAAAGATCTAAAGACGCACGCTGCTGAGGAGCTTGTTCCTCATGGAGCGTCCCCGAAGGCCAGAAGAATGCCGACGGTCTCTTTCAAAGCTGCCGGATGCTCTGCCATTCTAGGCCTGAGATACGGACCTTGTGATGGCACTGTAACCCCGCGAGATTCAGGAGACATCGCCAGTGCGAGTGGCAATCCGGAAGGAAGAACCTCCAAGGCGGAGTGTCCTTTCCTGTACAAAACGGCGCCCAAGTGGCTGAGGCAGGGAGCATTTTCCTTCACAGAACCGGCATCCTCGTATGCCTGTGGGTTACTCTAAAGAAACGACACTGTGAGCAACCTCTTCGAAAAGGCCTTCGCAAGCGACTTGGAGACAACAGCAGCGCAGTGGAGGCACAGACCATTATCCTAGAGAGCAGCACAGTGTCTCTAGCAGCGATCGCTTCCCGGCGGATACTTAAGCCACACCGAGATTCCAGCAGGGAGATTTGCCTTATAGCAGTACAACTCACACAAGAAAGATGGATGAGGTGTAGGGCTAATCTACGTGCGCTCATGCTCTGTGTCCCCGAGAAGGTTTCACGGAGCAGAATGCATCACCGACCGCTACCACGTGTGTGCACCAAAGAAGCCCTGTGCCGTGGGTGTTCTCAGGCCGACAGCAAAGACCTAGGTGTGTGCTGCACCCGCGCTCGGTGGTTCACACGTTGCGTGACCCTGTGCTTTTGGGAGATGTTCAGAGCGGGTGGCACCTGCGTGCTGCGAGCGCAAGAGGTGTAGAGTGTAGAGGCCTTTCACACTGGAGGAAGGGCTTGCGTCTCATGGAGAAAACGTGTACGTCGCCCGGGAGATGGAGGCGCGCTCTTGACACCATTTCCTCTGCCCGTTTAAAACACAAGTGTTTGTACTCGATCTGGGCCGCCTGGTGAAACGCTTGGCAGTCCGCATCACCCTGAGCACCTTTCCTGAAGTTTGATTCGTAGCTGCGTAAACTCGGGCTTCAGAGGCTTAGATGAGACCAAACGTGTTCAGCTTGTGGCGAAAGCCTTTGACCAGAGGCATATACGCTTGTGCTTGGGGCGAGGGCTAGGCAAGAACGTTTACACCCTGGGTTTTTATCTTTACCCTAAGCTGTCCCTTTTGGCTGCAGCAGGCGGAGAAAACCCGCGGAGAGAGAACAGCTGCGAAGTGGATGCACAGAACAGTCACCTCGATACCAGCCCCGGGGTCCCAAGCAACGATCCTTCCCCGGAGGGTACTTAACCCACCCCGTGATTCAAGCAGGGAGTTCGCCTTGTCCAACTCGCACAGGAGACTGGCATGAGATGTAGGGCTCATCTACTTGCGTTCACACTACGTGGCCCGGAGAAGTTCTCACGGAGCCGAATCCAGCACCCTTCCTCCACCACGTGTGTACACAAAGGAGTGCTGGGCAGTGGGTGTACTCAAGGCCAAGAGAGAAGCCCTTGTTCTGTGCTGCACCTGCTTGGTGGTTCAAAGGTTTTCTGACCTTCCTGCTCTGGAAGCTTTTCAGAGCTGAGGCTACGCCTGGGCTGTGAAAGCAGAGAGGCATAGAGGCCTTTCACACAGAAGGCGTGGGCCTGTTTCCGATGGAGAAATTGTACGTCGCCCAACCCCCACCCCCACCCCACCCCACCCCACCCCACCACACCCCAACCCACCCCCAGCTGGAGGTGTGCGGGTTGACACCATTTTGTCCTGCCCATGGAAAATACAAAGAGGCGTACACGATTTGGGCTGTCTGGTGAGAGAATTTTAAATCGGCGGCACCCTGAGTACCTTTCCCGAAGTTTGCTTCCTAGCTGGTTAAACTCGGCATTCAGAGGCGAGATGAGAACAAACTTGCTCCGCGTGCGGCGAAGGGCCCTGATGCCCTGCACTAAATGTTTGAGCTTCTGGCCAGCATCACGCAAGTACTTTGACACGTAGGAGTCTCACGTTTACTCCAAGCTGTCCCTGTTGGCTGAAGCAGTCGGCGTGTCTGTATCACAGCCTGGGAGGCCGGGCGTTGGGGGAGTCTGCCAAGTGACTGGCCTCCATTTATAGCTAACTGAGAAACTGTGTCGAAGCTTTCGGGAGCCTCTTACAGGGAATGGTTGCAGTTGGGAATTGGAGACTGTGCTGGCAAACGTCAGCAGCTCCTCTCCCTCGGAGGGCTCTTGGTGTGCCGACTCCTAACAGCCAGCACGGTCCCCAGCTCGTGAACGGTCCCATTGCGAGCCGGTCTCGTCCGTGAAAGAGCCACGTGAGGCTGAGCTCCAACAGTCGGGCTCCACATCTGGAGCCTTTGGGACAGGGCAGTCCTGAGCCGATGTGCCCACCAGGGGACACGAACAAAGTTTACGTACCACAGGAAAGCGCATCAAGGCCTCGTGTTCTCTCCATGAAATGAACGTGAGCTTGAAGGGTGATGCGTCAGCGTGCACCGTGAACAGCTCGCTGGTACGCCTGTCTTTGCCCCCTCTCACAGTCTCACGCACCCGGGCTCAGTTCCGTGCAGGAATGCTGAGTGGGAGTGCCAGCCTCGCTACTGGACTCTAAAGCCTTCCACCCCCTAATGGCAGGTTGTGTGTGTCTCTCACGAGGGGGAGGAATGAGGTCGCCCACAGAGGTTCTGCCATGAAAGATCTAAAGACGCACGCTGCTGAGGAGCTTGTTCCTCATGGAGCGTCCCCGAAGGCCAGAAGAATGCCGACGGTCTCTTTCAAAGCTGCCGGATGCTCTGCCGTTCTAGGCCTGAGATACGGACCTTGTGATGGCACTGTAACCCAGCGAGATTCAGGAGACATCGCCAGTGCGAGTGGCAAACCAGAAGGAAGAAACTCCAAGGCGGAGTGTCCTTTCCTGTACAAAACGGCGCCCAATGGCTGAGGCAGGGAGCATTTTCCTTCACAGAACCGGCATCCTCGTATGCCTGTGGGTTACTCTAAAGAAACGACACTGTGAGCAACCTCTTCGAAAAGGCCTTCGCAAGCGACTTGGAGACAACAGCAGCGCAGTGGAGGCACAGACCATTATCCTAGAGAGCAGCACAGTGTCTGTAGCAGTGATCGCTTCCCGGAGGATACTTAAGCCACACCGAGATTCCAGCAGGGAGTTTTGCCTTATAGCAGTACAACTCACTCAAGAAAGAGGGATGAGGTGTAGGGCTAATCTACGTGCGCTCACGCTCTGTGTCCCCGAGAAGGTTTCACGGAGCAGAATGCATCACCGACCGCTACCACGTGTGTGCACCAAAGAAGCCCTGTGCCGTGGGTGTTCTCAGGCCGACAGCGAAGACCTAGGTGTGTGCTGCACCCGCGCTCGGTGGTTCACACGTTGCATGACCCTGTGCCTTTGGAAGATGTTCAGAGCGGGTGGCACCTGCGTGCTGCGAGCGCAAGAGGTGTAGAGTGTAGAGGCCTTTCACACTGGAGGAAGGGCTTGCGTCTCATGGAGAGAACGTGTACGTCGACTGGGAGATGGAGGCGCGCTGTTGACACCATTTCCTCTGCCCGTTTAAAACACAAGTGTTTGTACTCGATCTGGGCTGCCTGGTGAAACGCTTGGCAGTCCGCATCACCCTGAGCACCTTTCCTGAAATTTGATTCGTAGCTGGGTAAACTCGGGCTTCAGAGGCTTAGATGAGACCAAACGTGTTCAGCTTGTGGCGAAAGCCTTTGACCAGAGGCATATACGCTTGTGCTTGGGGCGAGGGCTAGGCAAGAACGTTTACACCCTGGGTTTTTATCTTTACCCTAAGCTGTCCCTTTTGGCTGCAGCAGGTGGAGAGGACTCGCGGAGAGAGAACAGCTGCGAAGTGGATGCACAGAACAGTCACCTCGATACCAGCCCCGGGGTCCCAAGCAACGATCCTTCCCCGGGGGGTACTTAACCCACCCCGGGATTCAAGCAGGGAGTTCACCTTGTCCAACTCGCACAGGAGACTGGCATGAGATGTAGGGCTCATCTACTTGCGTTCACACTACGTGGCCCGGAGAAGTTCTCACGGAGCCGAATCCAGCACCCTTCCTCCACCACGTGTGTACACAAAGGAGCGCTGGGCAGTGGGTGTTCTCAAGGCCAAGAGAGAAGCCCTTGTTCTGTGCTGCACCTGCTGGGTGGTTCAAAGGTTTTCTGACCTTCCTGCTCTGGAAGATTTTCAGAGCTGAGGCTACGCCTGGGCTGCGAAAGCAGAGAGGCGTAGAGGCCTTTCACACTGAAGGCGTGGGCCTGTTTCCCATGGAGAAAGTGTAGGTCGCCCAACCCCCACCCCCACCCCACCCCACCCCACCCCACCGCACCCCAACCCACCCCCAGCTGGAGGCGTGTGGGTTGACACCATTTTGTCCTGCCCATGGAAAATACAAAGAGGCGTACACGATTTGGGCTGTCTGGTGAGAGAATTTTGAATCGGCGGCACCCTGAGTACCTTTCCCGAAGTTTGCTTCCTAGCTGGTTAAACTCGGCATTCAGAGTTGAGATGAGAACAAACTTGCTCCGTGTGCGGCGAAGTGCCCTGATGCCCTGCCCTAAATGTTTGAGCTTCTGGCCAGCGTCACGCAAGTACTTTGACACGTAGGAGTCTCACTTTTACTCCAAGCTGTCCCTGTTGGCTGAAACAGTCGGCGTGTCTGTATCGCAGCCTGGGAGGCCGGGCATCGGGGGAGCCTGCCAAGTGACTGGCTTCCATTTATAGCTAACTGAGAAACTGCATCGAAGATTTCGGGAGCATCTTACAGGGAATGGTTGCAGTTGGGAATTGGAGACTCTGCTGGCAAACGTCAGCAGCTCCTCTCCCTCGGAGGGCTCTTGGTGTGCCGACTCCTAACAGCCAGCACGGTCCCCAGCTCGTGAATGGTCCCATTGCGAGCCGGTCTCGTCCGTGAAAGAGCCACGTGAGCCTGAGCTCCAACAGTCGGGCTCCACACCTGGAGCCTTTGGGACAGGGCAGTCCTGAGCCGATGTGCCCACCAGGGGACGCGACCAAAGTTTACGTACCACAGGAAAGCGCATCAAGGCCTCGTGTTCTCTCCATGAAATAAACGTGAGCTTGAAGGGTATTGCGTCAGCGTGCACCGTGAACAGCTCGCTGGTACGCCTGTCTTTGCCCCCTCTCACGGTCTCACGTACCCGGGCTCAGTTCCGTGCAGGAATGCTGAGTGGGAGCGCCAGCCTCGCTTCTGGACTCTAAAGCCTTCCACTCCCTAATGGCAGGTTGTGTGTGTCTCTCACGTGGGGGGAGGAATGAGGTCGCCCACAGAGGTTCTGCCATGAAAGATCTAAAGACGCACGCTGCTGAGGAGCTTGTTCCTCATGGAGTGTCCCGGAAGGCCAGAAGAATGCCGACAGTCTCTTTCAAAGCTGCCGGACGCTCTGCCATTCTAGGCCTGAGATACGGACCTTGTGATGGCACTGTAACCCCGCGAGATTCAGGAGACATCGCCAGTGCGAGTGGCAATCCGGAAGGAAGAACCTCCAAGGCGGAGTGTCCTTTCCTGTACAAAACGGCGCCCAAGTGGCTGAGGCAGGGAGCATTTTCCTTCACAGAACCGGCATCCTCGTATGCCTGTGGGTTACTCTAAAGAAACGACACTGTGAGCAACCTCTTCGAAAAGGCCTTCGCAAGCGACTTGGAGACAACAGCAGCGCAGTGGAGGCACAGACCATTATCCTAGAGAGCAGCACAGTGTCTCTAGCAGCGATCGCTTCCCGGCGGATACTTAAGCCACACCGAGATTCCAGCAGGGAGATTTGCCTTATAGCAGTACAACTCACACAAGAAAGATGGATGAGGTGTAGGGCTAATCTACGTGCGCTCATGCTCTGTGTCCCCGAGAAGGTTTCACGGAGCAGAATGCATCACCGACCGCTACCACGTGTGTGCACCAAAGAAGCCCTGTGCCGTGGGTGTTCTCAGGCCGACAGCAAAGACCTAGGTGTGTGCTGCACCCGCGCTCGGTGGTTCACACGTTGCGTGACCCTGTGCTTTTGGGAGATGTTCAGAGCGGGTGGCACCTGCGTGCTGCGAGCGCAAGAGGTGTAGAGTGTAGAGGCCTTTCACACTGGAGGAAGGGCTTGCGTCTCATGGAGAAAACGTGTACGTCGCCCGGGAAATGGAGGCGCGCTCTTGACACCATTTCCTCTGCCCGTTTAAAACACAAGTGTTTGTACTCGATCTGGGCCGCCTGGTGAAACGCTTGGCAGTCCGCATCACCCTGAGCACCTTTCCTGAAGTTTGATTCGTAGCTGCGTAAACTCGGGCTTCAGAGGCTTAGATGAGACCAAACGTGTTCAGCTTGTGGCGAAAGCCTTTGACCAGAGGCATATACGCTTGTGCTTGGGGCGAGGGCTAGGCAAGAACGTTTACACCCTGGGTTTTTATCTTTACCCTAAGCTGTCCCTTTTGGCTGCAGCAGGCGGAGAAAACCCGCGGAGAGAGAACAGCTGCGAAGTGGATGCACAGAACAGTCACCTCGATACCAGCCCCGGGGTCCCAAGCAACGATCCTTCCCCGGAGGGTACTTAACCCACCCCGTGATTCAAGCAGGGAGTTCGCCTTGTCCAACTCGCACAGGAGACTGGCATGAGATGTAGGGCTCATCTACTTGCGTTCACACTACGTGGCCCGGAGAAGTTCTCACGGAGCCGAATCCAGCACCCTTCCTCCACCACGTGTGTACACAAAGGAGTGCTGGGCAGTGGGTGTACTCAAGGCCAAGAGAGAAGCCCTTGTTCTGTGCTGCACCTGCTGGGTGGTTCAAAGGTTTTCTGACCTTCCTGCTCTGGAAGCTTTTCAGAGCTGAGGCTACGCCTGGGCTGTGAAAGCAGAGAGGCATAGAGGCCTTTCACGCAGAAGGCGTGGGCCTGTTTCCGATGGAGAAAGTGTACGTCGCCCAACCCCCACCCCCACCCCACCCCACCCCACCCCACCACACCCCAACCCACCCCCAGCTGGAGGTGTGCGGGTTGACACCATTTTGTCCTGCCCATGGAAAATACAAAGAGGCGTACACGATTTGGGCTGTCTGGTGAGAGAATTTTAAATCGGCGGCACCCTGAGTACCTTTCCCGAAGTTTGCTTCCTAGCTGGTTAAACTCGGCATTCAGAGGCGAGATGAGAACAAACTTGCTCCGCGTGCGGCGAAGGGCCCTGATGCCCTGCCCTAAATGTTTGAGCTTCTGGCCAGCGTCACGCAAGTACTTTGACACGTAGGAGTCTCACGTTTACTCCAAGCTGTCCCTGTTGGCTGAAGCAGTCGGCGTGTCTGTATCACAGCCTGGGAGGCCGGGCGTTGGGGGAGTCTGCCAAGTGACTGGCCTCCATTTATAGCTAACTGAGAAACTGTGTCGAAGCTTTCGGGAGCCTCTTACAGGGAATGGTTGCAGTTGGGAATTGGAGACTGTGCTGGCAAACGTCAGCAGCTCCTCTCCCTCGGAGGGCTCTTGGTGTGCCGACTCCTAACAGCCAGCATGGTCCCCAGCTCGTGAACGGTCCCATTGCGAGCCGGTCTCGTCCGTGAAAGAGCCACGTGAGGCTGAGCTCCAACAGTCGGGCTCCACATCTGGAGCCTTTGGGACAGGGCAGTCCTGAGCCGATGTGCCCACCAGGGGACACGAACAAAGTTTACGTACCACAGGAAAGCGCATCAAGGCCTCGTGTTCTCTCCATGAAATGAACGTGAGCTTGAAGGGTGATGCGTCAGCGTGCACCGTGAACAGCTCGCTGGTACGCCTGTCTTTGCCCCCTCTCACAGTCTCACGCACCCGGGCTCAGTTCCGTGCAGGAATGCTGAGTGGGAGCGCCAGCCTCGCTACTGGACTCTAAAGCCTTCCACCCCCTAATGGCAGGTTGTGTGTGTCTCTCACGAGGGGGAGGAATGAGGTCGCCCACAGAGGTTCTGCCATGAAAGATCTAAAGACGCACGCTGCTGAGGAGCTTGTTCCTCATGGAGCGTCCCCGAAGGCCAGAAGAATGCCGACGGTCTCTTTCAAAGCTGCCGGATGCTCTGCCGTTCTAGGCCTGAGATACGGACCTTGTGATGGCACTGTAACCCAGCGAGATTCAGGAGACATCGCCAGTGCGAGTGGCAAACCAGAAGGAAGAACCTCCAAGGCGGAGTGTCCTTTCCTGTACAAAACGGCGCCCAAGTGGCTGAGGCAGGGAGCATTTTCCTTCACAGAACCGGCATCCTCGTATGCCTGTGGGTTACTCTAAAGAAACGACACTGTGAGCAACCTCTTCGAAAAGGCCTTCGCAAGCGACTTGGAGACAACAGCAGCGCAGTGGAGGCACAGACCATTATCCTAGAGAGCAGCACAGTGTCTGTAGCAGCGATCACTTCCCGGAGGATACTTAAGCCACACCGAGATTCCAGCAGGGAGTTTTGCCTTATAGCAGTACAACTCACTCAAGAAAGAGGGATGAGGTGTAGGGCTAATCTACGTGCGCTCACGCTCTGTGTCCCCGAGAAGGTTTCACGGAGCAGAATGCATCACCGACCGCTACCACATGTGTGCACTAAAGAAGCCCTGTGCCGTGGGTGTTCTCAGGCCGACAGCAAAGACCTAGGTGTGTGCTGCACCCGCGCTCGGTGGTTCACACGTTGCGTGACCCTGTGCTTTTGGGAGATGTTCAGAGCGGGTGGCACCTGCGTGCTGCGAGCGCAAGAGGTGTAGAGTGTAGAGGCCTTTCACACTGGAGGAAGGGCTTGCGTCTCATGGAGAAAACGTGTATGTCGCCCGGGAGATGGAGGCGCGCTCTTGACACCATTTCCTCTGCCCGTTTAAAACACAAGTGTTTGTACTCGATCTGGGCTGCCTGGTGAAACGCTTGGCAGTCCGCATCACCCTGAGCACCTTTCCTGAAGTTTGATTCGTAGCTGCGTAAACTCGGGCTTCAGAGGCTTAGATGAGACCAAACGTGTTCAGCTTGTGGCGAAAGCCTTTGACCAGAGGCATATACGCTTGTGCTTGGGGCGAGGGCTAGGCAAGAACGTTTACACCCTGGGTTTTTATCTTTACCCTAAGCTGTCCCTTTTGGCTGCAGCAGGCGGAGAAAACCCGCGGAGAGAGAACAGCTGCGAAGTGGATGCACAGAACAGTCACCTCGATACCAGCCCCGGGGTCCCAAGCAACGATCCTTCCCCGGAGGGTACTTAACCCACCCCGGGATTCAAGCAGGGAGTTCGCCTTGTCCAACTCGCACAGGAGACTGGCATGAGATGTAGGGCTCATCTACTTGCGTTCACACTACGTGGCCCGGAGAAGTTCTCACGGAGCCGAATGCAGCACCCTTCCTGAACCACGTGTGTACACTAAGGAGCGCTGGGCAGTGGGTGTTATCAAGGCCAAGGGAGAGGCCCTTGTTCTGTGCTGCACCTGCTGGGTGGTTCAAAGGTTTTCTGACCTTCCTGCTCTGGAAGCTTTTCAGAGCTGAGGCTACGCCTGGGCTGCGAAAGCAGAGAGGCGTAGAGGCCTTTCACACTGAAGGCATGGGCCTGTTTCCCATGAAGACAGTGTACGTGGCCCAACCCCCACCCCCACCCCACCCCACCCCACCCCACTCCACCCCACCCCAACCCACCCCCAGCTGGAGGCGTGCGGGTTGACACCATTTTGTCCTGCCCATGGAAAATACAAAGAGGCGTATACGATTTGGGCTGTCTGGTGAGAGAATTTTGAATCGGCGGCACCCTGAGTACCTTTCCCGAAGTTTGCTTCCTAGCTGGTTAAACTCGGCATTCAGAGGCGAGATGAGAACAAACTTGCTCCGTGTGCGGCGAAGTGCCCTGATGCCCTGCCCTAAATGTTTGAGCTTCTGGCCAGCGTCACGCAAGTACTTTGACACGTAGGAGTCTCACTTTTACTCCAAGCTGGCCCTGTTGGCTGAAGCAGTCGGCGTGTCTGTATCGCAGCCTGGGAGGCCGGGCATTGGGGGACTCTGCCAAGTGACTGGACTCCATTTATAGCTAACTGAGAAACTGCGTCGAAGCTTTCGGGAGCCTCTTACAGGGAATGGTTGCAGTTCGGAATTGGAGACTGTGCTGGCAAACGTCAGCAGCTCCTCTCCCTCGGAGGGCTCTTGGTGTGCCCACTCCTAACAGCCAGCACGGTCCCCAGCTCGTGAACGGTCCCATTGCGAGCCGGTCTCCTCCGTGAAAGAGCCACGTGAGGCTGAGCTCCAACAGTCGGGCTCCACACCTGGAGCCTTTGGGACAGGGCAGTCCTGAGCGGATGTGCCCACCAGGGGACGCGACCAAAGTTTACGTACCACAGGAAAGCGCATCAAGGCCTCGTGTTCTCTCCATGAAATGAACGTGAGCTTGAAGGGTGATGCGTCAGCATGCACCGTGAACAGCTCGCTGGTACGCCTGTCTTTGCCCCCTCTCACGGTCTCATGCACCCGGGCTCAGTTCCGTGCAGGAATGCTGAGTGGGAGCGCCAGCCTCGCTTCTGGACTCTAAAGCCTTCCACCCCCTAATGGCAGGTTGTGTGTGTCTCTCACGGGGGGGAGGAATGAGGTCACCCACAGAGGTTCTGCCATGAAAGATCTAAAGACGCACGATGCTGAGGAGCTTGTTCCTCATGGAGCGTCCCCGAAGGCCAGAAGAATGCCGACGGTCTCTTTCAAGGCTGCCGGACGCTCTGCAGTTCTAGGCCTGAGATACGGACCTTGTGACGGCACTGTAACCCTGCGAGATTGAGGAGACATCGCCAGTGCTAGTGGCAATCCGGAAGGAAGAACCTTCAAGGCGGAGTGTCCTTTCCTGTACAAAACGGCGCCCAAGTGGCTGAGGCAGGGAGCATTTTCCTTCACAGAACCGGCATCCTCGTATGCCTGTGGGTTACTCTAAAGAAACGACACTGTGAGCAACCTCTTCGAAAAGGCCTTCGCAAGCGACTTGGAGACAACAGCAGCGCAGTGGAGGCACAGACCATTATCCTAGAGAGCAGCACAGTGTCTGTAGCAGCGATCACTTCCCGGAGGATACTTAAGCCACACCGAGATTCCAGCAGGGAGTTTTGCCTTATAGCAGTACAACTCACTCAAGAAAGAGGGATGAGGTGTAGGGCTAATCTACGTGCGCTCACGCTCTGTGTCCCCGAGAAGGTTTCACGGAGCAGAATGCATCACCGACCGCTACCACGTGTGTGCACCAAAGAAGCCCTGTGCCGTGGGTGTTCTCAGGCCGACAGCGAAGACCTAGGTGTGTGCTGCACCCGCGCTCGGTGGTTCACACGTTGCGTGACCCCTGTGCCTTTGGAAGATGTTCAGAGCGGGTGGCACCTGCGTGCTGCGAGCGCAAGAGGTGTAGAGTGTAGAGGCCTTTCACACTGGAGGAAGGGCTTGCGTCTCATGGAGAGAACGTGTACGTCGCCCGGGAGATGGAGGCGCGCTCTTGACACCATTTCCTCTGCCCATTTAAAACACAAGTGTTTGTACTCGATCTGGGCTGCCTGGTGAAACGCTTGGCAGTCCGCATCACCCTGAGCACCTTTCCTGAAGTTTGATTCGTAGCTGGGTAAACAAGGGCTTCAGAGGCTTAGATGAGACCAAACGTGTTCAGCTTGTGGCGAAAGCCTTTGACCAGAGGCATATACGCTTGTGCTTGGGGCGAGGGCTAGAAAGGAACGTTTACACCCTGGGTTTTTATCTTTACCCTAAGCTGTCCCTTTTGGCTGCAGCAGGCGGAGAGAACCCGCGGAGAGAGAACAGCTGCGAAGTGGATGCACAGAACAGTCACCTCGATACCAGCCCCGGGGTCCCAAGCAACGATCCTTCCCCGGAGGGTACTTAACCCACACCGGGATTCAAGCAGGGAGTTCGCCTTGTCCAACTCGCACAGGAGACTGGCATGAGATGTAGGGCTCATCTACTTGCGTTCACACTACGTGGCCCGGAGAAGTTCTCACGGAGCCGAATGCAGCACCCTTCCTCCACCACGTGTGTACACTAAGGAGCGCTGGGCAGTGGGTGTTATCAAGGCCAAGGGAGAGGCCCTTGTTCTGTGCTGCACCTGCTGTGTGGTTCAAAGGTTTTCTGACCTTCCTGCTCTGGAAGCTTTTCAGAGCTGAGGCTACGCCTGGGCTGCGAAAGCAGAGAGGCGTAGAGGCCTTTCACACTGAAGGCATGGGCCTGTTTCCCATGGAGACAGTGTACGTGGCCCAACCCCCACCCCCACCCCACCCCACCCCACCACACCCCACCCCACCCCAACCCACCCCCAGCTGGAGGCGTGCGGGTTGACACCATTTTGTCCTGCCCATGGAAAATACAAAGAGGCGTATACGATTTGGGCTGTCTGGTGAGAGAATTTTGAATCGGCAGCACCCTGAGTACCTTTCCCGAAGTTTGCTTCCTAGCTGGTTAAACTCGGCATTCCGAGTCGAGATGAGAACAAACTTGCTCCGTGTGCGGCGAAGTTCCCTGATGCCCTGCCCTAAATGTTTGAGCTTCTGGCCAGCGTCACGCAAGTACTTTGACACGTAGGAGTCTCCCTTTTACTCCAAGCTGTCCCTGTTGGCTGAAGCAGTCGGCGTGTCTGTATCGCAGCCTGGGAGGCCGGGCATTGGGGGAGTCTGCCAAGTGACTGGACTCCATTTATAGCTAACTGAGAAACTGCGTCGAAGATTTCGGGAGCCTCTTACAGGGAATGGTTGCAGTTCGGAATTGGAGACTGTGCTGGCAAACGTCAGCAGCTCCTCTCCCTCGGAGGGCTCTTGGTGTGCCGACTCCTAACAGCCAGCACGGTCCCCAGCTCGTGAACGGTCCCATTGCGAGCCGGTCTCGTCCGTGAAAGAGCCACGTGAGGCTGAGCTCCAACAGTCGGGCTCCACACCTGGAGCCTTTGGGACAGAGCAGTCCTGAGCGGATGTGCCCACCAGGGGACGCGACCAAAGTTTACGTACCACAGGAAAGCGCATCAAGGCCTCGTGTTCTCTCCATGAAATGAACGTGAGCTTGAAGGGTGATGCGTCAGCATGCACCGTGAACAGCTCGCTGGTACGCCTGTCTTTGCCCCCTCTCACGGTCTCATGCACCCGGGCTCAGTTCCGTGCAGGAATGCTGAGTGGGAGCGCCAGCCTCGCTTCTGGACTCTAAAGCCTTCCACGCCCTAATGGCAGGTTGTGTGTGTCTCTCACGGGGGGGAGGAATGAGGTCACCCACAGAGGTTCTGCCATGAAAGATCTAAAGACGCACGATGCTGAGGAGCTTGTTCCTCATGGAGCGTCCCCGAAGGCCAGAAGAATGCCGACGGTCTCTTTCAAGGCTGCCGGACGCTCTGCAGTTCTAGGCCTGAGATACGGACCTTGTGACGGCACTGTAACCCTGCGAGATTGAGGAGACATCGCCAGTGCGAGTGGCAATCCAGAAGGAAGAACCTTCAAGGCGGAGTGTCCTTTCCTGTACAAAACGGCGCCCAAGTGGCTGAGGCAGGGAGCATTTTCCTTCACAGAACCGGCATCCTCATATGCCTGTGGGTTACTCTAAAGAAACGACACTGTGAGCAACCTCTTCGAAAAGGCCTTCGCAAGCGACTTGGACACAACAGCAGCGCAGTGGAGGCACAGACCATTATCCTAGAGAGCAGCACAGTGTCTCTAGCAGCGATCGCTTCCCGGAGGATACTTAAGCCACACCGAGATTCCAGCAGGGAGTTTTGCCTTATAGCAGTACAACTCACTCAAGAAAGAGGGATGAGGTGTAGGGCTAATCTACGTGCGCTCACGCTCTGTGTCCCCGAGAAGGTTTCACGGAGCAGAATGCATCACCGACCGCTACCACGTGTGTGCACCAAAGAAGCCCTGTGCCGTGGGTGTTCTCAGGCCGACAGCGAAGACCTAGGTGTGTGCTGCACCCGCGCTCGGTGGTTCACACGTCGCGTGGCCCCTGTGCCTTTGGAAGATGTTCAGAGAGGGTGGCACTTCCGTGCTGCGAGCGCAAGAGGTGTAGAGTGTAGAGGCCTTTCACACTGGAGGAAGGGCTTGCGTCTCGTGGAGAGAACATGTACGTCGCCCGGGAGATGGAGGCACGCTCTTGACATCATTTCTTCTGCCCATTTAAAACACAAGTGTTTGTACTCGATCTGGGCTGCCTGGTGAAACGCTTGGCAGTCCGCATCACCCTGAGCACCTTTCCTGAAGTTTGATTCGTAGCTGGGTAAACAAGGGCTTCAGAGGCTTAGATGAGACCAAACGTGTTCAGCTTGTGGCGAAAGCCTTTGACCAGAGGCATATACGCTTGTGCTTGGGGCGAGGGCTAGAAAGGAACGTTTACACCCTGGGTTTTTATCTTTACCCTAAGCTGTCCCTTTTGGCTGCAGCAGGCGGAGAGAACCCGCGGAGAGAGAACAGCTGCGAAGTGGATGCACAGAACAGTCACCTCGATACCAGCCCCGGGGTCCCAAGCAACGATCCTTCCCCGGAGGGTACTTAACCCACACCGGGATTCAAGCAGGGAGTTCGCCTTGTCCAACTCGCACAGGAGACTGGCATGAGATGTAGGGCTCATCTACTTGCGTTCACACTACGTGGCCCGGAGAAGTTCTCACGGAGCCGAATGCAGCACCCTTCCTCCACCACGTGTGTACACTAAGGAGCGCTGGGCAGTGGGTGTTATCAAGGCCAAGGGAGAGGCCCTTGTTCTGTGCTGCACCTGCTGTGTGGTTCAAAGGTTTTCTGACCTTCCTGCTCTGGAAGCTTTTCAGAGCTGAGGCTACGCCTGGGCTGCGAAAGCAGAGAGGCGTAGAGGCCTTTCACACTGAAGGCATGGGCCTGTTTCCCATGGAGACAGTGTACGTGGCCCAACCCCCACCCCCACCCCACCCCACCCCACCACACCCCACCCCACCCCAACCCACCCCCAGCTGGAGGCGTGCGGGTTGACACCATTTTGTCCTGCCCATGGAAAATACAAAGAGGCGTATACGATTTGGGCTGTCTGGTGAGAGAATTTTGAATCGGCAGCACCCTGAGTACCTTTCCCGAAGTTTGCTTCCTAGCTGGTTAAACTCGGCATTCCGAGTCGAGATGAGAACAAACTTGCTCCGTGTGCAGCGAAGTTCCCTGATGCCCTGCCCTAAATGTTTGAGCTTCTGGCCAGCGTCACGCAAGTACTTTGACACGTAGGAGTCTCCCTTTTACTCCAAGCTGTCCCTGTTGGCTGAAGCAGTCGGCGTGTCTGTATCGCAGCCTGGGAGGCCGGGCATTGGGGGAGTCTGCCAAGTGACTGGACTCCATTTATAGCTAACTGAGAAACTGCGTCGAAGATTTCGGGAGCCTCTTACAGGGAATGGTTGCAGTTCGGAATTGGAGACTGTGCTGGCAAACGTCAGCAGCTCCTCTCCCTCGGAGGGCTCTTGGTGTGCCGACTCCTAACAGCCAGCACGGTCCCCAGCTCGTGAACGGTCCCATTGCGAGCCGGTCTCGTCCGTGAAAGAGCCACGTGAGGCTGAGCTCCAACAGTCGGGCTCCACACCTGGAGCCTTTGGGACAGAGCAGTCCTGAGCGGATGTGCCCACCAGGGGACGCGACCAAAGTTTACGTACCACAGGAAAGCGCATCAAGGCCTCGTGTTCTCTCCATGAAATGAACGTGAGCTTGAAGGGTGATGCGTCAGCATGCACCGTGAACAGCTCGCTGGTACGCCTGTCTTTGCCCCCTCTCACGGTCTCATGCACCCGGGCTCAGTTCCGTGCAGGAATGCTGAGTGGGAGCGCCAGCCTCGCTTCTGGACTCTAAAGCCTTCCACGCCCTAATGGCAGGTTGTGTGTGTCTCTCACGGGGGGGAGGAATGAGGTCACCCACAGAGGTTCTGCCATGAAAGATCTAAAGACGCACGATGCTGAGGAGCTTGTTCCTCATGGAGCGTCCCCGAAGGCCAGAAGAATGCCGACGGTCTCTTTCAAGGCTGCCGGACGCTCTGCAGTTCTAGGCCTGAGATACGGACCTTGTGACGGCACTGTAACCCTGCGAGATTGAGGAGACATCGCCAGTGCGAGTGGCAATCCAGAAGGAAGAACCTTCAAGGCGGAGTGTCCTTTCCTGTACAAAACGGCGCCCAAGTGGCTGAGGCAGGGAGCATTTTCCTTCACAGAACCGGCATCCTCATATGCCTGTGGGTTACTCTAAAGAAACGACACTGTGAGCAACCTCTTCGAAAAGGCCTTCGCAAGCGACTTGGACACAACAGCAGCGCAGTGGAGGCACAGACCATTATCCTAGAGAGCAGCACAGTGTCTCTAGCAGCGATCGCTTCCCGGAGGATACTTAAGCCACACCGAGATTCCAGCAGGGAGTTTTGCCTTATAGCAGTACAACTCACTCAAGAAAGAGGGATGAGGTGTAGGGCTAATCTACGTGCGCTCACGCTCTGTGTCCCCGAGAAGGTTTCACGGAGCAGAATGCATCACCGACCGCTACCACGTGTGTGCACCAAAGAAGCCCTGTGCCGTGGGTGTTCTCAGGCCGACAGCGAAGACCTAGGTGTGTGCTGCACCCGCGCTCGGTGGTTCACACGTCGCGTGGCCCCTGTGCCTTTGGAAGATGTTCAGAGAGGGTGGCACTTCCGTGCTGCGAGCGCAAGAGGTGTAGAGTGTAGAGGCCTTTCACACTGGAGGAAGGGCTTGCGTCTCGTGGAGAGAACATGTACGTCGCCCGGGAGATGGAGGCACGCTCTTGACATCATTTCTTCTGCCCATTTAAAACACAAGTGTTTGTACTCGATCTGGGCTGCCTGGTGAAACGCTTGGCAGTCCGCATCACCCTGAGCACCTTTACTGAAGTTTGATTCGTAGCTGGGTAAACTCGGGCTTCAGAGGCTTAGATGAGACCAAACGTCTTCAGCTTGTGGCGAAATCCTTTGACCAGAGGCATATACGCTTGTGCTTGGGGCGAGGGCTAGGCAAGAACGTTTACACCCTGGGTTTTTATCTTTAGCCTAAGCTGTCCCTTTTGGCTGCAGCAGGCGGAGAGAACCCGCAGAGAGAGAACAGCTGCGAAGTGGATGCACAGAACAGTCACCTCGATACCAGCCCCGGGGTCCCAAGCAACAATCCTTCCCCGGAGGGTACTTAACCAACCCCGGGATTTGAGCAGGGAGTTCGCCTTGTCCAACTCGCACAGGAGACTGGCATGAGATGTAGGTCTCATCTACTTGCGTTCACACTACGTGGCCCGGAGAAGTTCTCACGGAGCCGAATGCAGCACCCTTCCTCCACCACGTGTGTACACAAAGAAGCACTGGGCAGTGGGTGTTCTCAAGGCCAAGAGAGAAGCCCTTGTTCTGTGCTGCACCTGCTGGGTGGTTCAAAGGTTTTCTGACCTTCCTGCTCTGGAAGCTTTTCAGAGCTGAGGCTACGCCTGGGCTGCGAAAGCAGAGAGGCGTAGAGGCCTTTCACACTGAAGGCGTGGGCCTGTTTCCCATGGAGAAAGTGTACGTCGCCCAACCCCCACCCCCACCCCACCCACCCCACCCCAACCCACCCCCAGCTGGAGGCGTGCGGGTTGACACCATTTTGTCCTGCCCATGGAAAATACAAAGAGGCGTACACGATTTGGGCTGTCTGGTGAGAGAATTTTGAATCGGCAGCACCCTGAGTACCTTTCCCGAAGTTTGCTTCCTAGCTGGTTAAACTCGGCATTCAGAGGCGAGATGAGAACAAACTTGCTCCGCGTGCGGCGAAGTGCCCTGATGCCCTGCCCTAAATGTTTGAGCTTCTGGCCAGCGTCACGCAAGTACTTTGACACGTAGTAGTCTCACTTTTACTCCAAGCTGTCCCTGTTGCCTGAAGCAGTCGGCGTGTCTGTATCGCAGCCTGGGAGGCCGGGCGTTGGGGGAGTCTGCCAAGTGACTGGCCTCCATTTATAGCTAACTGAGAAACTGCGTCGAAGCTTTCGGGAGCCTCTTACAGGGAATGGTTGCAGTTCGGAATTGGAGACTGTGCTGGCAAACGTCAGCAGCTCCTCTCCCTCGGAGGGCTCTTGGTGTGCCGACTCCTAACAGCCAGCACGGTCCCCAGCTCGTGAACGGTCCCATTGCGAGCCGGTCTCGTCCGTGAAAGAGCTACGTGAGGCTGAGCTCCAACAGTCGGGCTCCACACCTGGAGCCTTTGGGACAGGGCAGTCCTGAGCGGATGTGCCCACCAGGGGACGCGACCAAAGTTTACGTACCACAGGAAAGCGCATCAAGGCCTCGTGTTCTCTCCATGAAATGAACGTGAGCTTGAAGGGTGATGCGTCAGCATGCACCGTGAACAGCTCGCTGGTACGCCTGTATTTGCCCCCTCTCACGGTCTCACGCACCCGGGCTCAGTTCCGTGCAGGAATGCTGAGTGGGAGCGCCAGCCTCGCTTCTGGACTCTAAAGCCTTCCACCCCCTAATGGCAGGTTGTGTGTGTCTCTCACGGGGGGGGAGGAATGAGGTCACCCACAGAGGTTCTGCCATGAAAGATCTAAAGACGCACGATGCTGAGGAGCTTGTTCCTCATGGAGCGTCCCCGAAGGCCAGAAGAATGCCGACGGTCTCTTTCAAGGCTGCCGGACGCTCTGCCGTTCTAGGCCTGAGATACGGACCTTGTGACGGCACTGTAACCCTGCGAGATTGAGGAGACATCGCCAGTGCGAGTGGCAATCCGGAAGGAAGAACCTTCAAGGCGGAGTGTCCTTTCCTGTACAAAACGGCGCCCAAGTGGCTGAGGCAGGGAGCATTTTCCTTCACAGAACCGGCATCCTCGTATGCCTGTGGGTTACTCTAAAGAAACGACACTGTGAGCAACCTCTTCGAAAAGGCCTTCGCAAGCGACTTGGAGACAACAGCAGCGCAGTGGAGGCACAGACCATTATCCTAGAGAGCAGCACAGTGTCTCTAGCAGCGATCGCTTCCCGGAGTATACTTAAGCCACACCGAGATTCCAGCAGGGAGTTTTGCCTTATAGCTGTACAACTCACTCAAGAAAGAGAGATGAGGTGTAGGGCTAATCTACGTGCGCTCACGCTCTGTGTCCCCGAGAAGGTTTCACGGAGCAGAATACATACCGACCGCTACCACGTGTGTGCACCAAAGAAGCCCTGTGCCGTGGGTGTTCTCAGGCCGACAGCGAAGACCTAGGTGTGTGCTGCACCCGCGCTCGGTGGTTCACACGTCGCGTGGCCCCTGTGCCTTTGGAAGATGTTCAGAGAGGGTGGCACCAATGTGCTGCGAGCGCAAGAGTTGTAGAGTGTAGAGGCCTTTCACACTGGAGGAAGGGCTTGCGTCTCGTGGAGAGAACATGTACGTCGCCCGGGAGATGGAGGCGCGCTCTTGACATCATTTCTTCTGCCCGTTTAAAACACAAGTGTTTGTACTCGATCTGGGCTGCCTGGTGAAACGCTTGGCAGTCCGCATCACCCTGAGCACCTTTCCTGAAGTTTGATTCGTAGCTGGGTAAACTCGGGCTTCAGAGGCTTAGATGAGACCAAACGTCTTCAGCTTGTGGCGAAATCCTTTGACCAGAGGCATATACGCTTGTGCTTGGGGCGAGGGCTAGGCAAGAACGTTTACACCCTGGGTTTTTATCTTTACCCTAAGCTGTCCCTTTTGGCTGCAGCAGGCGGAGAGAACCCGCAGAGAGAGAACAGCTGCGAAGTGGATGCACAGAACAGTCACCTCGATACCAGCCCCGGGGTCCCAAGCAACGATCCTTCCCCGGAGGGTACTTAACCCACCCCGGGATTCGAGCAGGGAGTTCGCCTTGTCCAACTCGCACAGGAGACTGGCATGAGATGTAGGGCTCATCTACTTGCGTTCACACTACGTGGCCCGGAGAAGTTCTCACGGAGCTGAATGCAGCACCCTTCCTCCACCACGTGTGTACACAAAGGAGCGCTGGGCAGTGGGTGTTCTCAAGGTCAAGAGAGAAGCCCTTGTTCTGTGCTGCACCTGCTGGGTGGTTCAAAGGTTTTCTGACCTTCCTGCTTTGGAAGCTTTTCAGAGCTGAGGCTACGCCTGGGCTGTGAAAGCAGAGAGGCGTAGAGGCCTTTCACACTGAAGGCGTGGGCCTGTTTCCCATGGAGAAAGTGTACGTCGCCCAACCCCCACCACCGCCCCACCCCACCCCAACCCACCCCCAGCTGGAGGCGTGCGGGTTGACACCATTTTGTCCTGCACATGGAAAATACAAAGAGGCGTACACGATTTGGGCTGTCTGGTGAGAGAATTTTGAATCGGCGGCACCCTGAGTACCTTTCCCGAAGTTTGCTTCCTAGCTGGTTAAACTCGGCATTCAGAGGCGAGATGAGAACAAACTTGCTGCGCATGCGGCGAAGTGCCCTGATGCCCTGCCCTAAATGTTTGAGCTTCTGGCCAGCGTCACGCAACTACTTTGACACGTAGGAGTCTCACTTTTACTCCAAGCTGTCCCTGTTGGCTGAAGCAGTCGGCGTGTCTGTATCGCCGCCTGGGAACCCGGGCGTTGGGGGAGTCTGCCAAGTGACTGGCCTCCATTTATAGCTAACTGAGAAACTGCGTCGAAGCTTTCGAGAGCCTCTTACAGGGAATGGTTGCGGTTGGGAATTGGAGACTGTGCTGGCAAACGTCAGCAGCTCCTCTCCCTCAGAGGGCTCTTGGTGTGCCGACTCCTAACAGCCAGCACAGTCCCCAGCTCGTGAACGGTCCCATTGCGAGCCGGTCTCGTCCGTGAAAGAGCCACGTGAGGCTGAGCTCCAACAGTCGGGCTCCACACATGGAGCCTTTGGGACAGGGCAGTCCTGAGCGGATGTGCCCACCGGGGGACGCGACCAAAGTTTACGTACCACAGGAAAGCGCATCAAGGCCTCGTGTTCTCTCCATGAAATGAACGTGAGCTTGAAGGGTGATGCTTCAGCGTGCACCGTGAACAGCTCGCTGGTACGCCTGTCTTTGCCCCCTCTCACGGTCTCACGCACCTGGGCTCAGTTCCGTGCAGGAATGCTGAGTGGGAGCGCCAGCCTCGCTTCTGGACTCTAAAGCCTTCCACCCCCTAATGGCAGGTTGTGTGTGTCTCTCACGTGGGGGGAGGAATGAGGTCGCCCACAGAGGTTCTGCCATGAACGATCTAAAGACGCACGCTGCTGAGGAGCTTGTTCCTCATGGAGCGTCCCCGAAGGCCAGAAGAATGCCGAAGGTCTCTTTCAAAGCTGCCGGACGCTCTGCCATTCTAGGCCTGAGATACGGACCTTGTGACGGCACTGTAACCCCGCGAGATTCAGGACACATCGCCAGTGCGAGTGGCAATCCGGAAGGAAGAACCTCCAAGGCGGAGTGTCCTTTCCTGTACAAAACGGCGCCCAAGTGGCTGAGGCAGGGAGCATTTTCCTTCACAGAACCGGCATCCTCGTATGCCTGTGGGTTACTCTAAAGAAACGACACTGTGAGCAACCTCTTCGAAAAGGCCTTCGCAAGCGACTTGGCGACAAGAGCAGCGCAGTGGAGGCACAGACCATTATCCTAGAGAGCAGCACAGTGTCTCTAGCAGCGAACGCTTCCCGGAGGATACTTAAGCCACACCGAGATTCCAGCAGGGAGTTTTGCCTTATAGCAGTACAACTCACTCAAGAAAGAGGGATGAGGTGTAGGGCTAATCTACGTGCGCTCACGCTCTGTGTCCCCGAGAAGGTTTCACGGAGCAGAATGCATCACCGACCCATACCACGTGTGTGCACCAAAGAAGCCCTGTGCCTTGGGTGTTCTCAGGCCGACAGCGAAGACCTAGGTGTGTGCTGCACCCGCGCTCGGTGGTTCACACGTCGTGTGACCCCTGTGCCTTTGGAAGATGTTCAGAGCGGGTGGCACCTGCGTGCTGCGAGCGCAAGAGTTGTAGAGTGTAGAGGTCTTTCACACTGGAGGAAGGGCTTGCGTCTCGTGGAGAGAACGTGTACGTCACCCGGGAGATGGAGGCCCGCTCTTGACACCATTTCCTCTGCCCGTTTAAAACACAAGTGTTTGTACTCGATCTGGGCTGCCTGGTGAAACGCTTGGCAGTCCACATCACCCTGAGCACCTTTCCTGAAGTTTGATTCGTAGATGGGTAAACTCGGGCTTCAGAGGCTTAGATGAGACCAAACGTGTTCAGCTTGTGGCAAAAGCCTTTGACCAGACGCATATACGCTTGTGCTTGGGGCGAGGGCTAGGCAAGAACGTTTACACCCTGGGTTTTTATCTTTACCCTAAGCTGTCCCTTTTGGCTGCAGCAGGCAGAGAGAACCCGCGGAGAGAGAACAGCTGCGAAGTGGATGCACAGAACAGTCACCTCGATACCAGTCCCGGGGTCCCAAGCAACGATCCTTCCGCGGAGGTACTTAACCCACCCAGGGATTCAAGCAGGGAGTTCGCCTTGTCCAACTCGCACAGGAGACTGGCATGAGATGTAGGGCTCATCTACTTGCGTTCAGACTACGTGGCCCGGAGAAGTTCTCACGGAGCCGAATGCAGCACCCTTCCTCCACCACGTGTGTACACAAAGGAGCGCTGGGCAGTGGGTGTTCTCAAGGCCAAGAGAGAAGCCCTTGTTCTGTGCTGCACCTGCTGGGTGGTTCAAAGGTTCTCTGACCTTCCTGCTCTGGAAGCTTTTCAGAGCTGAGGCTACGCCTGGGCTGCGAAAGCAGAGAGGCGTAGAGGCCTTTCACACTGAAGGCGTGGGCCTGTTTCCCATGGAGAAAGTGTACGTCGCCCACCACCACCCCCACCCCACCCCACCCCACCCCACCCCACCCCAACCCACCCCCAGCTGGAGGTGTGCGTGTTGACACCATTTTGTCCTGCCCATGGAAAATACAAAGAGGCGTACACGATTTGCGCTGTCTGGTGAGAGAATTTTGAATCGGCGGCACCCTGAGTACCTTTCCCGAAGTTTGCTTCCTAGCTGGTTAAACTTGGCATTCAGAGGCGAGATGAGAACAAACTTGCTCCGCATGCGGCGAAGTGCCCTGATGCCCTGCCCTAAATGTTTGAGCTTCTGGCCAGCGTCACGCAAGTACTTTGACACGTAGGAGTCTCACTTTTACTCCAAGCTGTCCCTGTTGGCTGAAGCAGTCGGCGTGTCTGTATCGCAGCCTGGGAGGCCGGGCATCGGGGGAGTCTGCCAAGTGACTGGCCTCCATTTATAGCTAACTGAGAAACTGCGTCGAAGCTTTCGGGAGCCTCTTACAGGGAATGGTTGCAGTTGGGAATTGGAGACTGTGCTGGCAAACGTCAGCAGCTCCTCTCCCTCGGAGGGCTCTTGGTGTGCCGACTCCTAACAGCCAGCACGGTCCCCAGCTCGTGAACTGTCCCATTGCGAGCCGGTCTCGTCCGTGAAAGAGCCACATGAGGCTGAGCTCCAACAGTCAGGCTCCACACCTGGAGCCTCTGGGACAGGGCAGTCCTGAGCCGATGTGCCCACCAGGGGACACGACCAAAGTTTACGTACCACAGGAAAGCGCATCAAGGCCTCGTGTTCTCTCCATGAAATGAACGTGAGCTTGAAGTGTGATGCGTCAGCGTGCACCGTGAACGGCTCACTGGTACGCCTGTCTTTGCCCCCTCTCACGGTCTCACGCACCCGGGCTCAGTTCCGTGCAGGAATGCTGATTGGGAGCGCCAGCCTCGCTTCTGGACTCTAAAGCCTTCCACCCCCTAATGGCAGGTTGTGTGTGTCTCTCACGTGGGGGGAGGAATGAGGTCACCCACAGAGGTTCTGCCATGAAAGATCTAAAGACGCACGCTGCTGAGGAGCTTGTTCCTCATGGAGCGTCCCCGAAGGCCAGAAGAATGCCGAAGGTCTCTTTCAAAGCTGCCGGACGCTCTGCCATTCGAGGCCTGAGATACGGACCTTGTGACGGCCCTGTAACCCCGCGAGATTCAGGAGACATCGCCAGTGCGAGTGGCAATCCGGAAGGAAGAACCTCCAAGGCGGAGTGTCCTTTCCTGTACAAAACGGCGCCCAAGTGGCTGAGGCAGGGAGCATTTTCCTTCACAGAACCGGCATCCTCGTATGCCTGTGGGTTACTCTAAAGAAACGACACTGTGAGCAACCTCTTCAAAAAGGCCTTCGCAAGCGACTTGGAGACAACAGCAGTGCAGTGGAGGCACAGACCATTATCCTAGAGAGCAGCACAGTGTCTCTAGCAGCGATCGCTTCCCGGAGGATACTTAAGCCACACCGAGATTCCAGCAGGGAGTTTTGCCTTATAGCAGTACAACTCACTCAAGAAAGAGGGATGAGGTGTAGGGCCAATCTACGTGCGCTCACGCTCTGTGTCCCCGAGAAGGTTTCACGGAGCAGAATGCATCACCGACCGCTACCACGTGTGTGCACCAAAGAAGCCCTGTGCCGTGGGTGTTCTGAGGCCGACAGCGAAGACGTAGGTGTGTGCTGCACCCGCGCTCAGTGGTTCACACGTTGCGTGACCCCTGTGCCTTTGGAAGATGTTCAGAGCGGGTCGCACCTGCGTGCTGCGAGCGCAAGAGGTGTAGAGTGTAGAGGCCTTTCACACTGGAGGAAGGGCTTGCGTCTCGTGGAGAGAACGTGTACGTCGCCCGGGAGATGGAGGCGCGCTCTTGACCTCATTTCCTCTGCCCGCTTAAAACACAAGTGTTTGTACTCGATCTGGGCTGCCTGGTGAAACGCTTGGCAGTCCGCATCACCCTGAGCACCTTTCCTGAAGTTTGATTCGTAGCTGGGTAAACTCGGGCTTCAGAGGCTTAGATGAGACCAAACGTGTTCAGCTTGTGGCGAAAGCCTTTGACTAGAGGCATATACGCTTGTGCTTGGGGCGAGGGCTAGGCAAGAACGTTTACACCCTGGGTTTTTATCTTTACCCTAAGCTGTCCCTTTTGGCTGCAGCAGGCGGAGAGAACCCGCGGAGAGAGAACAGCTGCGAAGTGGATGCACAGAACAGTCACCTCGATACCAGCCCCGGGGTCCCAAGCAACGATCCTTCCCCGGAGGTACTTAACCCACCCAGGGATTCAAGCAGGGAGTTCGCCTTGTCCAACTCGCACAGGAGACTGGCATGAGATGTAGGGCTCATCTACTTGCGTTCACACTACGTGGCCCGGAGAAGTTCTCACGGAGCCGAATCCAGCACCCTTCCTCCACCACGTGTGTACACAAAGGAGCGCTGGGCAGTGGGTGTTCTCAAGGCCAAGAGAGAAGCCCTTGTTCTGTGCTGCACCTGCTGGGTGGTTCAAAGGTTTTCTGACCTTCCTGCTCTGGAAGCTTTTCAGAGCTGAGGCTACGCCTGGGCTGCGAAAGCAGAGAGGCGTAGAGGCCTTTCACACTGAAGGCGTGGGCCTGTTTCCCATGGAGAAAGTGTACATCGCCCAACCCCCACCCCCACCCCACCACACCCCACCCCACCCCACCCCAACCCACCCCCAGCTGGAGGTGTGCAGGTTGACACCATTTTGTCCTGCCCATGGAAAATACAAAGAGGCGTACACGATTTGGGCTGTCTGGTGAGAGAATTTTGAATCGGCGGCACCTTGAGTACCTTTCCCGAAGTTTGCTTCCTAGCTGGTTAAACTTGGCATTCAGAGGCGAGATGAGAACAAACTTGCTCCGCATGCGGCGAAGTTCCCTGATGCCCTGCCCTAAATGTTTGAGCTTCTGGCCAGCGTCACGCAAGTACTTTGACACATAGGAGTCTCCCTTTTACTCCAAGCTGTCCCTGTTGGCTGAAGCAGTCGGCGTGTCTGTATCGCAGCCTGGGAGGCCCGGCGTTGGGGGAGTCTGCCAAGTGACTGGCCTCCATTTATAGCTAACTGAGAAAATGCGTCGAAGCTTTCGGGAGCCTCTTACAGGGAATGGTTGCAGTTCGGAATTGGAGATTGTGCTGGCAAACGTCAGCAGCTCCTCTCCTTCGGAGGGCTGTTGGTGTGCCGACTCCTAACAGCCAGCACGGTCCCCAGCTCGTGATCGGTCCCATTGCGAGCCGGTCTCGTCCGTGAAAGAGCCACGTGAGGCTGAGCTCCAACAGTCGGGCTCCACACCTGGAGCCTTTGGGACAGGGCAGTCCTGAGCCGATGTGCCCACCAGGGGACGCGACCAAATTTTACATACCACAGGAAAGCGCATCAAGGCCTCGTGTTCTCTCCATGAAATGAACGTGAGCTTGAAGGGTGATGCGTCAGCGTGCACCGTGAACAGCTCGCTGGTACGCCTGTCTTTGCCCCCTCTCACGGTCTCACGCACCCAGGCTCAGTTCCGTGCAGGAATGCTGATTGGGAGCGCCAGCCTCGCTTCTGGACTCTAAAGCCTTCCACCCCCTAATGGCAGGTTGTGTGTGTCTCTCACGTGGGGGGAGGAATGAGGTCGCCCACAGAGGTTCTGCCATGAAAGATCTAAAGACGCACGCTGCTGAGGAGCTTGTTCCTCATGGAGTGTCCCCGAAGGCCAGAAGAATGCCGAAGGTCTCTTTCAAAGCTGCCGGACGCTCTGCCGTTCTAGGCCTGAGATACGGACCTTGTGACGGCACTGTAACCCCGCGAGATTCAGGAGACATCGCCAGTGCGAGTGGCAATCCGGAAGGAAGAACCTCCAAGGCGGAGTGTCCTTTCCTGTACAAAACGGCGCCCAAGTGGCTGAGGCAGGGAGCATTTTCCTTCACAGAACAGGCATCCTCGTATGCCTGTGGGTTACTCTAAGGAAAAGACACTGTGAGCAACCTCTTCGAAAAGGCCTTCGCAAGCGACTTGGAGACAACAGCAGCGCAGTGGAGGCACAGACCATTATCCTAGAGAGCAGCACAGTGTCTCTAGCAGCGATCGCTTCCCAGAGGATACTTCAGCCACACCGAGATTCCAGCAGGGAGTTTTGCCTTATAGCAGTACAACTCATTCAAGAAAGAGGGATGAGGTGTAGGGCCAATCTACGTGCGCTCACGCTCTGTGTCCCCGAGAAGGTTTCACGGAGCAGAATGCATCACCGACCGCTACCAATGTGTGCACCAAAGAAGCCCTGTGCCGTGGGTGTTCTCAGGCCGACAGCGAAGACCTAGGTGTGTGCTGCACCCGCGCTCGGTGGTTCACACGTTGCGTGACCCCTGTGCCTTTGGAAGATGTTCAGAGCGGGTGGCATCTGCGTGCTGTGAGCGCAAGAGGTGTAGAGTGTAGAGGCCTTTCACACTGGAAGAAGGGCTTGCGTCTCGTGGAGAGAACGTGTACGTCGCCCGGGAGATGGAGGCGCGCTCTTGACACCATTTCCTCTGCCAGCTTAAAACACAAGTGTTTGTACTCGATCTGGGCTGCCTGGTGAAACGCTTGGCAGTCCGCATCACCCTGAGCACCTTTCCTGAAGTTTGATTCGTAGCTGGGTAAACTCAGGCTTCAGAGGCTTAGATGAGACCAAACGTGTTCAGCTTGTGGCGAAAGCCTTTGACCAGAGGCATATACGCTTGTGCTTGGGGCGAGGGCTAGGCAAGAACGTTTACACCCTGGGTTTTTATCTTTACCCTAAGCTGTCCCTTTTGGCTGCAGCAGGCGGAGAGAACCCGCGGAGAGAGAACAGCTGCGAAGTGGATGCACAGAACAGTCACCTCGATACCAGCCCCGGGGTCCCAAGCAACGATCCTTCCCCGGAGGGTACTTAACCCACCCCAGGATTCAAGCAGGGAGTTCGCCTTGTCCAACTCGCACAGGAGACTGGCATGAGATGTAGGGCTCATCTACTTGCGTTCACACTACGTGGCCCGGAAAAGTTCTCACGGAGCCGAATGCAGCACCCTTCCTCCACCACGTGTGTACACAAAGGAGCGCTGGGCAGTGGGGGTTCTCAAGGCCAAGAGAGAAGCCCTTGTTCTGTGCTGCACCTGCTGGGTGGTTCAAAGGTTTTCTGACCTTCCTGCTGTGGAAGCTTTTCAGAGCTGAGGCTACGCCTGGGCTGCGAAAGCAGAGAGGCGTAGAGGCCTTTCACACTGAAGGCGTGGGCCTGTTTCACATGGAGAAAGTGTACGTCGCCCAACCCCCACCCCCACCCCACCCCACCCCACCCCACCCAACCCCAACCCACCCCCAGCTTGAGGTGTGCGGGTTGACACCATTTTGTCCTGCCCATGGGAAATACAAAGAGGCGTACACGATTTGGGCTGTCTGGTGAGAGAATTTTGAATCGGCGGCACCCTGAGTACCTTCCCGAAGTTTGCTTCCTAGCTGGTTAAACTCGGCATTCAGAGGCGAGATGAGAACAAACTTGCTGCGCGTGCGGCGAAGTGCCCTGATGCCCTGCCCTAAATGTTTGAGCTTCTGGCCAGCGTCACGCAACTACTTTGACACGTAGGAGTCTCACTTTTACTCCAAGCTGTCCCTGTTGGCTGAAGCAGTCGGCGTGTCTGTATCGCCGCCTGGGAGCCCGGGCGTTGGGGGAGTCTGCCAAGTGACTGGCCTCCATTTATAGCTAACTGAGAAACTGCGTCGAAGCTTTCGGGAGCCTCTTACAGGGAATGGTTGCGGTTGGGAATTGGAGACTGTGCTGGCAAACGTCAGCAGCTCCTCTCCCTCAGAGGGCTCTTGGTGTGCCGACTCCTAACAGCCAGCACAGTCCCCAGCTCGTGAACGGTCCCATTGCGAGCCGGTCTCGTCCGTGAAAGAGCCACGTGAGGCTGAGCTCCAACAGTCGGGCTCCACACATGGAGCCTTTGGGACAGGGCAGTCCTGAGCGGATGTGCCCACCAGGGGACGCGACCAAAGTTTACGTACCACAGGAAAGCGCATCAAGGCCTCGTGTTCTCTCCATGAAATGAACGTGAGCTTGAAGGGTGATGCGTCAGCGTGCACCGTGAACAGCTCGCTGGTACGCCTGTCTTTGCCCCCTCTCACGGTCTCACGCACCTGGGCTCAGTTCCGTGCAGGAATGCTGAGTGGGAGCGCCAGCCTCGCTTCTGGACTCTAAAGCCTTCCACCCCCTAATGGCAGGTTGTGTGTGTCTCTCACATGGGGGGAGGAATGAGGTCGCCCACAGAGGTTCTGCCATGAACGATCTAAAGACGCACGCTGCTGAGGAGCTTGTTCCTCATGGAGCGTCCCCGAAGGCCAGAAGAATGCCGAAGGTCTCTTTCAAAGCTGCCGGACGCTCTGCCATTCTAGGCCTGAGATACGGACCTTGTGACGGCACTGTAACCCCGCGAGATTCAGGACACATCGCCAGTGCGAGTGGCAATCCAGAAGGAAGAACCTCCAAGGCGGAGTGTCCTTTCCTGTACAAAACGGCGCCCAAGTGGCTGAGGCAGGGAGCATTTTCCTTCACAGAACCGGCATCCTCGTATGCCTGTGGGTTACTCTAAAGAAACGACACTGTGAGCAACCTCTTCGAAAAGGCCTTCGCAAGCGACTTGGCGACAAGAGCAGCGCAGTGGAGGCACAGACCATTATCCTAGAGAGCAGCACAGTGTCTCTAGCAGTGAACGCTTCCCGGAGGATACTTAAGCCACACCGAGATTCCAGCAGGGAGTTTTGCCTTATAGCAGTACAACTCACTCAAGAAAGAGGGATGAGGTGTAGGGCTAATCTACGTGCGCTCACGCTCTGTGTCCCCGAGAAGGTTTCACGGAGCAGAATGCATCACCGACCCATACCACGTGTGTGCACCAAAGAAGCCCTGTGCCTTGGGTGTTCTCAGGCCGACAGCGAAGACCTAGGTGTGTGCTGCACCCGCGCTCGGTGGTTCACACGTCGTGTGACCCCTGTGCCTTTGGAAGATGTTCAGAGCGGGTGGCACCTGCGTGCTGCGAGCGCAAGAGTTGTAGAGTGTAGAGGTCTTTCACACTGGAGGAAGGGCTTGCGTCTCGTGGAGAGAACGTGTACGTCACCCGGGAGATGGAGGCCCGCTCTTGACACCATTTCCTCTGCCCGTTTAAAACACAAGTGTTTGTACTCGATCTGGGCTGCCTGGTGAAACGCTTGGCAGTCCGCATCACCCTGAGCACCTTTCCTGAAGTTTGATTCGTAGATGGGTAAACTCGGGCTTCAGAGGCTTAGATGAGACCAAACGTGTTCAGCTTGTGGCAAAAGCCTTTGACCAGACGCATATACGCTTGTGCTTGGGGCGAGGGCTAGGCAAGAACGTTTACACCCTGGGTTTTTATCTTTACCCTAAGCTGTCCCTTTTGGCTGCAGCAGGCAGAGAGAACCCGCGGAGAGAGAACAGCTGCGAAGTGGATGCACAGAACAGTCACCTCGATACCAGTCCCGGGGTCCCAAGCAACGATCCTTCCCCGGAGGTACTTAACCCACCCAGGGATTCAAGCAGGGAGTTCGCCTTGTCCAACTCGCACAGGAGACTGGCATGAGATGTAGGGCTCATCTACTTGCGTTCAGACTACGTGGCCCGGAGAAGTTCTCACGGAGCCGAATGCAGCACCCTTCCTCCACCACGTGTGTACACAAAGGAGCGCTGGGCAGTGGGTGTTCTCAAGGCCAAGAGAGAAGCCCTTGTTCTGTGCTGCACCTGCTGGGTGGTTCAAAGGTTCTCTGACCTTCCTGCTCTGGAAGCTTTTCAGAGCTGAGGCTACGCCTGGGCTGCGAAAGCAGAGAGGCGTAGAGGCCTTTCACACTGAAGGCGTGGGCCTGTTTCCCATGGAGAAAGTGTACGTCGCCCACCACCACCCCCACCCCACCCCACCCCACCCCACCCCACCCCAACCCACCCCCACCTGGAGGCGTGCGGGTTGACACCATTTTGTCCTGCCCATGGGAAATACAAAGAGGCGTACACGATTTGGGCTGTCTGGTGAGAGAATTTTGAATCGGCGGCACCCTGAGTACCTTTCCCGAAGTTTGCTTCCTAGCTGGTTAAACTCGGCATTCAGAGGCGAGATGAGAACAAACTTGCTCCGTGTGCGGCGAAGTGCCCTGTTGCCCTGCCCTAAATGTTTGAGCTTCTGGCCAGCGTCACGCAAGTACTTTGACACGTAGGAGTCTCACTTTTACTCCAAGCTGTCCCTGTTGGCTGAAGCAGTCAGCGTGTCTATATCGCAGCCTGGGAGGCCGGGCGTCGGGGGAGTCTGCCAAGTGACTGGTCTCCATTTATAGCTAACTGAGAAACTGCGTCGAAGCTTTCGGAAGCCTCTTACCGGGAATGGTTGCAGTTCGGAATTGGAGACTGTGCTGGCAAACGTCAGCAGCTCCTCTCCCTCGGAGGGCTCTTGGTGTGCCGACTCCTAACAGCCAGCACGGTCCCCAGCTCGTGAACGGTCCCATTGCGAGCCGGTCTCGTCCGTGAAAGAGCCACGTGAGGCTGAGCTCCAACAGTCGGGCTCCACACCTGGAGCCTTTGGGACAGGGCCGTCCTGAGCCGATGTGCCCACCAGGGGACGCGACCAAAGTTTACGTACCACAGGAAAGCGCATCAAGGCCTCGTGTTCTCTCCATGAAATGAACGTGAGCTTGAAGGGTGATGCGTCAGCGTGCACCGTGAACAGCTCGCTGGTACGCCTGTCTTTGCCCCCTCTCACTGTCTCACGCACCCGGGCTCAGTTCCGTGCAGGAACGCTGAGTGGGAGCGCCAGCCTCGCTTCTGGGCTCTAAAGCCTTCCACCCCCTAATGGCAGGTTGTGTGTGTCTCTCACGTGGGGGGAGGAATGAGGTCGCCCACAGAGGTTCTGCCATGAAAGATCTAAAGACGCACGCTGCTGAGGAGCTTGTTCCTCATGGAGCGTCCCCGAAGGCCAGAAGAATGCCGACGGTCTCTTTCAAAGCTGCCAGACGCTCTGCCATTCTAGGCCTGAGATACGGACCCTGTGACGGCACCGTAACCCCGCGAGATTCAGGAGACATCGCCAGTGCGAGTGGCAATCCGGAAGGAAGAGCCTCCAAGGCGGAGTGTCCTTTCCTGTACAAAACGGCGCCCAAGTGGCTGAGGCAGGGAGCATTTTCCTTCACAGAACCGGCATCCTCGTATGCCTGTGGGTTGCTCTAAAGAAACGACACTGTGAGCAACCTCTTCGAAAAGGCCTTCGCAAGCGACTTGGAGACAACAGCAGCGCAGTAGAGGCACAGACCGTTATCCTAGAGAGCAGCACAGTGTCTCTAGCAGCGATCGCTTCCCGGAGGATACTTAAGCCACACCGAGATTCCAGCAGGGAGTTTTGCCTTATAGCAGTACAACTCACTCAAGAAAGAGGGATGAGGTGTAGGGCTAATCTACGTGCGCTCACGCTCTGTGTCCCCGAGAAGGTTTCACGGAGCAGAAGGCATCACCGACCGCTACCACGTGTGTGCACCAAAGAAGCCCTGTGCCGTGGGTGTTCTCAGGCCGACAGCGAAGACCTAGGTGTGTGCTGCACCCTCGCTCGGTGGTTCACACGTTGCGTGACCCCTGTGCCTTTGGAAGATGTTCAGAGCGGGTGGCACCTGCGTGCTGCGAGCGCAAGAGGTGTAGAGTGTAGAGGCCTTTCACACTGGAGGAAGGGCTTGCGTCTCGTGGAGAGAACGTGTACGTCGCCCGGGAGATGGAGGCGCGCTCTTGACACCATTTCCTCTGCCCGTTTAAAACACAAGTGTTTGTACTCGATCTGGGCTGCCTGGTGAAACGCTTGGCAGTCCGCATCACCCTGAGCACCTCTCCTGAAGTTTGATTCGTAGCTGGGTGAACTCGGGCTTCAGAGGCTTAGATGAGACCAAACGTGTTCAGCTTGTGGCGAAAGCCTTTGACCAGAGGCATATACGCTTGTGCTTGGGGCGAGGGCTAGGCAAGAACGTTTACACCCCGGGTTTTTATCTTTACCCTAAGCTGTGTCCCTTTTGGCTGCAGCAGGCGGAGAGAACCCGCGGAGAGAGAACAGCTGCGAGGTGGATGCACAGAACAGTCACCTCGACACCAGCCCCGGGGTCCCAAGCAACGATCCTTCCCCGGAGGGTACTTAACCCACCCCGGGATTCAAGCAGGGAGTTCGCCTTGTCCAACTCGCACAGGAGACTGGCATGAGATGTAGGGCTCATCTACTTGCGTTCACACTACGTGGCCCGGAGAAGTTCTCACGGAGCCGAATGCAGCACCCTTCCTCCACCACGTGTGTACACAAAGGAGCACTGGGCAGTGGGTGTTCTCAAGGCCAAGAGAGAAGCCCTTGTTCTGTGCTGCACCTGCTGGGTGGTTCAAAGGTTTTCTGACCTTCCTGCTCTGGAAGCTTTTCAGAGCTGAGGCTGCACCTGGGCTGCGAAAGCGGAGAGGCGTAGAGGCCTTTCACACTGAAGGCGTGGGCCTGTTTCCCATGGAGAAAGTGTACGTCGCCCAACCCCCACCACCGCCCCACCCCACCCCAACCCACCCACAGCTGGAGGCGTGCGGGTTGACACCATTTTGTCCTGCTCATGGAAAATACAAAGAGGCGTACACGATTTGGGCTGTCTGGTGAGAGAATTTTGAATCGGCGGCACCCTGAGTACTTTTCCCGAAGTTTGCTTCCTAGCTGGTTAAACTCGGCATTCAGAGGCGAGATGAGAACAAACTTGCTGCGCATGCGGCGAAGTGCCCTGATGCCCTGCCCTAAATGTTTGAGCTTCTGGCCAGCGTCACGCAACTACTTTGACACGTAGGAGTCTCACTTTTACTCCAAGCTGTCCCTGTTGGCTGAAGCAGTCGACGTGTCTGTATCGCCGCCTGGGAGCCCGGGCGTTGGGGGAGTCTGCCAAGTGACTGGCCTCCATTTATAGCTAACTGAGAAACTGCGTCGAAGCTTTCGGGAGCCTCTTACAGGGAATGGTTGCGGTTGGGAATTGGAGACTGTGCTGGCAAACGTCAGCAGCTCCTCTCCCTCAGAGGGCTCTTGGTGTGCCGACTCCTAACAGCCAGCACAGTCCCCAGCTCGTGAACGGTCCCATTGCGAGCCGGTCTCGTCCGTGAAAGAGCCACGTGAGGCTGAGCTCCAACAGTCGGGCTCCACACATGGAGCCTTTGGGACAGGGCAGTCCTGAGCGGATGTGCCCACCAGGGGACGCGACCAAAGTTTACGTACCACAGGAAAGCGCATCAAGGCCTCGTGTTCTCTCCATGAAATGAACGTGAGCTTGAAGGGTGATGCGTCAGCGTGCACCGTGAACAGCTCGCTGGTACGCCTGTCTTTGCCCCCTCTCACGGTCTCACGCACCTGGGCTCAGTTCCGTGCAGGAATGCTGAGTGGGAGCGCCAGCCTCGCTTCTGGACTCTAAAGCCTTCCACCCCCTAATGGCAGGTTGTGTGTGTCTCTCACGTGGGGGGAGGAATGAGGTCGCCCACAGAGGTTCTGCCATGAACGATCTAAAGACGCACGCTGCTGAGGAGCTTGTTCCTCATGGAGCGTCCCCGAAGGCCAGAAGAATGCCGAAGGTCTCTTTCAAAGCTGCCGGACGCTCTGCCATTCTAGGCCTGAGATACGGACCTTGTGACGGCACTGTAACCCCGCGCGATTCAGGACACATCGCCAGTGCGAGTGGCAATCCGGAAGGAAGAGCCTCCAAGGCGGAGTGTCCTTTCCTGTACAAAACGGCGCCCAAGTGGCTGAGGCAGGGAGCATTTTCCTTCACAGAACCGGCATCCTCGTATGCCTGTGGGTTACTCTAAAGAAACGACACTGTGAGCAACCTCTTCGAAAAGGCCTTCGCAAGCGACTTGGCGACAAGAGCAGCGCAGTGGAGGCACAGACCGTTATCCTAGAGAGCAGCACAGTGTCTCTAGCAGCGAACGCTTCCCAGAGGATACTTAAGCCACACCGAGATTCCAGCAGGGAGTTTTGCCTTATAGCAGTACAACTCACTCAAGAAAGAGGGATGAGGTGTAGGGCTAATCTACGTGCGCTCACGCTCTGTGTCCCCGAGAAGGTTTCACGGAGCAGAATGCATCACCGACCCATACCACGTGTGTGCACCAAAGAAGCCCTGTGCCTTGGGTGTTCTCAGGCTGACAGCGAAGACCTAGGTGTGTGCTGCACCCGCGCTCGGTGGTTCACACGTCGTGTGACCCCTGTGCCTTTGGAAGATGTTCAGAGCGGGTGGCACCTGCGTGCTGCGAGCGCAAGAGTTGTAGAGTGTAGAGGTCTTTCACACTGGAGGAAGGGCTTGCGTCTCGTGGAGAGAACGTGTACGTCACCCGGGAGATGGAGGCCTGCTCTTGACACCATTTCCTCTGCCCGTTTAAAACACAAGTGTTTGTACTCGATCTGGGCTGCCTGGTGAAACGCTTGGCAGTCCGCATCACCCTGAGCACCTTTCCTGAAGTTTGATTCGTAGATGGGTAAACTCGGGCTTCAGAGGCTTAGATGAGACCAAACGTGTTCAGCTTGTGGCAAAAGCCTTTGACCAGACGCATATACGCTTGTGCTTGGGGCGAGGGCTAGGCAAGAACGTTTACACCCTGGGTTTTTATCTTTACCCTAAGCTGTCCCTTTTGGCTGCAGCAGGCAGAGAGAACCCGCGGAGAGAGAACAGCTGCGAAGTGGATGCACAGAACAGTCACCTCGATACCAGTCCCGGGGTCCCAAGCAACGATCCTTCCCCGGAGGTACTTAACCCACCCAGGGATTCAAGCAGGGAGTTCAGCTTGTCCAACTCGCACAGGAGACTGGCATGAGATGTAGGGCTCATCTACTTGCGTTCAGACTACGTGGCCCGGAGAAGTTCTCACGGAGCCGAATGCAGCACCCTTCCTCCACCACGTGTGTACACAAAGGAGCGCTGGGCAGTGGGTGTTCTCAAGGCCAAGAGAGAAGCCCTTGTTCTGTGCTGCACCTGCTGGGTGGTTCAAAGGTTCTCTGACCTTCCTGCTCTGGAAGCTTTTCAGAGCTGAGGCTACGCCTGGGCTGCGAAAGCAGAGAGGCGTAGAGGCCTTTCACACTGAAGGCGTGGGCCTGTTTCCCATGGAGAAAGTGTACGTCGCCCACCACCACCCCCACCCCACCCCACCCCACCCCACTCCACCCCAACCCACCCCCAGCTGGAGGTGTGCGTGTTGACACCATTTTGTCCTGCCCATGGAAAATACAAAGAGGCGTACACGATTTGCGCTGTCTGGTGAGAGAATTTTGAATCGGCGGCACCCTGAGTACCTTTCCCGAAGTTTGCTTCCTAGCTGGTTAAACTTGGCATTCAGAGGCGAGATGAGAACAAACTTGCTCCGCATGCGGCGAAGTGCCCTGATGCCCTGCCCTAAATGTTTGAGCTTCTGGCCAGCGTCACGCAAGTACTTTGACACGTAGGAGTCTCACTTTTACTCCAAGCTGTCCCTGTTGGCTGAAGCAGTCGGCGTGTCTGTATCGCAGCCTGGGAGGCCGGGCATCGGGGGAGTCTGCCAAGTGACTGGCCTCCATTTATAGCTAACTGAGAAACTGCGTCGAAGCTTTCGGGAGCCTCTTACAGGGAATGGTTGCAGTTGGGAATTGGAGACTGTGCTGGCAAACGTCAGCAGCTCCTCTCCCTCGGAGGGCTCTTGGTGTGCCGACTCCTAACAGCCAGCACGGTCCCCAGCTCGTGAACTGTCCCATTGCGAGCCGGTCTCGTCCGTGAAAGAGCCACGTGAGGCTGAGCTCCAACAGTCAGGCTCCACACCTGGAGCCTCTGGGACAGGGCAGTCCTGAGCCGATGTGCCCACCAGGGGACACGACCAAAGTTTACGTACCACAGGAAAGCGCATCAAGGCCTCGTGTTCTCTCCATGAAATGAACGTGAGCTTGAAGTGTGATGCGTCAGCGTGCACCGTGAACGGCTCACTGGTACGCCTGTCTTTGCCCCCTCTCACGGTCTCACGCACCCGGGCTCAGTTCCGTGCAGGAATGCTGATTGGGAGCGCCAGCCTCGCTTCTGGACTCTAAAGCCTTCCACCCCCTAATGGCAGGTTGTGTGTGTCTCTCACGTGGGGTGAGGAATGAGGTCACCCACAGAGGTTCTGCCATGAAAGATCTAAAGACGCACGCTGCTGAGGAGCTTGTTCCTCATGGAGCGTCCCCGAAGGCCAGAAGAATGCCGAAGGTCTCTTTCAAAGCTGCCGGACGCTCTGCCATTCGAGGCCTGAGATACGGACCTTGTGACGGCCCTGTAACCCCGCGAGATTCAGGAGACATCGCCAGTGCGAGTGGCAATCCGGAAGGAAGAACCTCCAAGGCGGAGTGTCCTTTCCTGTACAAAACGGCGCCCAAGTGGCTGAGGCAGGGAGCATTTTCCTTCACAGAACCGGCATCCTCGTATGCCTGTGGGTTACTCTAAAGAAACGACACTGTGAGCAACCTCTTCAAAAAGGCCTTCGCAAGCGACTTGGAGACAACAGCAGTGCAGTGGAGGCACAGACCATTATCCTAGAGAGCAGCACAGTGTCTCTAGCAGCGATCGCTTCCCGGAGGATACTTAAGCCACACCGAGATTCCAGCAGGGAGTTTTGCCTTATAGCAGTACAACTCACTCAAGAAAGAGGGATGAGGTGTAGGGCCAATCTACGTGCGCTCACGCTCTGTGTCCCCGAGAAGGTTTCACGGAGCAGAATGCATCACCGACCGCTACCACGTGTGTGCACCAAAGAAGCCCTGTGCCGTGGGTGTTCTGAGGCCGACAGCGAAGACGTAGGTGTGTGTTGCACCCGCGCTCAGTGGTTCACACGTTGCGTGACCCCTGTGCCTTTGGAAGATGTTCAGAGCGGGTGGCACCTGCGTGCTGTGAGCGCAAGAGGTGTAGAGTGTAGAGGCCTTTCACACTGGAGGAAGGGCTTGCGTCTCGTGGAGAGAACGTGTACGTCGCCCGGGAGATGGAGGCGCGCTCTTGACACCATTTCCTCTGCCCGCTTAAAACACAAGTGTTTGTACTCGATCTGGGCTGCCTGGTGAAACGCTTGGCAGTCCGCATCACCCTGAGCACCTTTCCTGAAGTTTGATTCGTAGCTGGGTAAACTCGGGCTTCAGAGGCTTAGATGAGACCAAACGTGTTCAGCTTGTGGCGAAAGCCTTTGACCAGAGGCATATACGCTTGTGCTTGGGGCGAGGGCTAGGCAAGAACGTTTACACCCTGGGTTTTTATCTTTACACTAAGCTGTCCCTTTTGGCTGCAGCAGGCGGAGAGAACCCGCGGAGAGAGAACAGCTGCGAAGTGGATGCACAGAACAGTCACCTCGATACCAGCCCCGGGGTCCCAAGCAACGATCCTTCCCCGGAGGTACTTAACCCACCCAGGGATTCAAGCAGGGAGTTCGCCTTGTCCAACTCGCATAGGAGACTGGCATGAGATGTAGGGCTCATCTACTTGCGTTCACACTACGTGGCCCGGAGAAGTTCTCACGGAGCCGAATCCAGCACCCTTCCTCCACCACGTGTGTACACAAAGGAGCACTGGGCAGTGGGTGTTCTCAAGGCCAAGAGAGAAGCCCTTGTTCTCTGCTGCACCTGCTGGGTGGTTCAAAGGTTTTCTGACCTTCCTGCTCTGGAAGCTTTTCAGAGCTGAGGCTACGCCTGGGCTGCGAAAGCAGAGAGGCGTAGAGGCCTTTCACACTGAAGGCGTGGGCCTGTTTCCCATGGAGAAAGTGTACATCGCCCAACCCCCACCCCCACACCACACCACCCCACCCCACCCCACCCCAACCCACCCCCAGCTAGAGGTGTGCAGGTTGACACCATTTTGTCCTGCCCATGGAAAATACAAAGAGGCGTACACGATTTGGTCTGTCTGGTGAGAGAATTTTGAATCGGCGGCACCTTGAGTACCTTTCCCGAAGTTTGCTTCCTAGCTGGTTAAACTTGGCATTCAGAGGCGAGATGAGAACAAACTTGCTCCGCATGCGGCGAAGTTCCCTGATGCCGTGCCCTAAATGTTTGAGCTTCTGGCCAGCGTCACGCAAGTACTTTGACACATAGGAGTCTCCCTTTTACTCCAAGCTGTCCCTGTTGGCTGAAGCAGTCGGCGTGTCTGTATCGCAGCCTGGGAGGCCCGGCGTTGGGGGAGTCTGCCAAGTGACTGGCCTCCATTTATAGCTAACTGAGAAAATGCGTCGAAGCTTTCGGGAGCCTCTTACAGGGAATGGTTGCAGTTCGGAATTGGAGATTGTGCTGGCAAACGTCAGCAGCTCCTCTCCTTCGGAGGGCTGTTGGTGTGCCGACTCCTAACAGCCAGCACGGTCCCCAGCTCGTGATCGGTCCCATTGCGAGCCGGTCTCGTCCGTGAAAGAGCCACGTGAGGCTGAGCTCCAACAGTCGGGCTCCACACCTGGAGCCTTTGGGACAGGGCAGTCCTGAGCCGATGTGCCCACCAGGGGACGCGACCAAATTTTACATACCACAGGAAAGCGCATCAAGGCCTCGTGTTCTCTCCATGAAATGAACGTGAGCTTGAAGGGTGATGCGTCAGCGTGCACCGTGAACAGCTCGCTGGTACGCCTGTCTTTGCCCCCTCTCACGGTCTCACGCACCCGGGCTCAGTTCCGTGCAGGAATGCTGAGTGGGAGCGCCAGCCTCGCTTCTGGACTCTAAAGCCTTCCACCCCCTAATGGCAGGTTGTGTGTGTCTCTCACGTGGGGGGAGGAATGAGGTCGCCCACAGAGGTTCTGCCATGAAAGATCTAAAGACGCACGCTGCTGAGGAGCTTGTTCCTCATGGAGTGTCCCCGAAGGCCAGAAGAATGCCGAAGGTCTCTTTCAAAGCTGCCGGACGCTCTGCCGTTCTAGGCCTGAGATACGGACCTTGTGACGGCACTGTAACCCCGCGAGATTCAGGAGACATCGCCAGTGCGAGTGGCAATCCGGAAGGAAGAACCTCCAAGGCGGAGTGTCCTTTCCTGTACAAAACGGCGCCCAAGTGGCTGAGGCAGGGAGCATTTTCCTTCACAGAACAGGCATCCTCGTATGCCTGTGGGTTACTCTAAGGAAAAGACACTGTGAGCAACCTCTTCGAAAAGGCCTTCGCAAGCGACTTGGAGACAACAGCAGCGCAGTGGAGGCACAGACCATTATCCTAGAGAGCAGCACAGTGTCTCTAGCAGCGATCGCTTCCCAGAGGATACTTCAGCCACACCGAGATTCCAGCAGGGAGTTTTGCCTTATAGCAGTACAACTCATTCAAGAAATAGGGATGAGGTGTAGGGCCAATCTACGTGCGCTCACGCTCTGTGTCCCCGAGAAGGTTTCACGGAGCAGAATGCATCACCGACCGCTACCAATGTGTGCACCAAAGAAGCCCTGTGCCGTGGGTGTTCTGAGGCCGACAGCAAAGACCTAGCTGTGTGCTGCAACCGCGCTCGGTGGTTCACACGTTGCGTGACCCTGTGCCTTTGGAAGATGTTCAGAGCGGGTGGCACCTGCGTGCTGCGAGCGCAAGAGGTGTAGAGTGTAGAGGCCTTTCACACTGGAGGAAGGGCTTGCCTCTCGTGGAGAAAACGTGTACGTCGCCCGGGAGAAGGAGGCGCGCTCTTGACACCATTTCCTCTGCCCGTTTAAAACACAAGTGTTTGTACTCGATCTGGGCTGCCTGGTGAAACGCTTGGCAGTCCGCATCACCCTGAGCACCTTTCCTGAAGTTTGATTCGTAGCTGGGTAAACTCGGGCTTCAGAGGCTTAGATGAGACCAAACGTGTTCAGCTTGTGGCGAAAGCCTTTGACCAGAGGCATATACGCTTGTGCTTGGGGCGAGGGCTAGGCAAGAACGTTTACACCCTGGGTTTTTATCTTTACCCTAAGCTGTCCCTTTTGGCTGCAGCAGGCGGAGAGAACCCGCGGAGAGAGAACAGCTGCGAAGTGGATGCACAGAACAGTCACCTCGATACCAGCCCCGGGGTCCCAAGCAACGATCCTTCCCCGGAGGGTACTTAACCACCCCGGGATTCAAGCAGGGAGTTCGCCTTGTCCAACTCGCACAGGAGACTGGCATGAGATTTAGGGCTCATCTACTTGCGTTCACACTACGTGGCCCGGAGAAGTTCTCACGGAGCCGAATGCAGCACCCTTCCTCCACCACGTGTGTACACAAAGGAGCGCTGGGCAGTGGGTGTTCTCAAGGCCAAGAGAGAAGCCCTTGTTCTGTGCTGCACCTGCTGGGTGGTTCAAAGGTTTTCTGACCTTCCTGCTGTGGAAGCTTTTCAGAGCTGAGGCTACGCCTGGGCTGCGAAAGCAGAGAGGCGTAGAGGTCTTTCACACTGAAGGCGTGGGCCTGTTTCCCATGGAGAAAGTGTACGTCGCCCAAACCCCACCCCCACCCCACCCCACCCCACCCCACCCCACCCCAACCCACCCCCAGCTGGAGGTGTGCGTGTTGACACCATTTTGTCCTGCCCATGGAAAATACAAAGAGGCGTACACGATTTGCGCTGTCTGGTGAGAGAATTTTGAATCGGCGGCACCCTGAGTACCTTTCCCGAAGTTTGCTTCCTAGCTGGTTAAACTTGGCATTCAGAGGCGAGATGAGAACAAACTTGCTCCGCATGCGGCGAAGTGCCCTGATGCCCTGCCCTAAATGTTTGAGCTTCTGGCCAGCGTCACGCAAGTACTTTGACACGTAGGAGTCTCACTTTTACTCCAAGCTGTCCCTGTTGGCTGAAGCAGTCGGCGTGTCTGTATCGCAGCCTGGGAGGCCGGGCATCGGGGGAGTCTGCCAAGTGACTGGCCTCCATTTATAGCTAACTGAGAAACTGCGTCGAAGCTTTCGGGAGCCTCTTACAGGGAATGGTTGCAGTTGGGAATTGGAGACTGTGCTGGCAAACGTCAGCAGCTCCTCTCCCTCGGAGGGCTCTTGGTGTGCCGACTCCTAACAGCCAGCACGGTCCCCAGCTCGTGAACTGTCCCATTGCGAGCCGGTCTCGTCCGTGAAAGAGCCACGTGAGGCTGAGCTCCAACAGTCAGGCTCCACACCTGGAGCCTCTGGGACAGGGCAGTCCTGAGCCGATGTGCCCACCAGGGGACACGACCAAAGTTTACGTACCACAGGAAAGCGCATCAAGGCCTCGTGTTCTCTCCATGAAATGAACGTGAGCTTGAAGTGTGATGCGTCAGCGTGCACCGTGAACGGCTCACTGGTACGCCTGTCTTTGCCCCCTCTCACGGTCTCACGCACCCGGGCTCAGTTCCGTGCAGGAATGCTGATTGGGAGCGCCAGCCTCGCTTCTGGACTCTAAAGCCTTCCACCCCCTAATGGCAGGTTGTGTGTGTCTCTCACGTGGGGTGAGGAATGAGGTCACCCACAGAGGTTCTGCCATGAAAGATCTAAAGACGCACGCTGCTGAGGAGCTTGTTCCTCATGGAGCGTCCCCGAAGGCCAGAAGAATGCCGAAGGTCTCTTTCAAAGCTGCCGGACGCTCTGCCATTCGAGGCCTGAGATACGGACCTTGTGACGGCCCTGTAACCCCGCGAGATTCAGGAGACATCGCCAGTGCGAGTGGCAATCCGGAAGGAAGAACCTCCAAGGCGGAGTGTCCTTTCCTGTACAAAACGGCGCCCAAGTGGCTGAGGCAGGGAGCATTTTCCTTCACAGAACCGGCATCCTCGTATGCCTGTGGGTTACTCTAAAGAAACGACACTGTGAGCAACCTCTTCAAAAAGGCCTTCGCAAGCGACTTGGAGACAACAGCAGTGCAGTGGAGGCACAGACCATTATCCTAGAGAGCAGCACAGTGTCTCTAGCAGCGATCGCTTCCCGGAGGATACTTAAGCCACACCGAGATTCCAGCAGGGAGTTTTGCCTTATAGCAGTACAACTCACTCAAGAAAGAGGGATGAGGTGTAGGGCCAATCTACGTGCGCTCACGCTCTGTGTCCCCGAGAAGGTTTCACGGAGCAGAATGCATCACCGACCGCTACCACGTGTGTGCACCAAAGAAGCCCTGTGCCGTGGGTGTTCTGAGGCCGACAGCGAAGACGTAGGTGTGTGTTGCACCCGCGCTCAGTGGTTCACACGTTGCGTGACCCCTGTGCCTTTGGAAGATGTTCAGAGCGGGTGGCACCTGCGTGCTGTGAGCGCAAGAGGTGTAGAGTGTAGAGGCCTTTCACACTGGAGGAAGGGCTTGCGTCTCGTGGAGAGAACGTGTACGTCGCCCGGGAGATGGAGGCGCGCTCTTGACACCATTTCCTCTGCCCGCTTAAAACACAAGTGTTTGTACTCGATCTGGGCTGCCTGGTGAAACGCTTGGCAGTCCGCATCACCCTGAGCACCTTTCCTGAAGTTTGATTCGTAGCTGGGTAAACTCGGGCTTCAGAGGCTTAGATGAGACCAAACGTGTTCAGCTTGTGGCGAAAGCCTTTGACCAGAGGCATATACGCTTGTGCTTGGGGCGAGGGCTAGGCAAGAACGTTTACACCCTGGGTTTTTATCTTTACACTAAGCTGTCCCTTTTGGCTGCAGCAGGCGGAGAGAACCCGCGGAGAGAGAACAGCTGCGAAGTGGATGCACAGAACAGTCACCTCGATACCAGCCCCGGGGTCCCAAGCAACGATCCTTCCCCGGAGGTACTTAACCCACCCAGGGATTCAAGCAGGGAGTTCGCCTTGTCCAACTCGCATAGGAGACTGGCATGAGATGTAGGGCTCATCTACTTGCGTTCACACTACGTGGCCCGGAGAAGTTCTCACGGAGCCGAATCCAGCACCCTTCCTCCACCACGTGTGTACACAAAGGAGCACTGGGCAGTGGGTGTTCTCAAGGCCAAGAGAGAAGCCCTTGTTCTCTGCTGCACCTGCTGGGTGGTTCAAAGGTTTTCTGACCTTCCTGCTCTGGAAGCTTTTCAGAGCTGAGGCTACGCCTGGGCTGCGAAAGCAGAGAGGCGTAGAGGCCTTTCACACTGAAGGCGTGGGCCTGTTTCCCATGGAGAAAGTGTACATCGCCCAACCCCCACCCCCACACCACACCACCCCACCCCACCCCACCCCAACCCACCCCCAGCTAGAGGTGTGCAGGTTGACACCATTTTGTCCTGCCCATGGAAAATACAAAGAGGCGTACACGATTTGGTCTGTCTGGTGAGAGAATTTTGAATCGGCGGCACCTTGAGTACCTTTCCCGAAGTTTGCTTCCTAGCTGGTTAAACTTGGCATTCAGAGGCGAGATGAGAACAAACTTGCTCCGCATGCGGCGAAGTTCCCTGATGCCGTGCCCTAAATGTTTGAGCTTCTGGCCAGCGTCACGCAAGTACTTTGACACATAGGAGTCTCCCTTTTACTCCAAGCTGTCCCTGTTGGCTGAAGCAGTCGGCGTGTCTGTATCGCAGCCTGGGAGGCCCGGCGTTGGGGGAGTCTGCCAAGTGACTGGCCTCCATTTATAGCTAACTGAGAAAATGCGTCGAAGCTTTCGGGAGCCTCTTACAGGGAATGGTTGCAGTTCGGAATTGGAGATTGTGCTGGCAAACGTCAGCAGCTCCTCTCCTTCGGAGGGCTGTTGGTGTGCCGACTCCTAACAGCCAGCACGGTCCCCAGCTCGTGATCGGTCCCATTGCGAGCCGGTCTCGTCCGTGAAAGAGCCACGTGAGGCTGAGCTCCAACAGTCGGGCTCCACACCTGGAGCCTTTGGGACAGGGCAGTCCTGAGCCGATGTGCCCACCAGGGGACGCGACCAAATTTTACATACCACAGGAAAGCGCATCAAGGCCTCGTGTTCTCTCCATGAAATGAACGTGAGCTTGAAGGGTGATGCGTCAGCGTGCACCGTGAACAGCTCGCTGGTACGCCTGTCTTTGCCCCCTCTCACGGTCTCACGCACCCGGGCTCAGTTCCGTGCAGGAATGCTGAGTGGGAGCGCCAGCCTCGCTTCTGGACTCTAAAGCCTTCCACCCCCTAATGGCAGGTTGTGTGTGTCTCTCACGTGGGGGGAGGAATGAGGTCGCCCACAGAGGTTCTGCCATGAAAGATCTAAAGACGCACGCTGCTGAGGAGCTTGTTCCTCATGGAGTGTCCCCGAAGGCCAGAAGAATGCCGAAGGTCTCTTTCAAAGCTGCCGGACGCTCTGCCGTTCTAGGCCTGAGATACGGACCTTGTGACGGCACTGTAACCCCGCGAGATTCAGGAGACATCGCCAGTGCGAGTGGCAATCCGGAAGGAAGAACCTCCAAGGCGGAGTGTCCTTTCCTGTACAAAACGGCGCCCAAGTGGCTGAGGCAGGGAGCATTTTCCTTCACAGAACAGGCATCCTCGTATGCCTGTGGGTTACTCTAAGGAAAAGACACTGTGAGCAACCTCTTCGAAAAGGCCTTCGCAAGCGACTTGGAGACAACAGCAGCGCAGTGGAGGCACAGACCATTATCCTAGAGAGCAGCACAGTGTCTCTAGCAGCGATCGCTTCCCAGAGGATACTTCAGCCACACCGAGATTCCAGCAGGGAGTTTTGCCTTATAGCAGTACAACTCATTCAAGAAATAGGGATGAGGTGTAGGGCCAATCTACGTGCGCTCACGCTCTGTGTCCCCGAGAAGGTTTCACGGAGCAGAATGCATCACCGACCGCTACCAATGTGTGCACCAAAGAAGCCCTGTGCCGTGGGTGTTCTGAGGCCGACAGCAAAGACCTAGCTGTGTGCTGCAACCGCGCTCGGTGGTTCACACGTTGCGTGACCCTGTGCCTTTGGAAGATGTTCAGAGCGGGTGGCACCTGCGTGCTGCGAGCGCAAGAGGTGTAGAGTGTAGAGGCCTTTCACACTGGAGGAAGGGCTTGCCTCTCGTGGAGAAAACGTGTACGTCGCCCGGGAGAAGGAGGCGCGCTCTTGACACCATTTCCTCTGCCCGTTTAAAACACAAGTGTTTGTACTCGATCTGGGCTGCCTGGTGAAACGCTTGGCAGTCCGCATCACCCTGAGCACCTTTCCTGAAGTTTGATTCGTAGCTGGGTAAACTCGGGCTTCAGAGGCTTAGATGAGACCAAACGTGTTCAGCTTGTGGCGAAAGCCTTTGACCAGAGGCATATACGCTTGTGCTTGGGGCGAGGGCTAGGCAAGAACGTTTACACCCTGGGTTTTTATCTTTACCCTAAGCTGTCCCTTTTGGCTGCAGCAGGCGGAGAGAACCCGCGGAGAGAGAACAGCTGCGAAGTGGATGCACAGAACAGTCACCTCGATACCAGCCCCGGGGTCCCAAGCAACGATCCTTCCCCGGAGGGTACTTAACCACCCCGGGATTCAAGCAGGGAGTTCGCCTTGTCCAACTCGCACAGGAGACTGGCATGAGATTTAGGGCTCATCTACTTGCGTTCACACTACGTGGCCCGGAGAAGTTCTCACGGAGCCGAATGCAGCACCCTTCCTCCACCACGTGTGTACACAAAGGAGCGCTGGGCAGTGGGTGTTCTCAAGGCCAAGAGAGAAGCCCTTGTTCTGTGCTGCACCTGCTGGGTGGTTCAAAGGTTTTCTGACCTTCCTGCTGTGGAAGCTTTTCAGAGCTGAGGCTACGCCTGGGCTGCGAAAGCAGAGAGGCGTAGAGGTCTTTCACACTGAAGGCGTGGGCCTGTTTCCCATGGAGAAAGTGTACGTCGCCCAAACCCCACCCCCACCCCACCCCACCCCACCCCACCCCACCCCAACCCACCCCCAGCTGGAGGTGTGCGGGTTGACACCATTTTGTCCTGCCCATGGAAAATACAAAGAGGCGTACACGATTTGGGCTGTCTGGTGAGAGAATTTTGAATCGGCGGCACCCTGAGTACCTTTCCCGAAGTTTGCTTCCTAGCTGGTTAAACTCGGCATTCAGAGGCGAGATGAGAACAAACTTGCTCCGCGTGCGGCGAAGGGCCCTGATGCCCTGCCCTAAATGTTTGAGCTTCTGGCCAGCGTCACGCAAGTACTTTGACACGTAGGAGTCTCCCTTTTACTCCAAGCTGTCCCTGTTGGCTGAAGCAGTCGGCGTGTCTGTATCGCAGCCTGGGAGGCCGGGCGTTGGGGGAGTCTGCCAAGTGACAGGGCTCCATTTATAGCTAACTGAGAAACTGCGTCGAAGCTTTCGGGAGCCTCTTACAGGGAATGGTTGCAGTTCGGAATTGGAGACTGTGCTGGCAAACGTCAGCAGTTCCACACGCTCTGTGTTCCCGAGAAGGTTTCACGGAGCAGAATGCATCACCGACCCATACCACGTGTGTGCACCAAAGAAGCCCTGTGCCGTGGGTGTTCTCAGGCCGACAGCGAAGACCTAGGTGTGTGCTGCACCCGCGCTCTGTGGTTCACACGTTGCGTGACCCTGTGCCTTTGGAAGATGTTCAGAGCGGGTGGCCCCTGCGTGCTGCGAGCGCAAGAGGTGTAGAGTGTAGAGGCCTTTCTCACTGGAGGAAGGGCTTGCCTCTCGTGGAGAAAACGTGTACGTCGCCCGGGAGATGGAGGCGCGCTCTTGACACCATTTCCTCTGCCCGTTTAAAACACAAGTGTTTGTACTCGATCTGGGCTGCCTGGTGAAACGCTTGGCAGTCCGCATCACCCTGAGCACCTTTCCTGAAGTTTGATTCGTAGCTGGGTGAACTCGGGCTTCAGAGGCTTAGATGAGACGAAACGTGTTCAGCTTGTGGCGAAAGCCTTTGACCAGAGGCATATACGCTTGTGCTTGGTGCGAGGGCTAGGCAAGAACGTTTACACCCTGGGTTTTTATCTTTACCCTAAGCTGTCCCTTTTGGCTGCAGCAGGCGGAGAGAACCCGCGGAGAGAGAACAGCTGCGAAGTGGATGCACAGAACAGTCACCTCGATACCAGCCCCGGGGTCCCAAGCAACGATCCTTCCCCAGAGGTTACTTAACCCACCCCGGGATTCAAGCAGGGAGTTCGCCTTGTCCAACTCGCACAGGAGACTGGCATGAGATGTAGGGCTCATCTACTTGCGTTCACACTATGTGGCCCGGAGAAGTTCTCACGGAGCCGAATGCAGCACCCTTCCTCCACCACGTGTGTACACAAAGGAGCGCTGGGCAGTGGGTGTTCTCAAGGCCAAGAGAGAAGCCCTTGTTCTGTGCTGCACCTGCTGGGTGGTTCAAAGGTTTTCTGACCTTCCTGCTGTGGAAGCTTTTCAGAGCTGAGGCTACGCCTGGGCTGCGAAAGCAGAGAGGCGTAGAGGCCTTTCACACTGAAGGCGTGGGCCTGTTTCCCATGGAGAAAGTGTACGTCGCCCAACCCCCACCCCCACCCCACCCAACCCCACCCCACGCCACCCCAACCCACCCCCAGCTGGAGGTGTGCGGGTTGACACTATTTTGTCCTGCCCATGGAAAATACAAAGAGGCGTACACGATTTGGGCTGTCTGGTGAGAGAATTTTGAATCGGCGGCACCCTGAGTACCTTTCCCGAAGTTTGCTTCCTAGCTGGTTAAACTCGGAATTCAGAGGCGAGATGAGAACAAACTTGCTCCGCGTGCGGCGAAGGGCCCTGATGCCCTGCCCTAAATGTTTGAGCTTCTGGCCAGCGTCACGCAAGTACTTTGACACGTAGGAGTCTCCCTTTTACTCCAAGCTGTCCCTGTTGGCTGAAGCAGTCGGCGTGTCTGTATCGCAGCCTGGGAGGCCGGGCGTTGGGGGAGTCTGCCAAGTGACAGGGCTCCATTTATAGCTAACTGAGAAACTGCGTCGAAGCTTTCGGGAGCCTCTTACAGGGAATGGTTGCAGTTCGGAATTGGAGACTGTGCTGGCAAACGTCAGCAGCTCCTCTCCCTCGGAGGGCTCTTGGTGTGCCGACTCCTAACAGCCAGCACGGTCCCCAGCTCGTGAACGGTCCCATTGCGAGCCGGTCTCGTCCATGAAAGAGCCATGTGAGGCTGAGCTCCAACCGTCGGGCTCCACACCTGGAGCCTTTGGAACAGGGCAGTCCTGAGCCGATGTGCCCACCAGGGGACGCGACCAAAGTTTACGTACCACAGGAAAGCGCATCAAGGCCTCGTGTTCTCTCCATGAAATGAACGTGAGCTTGAAGGGTGATGCGTCAGCGTGCACCGTGAACAGCTCGCTGATACGCCTGTCTTTGACCCCTCTCACGGTCTCACGCACCCGGGCTCAGTTCCGTGCAGGAATGCTGAGTGGGAGCGCCAGCCTCGCTTCTGGACTCTAAAGCCTTCCACCCCCTAATGGCAGGTTGTGTGTGTCTCTCACGTGGGGGGAGGAATGAGGTCGCCCACAGAGGTTCTGCCATGAAAGATCTAAAGACGCACGCTGCTGAGGAGCTTGTTCCTCATGGAGCGTCCCCGAAGGCCAGAAGAATGCCGACAGTCTCTTTCAAAGCTGCCAGACGCTCTGCTGTTCTAGGCCTGAGATACGGACCTTGTGACAGCACTGTAACCCCGCGAGATTCAGGAGACATCGCCAGTGCGAGTGGCAATCCGGAAGGAAGAACCTGCAAGGCGGAGTGTCCTTTCCTGTACAAAACGGCGCCCAAGTGGCTGAGGCAGGGAGCATTTTCCTTCAGAGAACCGGCATCCTCGTATGCCTGTGGGTTACTCTAAAGAAACGACACTGTGAGCAACCTCTTCGAAAAGGCCTTCGCAAGCGACTTGGAGACAACAGCAGCGCAGTGGAGGCACAGACCATTATCCTAGAGAGCAGCACAGTGTCTCTAGCAGCGATCACTTCCCGGAGGATACTTAAGCCACACCGAGATTCCAGCAGGGAGTTTTGCCTTATAGCAGTACAACTCACTCAAGAAAGAGGGATGAGGTGTAGGGCTAATCTACGTGCGCTCACGCTCTGTGTCCCCGAGAAGGTTTCACGGAGAAGAATGCATCACCGACCGCTACCATGTGTGTGCACCAAAGAAGCCCTGTGCCGTGGGTGTTCTCAGGCCGACAGCGAAGACCTAGGTGTGTGCTGCACCCGCGCTCGGTGGTTCACACGTTGCATGACCCCTGTGCCTTTGGAAGATGTTCAGAGCGGGTGGCACCTGCGTGCTGCGAGTGCAAGAGGTGTAGAGTGTAGAGGCCTTTCACACTGGAGCAAGGGCTTGCGTCTCATGGAGAAAACGTGTACGTCGCCCGGGAGATGGAGGCGCGCTCTTGACACCATTTCCTCTGCCCGTTTAAAACACAAGTGTTTGTACTCGATCTGGGCTGCCTGGTGAAACGCTTGGCAGTCCGCATCACCCTGAGCACCTTTCCTGAAGTTTGATTCGTAGCTGGGTAAACTCGGGCTTCAGAGGCTTAGATGAGACCAAACGTGTTCAGCTTGTGGCGAAAGCCTTTGACCAGAGGCATATACGCTTGTGCTTGGGGCGAGGGCTAGGCAAGAACGTTTACACCCTGGGTTTTTATCTTTACCCTAAGCTGTCCCTTTTGGCTGCAGCAGGCGGAGAGAACCCGCGGAGAGAGAACAGCTGCGAGGTGGATGCACAGAACAGTCACCTCGACACCAGCCCCGGGGTCCCAAGCAACGATCCTTCCCCGGAGGGTACTTAACCCACCCCGGGATTCAAGCAGGGAGTTCGCCTTGTCCAACTCGCACAGGAGACTGGCATGAGATGTAGGGCTCATCTACTTGCGTTCACACTACGTGGCCCGGAGAAGTTCTCACGGAGCCGAATGCAGCACCCTTCCTCCACCACGTGTGTACACAAAGGAGCGCTGGGCAGTGGGTGTTCTCAAGGCCAAGAGAGAAGCCCTTGTTCTGTGCTGCACCTGCTGGGTGGTTCAAAGGTTTTCTGACCTTCCTGCTCTGGAAGCTTTTCAGAGCTGAGGCTGCACCTGGGCTGCGAAAGCGGAGAGGCGTAGAGGCCTTTCACACTGAAGGCGTGGGCCTGTTTCCCATGGAGAAAGTGTACGTCGCCCAACCCCCACCCCCACCCTACCCCACCCCACCCCAACCCACCCCCAGCTGGAGGCGTGCGGGTTTGACACCATTTTGTCCTGCCCATGGAAAATACAAAGAGGCGTACACGATTTGGGCTGTCTGGTGAGAGAATTTTGAAGCGGCGGCACCCTGAGTACCTTTCCCGAAGTTTGCTTCCTAGCTGGTTAAACTCGGCTTTCAGAGGCGAGATGAGAACAAACTTGCTCCGCGTGCGGCGAAGTGCCCTGATGCCCTGCCCTAAATGTTTGAGCTTCTGGCCAGCGTCACGCAAGTACTTTGACACGTAGGAGTCTCCCTTTTACTCCAAGCTGTCCCTGTTGGCTGAAGCAGTCGGCGTGTCTGTATCGCAGCCTGGGAGGCCGGGCGTTGGGGGAGTCTGCCAAGTGACTGGCCTCCATTTATAGCTAAATGAGAAACTGCGTCGAAGCTTTCGGGAGCCTCTTACAGGGAATGGTTGCAGTTGGGAATTGGAGACTGTGCTGGCAAACGTCAGCAGCTCCTCTCCCTCGGAGGGCTCTTAGTGTGCCGACTCCTAACAGCCAGCATGGTCCCCAGCTCGTGAACGGTCCCATTGCGAGCCGGTCTCGTCCGTGAAAGAGCCACGTGAGGCTGAGCTCCAACAGTCGGGCTCCACACCTGGAGCCTTTGGGACAGGGCAGTCCTGAGCCGATGTGCCCACCAGGGGACGCGACCAAAGTTTACGTACCACAGGAAAGCGCAATCAAGGCCTCGTGTTCTCTCCATGAAAGGAACGTGAGCTTGAAGGGTGATGCGTCAGCGTGCACCGTGAACAGCTCGCTGGTACGCCTGTCTTTGCCCCCTCTCACGGTCTCACGCACCCGGGCTCAGTTCCGTGCAGGAACGCTGAGTGGGAGCGCCAGCCTCGCTGCTAGACTCTAAAGCCTTCCACCCCCTAATGGCAGGTTGTGTGTGTCTCTCACGTGGGGGGAGGAATGAGGTCGCCCACAGAGGTTCTGCCATGAAAGATCTAAAGACGCACGCTGCTGAGGAGCTTGTTCCTCATGGAGCGTCCCCGAAGGCCAGAAGAATGCCGACGGTCTCTTTCAAAGCTGCCGGACGCTCTGCCGTTCTAGGCCTGAGATACGGACCCTGTGACGGCACCGTAACCCCGCGAGATTCAGGAGACATCGCCAGTGCGAGTGGCAATCCGGAAGGAAGAGCCTCCAAGGCGGAGTGTCCTTTCCTGTACAAAACGGCGCCCAAGTGGCTGAGGCAGGGAGCATTTTCCTTCACAGAACCGGCATCCTCGTATGCCTGTGGGTTGCTCTAAAGAAACGACACTGTGAGCAACCTCTTCGAAAAGGCCTTCGCAAGCGACTTGGAGACAACAGCAGCGCAGTGGAGGCACAGACCGTTATCCTAGAGAGCAGCACAGTGTCTCTAGCAGCGATCGCTTCCCGGAGGATACTTAAGCCACACCGAGATTCCAGCAGGGAGTTTTGCCTTATAGCAGTACAACTCACTCAAGAAAGAGGGATGAGGTGTAGGGCTAATCTACGTGCGCTCACGCTCTGTGTCCCCGAGAAGGTTTCACGGAGCAGAAGGCATCACCGACCGCTACCACGTGTGTGCACCAAAGAAGCCCTGTGCCGTGGGTGTTCTCAGGCCGACAGCGAAGACCTAGGTGTGTGCTGCACCCGCGCTCGGTGGTTCACACGTTGCGTGACCCCTGTGCCTTTGGAAGATGTTCAGAGCGGGTGGCACCTGCGTGCTGCGAGCGCAAGAGGTGTAGAGTGTAGAGGCCTTTCACACTGGAGGAAGGGCTTGCGTCTCGTGGAGAGAACGTGTACGTCGCCCGGGAGATGGAGGCGCGCTCTTGACACCATTTCCTCTGCCCGTTTAAAACACAAGTGTTTGTACTCGATCTGGGCTGCCTGGTGAAACGCTTGGCAGTCCGCATCACCCTGAGCACCTCTCCTGAAGTTTGATTCGTAGCTGGGTGAACTCGGGCTTCAGAGGCTTAGATGAGACCAAACGTGTTCAGCTTGTGGCGAAAGCCTTTGACCAGAGGCATATACGCTTGTGCTTGGGGCGAGGGCTAGGCAAGAACGTTTACACCCCGGGTTTTTATCTTTACCCTAAGCTGTGTCCCTTTCGGCTGCAGCAGGCGGAGAGAACCCGCGGAGAGAGAACAGCTGCGAAGTGGTTGCACAGAACAGTCACCTCGACACCAGCCCCGGGGTCCCAAGCAACGATCCTTCCCCGGAGGGTACTTAACCCACCCCGGGATTCAAGCAGGGAGTTTGCCTTGTCCAACTCGCACAGGAGACTGGCATGAGATGTAGGGCTCATCTACTTGCGTTCACACTACGTGGCCCGGAGAAGTTCTCACGGAGCCGAATGCAGCACCCTTCCTCCACCACGTGTGTACACAAAGGAGCGCTGGGCAGTGGGTGTTCTCAAGGCCAAGAGAGAAGCCCTTGTTCTGTGCTGCACCTGCTGGGTGGTTCAAAGGTTTTCTGACCTTCCTGCTCTGGAAGCTTTTCAGAGCTGAGGCTGCGCCTGGGCTGCGAAAGCGGAGAGGTGTAGAGGACTTTCACACTGAAGGCGTGGGCCTGTTTCCCATGGAGAAAGTGTACGTCGCCCAACCCCCACCCCCACCCCACCCCACCCCACCCCAACCCACCCCCAGCTGGAGGCGTGCGGGTTTGACACCATTTTGTCCTGCCCATGGAAAATACAAAGAGGCGTACAAGATTTGGGCTGTCTGGTGAGAGAATTTTGAAGCGGCGGCACCCTGAGTACCTTTCCCGAAGTTTGCTTCCTAGCTGGTTAAACTCGGCTTTCAGAGGCGAGATGAGAACAAACTTGCTCCGCGTGCGGCGAAGTGCCCTGATGCCCTTCCCTAAATGTTTGAGCTTCTGGCCAGCGTCACGCAAGTACTTTGACACGTAGGAGTCTCCCTTTTACTCCAAGCTGTCCCTGTTGGCTGAAGCAGTCGGCGTGACTGTATCGCAGCCTGGGAGGCCGGGCGTTGGGGGAGTCTGCCAAGTGACTGGCCTCCATTTATAGCTAACTGAGAAACTGCGTCGAAGCTTTCGGGAGCCTCTTACAGGAAATGGTTGCAGTTGGGAATTGGAGACTGTGCTGGCAAACGTCAGCAGCTCCTCTCCCTCGGAGGGCTCTTGGTGTGCCGACTCCTAACAGCCAACACGGTCCCCAGCTCGTGAACGGTCCCATTGCGAGCCGGTCTCGTCCGTGAAAGAGCCACGTGAGGCTGAGCTCCAACAGTCGGGCTCCACACCTGGAGCCTTTGGGACAGGGCAGTCCTGAGCCGATGTGCCCACCAGGGGACGCGACCAAAGTTTACGTACCACAGGAAAGCGCAATCAAGGCCTCGTGTTCTCTCCATGAAAGGAACGTGAGCTTGAAGGGTGATGCGTCAGCGTGCACCGTGAACAGCTCGCTGGTACGCCTGTCTTTGCCCCCTCTCACGGTCTCACGCACCCGGGCTCAGTTCCGTGCAGGAACGCTGAGTGGGAGCGCCAGCCTCGCTGCTGGACTCTAAAGCCTTCCACCCCCTAATGGCAGGTTGTGTGTGTCTCTCACGTGGGGGGAGGAATGAGGTCGCCCACAGAGGTTCTGCCATGAAAGATCTAAAGACGCACGCTGCTGAGGAGCTTGTTCCTCATGGAGCGTCCCCGAAGGCCAGAAGAATGCCGACGGTCTCTTTCAAAGCTGCCGGACGCTCTGCCGTTCTAGGCCTGAGATACGGACCCTGTGACGGCACCGTAACCCCGCGAGATTCAGGAGACATCGCCAGTGCGAGTGGCAATCCGGAAGGAAGAGCCTCCAAGGCGGAGTGTCCTTTCCTGTACAAAACGGCGCCCAAGTGGCTGAGGCAGGGAGCATTTTCCTTCACAGAACCGGCATCCTCGTATGCCTGTGGGTTGCTCTAAAGAAACGACACTGTGAGCAACCTCTTCGAAAAGGCCTTCGCAAGCGACTTGGAGACAACAGCAGCGCAGTGGAGGCACAGACCGTTATCCTAGAGAGCAGCACAGTGTCTCTAGCAGCGATCGCTTCCCGGAGGATACTTAAGCCACACCGAGATTCCAGCAGGGAGTTTTGCCTTATAGCAGTACAACTCACTCAAGAAAGAGGGATGAGGTGTAGGGCTAATCTACGTGCGCTCACGCTCTGTGTCCCCGAGAAGGTTTCACGGAGGAGAAGGCATCACCGACCGCTACCACGTGTGTGCACCAAAGAAGCCCTGTGCCGTGGGTGTTCTCAGGCCGACAGCGAAGACCTAGGTGTGTGCTGCACCCGCGCTCGGTGGTTCACACGTTGCGTGACCCCTGTGCCTTTGGAAGATGTTCAGAGCGGGTGGCACCTGCGTGCTGCGAGCGCAAGAGGTGTAGAGTGTAGAGGCCTTTCACACTGGAGGAAGGGCTTGCGTCTCGTGGAGAGAACGTGTACGTCGCCCGGGAGATGGAGGCGCGCTCTTGACACCATTTCCTCTGCCCGTTTAAAACACAAGTGTTTGTACTCGATCTGGGCTGCCTGGTGAAACGCTTGGCAGTCCGCATCACCCTGAGCACCTTTCCTGAAGTTTGATTCGTAGCTGGGTGAACTCGGGCTTCAGAGGCTTAGATGAGACCAAACGTGTTCAGCTTGTGGCGAAAGCCTTTGACCAGAGGCATATACGCTTGTGCTTGGGGCGAGGGCTAGGCAAGAACGTTTACACCCCAGGTTTTTATCTTTACCCTAAGCTGTGTCCCTTTTGGCTGCAGCAGGTGGAGAGAACCCGCGGAGAGAGAACAGCTGCGAGGTGGATGCACAGAACAGTCACCTCGACACCAGCCCCGGGGTCCCAAGCAACGATCCTTCCCCGGAGGGTACTTAACCCACCCCGGGATTCAAGCAGGGAGTTCGCCTTGTCCAACTCGCACAGGAGACTGGCATGAGATGTAGGGCTCATCTACTTGCGTTCACACTACGTGGCCCGGAGAAGTTCTCACGGAGCCGAATGCAGCACCCTTCCTCCACCACGTGTGTACACAAAGGAGCGCTGGGCAGTGGGTGTTCTCAAGGCCAAGAGAGAAGCCCTTGTTCTGTGCTGCACCTGCTGGGTGGTTCAAAGGTTTTCTGACCTTCCTGCTCTGGAAGCTTTTCAGAGCTGGGGCTGCGCCTGGGCTGCGAAAGCGGAGAGGCGTAGAGGCCTTTCACACTGAAGGCGTGGGCCTGTTTCCCATGGAGAAAGTGTACGTCGCCCAACCCCCACCCCCACCCCACCCCACCCCACCCCAACCCACCCCCAGCTGGAGGCGTGCGGGTTTGACACCATTTTGTCCTGCCCATGGAAAATACAAAGAGGCGTACAAGATTTGGGCTGTCTGGTGAGAGAATTTTGAAGCGGCGGCACCCTGAGTACCTTTCCCGAAGTTTGCTTCCTAGCTGGTTAAACTCGGCTTTCAGAGGCGAGATGAGAACAAACTTGCTCCGCGTGCGGCGAAGTGCCCTGATGCCCTTCCCTAAATGTTTGAGCTTCTGGCCAGCGTCACGCAAGTACTTTGACACGTAGGAGTCTCCCTTTTACTCCAAGCTGTCCCTGTTGGCTGAAGCAGTCGGCGTGACTGTATCGCAGCCTGGGAGGCCGGGCGTTGGGGGAGTCTGCCAAGTGACTGGCCTCCATTTATAGCTAACTGAGAAACTGCGTCGAAGCTTTCGGGAGCCTCTTACAGGAAATGGTTGCAGTTGGGAATTGGAGACTGTGCTGGCAAACGTCAGCAGCTCCTCTCCCTCGGAGGGCTCTTGGTGTGCCGACTCCTAACAGCCAACACGGTCCCCAGCTCGTGAACGGACCCATTGCGAGCCGGTCTCGTCCGTGAAAGAGCCACGTGAGGCTGAGCTCCAACAGTCGGGCTCCACACCTGGAGCCTTTGGGACAGGGCAGTCCTGAGCCGATGTGCCCACCAGGGGACGCGACCAAAGTTTACGTACCACAGGAAAGCGCAATCAAGGCCTCGTGTTCTCTCCATGAAAGGAACGTGAGCTTGAAGGGTGATGCGTCAGCGTGCACCGTGAACAGCTCGCTGGTACGCCTGTCTTTGCCCCCTCTCACGGTCTCACGCACCCGGGCTCAGTTCCGTGCAGGAACGCTGAGTGGGAGCGCCAGCCTCGCTGCTGGACTCTAAAGCCTTCCACCCCCTAATGGCAGGTTGTGTGTGTCTCTCACGTGGGGGGAGGAATGAGGTCGCCCACAGAGGTTCTGCCATGAAAGATCTAAAGACGCACGCTGCTGAGGAGCTTGTTCCTCATGGAGCGTCCCCGAAGGCCAGAAGAATGCCGACGGTCTCTTTCAAAGCTGCCGGACGCTCTGCCATTCTAGGCCTGAGATACGGACCCTGTGACGGCACCGTAACACCGCGAGATTCAGGAGACATCGCCAGTGCGAGTGGCAATCCGGAAGGAAGAGCCTCCAAGGCGGAGTGTCCTTTCCTGTACAAAACGGCGCCCAAGTGGCTGAGGCAGGGAGCATTTTCCTTCACAGAACCGGCATCCTCGTATGCCTGTGGGTTGCTCTAAAGAAACGACACTGTGAGCAACCTCTTCGAAAAGGCCTTCGCAAGCGACTTGGAGACAACAGCAGCGCAGTGGAGGCACAGACCGTTATCCTAGAAAGCAGCACAGTGTCTCTAGCAGCGATCGCTTCCCGGAGGATACTTAAGCCACACCGAGATTCCAGCAGGGAGTTTTGCCTTATAGCAGTACAACTCACTCAAGAAAGAGGGATGAGGTGTAGGGCTAATCTACGTGCGCTCACGCTCTGTGTCCCCGAGAAGGTTTCACGGAGCAGAAGGCATCACCGACCGCTACCACGTGTGTGCACCAAAGAAGCCCTGTGCCGTGGGTGTTCTCAGGCCGACAGCGAAGACCTAGGTGTGTGCTGCACCCGCGCTCGGTGGTTCACACGTTGCGTGACCCCTGTGCCTTTGGAAGATGTTCAGAGCGGGTGGCACCTGCGTGCTGCGAGCGCAAGAGGTGTAGAGTGTAGAGGCCTTTCACACTGGAGGAAGGGCTTGCGTCTCGTGGAGAGAACGTGTACGTCGCCCGGGAGATGGAGGCGCGCTCTTGACACCATTTCCTCTGCCCGTTTAAAACACAAGTGTTTGTACTCGATCTGGGCTGCCTGGTGAAACGCTTGGCAGTCCGCATCACCCTGAGCACCTCTCCTGAAGTTTGATTCGTAGCTGGGTGAACTCGGGCTTCAGAGGCTTAGATGAGACCAAACGTGTTCAGCTTGTGGCGAAAGCCTTTGACCAGAGGCATATACGCTTGTGCTTGGGGCGAGGGCTAGGCAAGAACGTTTACACCCCAGGTTTTTATCTTTACCCTAAGCTGTGTCCCTTTTGGCTGCAGCAGGTGGAGAGAACCCGCGGAGAGAGAACAGCTGCGAGGTGGATGCACAGAACAGTCACCTCGACACCAGCCCCGGGGTCCCAAGCAACGATCCTTCCCCGGAGGGTACTTAACCCACCCCGGGATTCAAGCAGGGAGTTCGCCTTGTCCAACTCGCACAGGAGACTGGCATGAGATGTAGGGCTCATCTACTTGCGTTCACACTACGTGGCCCGGAGAAGTTCTCACGGAGCCGAATGCAGCACCCTTCCTCCACCACGTGTGTACACAAAGGAGCGCTGGGCAGTGGGTGTTCTCAAGGCCAAGAGAGAAGCCCTTGTTCTGTGCTGCACCTGCTGGGTGGTTCAAAGGTTTTCTGACCTTCCTGCTCTGGAAGGTTTTCAGAGCTGGGGCTGCGCCTGGGCTGCGAAAGCGGAGAGGCGTAGAGGCCTTTCACACTGAAGGCGTGGGCCTGTTTCCCATGGAGAAAGTGTACGTCGCCCAACCCCCACCCCCACCCCACCCCACCCCACCCCAACCCACCCCCAGCTGGAGGCATGCGGGTTTGACACCATTTTGTCCTGCCCATGGAAAATACAAAGAGGCGTACACGATTTGGGCTGTCTGGTGAGAGAATTTTGAAGCGGCGGCACCCTGAGTACCTTTCCCGAAGTTTGCTTCCTAGCTGGTTAAACTCGGCTTTCAGAGGCGAGATGAGAACAAACTTGCTCCGCGTGCGGCGAAGTGCCCTGATGCCCTGCCCTAAATGTTTGAGCTTCTGGCCAGCGTCACGCAAGTACTTTGACACGTAGGAGTCTCCCTTTTACTCCAAGCTGTCCCTGTTGGCTCAAGCAGTCAGCGTGTCTGTATCGCAGCCTGGGAGGCCGGGCGTTGGGGGAGTCTGCCAAGTGACTGGCCTCCATTTATAGCTAACTGAGAAACTGCGTCGAAGCTTTCGGGAGCCTCTTACAGGGAATGGTTGCAGTTGGGAATTGGAGACTGTGCTGGCAAACGTCAGCAGCTCCTCTCCCTCGGAGGGCTCTTGGTGTGCCGACTCCTAACAGCCAGCACGGTCCCCAGCACGTGAACGGTCCCATTGCGAGCCGGTCTCGTCCGTGAAAGAGCCACGTGAGGCTGAGCTCCAACAGTCGGGCTCCACACCTGGAGCCTTTGGGACAGGGCAGTCCTGAGCCGATGTGCCCACCAGGGTACGCGACCAAAGTTTACGTACCACAGGAAAGCGCAATCAAGGCCTCGTGTTCTCTCCATGAAAGGAACGTGAGCTTGAAGGGTGATGCGTCAGCGTGCACCGTGAACAGCTCGCTGGTACGCCTGTCTTTGCCCCCTCTCACGGTCTCACGCACCCGGGCTCAGTTCCGTGCAGGAACGCTGAGTGGGAGCGCCAGCCTCGCTGCTGGACTCTAAAGCCTTCCACCCCCTAATGGCAGGTTGTGTGTGTCTCTCACGTGGGGGGAGGAATGAGGTCGTCCACAGAGGTTCTGCCATGAAAGATCTAAAGACGCACGCTGCTGAGGAGCTTGTTCCTCATGGAGCGTCCCCGAAGGCCAGAAGAATGCCGACGATCTCTTTCAAAGCTGCCGGACGCTCTGCCATTCTAGGCCTGAGATACGGACCCTGTGACAGCACCGTAACCCCGCGAGATTCAGGAGACATCGCCAGTGCGAGTGGCAATCCGGAAGGAAGAGCCTCCAAGGCGGAGTGTCCTTTCCTGTACAAAACGGCGCCCAAGTGGCTGAGGCAGGGAGCATTTTCCTTCACAGAACCGGCATCCTCGTATGCCTGTGGGTTGCTCTAAAGAAACGACACTGTGAGCAACCTCTTCGAAAAGGCCTTCGCAAGCGACTTGGAGACAACAGCAGTGCAGTGGAGGCACAGACCGTTATCCTAGAGAGCAGCACAGTGTCTCTAGCAGCGATCGCTTCCCGGAGGATACTTAAGCCACACCGAGATTCCAGCAGGGAGTTTTGCCTTATAGCAGTACAACTCACTCAAGAAAGAGGGATGAGGTGTAGGGCTAATCTACGTGCGCTCACGCTCTGTGTCCCCGAGAAGGTTTCACGGAGCAGAAGGCATCACCGACCGCTACCACGTGTGTGCACCAAAGAAGCCCTGTGCCGTGGGTGTTCTCAGGCCGACAGCGAAGACCTAGGTGTGTGCTGCACCCGCGCTCGGTGGTTCACACGTTGCGTGACCCCTGTGCCTTTGGAAGATGTTCAGAGCGGGTGGCACCTGCGTGCTGCGAGCGCAAGAGGTGTAGAGTGTAGAGGCCTTTCACACTGGAGGAAGGGCTTGCGTCTCGTGGAGAGAACGTGTACGTCGCCCGGGAGATGGAGGCGCGCTCTTGACACCATTTCCTCTGCCCGTTTAAAACACAAGTGTTTGTACTCGATCTGGGCTGCCTGGTGAAACGCTTGGCAGTCCGCATCACCCTGAGCACCTCTCCTGAAGTTTGATTCGTAGCTGGGTGAACTCGGGCTTCAGAGGCTTAGATGAGACCAAACGTGTTCAGCTTGTGGCGAAAGCCTTTGACCAGAGGCATATATGCTTGTGCTTGGGGCGAGGGCTAGGCAAGAACGTTTACACCCCGGGTTTTTATCTTTACCCTAAGCTGTGTCCCTTTTGGCTGCAGCAGGCGGAGAGAACCCGCGGAGAGAGAACAGCTGCGAGGTGGATGCACAGAACAGTCACCTCGACACCAGCCCCGGGGTCCCAAGCAACGATCCTTCCCCGGAGGGTACTTAACCCACCCCGGGATTCAAGCAGGGAGTTCGCCTTGTCCAACTCGCACAGGAGACTGGCATGAGATGTAGGGCTCATCTACTTGCGTTCACACTACGTGGCCCGGAGAAGTTCTCACGGAGCCGAATGCAGCACCCTTCCTCCACCACGTGTGTACACAAAGGAGCGCTGGGCAGTGGGTGTTCTCAAGGCCAAGAGAGAAGCCCTTGTTCTGTGCTGCACCTGCTGGGTGGTTCAAAGGTTTTCTGACCTTCCTGCTCTGGAAGCTTTTCAGAGCTGAGGCTGCGCCTGGGCTGCGAAAGCGGAGAGGCGTAGAGGCCTTTCACACTGAAGGCGTGGGCCTGTTTCCCATGGAGAAAGTGTACGTCGCCCAACCCCCACCCCCACCCCACCCCACCCCACCCCAACCCACCCCCAGCTGGAGGCGTGCGGGTTTGACACCATTTTGTCCTGCCCATGGAAAATACAAAGAGGCGTACACGATTTGGGCTGTCTGGTGAGAGAATTTTGAAGCGGTGGCACCCTGAGTACCTTTCCCAAAGTTTGCTTCCTAGCTGGTTAAACTCGGCATTCAGAGGCGAGATGAGAGCAAACTTGCTCCGCGTGCGGTGAAGTGCCCTGATGCCCTGCACTAAATGTTTGAGCTTCTGGCCAGCGTCACGCAAGTACTTTGACACGTAGGAGTCTCACTTTTACTCCAAGCTATCCCTGTTGGCTGAAGCAGTCGGCGTGTCTGTATCGCAGCCTGGGAGGCCGGGCGTTGGGGGAGTCTGCCAAGTGACTGGCCTCCATTTATAGCTAACTGAGAAACTACGTCGAAGCTTTCGGGAGCCTCTTACAGGGAATGGTTGCAGTTCGGAATTGGAGACTGTGCTGGCAAACGTCAGCAGCTCCTCTCCCTCGGAGGGCTCTTGGTGTGCCGACTCCTAACAGCCAGCACGGTCCCCAGCTCGTGAACGGTCCCATTGCGAGCCGGTCTCGTCCGTGAAAGAGCCACGTGAGGCTGAGCTCCAACAGTCGGGCTCCACACCTGGAGCATTTGGGACAGAGAAGTCCTAAGCCGATGTGCCCACCAGGGGACGCGACCAAAGTTTACGTACCACAGGAAAGCGCATCAAGGCCTCGTGTTCTCTCCATGAAATGAACGTGAGCTTGAAGGGTGATGCGTCAGCGTGCACCGTGAACAGCTCGCTGGTACGCCTGTCTTTGCCCCCTCTCACGGTCTCACGCACCCGGGCTCAGTTCCGTGAAGGAATGCTGAGTGGGAGCGCCAGCCTCGCTTCTGGACTCTAAAGCCTTCCACCCCCTAATGGCAGGTTGTGTGTGTCTCTCACGTGGGGGGAGGAATGAGGTCGCCCACAGAGGTTCTGCCATGAAAGATCTAAAGACGCACGCTGCTGAGGAGCTTGTTCCTCATGGAGCGTCCCCGAAGGCCAGAAGAATGCCGACGGTCTCTTTCAAAGCTGCCGGACGCTCTGCCGTTCTAGGCCTGAGATACGGACCTTGTGACGGCACTGTAACCCCGCGAGATTCAGGAGACATCGCCAGTGCGAGTGGCAATCCGGAAGGAAGAACCTCCAAGGCGGAGTGTCCTTTCCTGTACAAAACGGCGCCCAAGTGGCTGAGGCAGGGAGCATTTTCCTTCACAGAACCGGCATCCTCGTATGCCTGTGGGTTGCTCTAAAGAAACGACACTGTGAGCAACCTCTTCGAAAAGGCCTTCGCAAGCGACTTGGAGACAACAGCAGCGCAGTGGAGGCACAGACCATTATCCTAGAGAGAAGCACAGTGTCTCTAGCAGCGATCGCTTCCCGGAGGATACTTAAGCCACACCGAGATTCCAGCAGGGAGTTTTGCCTTATAGCAGTACAACTCACTCAAGAAAGAGGGATGAGGTGTAGGGCTAATCTACGTGCGCTCATGCTCTGTGTCCCCGAGAAGGATTCACGGAGCAGAATGCATCACCGACCGCTACCACGTGTGTGCACCAAAGAAGCCCTGTGCCGTGGGTGTTCTCAGGCCGACAGCGAAGACCTAGGTGTGTGCTGCACCCGCGCTCGGTGGTTCACACGTTGCGTGACCCCTGTGCCTTTGGAAGATGTTCAGAGCAGGTGGCACCTGCGTGCTGCGAGTGCAAGAGGTGTAGAATGTAGAGGCCTTTAACACTGGAGGAAGGGCTTGCGTCTCGTGGAGAGAACGTGTACGTCGCCCGGGAGATGGAGGCGCGCTCTTGACACCATTTCCTCTGCCCGTTTAAAACACAAGTGTTTGTACCCGATCTGGGCTGCCTGGTGAAACGCTTGGCAGTCCGCATCACCCTGAGCACCTTTCCTGAAGTTTGATTCGTAGCTGGGTAAACTCGGGTTTCAGAGGCTTAGATGAGACCAAACGTGTTCAGCTTGTGGCGAAAGCCTTTGACCAGAGGCATATACGCTTGTGGTTGGGGCGAGGGCTAGGCAAGAACGTTTACACCCTGGGTTTTTATCTTTACCCTAAGCTGTCCCTTTTGGCTGCAGCAGGCGGAGAGAACCCGCGGAGAGAGAACAGCTGTGAAGTGGATGCACAGAACAGTCACCTCGATACCAGCCCCGGGGTCCCAAGCAACGATCCTTCCCCGGAGGGTACTTAACCCACCCCGGGATTCAAGCAGGGAGTTCGCCTTGTCCAACTCGCACAGGAGACTGGCATGAGATGTAGGGCTCATCTACTTGCGTTCACACTACGTGGCCCGGAGAAGTTCTCACGGAGCCGAATGCAGCACCCTTCCTCCACCACGTGTGTACACAAGGGAGCACTGGGCAGTGGGTGTTCTCAAGGCCAAGACAGATGTCCTTGTTCTGTGCTGCACCTGCTGGGTGGTTCAAAGGTTTTCTGACCTTCTTGCTCTGGAAGCTTTTCAGAGCTGAAGCTACGCCTGGGCTGCGAAAGCAGAGAGGCGTAGAGGCCTTTCACACTGAAGGCGTGGGCCTGTTTCCCATGGAGAAAGTGTACGTCGCCCAACCCCCACCCCCACCCCACCCCACCCCACCCCAACCCACCCCCACCTGGAGGCGTGCGGGTTGACACCATTTTGTCCTGCCCATGGGAAATACAAAGAGGCGTACACGATTTGGGCTGTCTGGTGAGAGAATTTTGAATCGGCGGCACCCTGAGTACCTTTCCCGAAGTTTGCTTCCTAGCTGGTTAAACTCGGCATTCAGAGGCGAGATGAGAACAAACTTGCTCCGCGTGCGACGAAGTGCCCTGTTGCCCTGCCCTAAATGTTTGAGCTTCTGGCCAGCGTCACGCAAGTACTTTGACACGTAGGAGTCTCACTTTTACTCCAAGCTGTCCCTGTTGGCTGAAGCAGTCAGCGTGTCTGTATCGCAGCCTGGGAGGCCGGGCGTCGGGGGAGTCTGCCAAGTGACTGGTCTCCATTTATAGCTAACTGAGAAACTGCGTCGAAGCTTTCGGAAGCCTCTTACCGGGAATGGTTGCACTTCGGAATTGGAGACTGTGCTGGCAAACGTCAGCAGCTCCTCTCCCTCGGAGGGCTCTTGGTGTGCCGACTCCTAACAGCCAGCACGGTCCCCAGCTCGTGAACGGTCCCATTGCGAGCCGGTCTCGTCCGTGAAAGAGCCACGTGAGGCTGAGCTCCAACAGTCGGGCTCCACACCTGGAGCCTTTGGGACAGGGCAGTCCTGAGCCGATGTGCCCACCAGGGGACGCGACCAAAGTTTACGTACCACAGGAAAGCGCATCAAGGCCTCGTGTTCTCTCCATGAAAGGAACGTGAGCTTGAAGGGTGATGCGTCAGCGTGCACCGTGAACAGCTCGCTGGTACGCCTGTCTTTGCCCCCTCTCACGGTCTCACGCACCCGGGCTCAGTTCCGTGCAGGAACGCTGAGTGGGAGTGCCAGCCTCGCTTCTGGGCTCTAAAGCCTTCCACCCCCTAATGGCAGGTTGTGTGTGTCTCTCACGTGGGGGGAGGAATGAGGTCGCCCACAGAGGTTCTGCCATGAAAGATCTAAAGACGCACGCTGCTGAGGAGCTTGTTCCTCATGGAGCGTCCCCGAAGGCCAGAAGAATGCCGACGGTCTCTTTCAAAGCTGCCGGACGCTCTGCCGTTCTAGGCCTGAGATACGGACCCTGTGACGGCACCGTAACCCCGCGAGATTCAGGAGACATCGCCAGTGCGAGTGGCAATCCGGAAGGAAGAGCCTCCAAGGCGGAGTGTCCTTTCCTGTACAAAACGGCGCCCAAGTGGCTGAGGCAGGGAGCATTTTCCTTCACAGAACCGGCATCCTCGTATGCCTGTGGGTTGCTCTAAAGAAACGACACTGTGAGCAACCTCTACGAAAAGGCCTTCGCAAGCGACTTGGAGACAACAGCAGCGCAGTAGAGGCACAGACCGTTATCCTAGAGAGCAGCACAGTGTCTCTAGCAGCGATCGCTTCCCGGAGGATACTTAAGCCACACCGAGATTCCAGCAGGGAGTTTTGCCTTATAGCAGTACAACTCACTCAAGAAAGAGGGATGAGGTGTAGGGCTAATCTACGTGCGCTCACGCTCTGTGTCCCCGAGAAGGTTTCACGGAGCAGAAGGCATCACCGACCGCTACCACGTGTGTGCACCAAAGAAGCCCTGTGCCGTGGGTGTTCTCAGGCCGACAGCGAAGACCTAGGTGTGTGCTGCACCCTCGCTCGGTGGTTCACACGTTGCGTGACCCCTGTGCCTTTGGAAGATGTTCAGAGCGGGTGGCACCTGCGTGCTGCGAGCGCAAGAGGTGTAGAGTGTAGAGGCCTTTCACACTGGAGGAAGGGCTTGCGCCTCGTGGAGAGAACGTGTACGTCGCCCGGGAGATGGAGGCGCGCTCTTGACACCATTTCCTCTGCCCGTTTAAAACACAAGTGTTTGTACTCGATCTGGGCTGCCTGGTGAAACGCTTGGCAGTCCGCATCACCCTGAGCACCTCTCCTGAAGTTTGATTCGTAGCTGGGTGAACTCGGGCTTCAGAGGCTTAGATGAGACCAAACGTGTTCAGCTTGTGGCGAAAGCCTTTGACCAGAGGCATATACGCTTGTGTTTGGGGCGAGGGCTAGAAAGGAACGTTTACACCCCGGGTTTTTATCTTTACCCTAAGCTGTCCCTTTTGGCTGCAGCAGGCGGAGAGAACCCGCGGAGAGAGAACAGCTGCGAAGTGGATGCACAGAACAGTCACCTCGATACCAGCCCCGGGGTCCCAAGCAACGATCCTTCCCCGGAGGGTACTTAACCCACCCCGGAATTCAAGCAGGGAGTTCGCCTTGTCCAACTCGCAAAGGAGACTGGCATGAGATGTAGGGCTCATCTACTTGCGTTCACACTACGTGGCCCGGAGAAGTTCTCACGGAGCCAAATCCAGCACCCTTCCTCCACCACGTGTGTACACAAAGGAGCGCTGGGCAGTGGGTGTTCTCAAGGCCAAGAGAGAAGCCCTTGTTCTGTGCTGCAACTGCTGGGTGGTTCAAAGGTTTTCTGACCTTCCTGCTCTGGAAGCTTTTCAGAGCTGAGGCTATGCCTGGGCTGCGAAAGCAGAGAGGCGTAGAGGCCTTTCACACTGAAGGCGTGGGCCTGTTTCCCATAGAGAAAGTGTACGTCGGCAAACCCCACCCCCACCCCACCCCACCCCACCCCACCCCATCCCAACCCACCCCCAGCTGGAGGCGTGCGAGTTGACACGATTTTGTCCTGCCCATGGAAAATACAAAGAGGCGTACACGATTTGGGCTGTCTGGTGAGAGAATTTTGAATCGGCGGCACCCTGAGTACCTTTCCCGAAGTTTGCTTCCTAGCTGGTTAAACTCGGCATTCAGAGGCGAGATGAGAGCAAACTTGCTCCGCGTGCGGCGAAGTGCCCTGATGCCCTGCCCTAAATGTTTGAGCTTCTGGCCAGCGTCACGCAAGTACTTTGACACGTAGGAGTCTCACTTTTACTCCAAGCTGTCCCTGTTGGCTGAAGCAGTCGGCGTGTCTGTATCGCAGCCTGGGAGGCCGGGCGTCGGGGGAGTCTGCCAAGTGAGTGGCCTCCATTTATAGCTAACTGAGAAACTGCGTCAAAGCTTTCGGGAGCCTCTTACAGGGAATGGTTGCAGTTCGGAATTGGAGACTGTGCTGGCAAACGTCAGCAGCTCCTCTCCCTCGGAGGGCTCTTGGTGTGCCGACTCCTAACAGCCAGCACGGTCCCCAGCTCGTGAACGGTCCCATTGCGAGCCGGTCTCGTCCGTGAAAGAGCCACGTGAGGCTGAGCTCCAACAGTCGGGCTCCACACCTGGAGCCTTTGGGACAGGGCAGTCCTGAGCCGATGTGCCCACCAGGGGACGCGACCAAAGTTTACGTACCACAGGAAAGCGCATCAAGGCCTCGTGTTCTCTCCATGAAATGAACGTGAGCTTGAAGGGTGATGCGTCGGCGTGCACCGTGAACAGCTCGCTGGTACGCCTGTCTTTGCCCCCTCTCACGGTCTCACGCACCCGGGCTCAGTTCCTTGCAGGAATGCTGAGTGGGAGCGCCAGCCTCGCTTCTGGACTCTAAAGCCTTCCACCCCCTAATGGCAGGTTGTGTGTGTCTCTCACGTGGGGGGAGGAATGAGGTCGCCCACAGAGGTTCTGCCATGAAAGATCTAAAGACGCACGCTGCTGAGGAGCTTGTTCCTCATGGAGCGTCCCCGAAGGCCAGAAGAATGCCGACGGTCTCTTTCAAAGCTGCCGGACCCTCTGCCGTTCTAGGCCTGAGATACGGACCTTGTGACGGCACTGTAACCCCGCGAGATTCAGGAGACATCGCCAGTGCGAGTGGCAAGCCGGAAGGAAGAACCTCCAAGGCGGAGTGTCCTTTCCTGTACAAAACGGCGCCCAAGTGGCTGAGGCAGGGAGCATTTTCCTTCACAGAACCGGCATCCTCGTATGCCTGTGGGTTACTCTAAAGAAACGACACTGTGAGCAACCTCTTCGAAAAGGCCTTCGCAAGCGACTTGGAGACAACAGCAGCGCAGTGGAGGCACAGACCATTATCCTAGAGAGCAGCACAGTGTCTCTAGCAGCGATCGCTTCCCGGAGGATACTTAAGCCACACCGAGATTCCAGCAGGGAGTTTTGCCTTATAGCAGTACAACTCACTCAAGAAAGAGGGATGAGGTGTAGGGCTAATCTACGTGCGCTCACGCTCTGTGTCCCCGAGAAGGTTTCACGGAGCAGAATGCATCACCGACCGCTACCACGTGTGTGCACCAAAGAAGCCCTGTGCCGTGGGTGTTCTCAGGCCGACAGTGAAGACCTAGGTGTGTGCTGCACCCGCGCTCGGTGGTTCACACGTTGCGTGACCCCTGTGCCTTTGGAAGATGTTCAGAGCGGGTGGCACCTGTGTGCTGCGAGGGCAAGAGGTGTAGAATGTAGAGGCCTTTCACACTGGAGGAAGGGCTTGCGTCTCGTGGAGAGAACATGTACGTCGCCCGGGAGATGGAGGCGCGCTCTTGACACCATTTCCTCTGCCCTTTTAAAACACAAGTGTTTGTACTCGATCTGGGATGCCTGGTGAAATGCTTGGCAGTCCACATCACCCTGAGCACCTTTCCTGAAGTTTGATTCGTAGCTGGGTAAACTCGGGCTTCAGAGGCTTAGATGAGACCAAACGTGTTCAGCTTGTGGCGAAAGCCTTTGACCAGAGGCATATACGCTTGTGCTTGGGGCGAGGGCTAGGCAAGAACGTTTACACCCTGGGTTTTTATCTTTACCCTAAGCTGTCCCTTTTGGCTGCAGCAGGCGGAGAGAACCCGCGGAGAGAGAACAGCTGCGAAGTGGATGCACAGAACAGTCACCTCGATACCAGCCCCGGGGTCCCAAGCAACGATCCTTCCCCGGAGGGTACTTAACCCACCCGGGGATTCAAGCAGGGAGTTCGCCTTGTCCAACTCGCACAGGAGACTGGCATGAGATGTAGGGCTCATCTACTTGCGTTCACACTACGTGGCCCGGAGAAGTTCTCACGGAGCCGAATCCAGCACCCTTCCTCCACCACGTGTGTACACAAAGGAGCACTGGGCAGTGGGTGTTCTCAAGGCCACGAGAGAAGCCCGTGTTCTGTGCTGCACCTGCTGGGTGGTTCAAAGGTTTTCTGACCTTCCTGCTCTGGAAGCTTTTCAGAGCTGAGGCTACGCCTGGGCTGCGAAAGCAGAGAGGCGTAGAGGCCTTTCACACTGAAGGCGTGGGCCTGTTTCCCATGGAGAAAGTGTACGTCGCCCAACCCCCACCCCCACCCCACCCCACCCCACCCCAACCCACCCCCACCTGGAGGCGTGCGGGTTGACACCAGTTTGTCCTGCCCATGGGAAATACAAAGAGGCGTACACGATTTGGGCTGTCTGGTGAGAGAATTTTGAAGCGGCGGCACCCTGAGTACCTTTCCCGAAGTTTGCTTCCTAGCTGGTTAAACTCGGCATTCAGAGGCGAGATGAGAACAAACTTGCTCCGCGTGCGGCGAAGTGCCCTGATGCCCTGCCCTAAATGTTTGAGCTTCTGGCCAGCGTCACGCAAGTACTTTGACACATAGGAGTCTCACTTTTAGTCCAAGCTGTCCCTGTTGGCTGAAGCAGTTGGCGTGTCTGTATCACAGCCTGGGAGGCCGGTCGTTGGGGGAGTCTGCCAAGTGACTGGCCTCCATTTATAGCTATCTGAGAAACTGCGTCGAAGCTTTCGGGAGCCTCTTACAGGGAATGGTTGCAGTTGGGAATTGGAGACTGTGCTGGCAAACGTCAGCAGCTCCTCTCCCTCGGAGGGCTCTTGGTGTGCCGACTCCTAACAGCCAGCACGGTCCCCAGCTCGTGAACGGTCCCATTGCGAGCCCGTCTCGTCCGTGAAAGAGCCACGTGAGGCTGAGCTCCAACAGTCGGGCTCCACACCTGGAGCCTTTGGGACAGGGCAGTCCTGAGCCGATGTGCCCACCAGGGGACGCGACCAAAGTTTACGTACCACAGGAAAGCGCATCAAGGCCTCGTGTTCTCTCCATGAAATGAACGTGAGCTTGAAGGGTGATGCGTCGGCGTGCACCGTGAACAGCTCGCTGGTACGCCTGTCTTTGCCCCCTCTCACGGTCTCACGCACCCGGGCTCAGTTCCGTGCAGGAATGCTGAGTGGGAGCGCCAGCCTCGCTTCTGGACTCTAAAGCCTTCCACCCCCTAATGGCAGGTTGTGTGTGTCTCTCACGTGGGGGGAGGAATGAGGTCGCCCACAGAGTTTCTGCCATGAAAGATCTAAAGACGCACGCTGCTGAGGAGCTTGTTCCTCATGGAGCGTCCCCGAAGGCCAGAAGAATGCCGACGGTCTCTTTCAAAGCTGCCGGACGCTCTGCCGTTCTAGGCCTGAGATACGGACCTTGTGACGGCACTGTAACCCCGCGAGATTCAGGAGACATCGCCAGTGCGAGTGGCAATCCGGAAGGAAGAACCTTCAAGGCGGAGTGTCCTTTCCTGTACAAAACGGCGCCCAAGTGGCTGAGGCAGGGAGCATTTTCCTTCACAGAACCGGCATCCTCGTATGCCTGTGGGTTACTCTAAAGAAACGACACTGTGAGCAACCTCTTCGAAAAGGCCTTCGCAAGCGACTTGGAGACAACAGCAGCGCAGTGGAGGCAAAGACCATTATCCTAGAGAGCAGCACAGTGTCTCTAGCAGCGATCGCTTCCCGGAGGATACTTAAGCCACACCGAGATTCCAGCAGGGAGTTTTGCCTTATAGCAGTACAACTCACTCAAGAAAGAGGGATGAGGTGTAGGGCTAATCTACGTGCGCTCACGCTCTGTGTCCCCGAGAAGGTTTCACGGAGCAGAATGCATCACCGACCGCTACCACGTGTGTGCACCAAAGAAGCCCTGTGCCGTGGGTGTTCTCAGGCCGACAGCGAAGACCTAGGTGTGTGCTGCACCCGCGCTCGGTGGTTCACACGTTGCGTGACCCCTGTGCCTTTGGAAGATGTTCAGAGCGGGTGGCACCTGCGTGCTGCGAGCGCAAGAGTTGTAGAGTGTAGAGGCCTTTCACACTGGAGGAAGGGCTTGCGTCTCGTGGAGAGAACGTGTACGTCGCCCGGGAGATGGAGGCGCGCTCTTGACACCATTTCCTCTGCCCGTTTAAAACACAAGTGTTTGTACTCGATCTGGGCTGCCTGGTGAAACGCTTGGCAGTCCGCATCACCCTGAGCACCTTTCCTGAAGTTTGATTCGTAGCTGGGTAATCTCGGGCTTCAGAGGCTTAGATGAGACCAAACGTGTTCAGCTTGTGGCGAAAGCCTTTGACCAGAGGCATATACGCTTGTGGTTGGGGCGAGGGCTAGGCAAGAACGTTTACACCCTGGGTTTTTATCTTTACCCTAAGCTGTCCCTTTTGGCTGCAGCAGGCGGAGAGAACCCGCGGAGAGAGAACAGCTGCGAAGTGGATGCACAGAACAGTCACCTCGATACCAGCCCCGGTGTCCCAAGCAACGATCCTTCCCCGGAGGGTACTTAACCCACGCCGGGATTCAAGCAGGGAGTTCGCCTTGTCCAACTCGCACAGGAGACTGGCATGAGATGTAGGGCTCATCTACTTGGGTTCACACTACGTGGCCCGGAGAAGTTCTCACGGAGCCGAATCCAGCACCCTTCCTCCACCACGTGTGTACACAAAGGAGCGCTGGGCAGTGGGTGTTCTCAAGGCCAAGAGAGAAGCCCTTGTTCTGTGCAGCACCTGCTGGGTGGTTCAAAGGTTTTCTGACCTTCCTGTTCTGGAAGCTTTTCAGAGCTGAGGCTACGCCTGGGCTGCGAAAGCAGAGAGGCGTAGAGGCCTTTCAGACTGAAGGCGTGGGCCTGTTTCCCATGGAGAAAGTGTACGGCGCCCAACCCCCACGCCCACCCCACCCCACCCCACCCCAACCCACCCCCACCTGGAGGCGTGCGGGTTGACACCATTTTGTCCTGCCCATGGGAAATACAAAGAGGCGTACACGATTTGGGCTGTCTGGTGAGAGAATTTTGAATCGGCGGCACCCTGAGTACCTTTCCCGAAGTTTGCTTCCTAGCTGGTTAAACTCGGCATTCAGAGGCGAGATGAGAACAAACTTGCTCCGCGTGCGGCGAAGTGCCCTGTTGCCCTGCCCTAAATGTTTGAGCTTCTGGCCAGCGTCACGCAAGTACTTTGACACGTAGGAGTCTCACTTTTACTCCAAGCTGTCCCTGTTGGCTGAAGCAGTCGGCGTGTCTGTATCGCAGCCTGGGAGGCCGGGCATCGGGGGAGTCTGCCAAGTGACTGGCCTCCATTTATAGCTAACTGAGAAACTGCGTCGAAGCTTTCGGGAGCCTCTTACAGGGAATGGTTGCAGTTGGGAATTGGAGACTGTGCTGGCAAACGTCAGCAGCTCCTCTCCCTCGGAGGGCTCTTGGTGTGCCGACTCCTAACAGCCAGCACGGTCCCCAGCTCGTGAACGGTCCCATTGCGAGCCGGTCTCGTCCGTGAAAGAGCCACGTGAGGCTGAGCTCCAACAGTCGGGCTCCACACCTGGAGCCTTTGGGACAGGGCAGTCCTGAGCCGATGTGCCCACCAGGGGACGCGACCAAAGTTTACGTACCACAGGAAAGCGCATCAAGGCCTCGTGTTCTCTCCATGAAATGAACGTGAGCTTGAAGGGTGATGCGTCAGCGTGCACCGTGAACAGCTCGCTGGTACGCCTGTCTTTGCCCCCTCTCACGGTCTCACGCACCCGGGCTCAGTTCCGTGCAGGAATGCTGAGTGGGAGCGCCAGCCTCGCTTCTGGACTCTAAAGCCTTCCACCCCCTAATGGCAGGTTGTGTGTGTCTCTCACGTGGGGGGAGGAATGAGGTCGCCCACAGAGGTTCTGCCATGAAAGATCTAAAGACGCACGCTGCTGAGGAGCTTGTTCCTCATGGAGCGTCCCCGAAGGCCAGAAGAATGCCGACGGTCTCTTTCAAAGCTGCCGGACGCTCTGCCGTTCTAGGCCTGAGATACGGACCCTGTGACGGCACCGTAACCCCGCGAGATTCAGGAGACATCGCCAGTGCGAGTGGCAATCCGGAAGGAAGAGCCTCCAAGGCGGAGTGTCCTTTCCTGTACAAAACGGCGCCCAAGTGGCTGAGGCAGGGAGCATTTTCCTTCACAGAACCGGCATCCTCGTATGCCTGTGGGTTGCTCTAAAGAAACGACACTGTGAGCAACCTCTTCGAAAAGGCCTTCGCAAGCGACTTGGAGACAACAGCAGCGCAGTGGAGGCACAGACCGTTATCCTAGAGAGCAGCACAGTGTCTCTAGCAGCGATCGCTTCCCGGAGGATACTTAAGCCACACCGAGATTCCAGCAGGGAGTTTTGCCTTATAGCAGTACAACTCACTCAAGAAAGAGGGATGAGGTGTAGGGCTAATCTACGTGCGCTCACGCTCTGTGTCCCCGAGAAGGTTTCACGGAGCAGAAGGCATCACCGACCGCTACCACGTGTGTGCACCAAAGAAGCACTGTGCCGTGGGTGTTCTCAGGCCGACAGCGAAGACCTAGGTGTGTGCTGCACCCGCGCTCGGTGGTTCACACGTTGCGTGACCCCTGTGCCTTTGGAAGATGTTCAGAGCGGGTGGCACCTGCGTGCTGCGAGCGCAAGAGGTGTAGAGTGTAGAGGCCTTTCACACTGGAGGAAGGGCTTGCGTCTCGTGGAGAGAACGTGTACGTCGCCCGGGAGATGGAGGCGCGCTCTTGACACCATTTCCTCTGCCCGTTTAAAACACAAGTGTTTGTACTCGATCTGGGCTGCCTGGTGAAACGCTTGGCAGTCCGCATCACCCTGAGCACCTCTCCTGAAGTTTGATTCGTAGCTGGGTGAACTCGGGCTTCAGAGGCTTAGATGAGACCAAACGTGTTCAGCTTGTGGCGAAAGCCTTTGACCAGAGGCATATACGCTTGTGGTTGGGGCGAGGGCTAGGCAAGAACGTTTACACCCCGGGTTTTTATCTTTACCCTAAGCTGTGTCCCTTTTGGCTGCAGCAGGCGGAGAGAACCCGCGGAGAGAGAACAGCTGCGAGGTGGATGCACAGAACAGTCACCTCGACACCAGCCCCGGGGTCCCAAGCAACGATCCTTCCCCGGAGGGTACTTAACCCACCCCGGGATTCAAGCAGGGAGTTCGCCTTGTCCAACTCGCACAGGAGACTGGCATGAGATGTAGGGCTCATCTACTTGCGTTCACACTACGTGGCCCGGAGAAGTTCTCACGGAGCCGAATCCAGCACCCTTCCTCCACCACGTGTGTACACAAAGGAGCACTGGGCAGTGGGTGTTCTCAAGGCCAAGAGAGAAGCCCGTGTTCTGTGCTGCACCTGCTGGGTGGTTCAAAGGTTTTCTGACCTTCCTGCTCTGGAAGCTTTTCAGAGCTGAGGCTACGCCTGGGCTGCGAAAGCAGAGAGGCGTAGAGGCCTTTCACACTGAAGGCGTGGGCCTGTTTCCCATGGAGAAAGTGTACGTCGCCCAACCCCCACCCCCACCCCACCCCACCCCACCCCAACCCACCCCCACCTGGAGGCGTGCGGGTTGACACCATTTTGTCCTGCCCATGGGAAATACAAAGAGGCGTACACGATTTGGGCTGTCTGGTGAGAGAATTTTGAAGCGGCGGCACCCTGAGTACCTTTCCCGAAGTTTGCTTCCTAGCTGGTTAAACTCGGCATTCAGAGGCGAGATGAGAACAAACTTGCTCCGCGTGCGGCGAAGTGCCCTGATGCCCTGCCCTAAATGTTTGAGCTTCTGGCCAGCGTCACGCAAGTACTTTGACACATAGGAGTCTCACTTTTAGTCCAAGCTGTCCCTGTTGGCTGAAGAAGTTGGCGTGTCTGTATCACAGCCTGGGAGGCCGGTCGTTGGGGGAGTCTGCCAAGTGACAGGCCTCCATTTATAGCTAACTGAGAAACTGCGTCGAAGCTTTCGGGAGCCTCTTACAGGGAATGGTTGCAGTTGGGAATTGGAGACTGTGCTGGCAAACGTCAGCAGCTCCTCTCCCTCGGAGGGCTCTTGGTGTGCCGACTCCTAACAGCCAGCACGGTCCCCAGCTCGTGAACGGTCCCATTGCGAGCCGGTCTCGTCCGTGAAAGAGCCACGTGAGGCTGAGCTCCAACAGTCGGGCTCCACACCTGGAGCCTTTGGGACAGGGCAGTCCTGAGCCGATGTGCCCACCAGGGGACGCGACCAAAGTTTACGTACCACAGGAAAGCGCATCAAGGCCTCGTGTTCTCTCCATGAAATGAACGTGAGCTTGAAGGGTGATGCGTCAGCGTGCACCGTGAACAGCTCGCTGGTATGCCTGTCTTTGCCCCCTCTCACGGTCTCACGCACCCGGGCTCAGTTCCGTGCAGGAACGCTGAGTGGGAGCGCCAGCCTCGCTTCTGCGCTCTAAAGCCTTCCACCCCCTAATGGCAGGTTGTGTGTGTCTCTCACGTGGGGGGAGGAATGAGGTCGCCCACAGAGGTTCTGCCATGAAAGATCTAAAGACGCACGCTGCTGAGGAGCTTGTTCCTCATGGAGCGTCCCCGAAGGCCAGAAGAATGCCGACGGTCTCTTTCAAAGCTGCCGGACGCTCTGCCGTTCTAGGCCTGAGATACGGACCCTGTGACGGCACCGTAACCCCGCGAGATTCAGGAGACATCGCCAGTGCGAGTGGCAATCCGGAAGGAAGAGCCTCCAAGGCGGAGTGTCCTTTCCTGTACAAAACGGCGCCCAAGTGGCTGAGGCAGGGAGCATTTTCCTTCACAGAACCGGCATCCTCGTATGCCTGTGGGTTGCTCTAAAGAAACGACACTGTGAGCAACCTCTTCGAAAAGGCCTTCGCAAGCGACTTGGAGACAACAGCAGCGCAGTGGAGGCACAGACCGTTATCCTAGAGAGCAGCACAGTGTCTCTAGCAGCGATCGCTTCCCGGAGGATACTTAAGCCACACCGAGATTCCAGCAGGGAGTTTTGCCTTATAGCAGTACAACTCACTCAAGAAAGAGGGATGAGGTGTAGGGCTAATCTACGTGCGCTCACGCTCTGTGTCCCCGAGAAGGTTTCACGGAGCAGAAGGCATCACCGACCGCTACCACGTGTGTGCACCAAAGAAGCACTGTGCCGTGGGTGTTCTCAGGCCGACAGCGAAGACCTAGGTGTGTGCTGCACCCGCGCTCGGTGGTTCACACGTTGCGTGACCCCTGTGCCTTTGGAAGATGTTCAGAGCGGGTGGCACCTGCGTGCTGCGAGCGCAAGAGGTGTAGAGTGTAGAGGCCTTTCACACTGGAGGAAGGGCTTGCGTCTCGTGGAGAGAACGTGTACGTCGCCCGGGAGATGGAGGCGCGCTCTTGACACCATTTCCTCTGCCCGTTTAAAACACAAGTGTTTGTACTCGATCTGGGCTGCCTGGTGAAACGCTTGGCAGTCCGCATCACCCTGAGCACCTCTCCTGAAGTTTGATTCGTAGCTGGGTGAACTCGGGCTTCAGAGGCTTAGATGAGACCAAACGTGTTCAGCTTGTGGCGAAAGCCTTTGACCAGAGGCATATACGCTTGTGCTTGGGGCGAGGGCTAGGCAAGAACGTTTACACCCCGGGTTTTTATCTTTACCCTAAGCTGTGTCCCTTTTGGCTGCAGCAGGCGGAGAGAACCCGCGGAGAGAGAACAGCTGCGAGGTGGATGCACAGAACAGTCACCTCGACACCAGCCCCGGGGTCCCAAGCAACGATCCTTCCCCGGAGGGTACTTAACCCACCCTGGGATTCAAGCAGGGAGTTCGCCTTGTCCAACTCGCACAGGAGACTGGCATGAGATGTAGGGCTCATCTACTTGCGTTCACACTACGTGGCCCGGAGAAGTTCTCACGGAGCCGAATCCAGCACCCTTCCTCCACCACGTGTGTACACAAAGGAGCACTGGGCAGTGGGTGTTCTCAAGGCCAAGAGAGAAGCCCGTGTTCTGTGCTGCACCTGCTGGGTGGTTCAAAGGTTTTCTGACCTTCCTGCTCTGGAAGCTTTTCAGAGCTGAGGCTACGCCTGGGCTGCGAAAGCAGAGAGGCGTAGAGGCCTTTCACACTGAAGGCGTGGGCCTGTTTCCCATGGAGAAAGTGTACGTCGCCCAACCCCCACCCCCACCCCACCCCACCCCACCCCAACCCACCCCCACCTGGAGGCGTGCGGGTTGACACCATTTTGTCCTGCCCATGGGAAATACAAAGAGGCGTACACGATTTGGGCTGTCTGGTGAGAGAATTTTGAAGCGGCGGCACCCTGAGTACCTTTCCCGAAGTTTGCTTCCTAGCTGGTTAAACTCGGCATTCAGAGGCGAGATGAGAACAAACTTGCTCCGCGTGCGGCGAAGTGCCCTGATGCCCTGCCCTAAATGTTTGAGCTTCTGGCCAGCGTCACGCAAGTACTTTGACACATAGGAGTCTCACTTTTAGTCCAAGCTGTCCCTGTTGGCTGAAGCAGTTGGCGTGTCTGTATCACAGCCTGGGAGGCCGGTCGTTGGGGGAGTCTGCCAAGTGACTGGCCTCCATTTATAGCTAACTGAGAAACTGCGTCGAAGCTTTCGGGAGCCTCTTACAGGGAATGGTTGCAGTTGGGAATTGGAGACTGTGCTGGCAAACGTCAGCAGCTCCTCTCCCTCGGAGGGCTCTTGGTGTGCCGACTCCTAACAGCCAGCACGGTCCCCAGCTCGTGAACGGTCCCATTGCGAGCCCGTCTCGTCCGTGAAAGAGCCACGTGAGGCTGAGCTCCAACAGTCGGGCTCCACAACTGGAGCCTTTGGGACAGGGCAGTCCTGAGCCGATGTGCCCACCAGGGGACGCGACCAAAGTTTACGTACCACAGGAAAGCGCATCAAGGCCTCGTGTTCTCTCCATGAAATGAACGTGAGCTTGAAGGGTGATGCGTCGGCGTGCACCGTGAACAGCTCGCTGGTACGCCTGTCTTTGCCCCCTCTCACGGTCTCACGCACCCGGGCTCAGTTCCGTGCAGGAATGCTGAGTGGGAGCGCCAGCCTCGCTTCTGGACTCTAAAGCCTTCCACCCCCTAATGGCAGGTTGTGTGTGTCTCTCACGTGGGGGGAGGAATGAGGTCGCCCACAGAGTTTCTGCCATGAAAGATCTAAAGACGCACGCTGCTGAGGAGCTTGTTCCTCATGGAGCGTCCCCGAAGGCCAGAAGAATGCCGACGGTCTCTTTCAAAGCTGCCGGACGCTCTGCCGTTCTAGGCCTGAGATACGGACCCTGTGACGGCACCGTAACCCCGCGAGATTCAGGAGACATCGCCAGTGCGAGTGGCAATCCGGAAGGAAGAGCCTCCAAGGCGGAGTGTCCTTTCCTGTACAAAACGGCGCCCAAGTGGCTGAGGCAGGGAGCATTTTCCTTCACAGAACCGGCATCCTCGTATGCCTGTGGGTTGCTCTAAAGAAACGACACTGTGAGCAACCTCTTCGAAAAGGCCTTCGCAAGCGACTTGGAGACAACAGCAGCGCAGTGGAGGCACAGACCGTTATCCTAGAGAGCAGCACAGTGTCTCTAGCAGCGATCGCTTCCCGGAGGATACTTAAGCCACACCGAGATTCCAGCAGGGAGTTTTGCCTTATAGCAGTACAACTCACTCAAGAAAGAGGGATGAGGTGTAGGGCTAATCTACGTGCGCTCACGCTCTGTGTCCCCGAGAAAGTTTCACGGAGCAGAAGGCATCACCGACCGCTACCACGTGTGTGCACCAAAGAAGCACTGTGCCGTGGGTGTTCTCAGGCCGACAGCGAAGACCTAGGTGTGTGCTGCACCCGCGCTCGGTGGTTCACACGTTGCGTGACCCCTGTGCCTTTGGAAGATGTTCAGAGCGGGTGGCACCTGCGTGCTGCGAGCGCAAGAGGTGTAGAGTGTAGAGGCCTTTCACACTGGAGGAAGGGCTTGCGTCTCGTGGAGAGAACGTGTACGTCGCCCGGGAGATGGAGGCGCGCTCTTGACACCATTTCCTCTGCCTGTTTAAAACACAAGTGTTTGTACTCGATCTGGGCTGCCTGGTGAAACGCTTGGCAGTCCGCATCACCCTGAGCACCTGTCCTGAAGTTTGATTCGTAGCTGGGTGAACTCGGGCTTCAGAGGCTTAGATGAGACCAAACGTGTTCAGCTTGTGGCGAAAGCCTTTGACCAGAGGCATATACGCTTGTGCTTGGGGCGAGGGCTAGGCAAGTACGTTTACACCCCGGGTTTTTATCTTTACCCTAAGCTGTGTCCCTTTTGGCTGCAGCAGGCGGAGAGAACCCGTGGAGAGAGAACAGCTGCGAGGTGGATGCACAGAACAGTCACCTCGACACCAGCCCCGGGGTCCCAAGCAACGATCCTTCCCCGGAGGGTACTTAACCCACCCCGGGATTCAAGCAGGGAGTTCGCCTTGTCCAACTCGCACAGGAGACTGGCATGAGATGTAGGGCTCATCTACTTGCGTTCACACTACGTGGCCCGGAGAAGTTCTCACGGAGCCGAATGCAGCACCCTTCCTCCACCACTTGTGTACACAAAGGAGCGCTGGGCAGTGGGTGTTCTCAAGGCCAAGAGAGAAGCCCTTGTTCTGTGCTGCACCTGCTGGGTGGTTCAAAGGTTTTCTGACCTTCCTGCTCTGGAAGCTTTTCAGAGCTGAGGCTGCGCCTGGGCTGCGAAAGCGGAGAGGCGTAGAGGCCTTTCACACTGAAGGCGTGGGCCTGTTTCCCATGGAGAAAGTGTACGTCGCCCAACCCCCACCCCCACCCCACCCCACCCCACCCCAACCCACCCCCAGCTGGAGGCGTGCGGGTTTGACACCATTTTGTCCTGCCCATGGAAAATACAAAGAGGCGTACACGATTTGGGCTGTCTGGTGAGAGAATTTTGAAGCGGCGGCACCCTGAGTACCTTTCCCGAAGTTTGCTTCCTAGCTGTTTAAACTCGGCTTTTAGAGGCGAGATGAGAACAAACTTGCTCCGCGTGCGGCGAAGTGCCCTGATGCCCTGCCCTAAATGTTTGAGCTTCTGGCCAGCGTCACGCAAGTACTTTGACACGTAGGAGTCTCCCTTTTACTCCAAGCTGTCCCTGTTGGCTGAAGCAGTCGGCGTGTCTGTATCGCAGCCTGGGAGGCCGGGCGTTGGGGGAGTCTGCCAAGTGACTGGCCTCCATTTATAGCTAACTGAGAAACTGCGTCGAAGCTTTCGGGAGCCTCTTACAGGGAATGGTTGCAGTTGGGAATTGGAGACTGTGCTGGCAAACGTCAGCAGCTCCTCTCCCTCGGAGGGCTCTTGGTGTGCCGACTCCTAACAGCCAGCACGGTCCCCAGCTCGTGAACGGTCCCATTGCGAGCCGGTCTCGTCCGTGAAAGAGCCACGTGAGGCTGAGCTCCAACAGTCGGGCTCCACACCTGGAGCCTTTGGGACAGGGCAGTCCTGAGCCGATGTGCCCACCAGGGGACGCGACCAAAGTTTACGTACCACAGGAAAGTGCAATCAAGGCCTCGTGTTCTCTCCATGAAAGGAACGTGAGCTTGAAGGGTGATGCGTCAGCGTGCACCGTGAACAGCTCGCTGGTACGCCTGTCTTTGCCCCCTCTCACGGTCTCACGCACCCGGGCTCAGTTCCGTGCAGGAACGCTGAGTGGGAGCGCCAGCCTCGCTGCTGGACTCTAAAGCCTTCCACCCCCTAATGGCAGGTTGTGTGTGTCTCTCACGTGGGGGGAGGAATGAGGTCGCCCACAGAGGTTCTGCCATGAAAGATCTAAAGACGCACGCTGCTGAGGAGCTTGTTCTTCATGGAGCGTCCCCGAAGGCCAGAAGAATGCCGACGGTCTCTTTCAAAGCTGCCGGACGCTCTGCCGTTCTAGGCCTGAGATACGGACCCTGTGACGGCACCGTAACCCCGCGAGATTCAGGAGACATCGCCAGTGCGAGTGGCAATCCGGAAGGAAGAGCCTCCAAGGCGGAGTGTCCTTTCCTGTACAAAACGGCGCCCAAGTGGCTGAGGCAGGGAGCATTTTCCTTCACAGAACCGGCATCCTCGTATGCCTGTGGGTTGCTCTAAAGAAACGACACTGTGAGCAACCTCTTCGAAAAGGCCTTCGCAAGCGACTTGGAGACAACAGCAGCGCAGTGGAGGCACAGACCGTTATCCTAGAGAGCAGCACAGTGTCTCTAGCAGCGATCGCTTCCCGGAGGATACTTAAGCCACACCGAGATTCCAGCAGGGAGTTTTGCCTTATAGCAGTACAACTCACTCAAGAAAGAGGGATGAGGTGTAGGGCTAATCTACGTGCGCTCACGCTCTGTGTCCCCGAGAAGGTTTCACGGAGCAGAAGGCATCACCGACCGCTACCACGTGTGTGCACCAAAGAAGCCCTGTGCCGTGGGTGTTCTCAGGCCGACAGCGAAGACCTAGGTGTGTGCTGCACCCGTGCTCGGTGGTTCACACGTTGCGTGACCCCTGTGCCTTTGGAAGATGTTCAGAGCGGGTGGCACCTGCGTGCTGCGAGCGCAAGAGGTGTAGAGTGTAGAGGCCTTTCACACTGGAGGAAGGGCTTGCGTCTCGTGGAGAGAACGTGTACGTCGCCCGGGAGATGGAGGCGCGCTCTTGACACCATTTCCTCTGCCCGTTTAAAACACAAGTGTTTGTACTCGATCTGGGCTGCCTGGTGAAACGCCTGGCAGTCCGCATCACCCTGAGCACCTCTCCTGAAGTTTGATTCGTAGCTGGGTGAACTCGGGCTTCAGAGGCTTAGATGAGACCAAACGTGTTCAGCTTGTGGCGAAAGCCTTTGACCAGAGGCATATACGCTTGTGCTTGGGGCGAGGGCTAGGCAAGAACGTTTACACCCCGGGTTTTTATCTTTACCCTAAGCTGTGTCCCTTTTGGCTGCAGCAGGCGGAGAGAACCCGCGGAGAGAGAACAGCTGCGAGGTGGATGCACAGAACAGTCACCTCGACACCAGCCCCGGGGTCCCAAGCAACGATCCTTCCCCGGAGGGTACTTAACCCACCCCGGGATTCAAGCAGGGAGTTCGCCTTGTCCAACTCGCACAGGAGACTGGCATGAGATGTAGGGCTCATCTACTTGCGTTCACACTACGTGGCCCGGAGAAGTTCTCACGGAGCCGAATGCAGCACCCTTCCTCCACCACGTGTGTACACAAAGGAGCGCTGGGCAGTGGGTGTTCTCAAGGCCAAGAGAGAAGCCCTTGTTCTGTGCTGCACCTGCTGGGTGGTTCAAAGGTTTTCTGACCTTCCTGCTCTGGAAGGTTTTCAGAGCTGAGGCTGCGCCTGGGCTGCGAAAGCGGAGAGGCGTAGAGGCCTTTCACACTGAAGGCGTGGGCCTGTTTCCCATGGAGAAAGTGTACGTCGCCCAACCCCCACCCCCACCCCACCCCACCCCACCCCAACCCACCCCCAGCTGGAGGCGTGCGGGTTGACACCATTTTGTCCTGCCCATGGAAAATACAAAGAGGCGTACACGATTTGGGCTGTCTGGTGAGAGAATTTTGAAGCGGCGGCACCCTGAGTACCTTTCCCGAAGTTTGCTTCCTAGCTGGTTAAACTCGGCTTTCAGAGGCGAGATGAGAACAAACTTGCTCCGCGTGCGGCGAAGTGCCCTGATGCCCTGCCCTAAATGTTTGAGCTTCTGGCCAGCGTCACGCAAGTACTTTGACACGTAGGAGTCTCCCTTTTACTCCAAGCTGTCCCTGTTGGCTGAAGCAGTCGGCGTGTCTGTATCGCAGCCTGGGAGGCCGGGCGTTGGGGGAGTCTGCCAAGTGACTGGCCTCCATTTATAGCTAACTGAGAAACTGCGTCGAAGCTTTCGGGAGCCTCTTACAGGGAATGGTTGCAGTTGGGAATTGGAGACTGTGCTGGCAAACGTCAGCAGCTCCTCTCCCTCGGAGGGCTCTTGGTGTGCCGACTCCTAACAGCCAGCACGGTCCCCAGCTCGTGAACGGTCCCATTGCGAGCCGGTCTCGTCCGTGAAAGAGCCACGTGAGGCTGAGCTCCAACAGTCGGGCTCCACACCTGGAGCCTTTGGGACATGGCAGTCCTGAGCCGATGTGCCCACCAGGGGACGCGACCAAAGTTTACGTACCACAGGAAAGCGCAATCAAGGCCTCGTGTTCTCTCCATGAAAGGAACGTGAGCTTGAAGGGTGATGCGTCAGCGTGCACCGTGAACAGCTCGCTGGTACGCCTGTCTTTGCCCCCTCTCACGGTCTCACGCACCCGGGCTCAGTTCCGTGCAGGAACGCTGAGTGGGAACGCCAGCCTCGCTGCTGGACTCTAAAGCCTTCCACCCCCTAATGGCAGGTTGTGTGTGTCTCTCACGTGGGGGGAGGAATGAGGTCGCCCACAGAGGTTCTGCCATGAAAGATCTAAAGACGCACGCTGCTGAGGAGCTTGTTCCTCATGGAGCGTCCCCGAAGGCCAGAAGAATGCCGACGGTCTCTTTCAAAGCTGCCGGACGCTCTGCCGTTCTAGGCCTGAGATACGGACCCTGTGACGGCACCGTAACCCCGCGAGATTCAGGAGACATCGCCAGTGCGAGTGGCAATCCGGAAGGAAGAGCCTCCAAGGCGGAGTGTCCTTTCCTGTACAAAACGGCGCCCAAGTGGCTGAGGCAGGGAGCATTTTCCTTCACAGAACCGGCATCCTCGTATGCCTGTGGGTTGCTCTAAAGAAACGACACTGTGAGCAACCTCTTCGAAAAGGCCTTCGCAAGCGACTTGGAGACAACAGCAGCGCAGTGGAGGCACAGACCGTTATCCTAGAGAGCAGCACAGTGTCTCTAGCAGCGATCGCTTCCCGGAGGATACTTAAGCCACACCGAGATTCCAGCAGGGAGTTTTGCCTTATAGCAGTACAACTCACTCAAGAAAGAGGGATGAGGTGTAGGGCTAATCTACGTGCGCTCACGCTCTGTGTCCCCGAGAAGGTTTCACGGAGCAGAAGGCATCACCGACCGCTACCACGTGTGTGCACCAAAGAAGCCCTGTGCCGTGGGTGTTCTCAGGCCGACAGCGAAGACCTAGGTGTGTGCTGCACCCGTGCTCGGTGGTTCACACGTTGCGTGACCCCTGTGCCTTTGGAAGATGTTCAGAGCGGGTGGCACCTGCGTGCTGCGAGCGCAAGAGGTGTAGAGTGTAGAGGCCTTTCACACTGGAGGAAGGGCTTGCGTCTCGTGGAGAGAACGTGTACGTCGCCCGGGAGATGGAGGCGCGCTCTTGACACCATTTCCTCTGCCCGTTTAAAACACAAGTGTTTGTACTCGATCTGGGCTGCCTGGTGAAACGCCTGGCAGTCCGCATCACCCTGAGCACCTCTCCTGAAGTTTGATTCGTAGCTGGGTGAACTCGGGCTTCAGAGGCTTAGATGAGACCAAACGTGTTCAGCTTGTGGCGAAAGCCTTTGACCAGAGGCATATACGCTTGTGCTTGGGGCGAGGGCTAGGCAAGAACGTTTACACCCCGGGTTTTTATCTTTACCCTAAGCTGTGTCCCTTTTGGCTGCAGCAGGCGGAGAGAACCCGCGGAGAGAGAACAGCTGCGAGGTGGATGCACAGAACAGTCACCTCGACACCAGCCCCGGGGTCCCAAGCAACGATCCTTCCCCGGAGGGTACTTAACCCACCCCGGGATTCAAGCAGGGAGTTCGCCTTGTCCAACTCGCACAGGAGACTGGCATGAGATGTAGGGCTCATCTACTTGCGTTCACACTACGTGGCCCGGAGAAGTTCTCACGGAGCCGAATGCAGCACCCTTCCTCCACCACGTGTGTACACAAAGGAGCGCTGGGCAGTGGGTGTTCTCAAGGCCAAGAGAGAAGCCCTTGTTCTGTGCTGCACCTGCTGGGTGGTTCAAAGGTTTTCTGACCTTCCTGCTCTGGAAGGTTTTCAGAGCTGAGGCTGCGCCTGGGCTGCGAAAGCGGAGAGGCGTAGAGGCCTTTCACACTGAAGGCGTGGGCCTGTTTCCCATGGAGAAAGTGTACGTCGCCCAACCCCCACCCCCACCCCACCCCACCCCACCCCAACCCACCCCCAGCTGGAGGCGTGCGGGTTGACACCATTTTGTCCTGCCCATGGAAAATACAAAGAGGCGTACACGATTTGGGCTGTCTGGTGAGAGAATTTTGAAGCGGCGGCACCCTGAGTACCTTTCCCGAAGTTTGCTTCCTAGCTGGTTAAACTCGGCTTTCAGAGGCGAGATGAGAACAAACTTGCTCCGCGTGCGGCGAAGTGCCCTGATGCCCTGCCCTAAATGTTTGAGCTTCTGGCCAGCGTCACGCAAGTACTTTGACACGTAGGAGTCTCCCTTTTACTCCAAGCTGTCCCTGTTGGCTGAAGCAGTCGGCGTGTCTGTATCGCAGCCTGGGAGGCCGGGCGTTGGGGGAGTCTGCCAAGTGACTGGCCTCCATTTATAGCTAACTGAGAAACTGCGTCGAAGCTTTCGGGAGCCTCTTACAGGGAATGGTTGCAGTTGGGAATTGGAGACTGTGCTGGCAAACGTCAGCAGCTCCTCTCCCTCGGAGGGCTCTTGGTGTGCCGACTCCTAACAGCCAGCACGGTCCCCAGCTCGTGAACGGTCCCATTGCGAGCCGGTCTCGTCCGTGAAAGAGCCACGTGAGGCTGAGCTCCAACAGTCGGGCTCCACACCTGGAGCCTTTGGGACAGGGCAGTCCTGAGCCGATGTGCCCACCAGGGGACGCGACCAAAGTTTACGTACCACAGGAAAGCGCAATCAAGGCCTCGTGTTCTCTCCATGAAAGGAACGTGAGCTTGAAGGGTGATGCGTCAGCGTGCACCGTGAACAGCTCGCTGGTACGCCTGTCTTTGCCCCCTCTCACGGTCTCACGCACCCGGGCTCAGTTCCGTGCAGGAACGCTGAGTGGGAGCGCCAGCCTCGCTGCTGGACTCTAAAGCCTTCCACCCCCTAATGGCAGGTTGTGTGTGTCTCTCACGTGGGGGGAGGAATGAGGTCGCCCACAGAGGTTCTGCCATGAAAGATCTAAAGACGCACGCTGCTGAGGAGCTTGTTCCTCATGGAGCGTCCCCGAAGGCCAGAAGAATGCCGACGGTCTCTTTCAAAGCTGCCGGACGCTCTGCCGTTCTAGGCCTGAGATACGGACCCTGTGACGGCACCGTAACCCCGCGAGATTCAGGAGACATCGCCAGTGCGAGTGGCAATCCGGAAGGAAGAGCCTCCAAGGCGGAGTGTCCTTTCCTGTACAAAACGGCGCCCAAGTGGCTGAGGCAGGGAGCATTTTCCTTCACAGAACCGGCATCCTCGTATGCCTGTGGGTTGCTCTAAAGAAACGACACTGTGAGCAACCTCTTCGAAAAGGCCTTCGCAAGCGACTTGGAGACAACAGCAGCGCAGTGGAGGCACAGACCGTTATCCTAGAGAGCAGCACAGTGTCTCTAGCAGCGATCGCTTCCCGGAGGATACTTAAGCCACACCGAGATTCCAGCAGGGAGTTTTGCCTTATAGCAGTACAACTCACTCAAGAAAGAGGGATGAGGTGTAGGGCTAATCTACGTGCGCTCACGCTCTGTGTCCCCGAGAAGGTTTCACGGAGCAGAAGGCATCACCGACCGCTACCACGTGTGTGCACCAAAGAAGCCCTGTGCCGTGGGTGTTCTCAGGCCGACAGCGAAGACCTAGGTGTGTGCTGCACCCGTGCTCGGTGGTTCACACGTTGCGTGACCCCTGTGCCTTTGGAAGATGTTCAGAGCGGGTGGCACCTGCGTGCTGCGAGCGCAAGAGGTGTAGAGTGTAGAGGCCTTTCACACTGGAGGAAGGGCTTGCGTCTCGTGGAGAGAACGTGTACGTCGCCCGGGAGATGGAGGCGCGCTCTTGACACCATTTCCTCTGCCCGTTTAAAACACAAGTGTTTGTACTCGATCTGGGCTGCCTGGTGAAACGCCTGGCAGTCCGCATCACCCTGAGCACCTCTCCTGAAGTTTGATTCGTAGCTGGGTGAACTCGGGCTTCAGAGGCTTAGATGAGACCAAACGTGTTCAGCTTGTGGCGAAAGCCTTTGACCAGAGGCATATACGCTTGTGCTTGGGGCGAGGGCTAGGCAAGAACGTTTACACCCCGGGTTTTTATCTTTACCCTAAGCTGTGTCCCTTTTGGCTGCAGCAGGCGGAGAGAACCCGCGGAGAGAGAACAGCTGCGAGGTGGATGCACAGAACAGTCACCTCGACACCAGCCCCGGGGTCCCAAGCAACGATCCTTCCCCGGAGGGTACTTAACCCACCCCGGGATTCAAGCAGGGAGTTCGCCTTGTCCAACTCGCACAGGAGACTGGCATGAGATGTAGGGCTCATCTACTTGCGTTCACACTACGTGGCCCGGAGAAGTTCTCACGGAGCCGAATGCAGCACCCTTCCTCCACCACGTGTGTACACAAAGGAGCGCTGGGCAGTGGGTGTTCTCAAGGCCAAGAGAGAAGCCCTTGTTCTGTGCTGCACCTGCTGGGTGGTTCAAAGGTTTTCTGACCTTCCTGCTCTGGAAGGTTTTCAGAGCTGAGGCTGCGCCTGGGCTGCGAAAGCGGAGAGGCGTAGAGGCCTTTCACACTGAAGGCGTGGGCCTGTTTCCCATGGAGAAAGTGTACGTCGCCCAACCCCCACCCCCACCCCACCCCACCCCACCCCAACCCACCCCCAGCTGGAGGCGTGCGGGTTGACACCATTTTGTCCTGCCCATGGAAAATACAAAGAGGCGTACACGATTTGGGCTGTCTGGTGAGAGAATTTTGAAGCGGCGGCACCCTGAGTACCTTTCCCGAAGTTTGCTTCCTAGCTGGTTAAACTCGGCTTTCAGAGGCGAGATGAGAACAAACTTGCTCCGCGTGCGGCGAAGTGCCCTGATGCCCTGCCCTAAATGTTTGAGCTTCTGGCCAGCGTCACGCAAGTACTTTGACACGTAGGAGTCTCCCTTTTACTCCAAGCTGTCCCTGTTGGCTGAAGCAGTCGGCGTGTCTGTATCGCAGCCTGGGAGGCCGGGCGTTGGGGGAGTCTGCCAAGTGACTGGCCTCCATTTATAGCTAACTGAGAAACTGCGTCGAAGCTTTCGGGAGCCTCTTACAGGGAATGGTTGCAGTTGGGAATTGGAGACTGTGCTGGCAAACGTCAGCAGCTCCTCTCCCTCGGAGGGCTCTTGGTGTGCCGACTCCTAACAGCCAGCACGGTCCCCAGCTCGTGAACGGTCCCATTGCGAGCCGGTCTCGTCCGTGAAAGAGCCACGTGAGGCTGAGCTCCAACAGTCGGGCTCCACACCTGGAGCCTTTGGGACATGGCAGTCCTGAGCCGATGTGCCCACCAGGGGACGCGACCAAAGTTTACGTACCACAGGAAAGCGCAATCAAGGCCTCGTGTTCTCTCCATGAAAGGAACGTGAGCTTGAAGGGTGATGCGTCAGCGTGCACCGTGAACAGCTCGCTGGTACGCCTGTCTTTGCCCCCTCTCACGGTCTCACGCACCCGGGCTCAGTTCCATGCAGGAACGCTGAGTGGGAACGCCAGCCTCGCTGCTGGACTCTAAAGCCTTCCACCCCCTAATGGCAGGTTGTGTGTGTCTCTCACGTGGGGGGAGGAATGAGGTCGCCCACAGAGGTTCTGCCATGAAAGATCTAAAGACGCACGCTGCTGAGGAGCTTGTTCCTCATGGAGCGTCCCCGAAGGCCAGAAGAATGCCGACGGTCTCTTTCAAAGCTGCCGGACGCTCTGCCGTTCTAGGCCTGAGATACGGACCCTGTGACGGCACCGTAACCCCGCGAGATTCAGGAGACATCGCCAGTGCGAGTGGCAATCCGGAAGGAAGAGCCTCCAAGGCGGAGTGTCCTTTCCTGTACAAAACGGCGCCCAAGTGGCTGAGGCAGGGAGCATTTTCCTTCACAGAACCGGCATCCTCGTATGCCTGTGGGTTGCTCTAAAGAAACGACACTGTGAGCAACCTCTTCGAAAAGGCCTTCGCAAGCGACTTGGAGACAACAGCAGCGCAGTGGAGGCACAGACCGTTATCCTAGAGAGCAGCACAGTGTCTCTAGCAGCGATCGCTTCCCGGAGGATACTTAAGCCACACCGAGATTCCAGCAGGGAGTTTTGCCTTATAGCAGTACAACTCACTCAAGAAAGAGGGATGAGGTGTAGGGCTAATCTACGTGCGCTCATGCTCTGTGTCCCCGAGAAGGTTTCACGGAGCAGAAGGCATCACCGACCGCTACCACATGTGTGCACCAAAGAAGCCCTGTGCCGTGGGTGTTCTCAGGCCGACAGCGAAGACCTAGGTGTGTGCTGCACCCGCGCTCGGTGGTTCACACGTTGCGTGACCCCTGTGCCTTTGGAAGATGTTCAGAGCGGGTGGCACCTGCGTGCTGCGAGCGCAAGAGGTGTAGAGTGTAGAGGCCTTTCACACTGGAGGAAGGGCTTGCGTCTCGTGGAGAGAACGTGTACGTCGCCCGGGAGATGGAGGCGCGCTCTTGACACCATTTCCTCTGCCCGTTTAAAACACAAGTGTTTGTACTCGATCTGGGCTGCCTGGTGAAACGCTTGGCAGTCCGCATCACCCTGAGCACCTCTCCTGAAGTTTGATTCGTAGCTGGGTGAACTCGGGCTTCAGAGGCTTAGATGAGACCAAACGTGTTCAGCTTGTGGCGAAAGCCTTTGACCAGAGGCATATACGCTTGTGCTTGGGGCGAGGGCTAGGCAAGAACGTTTACACCCCGGGTTTTTATCTTTACCCTAAGCTGTGTCCCTTTTGGCTGCAGCAGGCGGAGAGAACCCGCGGAGAGAGAACAGCTGCGAGGTGGATGCACAGAACAGTCACCTCGACACCAGCCCCGGGGTCCCAAGCAACGATCCTTCCCCGGAGGGTACTTAACCCACCCCGGGATTCAAGCAGGGAGTTCGCCTTGTCCAACTCGCACAGGAGACTGGCATGAGATGTAGGGCTCATCTACTTGCGTTCACACTACGTGGCCCGGAGAAGTTCTCACGGAGCTGAATGCAGCACCCTTCCTCCACCACGTGTGTACACAAAGGAGCGCTGGGCAGTGGGTGTTCTCAAGGCCAAGAGAGAAGCCCTTGTTCTGTGCTGCACCTGCTGGGTGGTTCAAAGGTTTTCTGACCTTCCTGCTCTGGAAGGTTTTCAGAGCTGAGGCTGCGCCTGGGCTGCGAAAGCGGAGAGGCGTAGAGGCCTTTCACACTGAAGGCGTGGGCCTGTTTCCCATGGAGAAAGTGTACGTCGCCCAACCCCCACCCCCACCCCACCCCACCCCACCCCAACCCACCCCCAGCTGGAGGCGTGCGGGTTGACACCATTTTGTCCTGCCCATGGAAAATACAAAGAGGCGTACACGATTTGGGTTGTCTGGTGAGAGAATTTTGAAGCGGCGGCACCCTGAGTACCTTTCCCGAAGTTTGCTTCCTAGCTGGTTAAACTCGGCTTTCAGAGGCGAGATGAGAACAAACTTGCTCCGCGTGCGGCGAAGTGCCCTGATGCCCTGCCCTAAATGTTTGAGCTTCTGGCCAGCGTCACGCAAGTACTTTGACACGTAGGAGTCTCCCTTTTACTCCAAGCTGTCCCTGTTGGCTGAAGCAGTCGGCGTGTCTGTATCGCAGCCTGGGAGGCCGGGCGTTGGGGGAGTCTGCCAAGTGACTGGCATCCATTTATAGCTAACTGAGAAACTGCGTCGAAGCTTTCGGGAGCCTCTTACAGGGAATGGTTGCAGTTGGGAATTGGAGACTGTGCTGGCAAACGTCAGCAGCTCCTCTCCCTCAGAGGGCTCTTGGTGTGCCGACTCCTAACAGCCAGCACGGTCCCCAGCTCGTGAACGGTCCCATTGCGAGCCGGTCTCGTCCGTGAAAGAGCCACGTGAGCCTGAGCTCCAACAGTCGGGCTCCACACCTGGAGCCTTTGGGACAGGGCAGTCCTGAGCCGATGTGCCCACCAGGGGACGCGACCAAAGTTTACGTACCACAGGAAAGCGCAATCAAGGCCTCGTGTTCTCTCCATGAAAGGAACGTGAGCTTGAAGGGTGATGCGTCAGCGTGCACCGTGAACAGCTCGCTGGTACGCCTGTCTTTGCCCCCTCTCACGGTCTCACGCACCCGGGCTCAGTTCCGTGCAGGAACGCTGAGTGGGAGCGCCAGCCTCGCTGCTGGACTCTAAAGCCTTCCACCCCCTAATGGCAGGTTGTGTGTGTCTCTCACGTGGGGGGAGGAATGAGGTCGCCCACAGAGGTTCTGCCATGAAAGATCTAAAGACGCACGCTGCTGAGGAGCTTGTTCCTCATGGAGCGTCCCCGAAGGCCAGAAGAATGCCGACGGTCTCTTTCAAAGCTGCCGGACGCTCTGCCGTTCTAGGCCTGAGATACGGACCCTGTGACGGCACCGTAACCCCGCGAGATTCAGGAGACATCACCAGTGCGAGTGGCAATCCGGAAGGAAGAGCCTCCAAGGCGGAGTGTCCTTTCCTGTACAAAACGGCGCCCAAGTGGCTGAGGCAGGGAGCATTTTCCTTCACAGAACCGGCATCCTCGTATGCCTGTGGGTTGCTCTAAAGAAACGACACTGTGAGCAACCTCTTCGAAAAGGCCTTCGCAAGCGACTTGGAGACAACAGCAGCGCAGTGGAGGCACAGACCGTTATCCTAGAGAGCAGCACAGTGTCTCTAGCAGCGATCGCTTCCCGGAGGATACTTAAGCCACACCGACATTCCAGCAGGGAGTTTTGCCTTATAGCAGTACAACTCACTCAAGAAAGAGGGATGAGGTGTAGGGCTAATCTACGTGCGCTCACGCTCTGTGTCCCCGAGAAGGTTTCACGGAGCAGAAGGCATCACCGACTGGTACCACGTGTGTGCACCAAAGAAGCCCTGTGCCGTGGGTGTTCTCAGGCCGACAGCGAAGACCTAGGTGTGTGCTGCACCCGCGCTCGGTGGTTCACACGTTGCGTGACCCCTGTGCCTTTGGAAGATGTTCAGAGCGGGTGGCACCTGCGTGCTGCGAGCGCAAGAGGTGTAGAGTGTAGAGGCCTTTCACACTGGAGGAAGGGCTTGCGTCTCGTGGAGAGAACGTGTACGTCGCCCGGGAGATGGAGGCGCGCTCTTGACACCATTTCCTCTGCCCGTTTAAAACACAAGTGTTTGTACTCGATCTGGGCTGCCTGGTGAAACGCTTGGCAGTCCGCATCACCCTGAGCACCTCTCCTGAAGTTTGATTCGTAGCTGGGTGAACTCGGGCTTCAGAGGCTTAGATGAGACCAAACGTGTTCAGCTTGTGGCGAAAGCCTTTGACCAGAGGCATATACGCTTGTGCTTGGGGCGAGGGCTAGGCAAGAACGTTTACACCCCGGGTTTTTATCTTTACCCTAAGCTGTGTCCCTTTTGGCTGCAGCAGGCGGAGAGAACCCGTGGAGAGAGAACAGCTGCGAGGTGGATGCACAGAACAGTCACCTCGACACCAGCCCCGGGGTCCCAAGCAACGATCCTTCCCCGGAGGGTACTTAACCCACCCCGGGATTCAAGCAGGGAGTTCGCCTTGTCCAACTCGCACAGGAGACTGGCATGAGATGTAGGGCTCATCTACTTGCGTTCACACTACGTGGCCCGGAGAAGTTCTCACGGAGCCGAATGCAGCACCCTTCCTCCACCACGTGTGTACACAAAGGAGCGCTGGGCAGTGGGTGTTCTCAAGGCCAAGAGAGAAGCCCTTGTTCTGTGCTGCACCTGCTGGGTGGTTCAAAGGTTTTCTGACCTTCCTGCTCTGGAAGCTTTTCAGAGCTGAGGCTGCGCCTGGGCTGCGAAAGCGGAGAGGCGTAGAGGCCTTTCACACTGAAGGCGTGGGCCTGTTTCCCATGGAGAAAGTGTACGTCGCCCAACCCCCACTCCCACCGCACCTCACCCCACCCCACCCCACCCCAACCCACCCCCAGCTGGAGGCGGGCGTGTTGACACAATTTTGTCCTGCCCATGGAAAATACAAAGAGGCGTACATGATTTGGGCTGTCTGGTGAGAGAATTTTGAATCGGCAGCACCCTGAGTACATTTCCCGAAGTTTGCTTCCTAGCTGGTTAAACTCGGCATTCAGAGGCGAGATGAGAACAAACTTGCTCCGCGTGCGGCGAAGTGCCCTGATGCCCTGCCCTAAATGTTTGAGCTTCTGGCCAGCGTCACGCAAGTACTTTGACACGTAGGAGTCTCACTTTTACTCCAAGCTGTCCCTGTTGGCTGAAGCAGTCGGTGTGTCTGTATCGCAGCCTGGGAGACCGGGCATTGGGGGAGTCTGCCAAGTGACTGGCCTCCATTTATAGCTAACTGAGAAACTGCGTCGAAGCTTTCGGGAGCCTCTTACAGGGAATGGTTGCTGTTCGGAATTGGAGACTGTGCTGGCAAACGTCAGCAGCTCCTCTCCCTCGGAGGGCTCTTGGTGTGCCGACTCCTAACAGCCAGCACGGTCCCCAGCTCGTGAACGGTCCCATTGCGAGCCGGTCTCGTCCGTGAAAGAACCACGTGAGGCTGAGCTCCAACAGTCGGGCTCCACACCTGGAGCCTTTGGGACAGGGCAGTCCTGAGCCGATGTGCCCACCAGGGGATGCGACCAAAGTTTACGTACCACAGGAAAGCGCATCAAGGCCTCGTGTTCTCTACATGAAATGAACGTGAGCTTGAAGGGTGATGCGTCAGCGTGCACCGTGAACAGCTCGCTGGTACGCCTGTCTTTGCCCCCTCTCACGGTCTCACGCACCCGGGCTCAGTTCCGTGCAGGAATGCTGAGTGGGAGCGCCAGCCTCGCTTCTGGACTCTAAAGCCTTCCACCCCCTAATGGCAGGGTGTGTGTGTCTCTCACGTGGGGGGAGGAATGAGGTCGCCCACTGAGGTTCTGCCATGAAAGATCTAAAGACGCACGCTGCTGAGGAGCTTGTTCCTCATGGAGCGTCCCCGAAGGCCAGAAGAATGCCGACGGTCTCTTTCAAAGCTGCCGGACGCTCTGCCATTCTAGGCCTGAGATACGGACCTTGTGACGGCACTGTAACCCCGCGAGATTCAGGAGACATCGCCAGTGCGAGTGGCAATCCGGAAGGAAGAACCTCCAAGGCGGAGTGTCCTTTCCTGTACAAAACGGCGCCCAAGTGGCTGAGGCAGGGAGCATTTTCCTTCACAGAACCGGCATCCTCGTATGCCTGTGGGTTGCTCTAAAGAAACGACACTGTGAGCAACCTCTTCGAAAAGGCCTTCGCAAGCGACTTGGAGACAACAGCAGCGCAGTGGAGGCACAGACCGTTATCCTAGAGAGCAGCACAGTGTCTCTAGCAGCGATCGCTTCCCGGAGGATACTTAAGCCACACCGAGATTCCAGCAGGGAGTTTTGCCTTATAGCAGTACAACTCACTCAAGAAAGAGGGATGAGGTGTAGGGCTAATCTACGTGCGCTCACGCTCTGTGTCCCCGAGAAGGTTTCACGGAGCAGAAGGCATCACCGACCGCTACCACGTGTGTGCACCAAAGAAGCCCTGTGCCGTGGGTGTTCTCAGGCCGACAGCGAAGACCTAGGTGTGTGCTGCACCCGCGCTCGGTGGTTCACACGTTGCGTGACCCCTGTGCCTTTGGAAGATGTTCAGAGCGGGTGGCACCTGCGTGCTGCGAGCGCAAGAGGTGTAGAGTGTAGAGGCCTTTCACACTGGAGGAAGGGCTTGCGTCTCGTGGAGAGAACGTGTACGTCGCCCGGGAGATGGAGGCGCGCTCTTGACACCATTTCCTCTGCCCGTTTAAAACACAAGTGTTTGTACTCGATCTGGGCTGCCTGGTGAAACGCTTGGCAGTCCGCATCACCCTGAGCACCTCTCCTGAAGTTTGATTCGTAGCTGGGTGAACTCGGGCTTCAGAGGCTTAGATGAGACCAAACGTGTTCAGCTTGTGGCGAAAGCCTTTGACCAGAGGCATATACGCTTGTGCTTGGGGCGAGGGCTAGGCAAGAACGTTTACACCCCGGGTTTCTATCTTTACCCTAAGCTGTGTCCCTTTTGGCTGCAGCAGGCGGAGAGAACCCGCGGAGAGAGAACAGCTGCGAGGTGGATGCACAGAACAGTCACCTCGACACCAGCCCCGGGGTCCCAAGCAACGATCCTTCCCCGGAGGGTACTTAACCCACCCCGGGATTCAAGCAGGGAGTTCGCCTTGTCCAACTCGCACAGGAGACTGGCATGAGATGTAGGGCTCATCTACTTGCGTTCACACTACGTGGCCCGGAGAAGTTCTCACGGAGCCGAATGCAGCACCCTTCCTCCACCACGTGTGTACACAAAGGAGCGCTGGGCAGTGGGTGTTCTCAAGGCCAAGAGAGAAGCCCTTGTTCTGTGCTGCACCTGCTGGGTGGTTCAAAGGTTTTCTGACCTTCCTGCTCTGGAAGGTTTTCAGAGCTGAGGCTGCGCCTGGGCTGCGAAAGCGGAGAGGCGTAGAGGCCTTTCACACTGAAGGCGTGGGCCTGTTTCCCATGGAGAAAGTGTACGTCACCCAACCCCCACCCCCACCCCACCCCACCCCAGCCCAACCCACCCCCAGCTGGAGGCGTGCGGGTTGACACCATTTTGTCCTGCCCATGGAAAATACAAAGAGGCGTACACGATTTGGGCTGTCTGGTGAGAGAATTTTGAAGCGGCGGCACCCTGAGTACCTTTCCCGAAGTTTGCTTCCTAGCTGGTTAAACTCGGCTTTCAGAGGCGAGATGAGAACAAACTTGCTCCGCGTGCGGCGAAGTGCCCTGATGCCCTGCCCTAAATGTTTGAGCTTCTGGCCAGCGTCACGCAAGTACTTTGACACGTAGGAGTCTCCCTTTTACTCCAAGCTGTCCCTGTTGGCTGAAGCAGTCGGCGTGTCTGTATCGCAGCCTGGGAGGCCGGGCGTTGGGGGAGTCTGCCAAGTGACTGGCCTCCATTTATAGCTAACTGAGAAACTGCGTCGAAGCTTTCGGGAGCCTCTTACAGGGAATGGTTGCAGTTGGGAATTGGAGACTGTGCTGGCAAACGTCAGCAGCTCCTCTCCCTCGGAGGGCTCTTGGTGTGCCGACTCCTAACAGCCAGCACGGTCCCCAGCTCGTGAACGGTCCCATTGCGAGCCGGTCTCGTCCGTGAAAGAGCCACGTGAGGCTGAGCTCCAACAGTCGGGCTCCACACCTGGAGCCTTTGGGACAGGGCAGTCCTGAGCCGATGTGCCCACCAGAGGACGCGACCAAAGTTTACGTACCACAGGAAAGTGCAATCAAGGCCTCGTGTTCTCTCCATGAAAGGAACGTGAGCTTGAAGGGTGATGCGTCAGCGTGCACCGTGAACAGCTCGCTGGTACGCCTGTCTTTGCCCCCTCTCACGGTCTCACGCACCCGGGCTCAGTTCCGTGCAGGAACGCTGAGTGGGAGCGCCAGCCTCGCTGCTGGACTCTAAAGCCTTCCACCCCCTAATGGCAGGTTGTGTGTGTCTCTCACGTGGGGGGAGGAATGAGGTCGCCCACAGAGGTTCTGCCATGAAAGATCTAAAGACGCACGCTGCTGAGGAGCTTGTTCCTCATGGAGCGTCCCCGAAGGCCAGAAGAATGCCGACGGTCTCTTTCAAAGCTGCCGGACGCTCTGCCGTTCTAGGCCTGAGATACGGACCCTGTGACGGCACCGTAACCCCGCGAGATTCAGGAGACATCGCCAGTGCGAGTGGCAATCCGGAAGGAAGAGCCTCCAAGGCGGAGTGTCCTTTCCTGTACAAAACGGCGCCCAAGTGGCTGAGGCAGGGAGCATTTTCCTTCACAGAACCGGCATCCTCGTATGCCTGTGGGTTGCTCTAAAGAAACGACACTGTGAGCAACCTCTTCGAAAAGGCCTTCGCAAGCGACTTGGAGACAACAGCAGCGCAGTGGAGGCACAGACCGTTATCCTAGAGAGCAGCACAGTGTCTCTAGCAGCGATCGCTTCCCGGAGGATACTTAAGCCACACCGAGATTCCAGCAGGGAGTTTTGCCTTATAGCAGTACAACTCACTCAAGAAAGAGGGATGAGGTGTAGGGCTAATCTACGTGCGCTCACGCTCTGTGTCCCCGAGAAAGTTTCACGGAGCAGAAGGCATCACCGACCGCTACCACATGTGTGCACCAAAGTAGCCCTGTGCCGTGGGTGTTCTCAGGCCGACAGCGAAGACCTAGGTGTGTGCTGCACCCGCGCTCGGTGGTTCACACGTTGCGTGACCCCTGTGCCTTTGGAAGATGTTCAGAGCGGGTGGCACCTGCGTGCTGCGAGCGCAAGAGGTGTAGAGTGTAGAGGCCTTTCACACTGGAGGAAGGGCTTGCGTCTCATGGAGAGAACGTGTACGTCGCCCGGGAGATGGAGGCGCGCTCTTGACACCATTTCCTCTGCCCGTTTAAAACACAAGTGTTTGTACTCGATCTGGGCTGCCTGGTGAAACGCTTGGCAGTCCGCATCACCCTGAGCACCTCTCCTGAAGTTTGATTCGTAGCTGGGTGAACTCGGGCTTCAGAGGCTTAGATGAGACCAAACGTGTTCAGCTTGTGGCGAAAGCCTTTGACCAGAGGCATATACGCTTGTGCTTGGGGCGAGGGCTAGGCAAGAACGTTTACACCCCGGGTTTTTATCTTTACCCTAAGCTGTGTCCCTTTTGGCTGCAGCAGGCGGAGAGAACCCGCGGAGAGAGAACAGCTGCGAGGTGGATGCACAGAACAGTCACCTCGACACCAGCCCCGGGGTCCCAAGCAACGATCCTTCCCCGGAGGGTACTTAACCCACCCCGGGATTCAAGCAGGGAGTTCGCCTTGTCCAACTCGCACAGGAGACTGGCATGAGATGTAGGGCTCATCTACTTGCGTTCACACTACGTGGCCCGGAGAAGTTCTCACGGAGCTGAATGCAGCACCCTTCCTCCACCACGTGTGTACACAAAGGAGCGCTGGGCAGTGGGTGTTCTCAAGGCCAAGAGAGAAGCCCTTGTTCTGTGCTGCACCTGCTGGGTGGTTCAAAGGTTTTCTGACCTTCCTGCTCTGGAAGGTTTTCAGAGCTGAGGCTGCGCCTGGGCTGCGAAAGCGGAGAGGCGTAGAGGCCTTTCACACTGAAGGCGTGGGCCTGTTTCCCATGGAGAAAGTGTACGTCGCCCAACCCCCACCCCCACCCCACCCCACCCCACCCCAACCCACCCCCAGCTGGAGGCGTGCGGGTTGACACCATTTTGTCCTGCCCATGGAAAATACAAAGAGGCGTACACGATTTGGGTTGTCTGGTGAGAGAATTTTGAAGCGGCGGCACCCTGAGTACCTTTCCCGAAGTTTGCTTCCTAGCTGGTTAAACTCGGCTTTCAGAGGCGAGATGAGAACAAACTTGCTCCGCGTGCGGCGAAGTGCCCTGATGCCCTGCCCTAAATGTTTGAGCTTCTGGCCAGCGTCACGCAAGTACTTTGACACGTAGGAGTCTCCCTTTTACTCCAAGCTGTCCCTGTTGGCTGAAGCAGTCGGCGTGTCTGTGTCGCAGCCTGGGAGGCCGGGCGTTGGGGGAGTCTGCCAAGTGACTGGCCTCCATTTATAGCTAACTGAGAAACTGCGTCGAAGCTTTCGGGAGCCTCTTACAGGGAATGGTTGCAGTTGGGAATTGGAGACTGTGCTGGCAAACGTCAGCAGCTCCTCTCCCTCAGAGGGCTCTTGGTGTGCCGACTCCTAACAGCCAGCACGGTCCCCAGCTCGTGAACGGTCCCATTGCGAGCCGGTCTCGTCCGTGAAAGAGCCACGTGAGCCTGAGCTCCAACAGTCGGGCTCCACACCTGGAGCCTTTGGGACAGGGCAGTCCTGAGCCGATGTGCCCACCAGGGGACGCGACCAAAGTTTACGTACCACAGGAAAGCGCAATCAAGGCCTCGTGTTCTCTCCATGAAAGGAACGTGAGCTTGAAGGGTGATGCGTCAGCGTGCACCGTGAACAGCTCGCTGGTACGCCTGTCTTTGCCCCCTCTCACGGTCTCACGCACCCGGGCTCAGTTCCGTGCAGGAACGCTGAGTGGGAGCGCCAGCCTCGCTGCTGGACTCTAAAGCCTTCCACCCCCTAATGGCAGGTTGTGTGTGTCTCTCACGTGGGGGGAGGAATGAGGTCGCCCACAGAGGTTCTGCCATGAAAGATCTAAAGACGCACGCTGCTGAGGAGCTTGTTCCTCATGGAGCGTCCCCGAAGGCCAGAAGAATGCCGACGGTCTCTTTCAAAGCTGCCGGACGCTCTGCCGTTCTAGGCCTGAGATACGGACCCTGTGACGGCACCGTAACCCCGCGAGATTCAGGAGACATCACCAGTGCGAGTGGCAATCCGGAAGGAAGAGCCTCCAAGGCGGAGTGTCCTTTCCTGTACAAAACGGCGCCCAAGTGGCTGAGGCAGGGAGCATTTTCCTTCACAGAACCGGCATCCTCGTATGCCTGTGGGTTGCTCTAAAGAAACGACACTGTGAGCAACCTCTTCGAAAAGGCCTTCGCAAGCGACTTGGAGACAACAGCAGCGCAGTGGAGGCACAGACCGTTATCCTAGAGAGCAGCACAGTGTCTCTAGCAGCGATCGCTTCCCGGAGGATACTTAAGCCACACCGAGATTCCAGCAGGGAGTTTTGCCTTATAGCAGTACAACTCACTCAAGAAAGAGGGATGAGGTGTAGGGCTAATCTACGTGCGCTCACGCTCTGTGTCCCCGAGAAGGTTTCACGGAGCAGAAGGCATCACCGACCGCTACCACGTGTGTGCACCAAAGAAGCCCTGTGCCGTGGGTGTTCTCAGGCCGACAGCGAAGACCTAGGTGTGTGCTGCACCCGCGCTCGGTGGTTCACACGTTGCGTGACCCCTGTGCCTTTGGAAGATGTTCAGAGCGGGTGGCACCTGCGTGCTGCGAGCGCAAGAGGTGTAGAGTGTAGAGGCCTTTCACACTGGAGGAAGGGCTTGCGTCTCGTGGAGAGAACGTGTACGTCGCCCGGGAGATGGAGGCGCGCTCTTGACACCATTTCCTCTGCCCGTTTAAAACACAAGTGTTTGTACTCGATCTGGGCTGCCTGGTGAAACGCTTGGCAGTCCGCATCACCCTGAGCACCTCTCCTGAAGTTTGATTCGTAGCTGGGTGAACTCGGGCTTCAGAGGCTTAGATGAGACCAAACGTGTTCAGCTTGTGGCGAAAGCCTTTGACCAGAGGCATATACGCTTGTGCTTGGGGCGAGGGCTAGGCAAGAACGTTTACACCCCGGGTTTTTATCTTTACCCTAAGCTGTGTCCCTTTTGGCTGCAGCAGGCGGAGAGAACCCGTGGAGAGAGAACAGCTGCGAGGTGGATGCACAGAACAGTCACCTCGACACCAGCCCCGGGGTCCCAAGCAACGATCCTTCCCCGGAGGGTACTTAACCCACCCCGGGATTCAAGCAGGGAGTTCGCCTTGTCCAACTCGCACAGGAGACTGGCATGAGATGTAGGGCTCATCTACTTGCGTTCACACTACGTGGCCCGGAGAAGTTCTCACGGAGCCGAATGCAGCACCCTTCCTCCACCACGTGTGTACACAAAGGAGCGCTGGGCAGTGGGTGTTCTCAAGGCCAAGAGAGAAGCCCTTGTTCTGTGCTGCACCTGCTGGGTGGTTCAAAGGTTTTCTGACCTTCCTGCTCTGGAAGCTTTTCAGAGCTGAGGCTGCGCCTGGGCTGCGAAAGCGGAGAGGCGTAGAGGCCTTTCACACTGAAGGCGTGGGCCTGTTTCCCATGGAGAAAGTGTACGTCGCCCAACCCCCACTCCCACCGCACCTCACCCCACCCCACACCACCCCAACCCACCCCCAGCTGGAGGCGGGCGTGTTGACACAATTTTGTCCTGCCCATGGAAAATACAAAGAGGCGTACATGATTTGGGCTGTCTGGTGAGAGAATTTTGAATCGGCAGCACCCTGAGTACATTTCCCGAAGTTTGCTTCCTAGCTGGTTAAACTCGGCATTCAGAGGCGAGATGAGAACAAACTTGCTCCGCGTGCGGCGAAGTGCCCTGATGCCCTGCCCTAAATGTTTGAGCTTCTGGCCAGCGTCACGCAAGTACTTTGACACGTAGGAGTCTCACTTTTACTCCAAGCTGTCCCTGTTGGCTGAAGCAGTCGGTGTGTCTGTATCGCAGCCTGGGAGACCGGGCATTGGGGGAGTCTGCCAAGTGACTGGCCTCCATTTATAGCTAACTGAGAAACTGCGTCGAAGCTTTCGGGAGCCTCTTACAGGGAATGGTTGCTGTTCGGAATTGGAGACTGTGCTGGCAAACGTCAGCAGCTCCTCTCCCTCGGAGGGCTCTTGGTGTGCCGACTCCTAACAGCCGGCACGGTCCCCAGCTCGTGAACGGTCCCATTGCGAGCCGGTCTCGTCCGTGAAAGAACCACGTGAGGCTGAGCTCCAACAGTCGGGCTCCACACCTGGAGCCTTTGGGACAGGGCAGTCCTGAGCCGATGTGCCCACCAGGGGATGCGACCAAAGTTTACGTACCACAGGAAAGCGCATCAAGGCCTCGTGTTCTCTACATGAAATGAACGTGAGCTTGAAGGGTGATGCGTCAGCGTGCACCGTGAACAGCTCGCTGGTACGCCTGTCTTTGCCCCCTCTCACGGTCTCACGCACCCGGGCTCAGTTCCGTGCAGGAATGCTGAGTGGGAGCGCCAGCCTCGCTTCTGGACTCTAAAGCCTTCCACCCCCTAATGGCAGGGTGTGTGTGTCTCTCACGTGGGGGGAGGAATGAGGTCGCCCACAGAGGTTCTGCCATGAAAGATCTAAAGACGCACGCTGCTGAGGAGCTTGTTCCTCATGGAGCGTCCCCGAAGGCCAGAAGAATGCCGACGGTCTCTTTCAAAGCTGCCGGACGCTCTGCCATTCTAGGCCTGAGATACGGACCTTGTGACGGCACTGTAACCCCGCGAGATTCAGGAGACATCGCCAGTGCGAGTGGCAATCCGGAAGGAAGAACCTCCAAGGCGGAGTGTCCTTTCCTGTACAAAACGGCGCCCAAGTGGCTGAGGCAGGGAGCATTTTCCTTCACAGAACCGGCATCCTCGTATGCCTGTGGGTTACTCTAAAGAAACGACACTGTGAGCAACCTCTTCGAAAAGGCCATCGCAAGCGACTTGGAGACAACAGCAGCACAGTGGAGGCACAGACCATTATCCTAGAGAGCAGCACAGTGTCTCTAGCAGCGATCGCTTCCTGGAGGATACTTAAGCCACACCGAGATTCCAGCAGGGAGTTTTGCCTTATAGCAGTACAACTCACTCAAGAAAGAGGGATTAGGTATAGGGCTAATCTACGTGCACTCACACTCTGTGTCCCCGAGAAGGTTTCACGGAGCAGAATGCATCACCGACCGCTACCACGTGTGTGCACCAAAGAAGCCCTGTGCCGTGGGTGTTCTCAGGCCGACAGCGAAGACCTAGGTGTGTGCTGCACCCACACTCGGTGGTTCACACGTCACGTGACCCCTGTGCATTTGGAAGATGTTCAGAGCGGGTGGCACCTGCGTGCTGCGAGCGCAAGAGGTGTAGAGTGTAGACGCCTTTCACACTGGAGGAAGGGCTTGCGTCTCGTGGAGAGAACGTGTACGTCGCCCGGGAGATGGAAGCGTGCTCTTGACACCATTTCCTCTGCCCATTTAAAACACAAGTGTTTGTACTCGATCTGGGCTGCCTGGTGAAACGCTTGGCAGTCCGCATCACCCTGAGCACCTTTCCTGAAGTTTGATTCGTAGCTGGGTAAACTCGGGCTTCAGAGGCTTAGATGAGACCAAACGTGTTCAGCTTGTGGCGAAAGCCTTTGACCAGAGGCATATACGCTTGTGCTTGGGGCGAGGGCTAGGCAAGAACGTTTACACCCTGGGGTTTTATCTTTACCCTAAGCTGTCCCTTTTGGCTGCAGCAGGCGGAGAGAACCCGCGGAGAGAGAACAGCTGCGAAGTGGATGCACAGAACAGTCACCTCGATACCGGACCCGGGGTCCCAAGCAACGATCCTTCCCCGGAGGGTACTTAACCCACCCCGGGATTCAAGCAGGGAGTTCGCCTTGTCCAACTCGCACAGGAGACTGGCATGAGATGTAGGGCTCATCTACTTGCGTTCACACTACGTGGCCCGGAGAAGTTCTCACGGAGCCGAATCCAGCACCCTTCCTCCACCACGTGTGTACACAAAGGAGCGCTGGGCAGTGGGTGTTCTCAAGGCCAAGAGAGAAGCCCTTGTTCTATGCTGCACCTGCTGGGTGCTTCAAAGGTTTTCTGACCTTCCTGCTCTGGAAGCTTTTCAGAGCTGAGGCTACGCCTGGGCTGCGAAAGCAGAGAGGCGTAGAGGCCTTTCACACTGAAGGCGTGGGCCTGTTTCCCATGGAGAAAGTGTACGTCACCCAACCCCCACCACCACCCCACCCCACCCCACCCCACCCCACCCCAACCCACCCCCACCTGGAGGCGTGCGGGTTGACACCATTTTGTCCTGCCCATGGAAAATACAAAGAGGCGTACACGATTTGGGCTGTCTGGTGAGAGAATTTTGAATCGGCGGCACCCTGAGTACCTTTCCCGAAGTTTGCTTCCTAGCTGGTTAAACTCGGCATTCAGAGGCGTGATGAGAACAAACTTGCTCCGCGTGCAGCGAAGTGCCCTAATGCCCTGCCCTAAATGTTTGAGCTTCTGGCCAGCGTCACGCAAGTACTTTGACACGTAGGAGTCTCACTTTTACTCCAAGCTGTCCCTGTTGGCTGAAGCAGTCGGCGTGTCTGTATCGCAGCCTGGGAGGCCGGGCATTGGGGGAGTCTGCCAAGTGACTGGCCTCCATTTATAGCTAACTGAGAAACTGCGTCGAAGCTTTCGGGAGCCTCTTACAGGGAATGGTTGCAGTTCGGAATTGGAGACTGTGCTGGCAAACGTCAGCATCTCCTCTCCCTCGGAGGGCTGTTGGTGTGCCGACTCCTAACAGCCAGCACGGTCCCCAGCTCGTGAACGGTCCCATTGCGAGCCGGTCTCGTCCGTGAAAGAGCCACGTGAGGCTGAGCTCCAACAGTCGGGCTCCACACCTGGAGCCTTTGGGACAGGGCAGTCCTGAGCCGATGTGCCCACCAGGGGACGCGACCAAAGTTTACGTACCACAGGAAAGCGCATCAAGGCCTCGTGTTCTCTCCATGAAATGAACGTGAGCTTGAAGGGTGATGCGTCAGCGTGCACCGTGAACAGCTCGCTGGTACACCTGTCTTTGCCCCCTCTCACGGTCTCACGCACCCGGGCTCAGTTCCGTGCAGGAATGCTGAGTGGGAGCGCCAGCCTCGCTTCTGGACTCTAAAGCCTTCCACACCCTAATGGCAGGTTGTGTGTGTCTCTCACGTGGGGGGAGGAATGAGGTCGCCCACAGCGGTTCTGCCATGAAAGATCTAAAGACGCACGCTGCTGAGGAGCTTGTTCCTCATGGAGCGTCCCCGAAGGCCAGAAGAATGCCGACGGTCTCTTTCAAAGCTGCCGGACGCTGTGCCATTCTAGGCCTGAGATACAGACCTTGTGACGGCACTGTAACCCCGCGAGATTCAGGAGACATTGCCAGTGCGAGTGGCAATCCGGAAGGAAGAACCTCCAAGGCGGAGTGTCCTTTCCTGTACAAAACGGCGCCCAAGTGGCTGAGGCAGGGAGCATTTTCCTTCACAGAACCGGCATCCTCGTATGCCTGTGGGTTACTCTAAAGAAACGACACTGTGAGCAACCTCTTCGAAAAGGCCTTCGCAAGCGACTTGGAGACAACAGCAGCGCAGTGGAGGCACAGACCATTATCCTAGAGAGCAGCACAGTGTCTCTAGCAGCGATCGCTTCCCGGAGGATACTTAAGCCACACCGACATTCCAGCAGGGAGTTTTGCCTTATAGCAGTACAACTCACTCAAGAAAGAGGGATGAGGTGTAGGGCTAATCTACGTGCACTCACGCTCTGTGTCCCCCAGAAGGTTTCACGGAGCAGAATGCATCACCGACCGCTACCACGTGTGTGCACCAAAGAAGCCCTGTGCCGTGGGTGTTCTCAGGCCGACAGCGAAGACCTAGGTGTGTGCTGCACCCGCGTTCGATGGTTCACACGTCGCGTGGCCCCTGTGCCTTTGGAAGATGTTCAGAGCGGGTGGCACCTGCGTGCTGCGAGCGCAAGAGGGGTAGAGTGTAGAGGCCTTTCTCACTGGAAGAATGGCTTGCGTCTCATGGAGAGAACGTGTACGTCGCCCGGGAGATGGAGGCGCGCTCTTGACACCATTTCCTCTGCCCGTTTAAAACACAAGTGTTTGTACTCGATCTGGGCTGCCTGGTGAAACGCTTGGCCGTCCGCATCACCCTGAGCACCTTTCCTGAAGTTTGATTCGTAGCTGGGTAAACTCGGGCTTCAGAGGCTTAGATGAGACCAAACGTGTTCAGCTTGTGGCGAAAGCCTTTGACCAGTGGCATATACGCTTGTGCTTGGGGCGAGGGCTAGGCAAGTACGTTTACACCCTGGGTTTTTATCTTTACCCTAAGCTGTCCCTTTTGGCTGCAGCAGGCAGAGAGAACCCGCGGAGAGAGAACAGCTGCGAAGTGGATGCACAGAACAGTCACCTCGATGCCAGCCCCGGGGTCCCAAGCAACGATCCTTCCCCGGAGGGTACTTAACCCAACCCGGGATTCAAGCAGGGAGTTCGCCTTGTCCAACTCGCACAGGAGACTGGCATGAGATATAGGGCTCATCTACTTGCGTTCACACTACGTGGCCCGGAGAAGTTCTCACGGAGCCGAATCCAGCACCCTTCCTCCACCACGTGTGTACACAAAGGAGCGCTGGGCAGTGGGTGTTCTCAAGGCCAAGAGAGAAGCCCTTGTTCTGTGCTGCACCTGCTGGGTGGTTCAAAGTTTTTCTGACCTTCCTTCTCTGGAAGCTTTTCAGAGCTGAGGCTACGCCTCGGCTGCGAAAGCAGAGAGGCGTAGAGGCCTTTCACACTGAAGGCGTGGGCCTGTTTCCCATGGAGAAAGTGTATGTCGCCCAACCCCCACCCCCACCCCACCCCACCCCACCCCACCCCACCCCACCCCAACCCACCCCCAGCTGGAGGCGTGCGGGTTGACACCATTTTGTCCTGCCCATGGAAAATACAAAGAGGCGTACACGATTTGGGCTGTCTGGTGAGAGAATTTTGAATCGGCGGCACCCTGTGTACCTTTCCCGAAGTTTGCTTCCTAGCTGGTTAAACTCGGCATTCAGAGGCGTGATGAGAACAAATTTGCTCCGCGTGCAGCGAAGTGCCCTGATGCCCTGCCCTAAATGTTTGAGCTTCTGGCCAGCGTCACGCAAGTACTTTGACACGTAGGAGTCTCACTTTTACTCCAAGCTGTCCCTGTTGGCTGAAGCAGTCGGCGTGTCTGTATCGCAGCCTGGGAGGCCGGGCGTTGGGGGAGTCTGCCAAGTGACTGGCCTCCATTTATAGCTAACTGAGAAACTGCGTCGAAGCTTTCGGGAGCCTCTTACAGGGAATGGTTGCAGTTCGGAATTGGAGACTGTGCTGGCAAACGTCAGCAGCTCCTCTCCCTCGGAGGGCTCTTGGTGTGCCGACTCCTAACAGCCAGCACGGTCCCCAGCTCGTGAACGGTCCCATTGCGAGCCGGTCTCATCCGTGAAAGAGCCACGTGAGGCTGAGCTCCAACAGTCGGGCTCCACACCTGGAGCCTTTGGGACAGGGCAGTCCTGAGCCGATGTGCCCACCAGGGGACGCGACCAAAGTTTACGTACCACAGGAAAGCGCATCAAGGCCTCGTGTTCTCTCCATGAAATGAACGTGAGCTTGAAGGGTGATGCGTAAGCGTGCACCGTGAACAGCTCGCTGGTACACCTGTCTTTGCCCCCTCTCACGGTCTCACGCACCCGGGCTCAGTTCCGTGCAGGAATGCTGAGTGGGAGCGCCAGCCTCGCTTCTGGACTCTAAAGCCTTCCACCGCCTAATGGCAGGTTGTGTGTGTCTCTCACGTGGGGGGAGGAATGAGGTCGCCCACAGCGGTTCTGCCATGAAAGATCTAAAGACGCACGCTGCTGAGGAGCTTGTTCCTCATGGAGCGTCCCCGAAGGCCAGAAGAATGCCGAAGGTCTCTTTCAAAGCTGCCAGACGCTGTGCCGTTCTAGGCCTAAGATACGGACCTTGTGACGGCACTGTAACCCCGTGAGATTCAGGAGACATCGCCAGTGCGAGTGGCAATCCGGAAGGAAGAACCTCCAAGGCGGAGTGTCCTTTCCTGTACAAAACGGCGCCCAAGTGGCTGAGGCAGGGAGCATTTTCCTTCACAGAACCGGCATCCTCGTATGCCTGTGGGGTACTCTAAAGAAACGACACTGTGAGCAACCTCTTCGAAAAGGCCTTCGCAAGCGACTTGGAGACAACAGCAGCGCAGTGGAGGCACAGACCATTATCCTAGAGAGCAGCACAGTGTCTCTAGCAGCGATCGCTTCCCGGAGGATACTTAAGCCACACCGAGATTCCAGCAGGGAATTTTGCCTTATAGCAGTACAACTCACTCAAGAAAGAGGGATGAGGTGTAGGGCTAATCTACGTGCGCTCACGCTCTGTGTCCCCGAGAAGGTTTCACGGAGCAGAATGCATCACCGACCACTACCACGTGTGTGCACCAAAGAAGCCCTGTGCCGTGGGTGTTCTCATGCCGACAGCGAAGACCTAGGTGTGTGCTGCACCCGCGTTCGGTGGTTCACACGTCGCGTGGCCCCTGTGCCTTTGGAAGATGTTCAGAGCGGGTGGCACCTGCGTGCTGCGAGCGCAAGAAGTGTAGAGTGTAGAGGCCTTTCACACTGGAGGAAGGGCTTGCGTCTCGTGGAGAGAACGTGTACGGCGCCCGGGAGATGGAGGCGCGCTCTTGACACCATTTCCTCTGCCCGTTTAAAACACAAGTGTTTGTACTCGATCTGGGCTGCCTGGTGAAATGCTTGGCAGTCCGCATCACCCTGAGCACCTTTCCTGAAGTTTGATTCGTAGCTGGGTAAACTCGGGCTTCAGAGGCTTAGATGAGACCAAACGTGTTCAGCTTGTGGCGAAATCCTTTGACCAGAGGCATATACGCTTGTGCTTGGGGTGAGGGCTAGGCAAGAACGTTTACACCCTGGGTTTTTATCTTTAACCTAAGCTGTCCCTTTTGGCTGCAGCAGGCGGAGAGAACCCGCGGAGAGAGAACAGCTACGAAGTGGATGCACAGAACAGTCACCTCGATACCAGCCCCGGGGTCCCAAGCAACGATCCTTCCCCGGAGGGTACTTAACCCACCCCGGGATTCAAGCAGGGAGTTCGCCTTGTCCAACTCGCACAGGAGACTGGCATGAGATGTAGGGCTCATTTACTTGCGTTCACACTACGTGGCCCGGAGAAGTTCTCACGGAGCCGAATGCAGCACCCTTCCTCCACCACGTGTGTACACAAAGGAGCGCTGGGCAGTGGGTGTTCTCAAGGCCAAGAGAGAAGCCCTTGTTCTGTGCTGCACCTGCTGGGTGGTTCAAAGGTTTTCTGACCTTCCTGCTCTGGAAGCTTTTCAGAGCTGAGGCTAGGCCTGGGCTGCGAAAGCAGAGAGGCGTAGAGGCCTTTCACACTGAAGGCATGGGCCTGTTTCACATGGAGAAAGTGTACGTCGCCCATCACCCACCCCCACCCCACCCCACCCCACCCCACCCCACCCCAACCCACCCCCACCTGGAGGCGTGCGGGTTGACACCATTTTGTCCTGCCCATGGAAAATACAAAGAGGCGTACACGATTTGGGCTGTCTGGTGAGAGAATTTTGAATCGGCGGCACCCTGAGTACCTTTCCCGAAGTTTGCTTCCTAGCTGGTTAAACTCGGCATTCAGAGGCGAGATGAGAACAAACTAGCTCCGTGTGCGGCGAAGTGCCCTGATGCCCTGCCCTAAATGTTTGAGCTTCTGGCCAGTGTCACGCAAGTACTTTGACACGTAGGAGTCTCACTTTTACTCCAAGCTGTCCCTGTTGGCTGAAGCAGTTGGCGTGTCTGTATCGCAGCCTGGGAGGCCGGGCGTTGGGGGAGTCTGCCAAGTGACTGGCCTCCATTTATAGCTAACTGAGAAACTACGTCGAAGCTTTCGGGAGCCTCTTACAGGGAATGGTTGCAGTTGGGAATTGGAGACTGTGCTGGCAAACGTCAGCAGCTCCTCTCCCTCGGAGGGCTCTTGGTGTGCCGACTCCTAACAGCCAGCACGGTCCCCAGCTCGTGAACGGTCCCATTGCGAGCCGGTCTCGTCCGTGAAAGAGCCACGTGAGGCTGAGCTCCAACAGTTGGGCTCCACACCTGGAGCCTTTGGGACAGGGCAGTCCTGAGCCGATGTGCCCACCAGGGGACGCGACCAAAGTTTACGTACCACAGGAAAGCGCATCAAGGCCTCGTGTTCTCTCCATGAAATGAACGTGAGCTTGAAGGGTGATGCGTCAGCGTGCACCGTGAACAGCTCGCTTGTACGCCTGTCTTTGCCCCCTCTCACGGTCTCACGCACCCGGGCTCAGTTCCGTGCAGGAATGCTGAGTGGGAGCGCCAGCCTCGCTTCTGGACTCCAAAGCCTTCCACCCCCTAATGGCAGGTTGTGTGTGTCTCTCACGTGGGGGGAGGAATGAGGTCGCCCACAGCGGTTCTGCCATGAAAGATCTAAAGACGCACGCTGCTGAGGAGCTTGTTCCTCATGGAGCGTCCCCGAAAGCCAGAAGAATGCCGACGGTCTCTTTCAAAGCTGCCGGACGCTCTGCCATTCTAGGCCTGAGATACGGACCTTGTGATGGCACTGTAACCCCGCGAGATTCAGGAGACATCGCCAGTGCGAGTGGCAATCCGGAAGGAAGAACCTCCAAGGCGGAGTGTCCTTTCCTGTACAAAACGGCGCCCAATGGCTGAGGCAGGTAGCATTTTCCTTCACAGAACCGGCATCCTCGTATGCCTGTGGGTTACTCTAAAGAAACGACACTGTGAGCAACCTCTTCGAAAAGGCCTTCGCAAGCGACTTGGAGACAACAGCAGCGCAGTGGAGGCACAGACCATTATCCTAGAGAGCAGCACAGTGTCTCTAGCAGCGATCGCTTCCCAGAGGATACTTAAGCCACACCGAGATTCCAACAGGGAGTTTTGCCTTATAGCAGTACAACTCACTCAAGAAAGAGGGATGAGGTGTAGGGCTAATCTACGTGCACTCACGCTCTGTGTCCCCGAGAAGGTTTCACGGAGCAGAATGCATCACCGACCGCTACCACGTGTGTGCACCAAAGAAGCCCTGTGCCGTGGGTGTTCTCAGGCCGACAGCGAAGACCTAGGTGTGTGCTGCACCCGCGCTCGATGGTTCACACGTCGCGTGGCCCCTGTGCCTTTGGAAGATGTTCAGAGCGGGTGGCACCTGCGTGCTGCGAGCGCAAGCGGGGTAGAGTGTAGAGGCCTTTCTCACTGGAAGAATGGCTTGCGTCTCATGGAGAGAACGTGTACGTCGCCCGGGAGATGGAGGCGCGCTCTTGACACCATTTCCTCTGCCCATTTAAAACACAAGTGTTTGTACTCGATCTGGGCTGCCTGGTGAAACGCTTGGCAGTCCGCATCACCCTGAGCACCTTTCCTGAAGTTTGATTCGTAGCTGGGTAAACTCGGGCTTCAGAGGCTTAGATGAGACCAAACGTGTTCAGCTTGTGGCGAAAGCCTTTGACCAGAGGCATATACGCTTGTGCTTGGGGCGAGGGCTAGGCAAGAACGTTTACACCCTGGGGTTTTATCTTTACCCTAAGCTGTCCCTTTTGGCTGCAGCAGGCGGAGAGAACCCGCGGAGAGAGAACAGCTGCGAAGTGGATGCACAGAACAGTCACCTCGATACCGGACCCGGGGTCCCAAGCAACGATCCTTCCCCGGAGGGTACTTAACCCACCCCGGGATTCAAGCAGGGAGTTCGCCTTGTCCAACTCGCACAGGAGACTGGCATGAGATGTAGGGCTCATCTACTTGCGTTCACACTACGTGGCCCGGAGAAGTTCTCACGGAGCCGAATCCAGCACCCTTCCTCCACCACGTGTGTACACTAAGGAGCGCTGGGCAGTGGGTGTTCTCAAGGCCAAGAGAGAAGCCCTTGTTCTGTGCTGCACCTGCTGGGTGGTTCAAAGGTTTTCTGACCTTCCTGCTCTGGAAGCTTTTCAGAGGTGAGGCTATGCCTGGGCTGCGAAAGCAGAGAGGCGTAGAGGCCTTTCACACTGAAGGCGTGGGCCTGTTTCCCATGGAGAAAGTGTACGTCACCCAACCCCCACCACCACCCCACCCCACCCCACCCCACCCCACCCCAACCCACCCCCACCTGGAGGCGTGCGGGTTGACACCATTTTGTCCTGCCCATGGAAAATACAAAGAGGCGTACACGATTTGGGCTGTCTGGTGAGAGAATTTTGAATCGGCGGCACCCTGAGTACCTTTCCCGAAGTTTGCTTCCTAGCTGGTTAAACTCGGCATTCAGAGGCGAGATGAGAACAAACTAGCTCCGTGTGCGGCGAAGTGCCCTGATGCCCTGCCCTAAATGTTTGAGCTTCTGGCCAGTGTCACGCAAGTACTTTGACACGTAGGAGTCTCACTTTTACTCCAAGCTGTCCCTGTTGGCTGAAGCAGTTGGCGTGTCTGTATCGCAGCCTGGGAGGCCGGGCGTTGGGGGAGTCTGCCAAGTGACTGGCCTCCATTTATAGCTAACTGAGAAACTACGTCGAAGCTTTCGGGAGCCTCTTACAGGGAATGGTTGCAGTTGGGAATTGGAGACTGTGCTGGCAAACGTCAGCAGCTCCTCTCCCTCGGAGGGCTCTTGGTGTGCCGACTCCTAACAGCCAGCACGGTCCCCAGCTCGTGAACGGTCCCATTGCGAGCCGGTCTCGTCCGTGAAAGAGCCACGTGAGGCTGAGCTCCAACAGTTGGGCTCCACACCTGGAGCCTTTGGGACAGGGCAGTCCTGAGCCGATGTGCCCACCAGGGGACGCGACCAAAGTTTACGTACCACAGGAAAGAGCATCAAGGCCTCGTGTTCTCTCCATGAAATGAACGTGAGCTTGAAGGGTGATGCGTCAGCGTGCACCGTGAACAGCTCGCTGGTACGCCTGTCTTTGCCCCCTCTCACGGTCTCACGCACCCGGGCTCAGTTCCGTGCAGGAATGCTGAGTGGGAGCGCCAGCCTCGCTTCTGGACTCCAAAGCCTTCCACCCCCTAATGGCAGGTTGTGTGTGTCTCTCACGTGGGGGGAGGAATGAGGTCGCCCACAGCGGTTCTGCCATGAAAGATCTAAAGACGCACGCTGCTGAGGAGCTTGTTCCTCATGGAGCGTCCCCGAAGGCCAGAAGAATGCCGACGGTCTCTTTCAAAGCTGCCGGACGCTCTGCCATTCTAGGCCTGAGATACGGACCTTGTGATGGCACTGTAACCCCGCGAGATTCAGGAGACATCGCCAGTGCGAGTGGCAATCCGGAAGGAAGAACCTCCAAGGCGGAGTGTCCTTTCCTGTACAAAACGGCGCCCAATGGCTGAGGCAGGTAGAATTTTCCTTCACAGAACCGGCATCCTCGTATGCCTGTGGGTTACTCTAAAGAAACGACACTGTGAGCAACCTCTTCGAAAAGGCCTTCGCAAGCGACTTGGAGACAACAGCAGCGCAGTGGAGGCACAGACCATTATCCTAGAGAGCAGCACAGTGTCTCTAGCAGCGATCGCTTCCCAGAGGATACTTAAGCCACACCGAGATTCCAACAGGGAGTTTTGCCTTATAGCAGTACAACTCACTCAAGAAAGAGGGATGAGGTGTAGGGCTAATCTACGTGCACTCACGCTCTGTGTCCCCCAGAAGGTTTCACGGAGCAGAATGCATCACCGACCGCTACCACGTGTGTGCACCAAAGAAGCCCTGTGCCGTGGGTGTTCTCAGGCCGACAGCGAAGACCTAGGTGTGTGCTGCACCCGCGTTCGATGGTTCACACGTCGCGTGGCCCCTGTGCCTTTGGAAGATGTTCAGAGCGGGTGGCACCTGCGTGCTGCGAGCGCAAGAGGGGTAGAGTGTAGAGGCCTTTCTCACTGGAAGAATGGCTTGCATCTCATGGAGAGAACGTGTACGTCGCCCGGGAGATGGAGGCGCGCTCTTGACACCATTTCCTCTGCCCGTTTAAAACACAAGTGTTTGTACTCGATCTGGGCTGCCTGGTGAAACGCTTGGCCGTCCGCATCACCCTGAGCACCTTTCCTGAAGTTTGATTCGTAGCTGGGTAAACTCGGGCTTCAGAGGCTTAGATGAGACCAAACGTGTTCAGCTTGTGGCGAAAGCCTTTGACCAGTGGCATATACGCTTGTGCTTGGGGCGAGGGCTAGGCAAGTACGTTTACACCCTGGGTTTTTATCTTTACCCTAAGCTGTCCCTTTTGGCTGCAGCAGGCAGAGAGAACCCGCGGAGAGAGAACAGCTGCGAAGTGGATGCACAGAACAGTCACCTCGATACCAGCCCCGGGGTCCCAAGCAACGATCCTTCCCCGGAGGGTACTTAACCCACCCCGGGATTCAAGCAGGGAGTTCGCCTTGTCCAACTCGCACAGGAGACTGGCATGAGATGTAGGGCTCATCTACTTGCGTTCACACTACGTGGCCCGGAGAAGTTCTCACGGAGCCGAATACAGCACCCTTCCTCCACCACGTGTGTACACAAAGGAGCGCTGGGCAGTGGGTGTTCTCAAGGCCAAGAGAGAAGCCCTTGTTCTGTGCTGCACCTGCTGGGTGGTTCAAAGTTTTTCTGACCTTCCTTCTCTGGAAGCTTTTCAGAGCTGAGGCTACGCCTCGGCTGCGAAAGCAGAGAGGCGTAGAGGCCTTTCACACTGAAGGCGTGGGCCTGTTTCCCATGGAGAAAGTGTATGTCACCCAACCCCCACCCCCACCCCACCCCACCCCACCCCACCCCACCCCACCCCAACCCACCCCCAGCTGGATGCGTGCGGGTTGACACCATTTTGTCCTGCCCATGGAAAATACAAAGAGGCGTACACGATTTGGGCTGTCTGGTGAGAGAATTTTGAATCGGCGGCACCCTGTGTAGCTTTCCCGAAGTTTGCTTCCTAGCTGGATAACTCGGCATTCAGAGGCGTGATGAGAACAAACTTGCTCCGCGTGCAGCGAAGTGCCCTGATGCCCTGCCCTAAATGTTTGAGCTTCTGGCCAGCGTCACGCAAGTACTTTGACACGTAGGAGTCTCACTTTTACTCCAAGCTGTCCCTGTTGGCTGAAGCAGTCGGCGTGTCTGTATCGCAGCCTGGGAGGCCGGGCGTTGGGGGAGTCTGCCAAGTGACTGGCCTCCATTTATAGCTAACTGAGAAACTGCGTCGAAGCTTTCGGGAGCCTCTTACAGGGAATGGTTGCAGTTCGGAATTGGAGACTGTGCTGGCAAACGTCAGCAGCTCCTCTCCCTCGGAGGCCTCTTGGTGTGCCGACTCCTAACAGCCAGCACGGTCCCCAGCTCGTGAACGGTCCCATTGCGAGCCGGTCTCATCCGTGAAAGAGCCACGTGAGGCTGAGCTCCAACAGTCGGGCTCCACACCTGGAGCCTTTGGGACAGGGCAGTCCTGAGCCAATGTGCCCACCAGGGGACGCGACCAAAGTTTACGTACCACAGGAAAGCGCATCAAGGCCTCGTGTTCTCTCCATGAAATGAACGTGAGCTTGAAGGGTGATGCGTAAGCGTGCACCGTGAACAGCTCGCTGGTACACCTGTCTTTGCCCCCTCTCACGGTCTCACGCACCCGGGCTCAGTTCCGTGCAGGAATGCTGAGTGGGAGCGCCAGCCTCGCTTCTGGACTCTAAAGCCTTCCACCCCCTAATGGCAGGTTGTGTGTGTCTCTCACGTGGGGGGAGGAATGAGGTCGCCCACAGCGGTTCTGCCATGAAAGATCTAAAGACGCACGCTGCTGAGGAGCTTGTTCCTCATGGAGCGTCCCCGAAGGCCAGAAGAATGCCGAAGGTCTCTTTCAAAGCTGCCAGACGCTCTGCCGTTCTAGGCCTAAGATACGGACCTTGTGACGGCACTGTAACCCCGTGAGATTCAGGAGACATCGCCAGTGCGAGTGGCAATCCGGAAGGAAGAACCTCCAAGGCGGAGTGTCCTTTCCTGTACAAAACGGCGCCCAAGTGGCTGAGGCAGGGAGAATTTTCCTTCACAGAACCGGCATCCTCGTATGCCTGTGGGGTACTCTAAAGAAACGACACTGTGAGCAACCTCTTCGAAAAGGCCTTCGCAAGCGACTTGGAGACAACAGCAGCGCAGTGGAGGCACAGACCATTATCCTAGAGAGCAGCACAGTGTCTCTAGCAGCGATCGCTTCCCGGAGGATACTTAAGCCACACCGAGATTCCAGCAGGGAATTTTGCCTTATAGCAGTACAACTCACTCAAGAAAGAGGGATGAGGTGTAGGGCTAATCTACGTGCGCTCACGCTCTTTGTCCCCGAGAAGGTTTCACGGAGCAGAATGCATCACCGACCGCTACCACGTGTGTGCACCAAAGAAGCCCTGTGCCGTGGGTGTTCTCAGGCCGACAGCGAAGACCTAGGTGTGTGCTGCACCCGCGTTCGGTGGTTCACACGTCGCGTGGCCCCTGTGCCTTTGGAAGATGTTCAGAGCGGGTGGCACCTGCGTGCTGCGAGCGCAAGAAGTGTAGAGTGTAGAGGCCTTTCACACTGGAGGAAGGGCTTGCGTCTCGTGGAGAGAACGTGTACGGCGCCCGGGAGATGGAGGCGCGCTCTTGACACCATTTCCTCTGCCCGTTTAAAACACAAGTGTTTGTACTCGATCTGGGCTGCCTGGTGAAATGCTTGGCAGTCCGCATCACCCTGAGCACCTTTCCTGAAGTTTGATTCGTAGCTGGGTAAACTCGGGCTTCAGAGGCTTAGATGAGACCAAACGTGTTCAGCTTGTGGCGAAAGCCTTTGACCAGAGGCATATACGCTTGTGCTTGGGGCGAGGGCTAGGCAAGAACGTTTACACCCTGGGGTTTTATCTTTACCCTAAGCTGTCCCTTTTGGCTGCAGCAGGCGGAGAGAACCCGCGGAGAGAGAACAGCTGCGAAGTGAATGCACAGAACAGTCACCTCGATACCAGACCCGGGGTCCCAAGCAACGATCCTTCCCCGGAGGGTACTTAACCCACCCCGGGATTCAAGCAGGGAGTTCGCCTTGTCCAACTCGCACAGGAGACTGGCATGAGATGTAGGGCTCATCTACTTGCGTTCACACTACGTGGCCCGGAGAAGTTCTCACGGAGCCGAATCCAGCACCCTTCCTCCACCACGTGTGTACACAAAGGAGCGCTGGGCAGTGGGTGTTCTCAAGGCCAAGAGAGAAGCCCTTGTTCTGTGCTGCACCTGCTGGGTGGTTCAAAGGTTTTCTGACCTTCCTGCTCTGGAAGCTTTTCAGAGTTGAGGCTATGCCTGGGCTGCGAAAGCAGAGAGGCGTAGAGGCCTTTCACACTGAAGGCGTGGGCCTGTTTCCCATGGAGAAAGTGTACGTCACCCAACCCCCACCACCACCCCACCCCACCCCACCCCACCCCACCCCAACCCACCCCCACCTGGAGGCGTGCGGGTTGACACCATTTTGTCCTGCCCATGGAAAATACAAAGAGGCGTACACGATTTGGGCTGTCTGGTGAGAGAATTTTGAATCGGCGGCACCCTGAGTACCTTTCCCGAAGTTTGCTTCCTAGCTGGTTAAACTCGGCATTCAGAGGCGAGATGAGAACAAACTAGCTCCGTGTGCGGCGAAGTGCCCTGATGCCCTGCCCTAAATGTTTGAGCTTCTGGCCAGTGTCACGCAAGTACTTTGACACGTAGGAGTCTCACTTTTACTCCAAGCTGTCCCTGTTGGCTGAAGCAGTTGGCGTGTCTGTATCGCAGCCTGGGAGGCCGGGCGTTGGGGGAGTCTGCCAAGTGACTGGCCTCCATTTATAGCTAACTGAGAAACTACGTCGAAGCTTTCGGGAGCCTCTTACAGGGAATGGTTGCAGTTGGGAATTGGAGACTGTGCTGGCAAACGTCAGCAGCTCCTCTCCCTCGGAGGGCTCTTGGTGTGCCGACTCCTAACAGCCAGCACGGTCCCCAGCTCGTGAACGGTCCCATTGCGAGCCGGTCTCGTCCGTGAAAGAGCCACGTGAGGCTGAGCTCCAACAGTTGGGCTCCACACCTGGAGCCTTTGGGACAGGGCAGTCCTGAGCCGATGTGCCCACCAGGGGACGCGACCAAAGTTTACGTACCACAGGAAAGCGCATCAAGGTCTCGTGTTCTCTCCATGAAATGAACGTGAGCTTGAAGGGTGATGCGTCAGCGTGCACCGTGAACAGCTCGCTGGTACGCCTGTCTTTGCCCCCTCTCACGGTCTCACGCACCCGGGCTCAGTTCCGTGCAGGAATGCTGAGTGGGAGCGCCAGCCTCGCTTCTGGACTCCAAAGCCTTCCACCCCCTAATGGCAGGTTGTGTGTGTCTCTCACGTGGGGGGAGGAATGAGGTCGCCCACAGCGGTTCTGCCATGAAAGATCTAAAGACGCACGCTGCTGAGGAGCTTGTTCCTCATGGAGCGTCCCCGAAGGCCAGAAGAATGCCGACGGTCTCTTTCAAAGCTGCCGGACGCTCTGCCATTCTAGGCCTGAGATACGGACCTTGTGATGGCACTGTAACCCCGCGAGATTCAGGAGACATCGCCAGTGCGAGTGGCAATCCGGAAGGAAGAACCTCCAAGGCGGAGTGTCCTTTCCTGTACAAAACGGCGCCCAATGGCTGAGGCAGGTAGCATTTTCCTTCACAGAACCGGCATCCTCGTATGCCTGTGGGTTACTCTAAAGAAACGACACTGTGAGCAACCTCTTCGAAAAGGCCTTCGCAAGCGACTTGGAGACAACAGCAGCGCAGTGGAGGCACAGACCATTATCCTAGAGAGCAGCACAGTGTCTCTAGCAGCGATCGCTTCCCAGAGGATACTTAAGCCACACCGAGATTCCAACAGGGAGTTTTGCCTTATAGCAGTACAACTCACTCAAGAAAGAGGGATGAGGTGTAGGGCTAATCTACGTGCACTCACGCTCTGTGTCCCCGAGAAGGTTTCACGGAGCAGAATGCATCACCGACCGCTACCACGTGTGTGCACCAAAGAAGCCCTGTGCCGTGGGTGTTCTCAGGCCGACAGCGAAGACCTAGGTGTGTGCTGCACCCGCGCTCGATGGTTCACACGTCGCGTGGCCCCTGTGCCTTTGGAAGATGTTCAGAGCGGGTGGCACCTGCGTGCTGCGAGCGCAAGAGGGGTAGAGTGTAGAGGCCTTTCTCACTGGAAGAATGGCTTGCGTCTCATGGAGAGAACGTGTACGTCGCCCGGGAGATGGAGGCGCGCTCTTGACACCATTTCCTCTGCCCGTTTAAAACACAAGTGTTTGTACTCGATCTGGGCTGCCTGGTGAAACGCTTGGCCGTCCGCATCACCCTGAGCACCTTTCCTGAAGTTTGATTCGTAGCTGGGTAAACTCGGGCTTCAGAGGCTTAGATGAGACCAAACGTGTTCAGCTTGTGGCGAAAGCCTTTGACCAGTGGCATATATGCTTGTGCTTGGGGCGAGGGCTAGGCAAGTACGTTTACACCCTGGGTTTTTATCTTTACCCTAAGCTGTCCCTTTTGGCTGCAGCAGGCAGAGAGAACCCGCGGAGAGAGAACAGCTGCGAAGTGGATGCACAGAACAGTCACCTCGATACCAGCCCCGGGGTCCCAAGCAACGATCCTTCCCCGGAGGGTACTTAACCCACACCGGGATTCAAGCAGGGAGTTCGCCTTGTCCAACTCGCACAGGAGACTGGCATGAGATGTAGGGCTCATCTACTTGCGTTCACACTACGTGGCCCGGAGAAGTTCTCACGGAGCCGAATCCAGCACCCTTCCTCCACTACGTGTGTACACAAAGGAGCGCTGGGCAGTGGGTGTTCTCAAGGCCAAGAGAGAAGCCCTTGTTCTGTGCTGCACCTGCTGGGTGGTTCAAAGTTTTTCTGACCTTCCTTCTCTGGAAGCTTTTCAGAGCTGAGGCTACGCCTCGGCTGCGAAAGCAGAGAGGCGTAGAGGCCTTTCACACTGAAGGCGTGGGCCTGTTTCCCATGGAGAAAGTGTATGTCACCCAACCCCCACCCCCACCCCTCCCCACCCCACCCCACCCCACCCCACCCCAACCCACCCCCAGCTGGAGGCGTGCGGGTTGACACCATTTTGTCCTGCCCATGGAAAATACAAAGAGGCGTACACGATTTGGGCTGTCTGGTGAGAGAATTTTGAATCGGCGGCACCCTGTGTACCTTTCCCGAAGTTTGCTTCCTAGCTGGTTAAACTCGGCATTCAGAGGCGTGATGAGAACAAACTTGCTCCGCGTGCAGCGAAGTGCCCTGATGCCCTGCCCTAAATGTTTGAGCTTCTGGCCAGCGTCACGCAAGTACTTTGACACGTAGGAGTCTCACTTTTACTCCAAGCTGTCCCTGTTGGCTGAAGCAGTCGGCGTGTCTGTATCGCAGCCTGGGAGGCCGGGCGTTGGGGGAGTCTGCCAAGTGACTGGCCTCCATTTATAGCTAACTGAGAAACTGTGTCGAAGCTTTCGGGAGCCTCTTACAGGGAATGGTTGCAGTTCGGAATTGGAGACTGTGCTGGCAAACGTCAGCAGCTCCTCTCCCTCGGAGGGCTGTGGGTGTGCCGACTCCTAACAGCCAGCATGGTCCCCAGCTCGTGAACGGTCCCATTGCGAGCCGGTCTCATCCGTGAAAGAGCCACGTGAGGCTGAGCTCCAACAGTCGGGCTCCACACCTGGAGCCTTTGGGACAGGGCAGTCCTGAGCCGATGTGCCCACCAGGGGACGCGACCAAAGTTTACGTACCACAGGAAAGCGCATCAAGGCCTCGTGTTCTCTCCATGAAATGAACGTGAGCTTGAAGGGTGATGCGTCAGCGTGCACCGTGTACAGCTCGCTGGTACGCCTGTCTTTGCCCCCTCTCACGGTCTCACGCACCCGGGCTCAGTTCCGTGCAGGAATGCTGAGTGGGAGCGCCTGCCTCGCTTCTGGACTCTAAAGCCTTCCACCCCCTAATGGCAGGTTGTGTGTGTCTCTCACGTGGGGGGAGGAACGAGGTCGCCCACAGCGGATCTGCCATGAAAGATCTAAAGACGCACGCTGCTGAGGAGCTTGTTCCTCATGGAGCGTCCCCGAAGGCCAGAAGAATGCCGACGGTCTCTTTCAAAGCTGCCGGACGCTCTGCCGTTCTAGGCCTGAGATACGGACCTTGTGACGGCACTGTAACCCCGCGAGATTCAGGAGACATCGCCAGTGCGAGTGGCAATCCGGAAGGAAGAACCTCCAAGGCGGAGTGTCCTTTCCTGTACAAAACGGCGCCCAATGGCTGAGGCAGGGAGCATTTTCCTTCACAGAACCGGCATCCTCGTATGCCTGTGGGTTGCTCTAAAGAAACGACACTGTGAGCAACCTCTTCGAAAAGGCCTTCGCAAGCGACGTGGAGACAACAGCAGCGCAGTGGAGGCACAGACCATTATCCTAGAGAGCAGCACAGTGTCTCTAGCAGCGATCGCTTCCCGGAGGATACTTAAGCCACACCGAGATTCCAGCAGGGAGTTTTGCCTTATAGCAGTACAACTCACTCAAGAAAGAGGGATGAGGTGTAGGGCTAATCTACGTGCGCTCACGCTCTGTGTCCCCGAGAAGGTTTCACGGAGCAGAATGCATCACCGACCGCTACCACGTGTGTGCACCAAAGAAGCCCTGTGCCGTGGGTGTTCTCAGAACGACAGCGAAGACCTAGGTGTGTGCTGCACCTGCCCTCGGTGGTTCACACATTGCGTGACCCCTGTGCCTTTGGAAGATGTTCAGAGCGGGTGGCACCTGCGTGCTGCGAGTGCAAGAGGTGTAGAATGTAGACGCCTTTCACACTGGAGGAAGGGCTTGCGTCTCGTGGAGAGAACGTGTACGTGGCCCGGGAGATGGAGGCGTGCTCTTGACACCATTTCCTCTGCCCGTTTAAAACACAAGTGTTTGTACTCGATCTGGGCTGCCTGGTGAAACGCTTGGCAGTCCGCATCACCCTGAGCACCTTTCCTGAAGTTTGATTCGTAGCTGGGTAAACTCGGGCTTCAGAGGCTTAGATGAGACCAAACGTGTTCAGCTTGTGGCGAAAGCCTTTGACCAGAGGCATATACGCTTGTGCTTGGGGCGAGGGCTAGGCAAGAACGTTTACACCCTGGGGTTTTATCTTTACCCTAAGCTGTCCCTTTTGGCTGCAGCAGGCGGAGAGAACCCGCGGAGAGAGAACAGCTGCGAAGTGGATGCACAGAACAGTCACCTCGATACCAGCCCCGGGGTCCCAAGCAACGATCCTTCCCCGGAGGGTACTTAACCCACCCCGGGATTCAAGCAGGGAGTTCGCCTTGTCCAACTCGCACAGGAGACTGGCATGTGATCTAGGGCTCATCTACTTGCGTTCACACTACGTGGCCCGGAGAAGTTCTCACGGAGCCGAATCCAGCACCCTTCCTCCACCACGTGTGTACACAAAGGAGCGCTGGGCAGTGGGTGTTCTCAAGGCCAAGAGAGAAGCCCTTGTTCTGTGCTGCACCTGCTGGGTGGTTCAAAGTTTTTCTGACCTTCCTGCTCTGGAAGCTTTTCAGAGCTGAGGCTACGCCTGGGCTGCGAAAGCAGAGAGGCGTAGAGGCCTTTCACACTGAAGGCGTGGGCCTGTTTCCCATGGAGAAAGTGTACGTCACCCAACCCCCACCCCCACCCCACCCCACCCCACCCCACCCCACCCCAACCCACCCCCACCTGGAGGCGTGCGGGTTGACACCATTTTGTCCTGCCCATGGAAAATATAAAGAGGCGTACACGATTTGGACTGTCTGGTGAGAGAATTTTGAATCGGCGGCACCCTGAGTACCTTTCCCGAAGTTTGCTTCCTAGATGGTTAAACTCGGCATTCAGAGGCGAGATGAGAACAAAGTAGCTCCGCGTGCGGCGAAGTGCCCTGATGCCCTGCCCTAAATGTTTGAGCTTCTGGCCAGCGTCACGCAAGTACTTTGACACCTACGAGTCTCACTTTTACTCCAAGCTGTCCCTGTTGGCTGAAGCAGTTGGCGTGTCTGTATCGCAGCCTGGGAGGCCGGGCGTTGGGGGAGTCTGCCAAGTGACTGGCCTCCATTTATAGCTAACTGAGAAACTGCGTCGAAGCTTTCGGGAGCCTCTTACAGGAAATGGTTGCTGGCAAACGTCAGCAGCTCCTCTCCCTCGGAGGGCTCTTGGTGTGCCGACTCCTAACAGCCAGCACGGTCCCCAGCTCGTGAACGGTCCCATTGCGAGCCGGTCTCGTCCGTGAAAGAGCCACGTGAGGCTGAGCTCCAACAGTTGGGCTCCACACCTGGAGCCTTTGGGACAGGGCAGTCCTGAGCCGATGTGCCCACCAGGGGACGCGACCAAAGTTTACGCACCACAGGAAAGCGCATCAAGGCCTCGTGTTCTCTCCATGAAATGAACGTGAGCTTGAAGGGTGATGCGTCAGCGTGCACCGTGAACAGCTCGCTGGTACGCCTGTCTTTGCCTCCTCTCACGGTCTCACGCACCCGGGCTCAGTTCCGTGCAGGAATGCTGAGTGGGAGCGCCAGCCTCGCTTCTGGACTCTAAAGCCTTCCACCCCCTAATGGCAGGTTGTGTGTGTCTCTCACGTGGGGGGAGGAATGAGGTCGCCCACAGAGGTTCTGCCATGAAAGTTCTAAAGATGCACGCTGCTGAGGAGCTTGTTCCTCATGGAGCGTCCCCGAAGGCCAGAAGAATGCCGACGGTCTCTTTCAAAGCTGCCGGACGCTCTGCCGTTCTAGGCCTGAGATACGGACCTTGTGACGGCACTGTAACCCCGCGAGATTCAAGAGACATCGCCAGTGCGAGTGGCAATCCGGAAGGAAGAACCTTCAAGGCGGAGTGTCCTTTCCTGTACAAAACGGCGCCCAAGTGGCTGAGGCAGGGAGCATTTTCCTTCACAGAACCGGCATCCTCGTATGCCTGTGGGTTACTCTAAAAAACGACACTGTGAGCAACCTCTTCGAAAAGGCCTTCGCAAGCGACTTGGAGACAACAGCAGCGCAGTGGAGGCACAGACCATTATCATAGAGAGCAGCACAGTGTCTCTAGCAGCGATCGCTTCCCGGAGGATACTTAAGCCACACCGACATTCCAGCAGGGAGTTTTGCCTTATAGCAGTACAACTCACTCAAGAAAGAGGGATGAGGTGTAGGGCTAATCTACGTGCGCTCATGCTCTGTGTCCCCGAGAAGGTTTCATGGAGCAGAATGCCTCACCGACCGCTACCACGTGTGTGCACCAAAGAAGCTCTGTGCCGTGGGTGTTCTCAGGCCGACAGCGAAGACCTAGGTGTGTGCTGGACCCGCGCTCGGTGGTTCACACGTTGCGTGACCCCTGTGCCTTTGGAAGATGTTCAGAGCGGGTGGCACCTGTGTGCTGCGAGCGCAAGAGGTGTAGAGTGTAGAGGCCTTTCACACTGGAGGAAGGGCTTGCGTCTCGTGGAGAGAACGTGTACGTCGCCCGGGAGATGGAGGCACGCTCTTGACACCATTTCCTCTGCCCGTTTAAAACACAAGTGTTTGTACTCGATCTGGGCTGCCTGGTGAAACACTTGGCAGTCCGCATCACCCTGAGCACCTTTCCTGAAGTTTGATTCGTAGCTGGGTAAACTCGGGCTTCAGAGGCTTAGATGAGACCAAACGTGTTCAGCTTGTGGCGAAAGCCTTTGACCAGAGGCATATACGCTTGTGCTTGGGGCGAGGGCTAGTCAAGAACGTTTACACCCCGGGTTTTTATCTTTACCCTAAGCTGTCCCTTTTGGCTGCAGCAGGCGGAGAGAACCCGCGGAGAGAGAACAGCTGCGAAGTGGATGCACAGAACAGTCACCTCGATACCAGCCCCGGGGTCCCAAGCAACGATCCTTCCCCCGAGGGTACTTAACCCACCCCGGGATTCAAGCAGGGATTTCGCCTTGTCCAACTCGCGCAGGAGACTGGCATGAGATGTAAGGCTCATCTACTTGCGTTCACACTACGTGGCCCGGAGAAGTTCTCACGGAGCCGAATCCAGCACCCTTCCTCCACCACGTGTGTACACAAAGGAGCGCTTGGCAGTGGGTGTTCTCAAGGCCAAGAGAGAAGCCCTTGTTCTGTACTGCACCTGCTGGGTGGTTCAAAGGTTTTCTGACCTTCCTGCTCTGGAAGCTTTTCAAAGCTGAGGCTACGCCTGGGCTGCGAAAGCAGAGAGGCGTAGAGGCCTTTCACACTGAAGGCGTGGGCCTGTTTCCCATGGAGAAAGTGTACGTCACCCAACCCCCACCCCCACCCCACCCCACCCCACCCCAACCCACCCCCAGCTGGAGGCGTGCGGGTTGACACAATTTTGTCCTGCCCATGGAAAATACAAAGAGGCGTACACGATTTGGGCTGTCTGGTGAGAGAATTTTGAATCGGTGGCACCCTGAGTACCTTTCCCGAAGTTTGCTTCCTAGCTGGTTAAACTCGGCATTCAGAGGCGAGATGAGAACAAACTTGCTCCGCGTGCGGCGAAGTGCCCTGATGCCCTGCCCTAAATGTTTGAGCTTCTGGCCAGCGTCACGCAAGTACTTTGACACGTAGGAGTCTCACTTTTACTCCAAGCTGTCCCTGTTGGCTGAAGCAGTCGGCGTGTCTGTATCGCAGCCTGGGAGGCCGGGCGTTGGGGGAGTCTGCCAAGTGACTGGCCTCCATTTATAGCTAACTGAGAAACTGCGTCGAAGCTTTCGGGAGCCTCTTACAGGGAATGATTGCAGTTGGGAATTGGAGACTGTGCTGGCAAACGTCAGCAGCTCCTCTCCCTCGGAGGGCTGTTGGTGTGCCGACTCCTAACAGCCAGCACGGTCCCCAGCTCGTGAACGGTCCCATTGCGAGCCGGTCTCGTCCGTGAAAGAGCCACGTGAGGCTGAGCTCCAACAGTCGGGCTCCACACCTGGAGCCTTTGCGACAGGGCAGTCCTGAGCCGATGTGCCCACCAGGGGACGCGACCAAAGTTTACGTACCACAGGAAAGCGCATCAAGGCCTCGTGTTCTCTCCATGAAATGAACGTGAGCTTGAAGGGTGATGCGTCAGCGTGCACCGTGAACAGCTCGCTGGTACACCTGTCTTTGCCCCCTCTCACGGTCTCACGCACCCGGGCTCAGTTCCGTGCAGGAATGCTGAGTGGGAGCGCCAGCCTCGCTTCTGGACTCTAAAGCCTTCCACCCCCTAATGGCAGGTTGTGTGTGTCTCTCACGTGGGGGGAGGAATGAGGTCGCCCACAGCGGTTCTGCCATGAAAGATCTAAAGACGCACGCTGCTGAGGAGCTTGTTCCTCATGGAGCATCCCCGAAGGCCAGAAGAATGCCGACGGTCTCTTTCAAAGCTGCCGGATGCTCTGCCATTCTAGGCCTGAGATACGGACCTTGTGACGGCACTGTAAACCCGCGAGATTCAGGAGACATCGCCAGTGCGAGTGGCAATCCGGAAGGAAGAACCTCCAAGGCGGAGTGTCCTTTCCTGTACAAAACGGTGCCCAAGTGGCTGAGGCAGGGAGCAATTTCCTTCACAGAACCGGCATCCTCGTATGCCTGTGGGTTACTCTAAAGAAACGACACTGTGAGCAACCTCTTCGAAAAGGCCTTCGCAAGCGACTTGGAGACAACAGCAGCGCAGTGGAGGCACAGACCATTATCCTAGAGAGCAGCACAGTGTCTCTAGCAGCGATCGCTTCCCGGAGGATACTTAAGCCACACCGAGATTCCAGCAGGGAGTTTTGCCTTATAGCAGTACAACTCACTCAAGAAAGAGGGATTGGGTGTAGGGCTAATCTACGTGCGCTCACGCTGTGTGTCCCCGAGAAGGTTTCATGGAGCAGAATGCATCACCGACCGCTACCACGTGTGTGCACCAAAGAAGCCCTGTGCCGTGGGTGTTCTCAGGCCGACAGCGAAGACCTAGGTGTGTGCTGCACCCGCGCTCGGTGGTTCACACGTCGCGTGGCCCCTGTGCCTTTGGAAGATGTTCAGAGCGGGTGGCACCTGCGTGCTGCGAGCGCAAGAGGTGTAGAGTGTAGAGGCCTTTCACACTGGAGGAAGGGCTTGCGTCTCGTGGAGAGAATGTGTACATCGCCCGGGAGATGGAGGCGTGCTCTTGACACCATTTCTTCTGCCCGTTTAAAACACAAGTGTTTGTAGTCGATCTGGGCTGCCTGGTGAAACGCTTGGCAGTCCGCATCACCCTGAGCACCTTTCCTGAAGTTTGATTCGTAGCTGGGTAAACTTGGGCTTCAGAGGCTTAGATGAGACCAAACGTGTTCAGCTTGTGGTGAAAGCCTTTGACCAGAGGCATATACGCTTGTGCTTGGGGCGAGGGCTAGGCAAGAAAGTTTACACCCTGGGTTTTTATCTTTACCCTAAGCTGTCCCTTTTGGCTGCAGCAGGCGGAGAGAACCCGCGGAGAGAGAACAGCTGCGAAGTGGATGCACAGAACAGTCACCTCGATACCAGCCCTGGGGTCCCAAGCAACGATCCTTCCCCGGAGGGTACTTAACCCACCCCGGGATTCAAGCAGGGAGTTCGCCTTGTCCAACTCGCACAGGAGACTGGCATGAGATGTAGGGCTCATCTACTTGCGTTCACACTACGTGGCCCGGAGAAGTTCTCACGGAGCCGAATCCAGCACCCTTCCTCCACCACGTGTGTACACAAAGGAGCGCTGGGCAGTGGGTGTTCTCAAGGCCAAGAGAGAAGCCCTTGTTCTGTGCTGCACCTGCTGGGTGGTTCAAAGGTTTTCTGACCTTCCTGCTCTGGAAGCTTTTCAGAGCTGAGGCTACGCCTGGGCTGCGAAAGCAGAGAGGCGTAGAGGCCTTTCACACTGAAGGCGTGGGCCTGTTTCCCATGGAGAAAGTGTACGTCACCCAACCCCCACCCTCACCCCACCCCACCCCACCCCACCCCACCCCAACCCACCCCCAGCTGGAGGCGTGCGGGTTGACACCATTTTGTCCTGCCCATGGAACATACAAAGAGGCGTACACGATTTGGGCTGTCTGGTGAGAGAATTTTGAATCGGCGGCACCCTGAGTAACTTTCCCAAAGTTTGCTTCCTAGCTGGTTAAACTCGGCATTCAGAGGCGAGATGAGAACAAACTTGCTCCGCGTGCGGCGAAGTGCCCTGATGCCCTGCCCTAAATGTTTGAGCTTCTGGCCAGCGTCACGCAAGTACTTTGACACGTAGGAGTCTCACTTTTACTCCAAGCTGTCCCTGTTGGCTGAAGCAGTCGGCGTGTCTGTATTGCAGCCTGGGAGGCCGGGCGTTGGGGGAGTCTGCCAAGTGACTGGCTTCCATTTATAGCTAACTGAGAAACTGCGTCGAAGCTTTCGGGAGCCTCTTACAGGGAATGGTTGCAGTTGGGAATTGGAGACTGTGCTGGCAAACGTCAGCAGCTCCTCTCCCTCGGAGGGCTCTTGATGTGCCGACTCCTAACAGCCAGCACGGTCCCCAGCTCATGAACGGTCCCATTGCGAGCCGGTCTCGTCCGTGAAAGAGCCACGTGAGGCTGAGCTCCAACAGTCAGGCTCCACACCTGGAGCCTTTGGGACAGGGCAGTCCTGAGCCGATGTGCCCACCAGGGGACGCGACCAAAGTTTACGTACCACAGGAAAGCGCATCAAGGCCTCGTGTTCTCTCCATGAAATGAACGTGAGCTTGAAGGGTGATGCGTCAGCGTGCACCGTGAACAGCTCACTGGTACGCCTGTCTTTGCCCCCTCTCACGGTCTCACGCACCCGGGCTCAGTTCCGTGCAGGAATGCTGAGTGGGAGCGCCAGCCTCGCTTCTGGACTCTAAAGCCTTCCACCCCCTAATGGCAGGTTGTGTGTGTCTCTCACGTGGGGGGAGGAATGAGGTCGCCCACAGAGGTTCTGCCATGAAAGATCTAAAGACGCACGCTGCTGAGGAGCTTGTTCCTCATGGAGCGTCCCCGAAGGCCAGAAGAATGCCGACGGTCTCTTTCAAAGCTGCCGGACGCTCTGCCATTCTAGGCCTGAGATACGGACCTTGTGACGGCACTGTAACCCCGCGAGATTCAGGAGACATCGCCAGTGCGAGTGGCAATCCGGAAGGAAGAACCTCCAAGGCGGAGTGTCCTTTCCTGTACAAAACGGCGCCCAAGTGGCTGAGGCAGGGAGCATTTTCCTTCACAGAACCGGCATCCTCGTATGCCTGTGGGTTACTCTAAAGAAACGACACTGTGAGCAACCTCTTCGAAAAGGCCTTCGCAAGCGACTTGGAGACAACAGCAGCGCAGTGGAGGCACAGACCGTTATCCTAGGGAGCAGCACAGTGTCTCTAGCAGCGATCGCTTCCCGGAGGATACTTAAGCCACACCGAGATTCCAGCAGGGAGTTTTGCCTTATAGCAGTACAACTCACTCAAGAAAGAGGGATTAGGTATAGGGCTAATGTACGTGCGCTCACGCTCTGTGTCCCCGAGAAGGTTTCACGGAGCAGAATGCATCACCGACCGCTACCACGTGTGTGCACCAAAGAAGCCCTGTGCCGTGGGTGTTCTCAGGCCGACAGCGAAGACCTAGGTGTGTGCTGCACCCGCGCTCGGTGGTTCACACGTCGCGTGGCCCCTGTGCCTTTGGAAGATGTTCAGAGCGGGTGGCACCTGCGTGCTGCGAGCGCAAGAGGTGTAGAGTGTAGAGGCCTTTCACACTGGAGGAAGGGCTTGCGTCTCGTGGAGAGAATGTGTACATCGTCCGGGAGATGGAGGCGTGCTCTTGACACCATTTCCTCTGCCCGTTTAAAACACAAGTGTTTGTACTCGATCTGGGCTGCCTGGTGAAACGCTTGGCAGTCCGCATCACCCTGAGCACCTTTCCTGAAGTTTGATTCGTAGCTGGGTAAACTCGGGCTTCAGAAGCTTAGATGAGACCAAACGTGTTCAGCTTGTGGCGAAAGCCTTTGACCAGAGGCATATACGCTTGTGCTTCGGGTGAGGGCTAGGCAAGAACGTTTACACCCTGGGTTTTTATCTTTACCCTAAGCTGTCCCTTTTGGCTGCAGCAGGCGGAGAGAACCCGCGGAGAGAGAACAGCTGCGAAGTGGATGCACAGAACAGTCACCTTGATACCAGCCCCGGGGTCCCAAGCAACGATCCTTTCCCGGAGGGTACTTAACCCACCCCCGGGATTCAAGCAGGGAGTTCGCCTTGTCCAACTCGCACAGGAGACTGGCATGTGATGTAGGGCTCATCTACTTGCGTTCACACTACGTGGCCCGGAGAAGTTCTCACGGAGCCGAATCCAGCACCCTTCCTCCACCACGTGTGTACACAAAGGAGCGCTGGGCAGTGGGTGTTCTCAAGGCCAAGAGAGAAGCCCTTGTTCTGTGCTGCACCTGCTGGGTGGTTCAAAGTTTTTCTGACCTTCCTGCTCTGGAAGCTTTTCAGAGCTGAGGCTACGCCTGGGCTGCGAAAGCAGAGAGGCGTAGAGGCCTATCACACTGAAGGCGTGGGCCTGTTTCCCATGGAGAAAGTGTTCGTCACCCAACCCCCACCCCCACCCCACCCCACCCCACCCCAACCCACCCCCACCTGGAGGCGTGCGGGTTGACACCATTTTGTCCTGCCCATGGAAAATACAAAGAGGCATACACGATTTGGGCTGTCTGGTGAGAGAATTTTGAATCGGCGGCACCCTGAGTACCTTTCCCGAAGTTTGCTTCCTAGCTGGTTAAACTCGGCATTCAGAGGCGAGATGAGAACAAACTTGCTCCGCGTGCGGCGAAGTGCCCTGATGCCCTGCCCTAAATGTTTGAGCTTCTGGCCAGCGTCACGCAAGTACTTTGACACGTAGGAGTCTCACTTTTACTCCAAGCTGTCCCTGTTGGCTGAAGCAGTCGGCGTGTCTGTATCGCAGCCTGGGAGGCCGGGCGTAAGGGGAGTCTGCCAAGCGACTGGCCTCCATTTATAGCTAACTGAGAAACTGCGTCGAAGTTTTCGGGAGCCTCTTACAGGGAATGGTTGCCGTTCGGAATTGGAGACTGTGCTGGCAAACGTCAGCAGCTCCTCTCCCTCGGAGGGCTCTTGGTGTGCCGACTCCTAACAGCCAGCACGGTCCCCAGCTCGTGAACGGTCCCATTGCGAGCCGGTCTCGTCTGTGAAAGAGCCACGTGAGGCTGAGCTCCAACAGTCGGGCTCCACACCTGGAGCCTTTGGGACAGGGCAGTCCTGAGCCGATGTGCCCACCAGGGGACGCGACCAAGTTTACGTACCACAGGAAAGCGGATCAAGGCCTCGTGTTCTCTCCATGAAATGAACGTGAGCTTGAAGGGTGATGCGTCAGTGTGCACCGTGAACAGCTCGCTGGTACGCCTGTCTTTGCCCCCTCTCACGGTCTCACGCACCCGGGCTCAGTTCTGTGCAGGAATGCTGAGTGGGAGCGCCTGCCTCGCTTCTGGACTCTAAAGCCTTCCACCCCCTAATGGCAGGTTGTGTGTGTCTCTCACGTGGGGGGAGGAATGAGGTCGCCCACAGAGGTTCTGCCATGAAAGATCTAAAGACGCACGCTGCTGAGGAGCTTGTTCCTCATGGAGCGTCCCCGAAGGCCAGAAGAATGCCGAGAGTCTCTTTCAAAGCTGCCGGATGCTCTGCCGTTCTAGGCCTGAGATACGGACCTTGTGACAGCACTGTAACCCCGCGAGATTCAGGAGACATCGCCAGTGCGAGTGGCAATCCGGAAGGAAGAACCTCCAAGGCGGAGTGTCCTTTCCTGTACAAAACGGCGCCCAAGTGGCTGAGGCAGGGAGCATTTTCCTTCACAGAACCGGCATCCTCGTATGCCTGTGGGTTACTCTAAAGAAACGACACTGTGAGCAACCTCTTCGAAAAGGCCTTCGCAAGCGACTTGGAGACAACAGCAGCGCAGTGGAGGCACAGATCATTATCCTAGAGAGCAGCACAGTGTCTCTAGCAGCGATCGCTTCCCGGAGGATACTTAAGCCACACCGAGATTCCAGCAGGGAGTTTTGCCTTATAGCAGTACAACTCACTCAAGAAAGAGGGATGAGGTGTAGGGCTAATCTACGTGCGCTCACGCTCTGTGTCTCCGAGAAGGTTTCACGGAGCAGAATGCATCACCGACCGCTACCACATGTGTGCACCAAAGAAGCCCTGTGCCGTGGGTGTTCTCAGGCCGACAGCGAAGACCTAGGTGTGTGCTACACCCGCGCTCGGTGGTTCACACGTTGCGTGACCACTGTGCCTTTGGAAGGTGTTCAGAGCGGGTGGCACCTGTGTGCTGCGAGCGCAAGAGGTGTAGAGTGTAGAGGCCTTTCACACTGGAGGAAGGGCTTGCGTCTCATGGAGAGAACGTGTACGTCGCCCGGGAGATGGAGGCGCGCTCTTGACACCATTTCCTCTGCCCGTTTAAAACACAAGTGTTTGTACTCGATCTGGGCTGCCTGGTGAAACGCTTGGCAGTCCGCATCACCCTGAGCACCTTTCCTGAAGTTTGATACGTAGCTGGGTAAACTCGGGCTTCAGAGGCCTAGATGAGACCAAACGTGTTCAGCTTGTGGTGAAAGCCTTTGACCAGAGGCATATACGCTTGTGCTTGGGGCGAGGGCTAGGCAAGAACGTTTACACCCTGGGTTTTTATCTTTACCCTAAGCTGTCCCTTTTGGCTGCAGCAGGCGGAGAGAACCCGCGGAGAGAGAACAGCTGTGAAGTGGATGCACAGAACAGTCACCTCGATACCAGCCCCGGGGTCCCAAGCAACAATCCTTCCCCGGAGGGTACTTAACCCACCCCGGGATTCAAGCAGGGAGTTCGCCTTGTCCAACTCGCACAGGAGACTGGCATGAGATGTAGGGCTCATCTACTTGCGTTCACACTACGTGGCCCGGAGAAGTTCTCACGGAGCCGAATCCAGCACCCTTCCTCCACCACGTGTGTACACAAAGGAGCGCTGGGCAGTGGATGTTCTCAAGGCCAACAGAGAAGCCCTTGTTCTGTGCTGCACCTGCTGGGTGGTTCAAAGGTTTTCTGACCTTCCTGCTCTGGAAGCTTTTCACAGCTGAGCCTACGCCTGGGCTGCGAAAGCAGAGAGGCGTAGAGGCCTTTCACACTGAAGGCGTGGACCTGTTTCCCATGGAGAAAGTGTACGTCACCCAACCCCCACCCCCACACCATCCCACCCCAACCCACCCCCAGCTGGAGGCGTGCGGGTTGACACCATTTTGTCCTGCCCATGGAAAATACAAAGAGGCGTACACGATTTGGGCTGTCTTGTGAAAGAATTTTGAATCGGCGGCACCCTGAATACCTTTCCCGAAGTTTGCTTCCTAGCTGGTTAAACTCGGCATTCAGAGGCGAGATGAGAACAAACTTGCTCCGCGTGCGGCGAAGTGCCCTGATGCCCTGCCCTAAATGTTTGAGTTTCTGGCCAGCGTCACGCAAGTACTTTGACACGTAGGAGTCTCACTTTTACTCCAAGCTGTCCCTGTTGGCTGAAGCAGTCGGCGTGTCTGTATCGCAGCCTGGGAGGCCGGGCGTAAGGGGAGTCTGCCAAGTGACTGGCCTCCATTTATAGCTAACTGAGAAACTGCGTCGAAGCTTTCGGGAGCCTCTTACAGGGAATGGTTGCCGTTCGGAATTGGAGACTGTGCTGGCAAACGTCAGCAGCTCCTCTCCCTCGGAGGGCTCTTGGTGTGCCGACTCCTAACAGCCAGCACGGTCCCCAGCTCGTGAACGGTCCCATTGCGAGCCGGTCTCGTCCGTGAAAGAGCCACGTGAGGCTGAGCTCCAACAGTCGGGCTCCACACCTGGAGCCTTTGGGACAGGGCAGTCCTGAGCCGATGTGCCCACCAGGGGACGCGACCAAAGTTTACGTACCACAGGAAAGCGCATCAAGGCCTCGTGTTCTCTCCATGAAATGAACGTGAGCTTGAAGGGTGATGCGTCAGCGTGCATCGTGAACAGCTCGCTGGTACGCCTGTCTTTGCCCCCTCTCACGGTCTCACGCACCCGGGCTCAGTTCCGTGCAGGAATGCTGAGTGGGAGCGCCTGCCTCGCTTCTGGACTCTAAAGCCTTCCACCCCCTAATGGCAGGTTGTGTGTGTCTCTCACGTGGGGGGAGGAATGAGGTCGCCCACAGAGGTTCTGCCATGAAAGATCTAAAGACGCACGCTGCTGAGGAGCTTGTTCCTCATGGAGCGTCCCCGAAGGCCAGAAGAATGCCGAGAGTCTCTTTCAAAGCTGCCGGATGCTCTGCCGTTCTAGGCCTGAGATACGGAACTTGTGACAGCACTGTAACCACGCGAGATTCAGGAGACATCGCCAGTGCGAGTGGCAATCCGGAAGGAAGAACCTCCAAGGCGGAGTGTCCTTTCCTGTACAAAACGGCGCCCAAGTGGCTGAGGCAGGGAGCATTTTCCTTCACAGAACCGGCATCCTCGTATGCCTGTGGGTTACTCTAAAGAAACGACACTGTGAGCAACCTCTTCGAAAAGGCCTTCGCAAGCGACTTGGAGACAACAGCAGCGCAGTGGAGGCACAGACCATTATCCTAGAGAGCAGCACAGTGTCTCTAGCAGCGATCGCTTACCAGAGGATACTTAAGCCACACCGAGATTCCAGCAGGGAGTTTTGCCTTATAGCAGTACAACTCACTCAAGAAAGAGGGATGAGGTGTAGGGCTAATCTACGTGCGCTCACGCTCTGTGTCCCCGAGAAGGTTTCACGGAGCAGAATGCATCGCCGACCGCTACCACGTGTGTGCACCAAAGAAGCCCTGTGCCGTGGGTGTTCTCAGGCCGACAGCGAAGACCTAGGTGTGTGCTGCACCCGCGCTCGGTGGTTCACACGTTGCGTGACCCCTGTGCCTTTGGAAGATGTTCAGAGCGGGTGGCACCTGCGTGCTGCGAGCGCAAGAGGTGTAGAGTGTAGAGGCCTTTCACACTGGAGGAAGGGCTTGCGTCTCGTGGAGAGAACGTGTACGTCGCCCGGGAGATGGAGGCGCGCTCTTGACACCATTTCTTCTGCCCGTATAAAACACAAGTGTTTGTCCTCGATCTGGGCTGCCTGGTGAAACGCTTGGCAGTCCGCATCACCCTGAGCACCTTTCCTGAAGTTTGATTCGTAGCTGGGTAAACTCGGGCTTCAGAGGCTTAGATGAGACCAAACGTGTTCAGCTTGTGGCGAAAGCCTTTGACCAGAGGCATATACGCTTGTGCTTGGGGTGAGGGCTAGGCAAGAACGTTTACACCCTGGGTTTTTATCTTTACCCTAAGCTGTCCCTTTTGGCTGCAGCAGGCGGAGAGAACCGGCGGAGAGAGAACAGCTGCGAAGTGGATGCACAGAACAGTCACCTCGATACCAGCCCCGGGGTCCCAAGCAACGATCCTTCCCCGGAGGGTACTTAACCCACCCCGGGATTCAAGCAGGGAGTTCGCCTTGTCCAACTCGCACAGGAGACTGGCATGAGATGTAGGGCTCATTTACTTGCGTTCACACTACGTGGCCCGGAGAAACTCTCACGGAGCCGAATCCAGCACCCTTCCTCCATCACGTGTGTACACAAAGGAGCGCTGGGCAGTGGGTGTTCTCAAGGCCAAGAGAGAAGCCCTTGTTCTGTGCTGCACCTGCTGGGTGGTTCAAAGGTTTTCTGACCTTCCTGCTCTGGAAGCTTTTCAGAGCTGAGGCTAGGCCTGGGCTGCGAAAGCAGAGAGGCGTAGAGGCCTTTCACACTGAAGGCATGGGCCTGTTTCACATGGAGAAAGTGTACGTCGCCCATCACCCACCCCCACCCCACCCCACCCCACCCCACCCCACCCCAACCCACCCCCAGCTGGAGGCGTGCGGGTTGACACCATTTTGTCCTGCCCATGGAAAATACAAAGAGGCGTACACGATTTGGGCTGTCTGGTGAGAGAATTTTGAATCGGCGGCACCCTGAGTACCTTTCCCGAAGTTTGCTTCCTAGCTGGTTAAACTCGGCATTCAGAGGCGAGATGAGAACAAACTTGCTCCGCGTGCGGCGAAGTGCCCTGATGCCCTGCCCTAAATATTTGAGCTTCTGGCCAGCGTCACGCAAGTACTTTGACACGTAGGAGTCTCCCTTTTACTCCAAGCTGTGCCTGTTGGCTGAAGCAGTCGGCGTGTCTGTATCGCAGCCTGGGAGGCCGGGCGTTGGGGGAGTCTGCCAAGTGACTGGCCTCCGTTTATACCTAACTGAGAAACTGCGTCGAAGCTTTCGGGAGCCTCTTACAGGGAATGGTTGCAGTTGGGAATTGGAGACTGTGCTGGCAAACGTCAGCAGCTCCTCTCCCTCGGAGGGCTCTTGGTGTGCCGACTCCTAACAGCCAGCACGGTCCCCAGCTCGTGAATGGTCCCATTGCGAGCCGGTCTCGTCCGTGAAAGAGCCACGTGAGGCTGAGCTCCAACAGTCGGGCTCCACACCTGGAGCCTTTGGGACAGGGCAGTCCTGAGCCGATGTGCCCACCGGGGTACGCTACCAAAGTTTACGTACCACAGGAAAGCGCATCAAGGCCTCGTGTTCTCTCCATGAAATGAACGTGAGCTTGAAGGGTGATGCGTCAGCGTGCACCGTGAACAGCTCGCTGGTACACCTGTCTTTGCCCCCTCTCACGGTCTCACACACCCGGGCTCAGTTCCGTGCAGGAATGCTGAGTGGGAGCGCCAGCCTCGCTTCTGGACTCTAAAGCCTTCCACACCCTAATGGCAGGTTGTGTGTGTCTCTCACGTGGGGGGAGGAATGAGGTCGCCCACAGCGGTTCTGCCATGAAAGATCTAAAGACGCACGCTGCTGAGGAGCTTGTTCCTCATGGAGCGTCCCCGAAGGCCAGAAGAATGCCGACGGTCTCTTTCAAAGCTGCCGGACGCTCTGCCATTCTCGGCCTGAGATACAGACCTTGTGACGGCACTGTAACCCCGCGAGATTCAGGAGACATCACCAGTGCGAGTGGCAATCCGGAAGGAAGAACCTCCAAGGCGGAGTGTCCTTTCCTGTACAAAACGGCGCCCAAGTGGCTGAGGCAGGGAGCATTTTCCTTCACAGAACCGGCATCCTCGTATGCCTGTGGGTTACTCTAAAGAAACGACACTGTGAGCAACCTCTTCGAAAAGGCCTTCGCAAGCGACTTGGAGACAACAGCAGCGCAGTGGAGGCACAGACCATTATCCTAGAGAGCAGCACAGTGTCTCTAGCAGCGATCGCTTCCCGGAGGATACTTAAGCCACACCGAGATTCCAGCAGGGAGTTTTGCCTTATAGCAGTACACTCACTCAAGAAAGAGGGATGAGGTGTAGGGCTAATCTACGTGCACTCACACTCTGTGTCCCCGAGAAGGTTTCACGGAGCAGAATGCATCACCGACCGCTACCACGTGTGTGCACCAAAGAAGCCCTGTGCCGTGGGTGTTCTCAGGCCGACAGCGAAGACCTAGGTGTGTGCTGCACCCGCGCTCGGTGGTTCACACGTCACGTGGCCCCTGTGCCTTTGGAAGATGTTCAGAGCGGGTGGCACCTGCGTGCTGCGAGCGCAAGAGGTGTAGAGTGTAGAGGCCTTTCACACTGGAGGAAGGGCTTGCGTCTCGTGGAGAGAACGTGTACGGCACCCGGGAGATGGAGGCGCGCTCTTGACACCATTTCCTCTGCCCGTTTAAAACACAAGTGTTTGTACTCGATCTGGGCTGCCTGGTGAAACGCTTGGCAGTCCGCATCACCCTGAGCACCTTTCCTGAAGTTTGATTCGTAGCTGGGTAAACTCGGGCTTCAGAGGCTTAGATGAGACCAAACGTGTTCAGCTTGTGGCGAAAGCCTTTGACCAGAGGCATATACGCTTGTGCTTGGGGTGAGGGCTAGGCAAGAACGTTTACACCCTGGGTTTTTATCTTTACCCTAAGCTGTCCCTTTTGGCTGTAGCAGGCGGAGAGAACCCGCGGAGAGAGAACAGCTGCGAAGTGGATGCACAGAACAGTCACCTCGATACCAGCCCCGGGGTCCCAAGCAACGATCCTTCCCCGGAGGGTACTTAACCCACCCCGGGATTCAAGCAGGGAGTTCACCTTGTCCAACTCGCACAGGAGACTGGCATGTGATGTAGGGCTCATCTACTTGCGTTCACACTACGTGGCCCGGAGAAGTTCTCACGGAGCCGAATCCAGCACCCTTCCTCCACCACGTGTGTACACAAAGGAGCGCTGGGCAGTGGGTGTTCTCAAGGCCAAGAGAGAAGCCCTTGTTCTGTGCTGCACCTGCTGGGTGGTTCAAAGGTTTTCTGACCTTCCTGCTCTGGAAGCTTTTCAGAGCTGAGGCTATGCCTGGGCTGCGAAAGCAGAGAGGCGTAGAGGCCTTTCACACTGAAGGCGTGGGCCTGTTTCCCATGGAGAAAGTGTACGTCGCCCAACCCCCACCCCCACCCCACCCCACCCCACCCCAACCCACCCCCAGCTGGAGGCGTGCGGGTTGACACCATTTTGTCCTGCCCATGGAAAATACAAAGAGGCGTACACGATTTGCGCTGTCTGGTGAGAGAATTTTGAATCGGCGGCACCCTGAGTACCTTTCCCGAAGTTTGCTTCCTAGCTGGTTAAACTCGGCATTCAGAGGCGAGATGAGAACAAACTAGCTCCGCGTGCGGCGAAGTGCCCTGATGCCCTGCCCTAAATGTTTGAGCTTCTGGCCAGCGTCACGCAAGTACTTTGACACCTACGAGTCTCACTTTTACTCCAAGCTGTCCCTGTTGGCTGAAGCAGTTGGCGTGTCTGTATCGCAGCCTGGGAGGCCGGGCGTTGGGGGAGTCTGCCAAGTGACTGGCCTCCATTTATAGCTAACTGAGAAACTGCGTCGAAGCTTTCGGGAGCCTCTTACAGGGAATGGTTGCTGGCAAACGTCAGCAGCTCCTCTCCCTCGGAGGGCTCTTGGTGTGCCGACTCCTAACAGCCAGCACAGTCCCCAGCTCGTGAACGGTCCCATTGCGAGCCGGTCTCGTCCGTGAAAGAGCCACGTGAGGCTGAGCTCCAACAGTCGGGCTCCACACCTGGAGCCTTTGGGACACGGCAGTCCTGAGCCGATGTGCCCACCAGGGGACGCGACCAAAGTTTATGCACCACAGGAAAGCGCATCAAGGCCTCGTGTTCTCTCCATGAAATGAACGTGAGCTTGAAGGGTGATGCGTCAGCGTGCACCGTGAACAGCTCGCTGGTACGCCTGTCTTTGCCCCCTCTCACGGTCTCACGCACCCGGGCTCAGTTCCGTGCAGGAATGCTGAGTGGGAGCGCCAGCCTCGCTTCTGGACTCTAAAGCCTTCCACCCCCTAATGGCAGGTTGTGTGTGTCTCTCACGTGGGGGGAGGAATGAGGTCGCCCACAGAGGTTCTGCCATGAAAGTTCTAAAGATGCACGCTGCTGAGGAGCTTGTTCCTCATGGAGCGTCCCCGAAGGCCAGAAGAATGCCGACGGTCTCTTTCAAAGCTGCCGGACGCTCTGCCATTCTAGGTCTGAGATACGGACCTTGTGACGGCACTGTAACCCCGCGAGATTCAAGAGACATCGCCAGTGCGAGTGGCAATCCGGAAGGAAGAACCTTCAAGGCGGAGTGTCCTTTCCTGTACAAAACGGCGCCCAAGTGGCTGAGGCAGGGAGCATTTTCCTTCACAGAACCGGCATCCTCGTATGCCTGTGGGTTACTCTAAAAAACGACACTGTGAGCAACCTCTTTGAAAAGGCCTTCGCAAGCGACTTGGAGACAACAGCAGCGCAGTGGAGGCACAGACCATTATCCTAGAGAGCAGAACAGTGTCTCTAGCAGCGATCGCTTCCCGGAGGATACTTAAGCCACACCGAGATTCCAGCAGGGAGTTTTGCCTTATAGCAGTACAACTCACTCAAGAAAGAGGGATGAGGTGTAGGGCTAATCTACGTGCGCTCATGCTCTGTGTCCCCGAGAAGGTTTCATGGAGCAGAATGCATCACCGACCGCTACCACGTGTGTGCACCAAAGAAGCTCTGTGCCGTGGGTGTTCTCAGGCCGACAGCGAAGACCTAGGTGTGTGCTGCACCCGCGCTCGGTGGTTCACACGTCGCGTGACCCCTGTGCCTTTGGAAGATGTTCAGAGCGGGTGGCACCTGCGTGCTGCGAGCGCAAGAGGTGTAGAGTGTAGAGGCCTTTCACACTGGAGGAAGGGCTTGCGTCTCGTGGAGAGAACGTGTACGTCGCCCGGGAGATGGAGGCGCGCTCTTGACACCATTTCCTCTGCCCGTTTAAAACACAAGTGTTTGTACTCGATCTGGGCTGCCTGGTGAAACACTTGGCAGTCCGCATCACCCTGAGCACCTTTCCTGAAGTTTGATTCGTAGCTGGGTAAACTCGGGCTTCAGAGGCTTAGATGAGACCAAACGTGTTCAGCTTGTGGCGAAAGCCTTTGACCAGAGGCATATACGCTTGTGCTTGGGGTGAGGGCTAGTCAAGAACGTTTACACCCCGGGTTTTTATCTTTACCCTAAGCTGTCCCTTTTGGCTGCAGCAGGCGGAGAGAACCCGCGGAGAGAGAACAGCTGCGAAGTGGATGCACAGAACAGTCACCTCGATACCAGCCCCGGGGTCCCAAGCAACGATCCTTCCCCCGAGGGTACTTAACCCACCCCGGGATTCAAGCAGGGAGTTCGCCTTGTCCAACTCGCACAGGAGACTGGCATGAGATGTAGGGCTCATCTACTTGCGTTCACACTACGTGGCCCGGAGAAGTTCTCACGGAGCCGAATCCAGCACCCTTCCTCCACCACGTGTGTACACAAAGGAGCGCTGGGCAGTGGGTATTCTCAAGGCCAAGAGAGAAGCCCTTGTTCTGTGCTGCACCTGCTGGGTGGTTCAAAGGTTTTCTGACCTTCCTGCTCTGGAAGCTTTTCAGAGCTGAGGCTACGCCTGGGCTGCGAAAGCAGAGAGGTGTAGAGGCCTTTCACACTGAAGGCGTGGGCCTGTTTCCCATGGAGAAAGTGTACGTCGCCCAACCCCCACCCCCACCCCACCCCACCCCACCCCAACCCACCCCCAGCTGGAGGCGTGCGGGTTGACACCATTTTGTCCTGCCCATGGAAAATACAAAGAGGCGTACACGATTTGGGCTGTCTGGTGAGAGAATTTTGAATCGGCGGCACCCTGAGTACCTTTCCCGAAGTTTGCTTCCTAGCTGGTTAAACTCGGCATTCAGAGGCGAGATGAGAACAAACTTGCTCCGCGTGCGGCGAAGTGCCCTGATGCCCTGCCCTAAATGTTTGAGCTTCTGGCCAGCGTCACGCAAGTACTTTGACACGTAGGAGTCTCACTTTTACTCCAAGCTGTCCCTGTTGGCTGAAGCATCGGCGTGTCTGTATCGCAGCCTGGGAGGCCGGGCGTTGGGGGAGTCTGCCAAGTGGCTGGCCTCCATTTATAGCTAACTGAGAAACTGCGTCGAAGCTTTCGGGAGCCTCTTACAGGGAATGGTTGCAGTTGGGAATTGGAGACTGTGCTGGCAAACGTCAGCAGCTCCTCTCCCTCGGAGGGCTCTTGGTGTGTCGACTCCTAACAGCCAGCACGGTCCCCAGCTCGTGAATGGTCCCATTGCGAGCCGGTCTCGTCCGAGAAAGAGCCACGTGAGGCTGAGCTCCAACAGTCGGGCTCCACACCTGGAGCCTTTGGGACAGGGCAGTCCTGAGCCGATGTGCCCACCAGGGGACGCGACCAAAGTTTACGTACCACAGGAAAGCGCATCAAGGCCTCGTGTTCTCTCCATGAAATGAACGTGAGCTTGAAGGGTGATGCGTCAGCGTGCACCGTGAACAGCTCGCTGGTACCTCTGTCTTTGCCCCCTCTCACGGTCTCATGCACCTGGGCTCAGTTCCGTGCAGGAATGCTGAGTGGGAGCGCCAGCCTCGCTTCTGGACTCTAAAGCCTTCCACCCCCTAATGGCAGGTTGTGTGTGTCTCTCACGTGGGGGGAGGAATGAGGTCGCCCACAGCGGTTCTGCCATGAAAGATCTAAAGACGCACGCTGCTGAGGAGCTTGTTCCTCATGGAGCGTCCCCAAAGGCCAGAAGAATGGCGAAGGTCTCTTTCAAAGCTGCCGGACGATCTGCCATTCTAGGCCTGAGATACGGACCTTGTGACGGCACTGTAACCCCGCGAGATTCAGGAGACATCGCCAGTGCGAGTGGCAATCCGGAAGGAAGAACCTCCAAGGCGGAGTGTCCTTTCCTGTACAAAACGGCGCCCAAGTGGCTGAGGCAGGGAGCATTTTCCTTCACAGAACCGGCATCCTCGTATGCCTGTGGGGTACTCTAAAGAAACGACACTGTGAGCAACCTCTTCGAAAAGGCCTTCGCAAGCGACTTGGAAACAACAGCAGCGCAGTGGAGGCACAGACCATTATCCTAGGGAGCAGCACAGTGTCTCTAGCAGCGATCGCTTCCCGGAGGATACTTAAGCCACACCGAGATTCCAGCAGGGAGTTTTGCCTTATAGCAGTACAACTCACTCAAGAAAGAGGGATGAGGTGTAGGGCTAATCTACGTGCGCTCATGCTCTGTGTCCCCGAGAAGGTTTCACGGAGCAGAATGCATCACCGAACGCTACCACGTGTGTGCACCAAAGAATCCCTGTGCCATGGGTGTTCTCAGGCCGACAGCGAAGACCTAGGTGTGTGCTGCACCCGCGCTCGGTGGTTCACACGTCGCGTGACCCCTGTGCCTTTGGAAGATGTTCAGAGCGGGTGGCACCTGCGTGCTGCGAGCGCAAGAGGTGTAGAGTGTAGAGGCCTTTCACACTGGAGGAAGGGCTTGCGTCTCGTGGAGAGAACGTGTACGTCGCCCGGGAGATGGAGGCGCGCTCTTGACACCATTTCCTCTGCCCGTTTAAAACACAAGTGTTTGTACTCGATCTGGGCTGCCTGGTGAAACGCTTGGCAGTCCGCATCACCCTGAGCACCTTTCCTGAAGTTTGATTCGTAGCTGGGTAAACTCGGGCTTCAGAGGCTTAGATGAGACCAAACGTGCTCAGCTTGTGGCGAAAGCCTTTGACCAGAGGCATATACGCTTGTGCTTGGGGCGAGGGCTAGGCAAGAACGTTTACACCCTGGGTTTTTATCTTTACCCTAAGCTGTCCCTTTTGGCTGCAGCAGGCGGAGAGAACCCGCGGAGAGAGAACAGCTACGAAGTGGATGCACAGAACTGTCACCTCGATACCAGACCCGGGGTCCCAAGCAACAATCCTTCCCCGGAGGGTACTTAACCCACCCCGGGATTCAAGCAGGGAGTTCGCCTTGTCCAACTCGCACAGGAGACTGGCATGAGATGTAGGGCTCATTTACTTGCGTTCACACTACGTGGCCCGGAGAAGTTCTCACGGAGCCGAATCCAGCACCCTTCCTCCACCACGTGTGTACACAAAGGAGCGCTGGGCAGTGGGTGTTCTCAAGGCCAAGAGAGAAGCCCTTGTTCTGTGCTGCACCTGCTGGGTGGTTCAAAGGTTTTCTGACATTCCTGCTCTGGAAGTTTTTCAGAGCTGAGGCTAGGCCTGGGCTGCGAAAGCAGAGAGGCGTAGAGGCCTTTCACACTGAAGGCATGGGCCTGTTTCCCATGGAGAAAGTGTACGTCGCCCATCACCCACCCCCACCCCACCCCACCCCACCCCACCCCACCCCAACCCACCCCCAGCTGGAGGCGTGCGGGTTGACACCATTTTGTCCTGCCCATGGAAAATACAAAGAGGCGTACACGATTTGGGCTGTCTGGTGAGAGAATTTTGAATCGGCGGCACCCTGAGTACCTTTCCCAAAGTTTGCTTCCTAGCTGGTTAAACTCGGCATTCAGAGGCGAGATGAGAACAAACTTGCTCCGCGTGCGGCGAAGTGCCCTGATGCCCTGCCCTAAATGTTTGAGCTTCTGGCCAGTGTCACGCAAGTACTTTGACACGTAGGAGTCTCACTTTTACTCCAAGCTGTCCCTGTTGGCTGAAGCAGTCGGCGTGTCTGTATCGCAGCCTGGGAGGCCGGGCGTTGGGGGAGTCTGCCAAGTGACTGGCCTCCATTTATAGCTAACTGAGAAACTGCGTCGAAGCTTTCGGGAGCCTCTTACAGGGAATGGTTGCAGTTGGGAATTGGAGACTGTGCTGGCAAACGTCAGCAGCTCCTCTCCCTCGGAGGGCTGTTGGTGTGCCGACTCCTAACAGCCAGCACGGTCCCCAGCTCGTGAACGGTCAAATTGCGAGCCAGTCTCGTCCGTGAAAGAGCCACGTGAGGCTGAGCTCCAACAGTCGGGCTCCACACCTGGAGCCTTTGGGACAGGGCAGTCCTGAACCGATGTGCCCACCAGGGGACGCGACCAAAGTTTACGTACCACAGGAAAGCGCATCAAGGCCTCGTGTTCTCTCCATGAAATGAACATGAGCTTGAAGGGTGATGCGTCAACGTGCACCGTGAACAGCTCGCTGGTACACCTGTCTTTGCCTCCTCTCACGGTCTCACGCACCCGGGCTCAATTCCGTGCAGGAATGCTGAGTGGGAGCGCCAGCCTCGCTTCTGGACTCTAAAGCCTTCCACCCCCTAATGGCAGGTTGTGTGTGTCTCTCACGTGGGGGGAGGAATGAGGTCACCCACAGAGGTTCTACCATGAAAGATCTAAAGACGCACGCTGCTGAGGAGCTTGTTCCTCATGGAGCGTCCCCGAAGGTCAGAAGAATGCCGAATGTCTCTTTCAAAGCTGCCAGATGCTCTGCCGTTCTAAGCCTGAGATACGGACCTTGTGACGGCACTGTAACCCCGCGAGATTCAGGAGACATCGCCAGTGCGAGTGGCAATCCGGAAGGAAGAACCTTCAAGGCGGAGTGTCCTTTCCTGTACAAAACGGCGCCCAAGTGGCTGAGGCAGGGAGCATTTTCCTTCACAGAACCGGCATCCTCGTATGCCTGTGGGTTACTCTAAAGAAACGACACTGTGAGCAACCTCTTCGCAAAGGCCTTCGCAAGCGACTTGGTGACAACAGCAGCGCAGTGGAGGCACAGACCATTATCCAAGAGAGCAGCACAGTGTCTCTAGCAGCGATCGCTTCCCGGAGGATACTTAAGCCACACCAAGATTCCAGCAGGGAGTTTTGCCTTATAGCAGTACAACTCACTCAAGAAAGAGGGATGAGGTGTAGGGCTAATCTACGTGCGCTCACGCTCTGTGTCCCCGAGAAGGTTTCACGGAGCAGAATGCATCACCGACCGCTACCACGTGTGTGCACCAAAGAAGCCCTGTGCCGTGGGTGTTCTCAGGCCGACAGCGCAGACCTAGGTGTGTGCTGCACCCGCGCTCGGTGGTTCACACGTTGCGTGACCCTGTGCCTTTGGGAGATGTTCAGAGAGGGTGGCACCTGCGTGCTGCGAGCGCAAGAGGAGTAGAATGTAGAGGCCTTTCACACTGGAGGAAGGGCTTGCGTCTCATGGAGGAAACGTGTACGTCACCCGGGAGATGGAGGCGCGCTCTTGAGACCATTTCCTCTGCCCGTTTAAAACACAAGTGTTTGTACTCGATCTGGGCTGCCTGGTGAAACGCTTGGCAGTCCGCATCACCCTGAGCACCTTTCCTGAAGTTTGATTCGTAGCTGGGTAAACTCGGGCTTCAGAGGCTTAGATGAGACCAAACGTGTTCAGCTTGTGGCGAAAGCCTTTGACCAGAGGCATATACGCTTGTGCTTGGGGCGAGGGCTAGGCAAGAACGTTTACACACTGGGTTTTTATCTTTACCATAAGCTGTCCCTTTTGGCTGCAGCAGGCGGAGAGAAACCACGGAGAGAGAACAGCTGCGAAGTGGATGCACAGAACAGTCACCTCGATACCAGCCCCGGGGTCCCAAGCAACGATCCTTCCCCGGAGGGTTCTTAACCCACCCCGGGATTCAAGCAGGGAGTTCGCCTTGTCCAACTCGCACAGGAGACTGGCATGAGATGTAGGGCTCCTCTACTTGCGCTCACACTACGTGGCCCGGAGATGTTCTCACGGAGCCGAATCCAGCACCCTTCCTCCACCACGTGTGTACACAAAGGAGCGCTGGGCAGTGGGTGTTCTCAGGCCAAGAGAGAAGCCCTTGCTCTGTGCTGCACCTGCTGGGTGGTTCAAAGGTTTTCTGACCTTCCTGCTCTGGAAGCTTTTCAGAGCTGAGTCTACGCCTGGGCTGCGAAAGCAGAGAGGCGTAGAGGCCTTTCACACTGAAGGCGTGGGCCTGTTTCCCATGGAGAAAGTGTACGTCGCCCAACCCCCACCCCCACCCCACCCCACCCAACCCCAACCCACCCCCAGCTGGAGGCGTGCGGGTTGACACCATTTTGTCCTGCCCATGGAAAATACAAAGAGGCGTACACGATTTGGGCTGTCTGGTGAGAGAATTTTGAATCGGCGGCACCCTGAGTACCTTTCCCGAAGTTTGCTTCCAAGCTGGTTAAACTCGGCATTCAGAGGCGAGATGAGACCAAACTTGCTCCGGGTGCGGCGAAGTGCCTTGATGCCCTGCCCTAAATGTTTTTGCTTCTGGCCAGCGTCACGCACGTACTTTGAAACGTAGGATTCTCACTTTTACTCCAAGCTGTCCCTGTCAGCTGAAGCAGTCGGCATGTCTGTATCGCAGCCTGGGAGGCCGGGCATTGGGGGAGTCTGCCAAGTGACTGGCCTCCATTTATAGCTAACTGAGAAACTGCGTCGAAGCTTTCGGGAGCCTCTTACAGGGAATGGTTGCAGTTGGGATTTGGAGACTGTGCTGGCAAACGTCAGCAGCTCCTCTCGCTCTGAGGGCTCTTGGTGTGCCGACTCCTAACAGCCAGCACGGTACCCAGCTCGTGAACGGTCCCATTGCGAGCCGGTCTCGTCCATGAAAGAGCCACGTGAGGCTGAGCTCCAACAGTCGGGCTCCACACCTGGAGCCTTTGGGACAGGGCAGTCCTGAGCCGATGTGCCCACCAGGGGACGCGACCAAAGTTTACGTACCACAAGAAAGCGCATCAAGGCCTCGTGTTCTCTCCATAAAATGAACGTGAGCTTGAAGGGTGTTGCGTCAGCGTGCACCGTGAACAGCTCGCTGGTACGCCTGTCTTTGCCCCCTCTCACGGTCTCACGCACCCGGGCTCATTTCCGTTCAGGAATGCTGAGTAGGAGCGCCAGCCTCGCTTCTGGACTCTAAAGCCTTCCACACCCTAATGGCAGGTTGTGTGTGTCTCTCACGTGGGGGGAGGAATGAGGTCGCCCACAGAGGTTCTGCCATGAAAGATCTAGAGACGCACGCTGCTGAGGAGCTTGGTCCTCATGGAGCGTCCCCGAAGGCCAGAAGAATGCCGACGGTCTCTTTCAAAGCTGCCGGACGCTCTGCCGTTCTAGGCCTGAGATACGGACCTTGTGACGGCACTGTAACCCCGCGAGATTCAGGAGACATCGCCAGTGCGTGTGGCAATCCGGAAGGAAGAACCTCCAAGGCGGAGTGTCCTTTCCTGTACAAAACGGCCCCCAAGTGGCTGAGGCAGGGAGCATTTTCCTTCACAGAACCGGCATCCTCGTATGCCTGTGGGTTACTCTAAAGAAACGACACTGTGAGCAACCTCTTCGCAAAGGCCTTCGCAAGCGACTTGGAGACAACAGCAGCGCAGTGGAGGCACAGACCATTATCCTAGATAGCGAGCAGCACAGTGTCTCTAGCAGCGATCGCTTCCTGGAGGATACTTAAGCCACACCAAGATTCCAGCAGGGAGTTTTGCCTTATAGACGTACAACTCACTCAAGAAAGAGGGATGAGGTGTAGGGCTAATCTACGTGCGCTCACGCTCTGTTTCCCCGACAAGGTTTCACGGAGCAGAATGCATCACCGACCGCTACCACGTGTGTGCACCAAAGAAGCCCTGTGCCGTGGGTTTTCTCAGGCTGACAGCGAAGACCTAGGTGTGTGCTGCACCCGCGCTCGGTGGTTCACACGTTGCGTGACCCTGTGCCTTTGGAAGATGTTCAGAGCGGGTGGCACCTGCGTGCTGCGATCTCAAGAGGTGTAGAGTGTAGAGGCCTTTCACACTGGAGGAAGGGCTTGCATCTCATGGAGAAAATGTGTACGTCGCCCAGGAGATGGAGGCGCGCTCTTGAGACCATTTCCTCTGCCCGTTTAAAACACAAGTGTTTGTACTCGATCTGGGCTGCCTGGTGAAACGCTTGGCAGTCCGCATCACCCTGAGCACCTTTCCTGATGTTTGATTCGTATTTGGGTAAACTCGGGCTTCGGAAGCTTAGATGAGACCAAATGTGTTCAGCTTGTGGCGAAAGCCTTTGCCCAAAGGCATATAGGCTTGTCCTTGGGGCGAGGGCTAGGCAAGAACGTTTACACACTGGGTTTTTATCTTTACCCTAAGCTGTCCCTTTTGGCTGCAGCAGGCGGAGAGAACCCGCGGAGAGAGAACAGCTGCGAAGTGGATGCACAGAACAGTCACCTCGATACCAGCCCCGGGGTCCCAAGCAACGATCCTTCCCCGGAGGGTACTTAACCCACCCCGGGATTCAAGCAGGGAGTTCACCTTGTCCAACTCGCACAGGAGACTGGCATGAGATGTAGGGCTCATCTACTTGCGTTCACACTACGTGGCCCGGAGAAGTTCTCACGGAGCCGAATGCAGCACCCTTCCTCCACCACGTGTGTACACAAAGGAGCGCTGGGCAGTGGGTGTTCTCAAGGCCAAGAGAGAAGCCCTTGTTCTGTGCTGCACCTGCTGGGTGGTTCAAAGGTTTTCTGACCTTCCTGCTCTGGAAGCTTTTCAGAGCGGAGGCTACGCCTGGGCTGCGAAAGCAGAGAGGCGTAGAGGCCTTTCACACTGAAGGCGTGGGCCTGTTTCCCATGGAGAAGGTGTACGTCGCCCAACCCCCACCCTCACCCCACCCCACCCCACCCCACCCCACCCCAACCGACCCCCAGCTGGAGGCGTGCGGGTTGACACCATTTTGTCCTGCCCATGGAAAATACAAAGAGGCGTACACGATTTGGGCTGTCTGGTGAGAGAATTTTGAATCGGCGGCACCCTGAGTACCTTTCCCGAAGTTTGCTTCCTAGCTGGTTAAACTCGGCATTCAGAGGCGAGATGAGAACAAACTTGCTCCGCGTGCGGCGAAGTGCCTTGATGCCCTGCCCAAAATGTTTGAGCTTCTGGCCAGCGGCACGCAAGTACTTTGACACCTGGGAGTCTCACTTTTACTCCAAGCTGTCCCTGTTGGCTGAAGCAGTCGGCGTGTCTGTATCGCAGCCTGGGAGGCCGGGCATTGGGGGAGTCTGCCAAGTGACTGGCCTCCATTTATAGCTAACTGAGAAACTGCGTCGAAGCTTTAGGGAGCCTCTTACAGGGAATAGTTGCAGTTCGGAATTGGAGACTGTGCTGGCAAACGTCAGCAGCTCCTCTCCCTCGGAGGGCTCTTGGTGTGCCGACTCCTAACAGCCAGCACGGTCCCCAGCTCGTGAACGGTCCCATTGCGAGCCGGTCTCATCCGTGAAAGAGCCACGTGAGGCTGAGCTCCAACAGTCGGGCTCCACACCTGGAGACTTTGGGACAGGGCAGTCCTGAGCCGATGTGCCCACCAGGGGACGCGACCAAAGTTTACGTACCACAGGAAAGCGCATCAAGGCCTCGTGTTCTGTCCATGAAATGAACGTGAGCTTGAAGGGTCATGCATCAGCGTGCACCGTGAACAGCTCGCTGGTACGCCTGTCTTTGCCCCCTCTCACGGTCTCACGCACCCAGGCTCAGTTCCGTGCAGGAATGCTGAGTGGGAGCGCCAGCCTCGCTTCTGGACTCTAAAGCCTTCCACCCCCTAATGGCAGGTTGTGTGTGTCTCTTACGTGGGGGGAGGAATGAGGTCGCCCACAGAGGTTCTGCCATGAAAGATCTAAAGACGCACGCTGCTGAGGAGCTTGTTCCTCATGGAGCGTCCCCGAAGGCCAGAAGAATGCCGAAGGTCTCTATCAAAGCTGCCGGACGCTCTGCCGTTCTAGGCCTGAGATACGGACCTTGTGACGGCACCGTAACCCCACGAGATTCAGGAGACATCGTCAATGCGAGTGGCAATCCGGAAAGAAGAACCTTCAAAGCGGAGTGTCCTTTCTTGTACAAAACGGCGCCCAAGTGGCTGAGGCAGGGAGCATTTTCCTTCACAGAACCGGCATCCTCGTATGCCTGTGGGTTACTCTAAAGAAACGACACTGTGAGCAACCTCTTCGAAAAGGCCTTCGCAAGTGATTTGGAGACAACAGCAGCGCAGTGGAGGCACAGACCATTATCCTAGAGAGCAGCACAGTGTCTCTAGCAGCGATAGCTTCCCGGAGGATACTTAAGCCACACCGAGATTCCAGCAGGGAGTTTTGCCTTATAGCAGTACAACTCACTCAAGAAAGAGGGATGAGGTGTAGGTCTAATCTACGTGCACTCACGCTCTGTGTCCCCAAAAAGGTTTCACGGAGAAGAATGCATCACCGACCGCTACCACGTGTGTGCACCAAAGAAGCCCTGTGCCGTGGGTGTTCTCAGGCCAACAGCGAAGACCTAGGTGTGTGCTGCACCAGCGCTCGGTGGTTCACACTTTGCGTGACCCTGTGCCTTTGTAAGATGTTCAGAGCGGGTGGCACCTGCGTGCTGCGAGCGCAAGAGTTGTAGAGTGTAGAGGCCTTTCACACTGGAGGAAGGGCTTGCGTTTCATGGAGAAAACGTGTACGTTGCTCGGGAGATGGAGGCGCGCTCTTGACACCATTTCCTCTGCCCATTTAAAACACAAGTGTTTGTACTCGATCTGGGCTGCCTGGTGAAACGCTTGGCAGTCCGCATCACCCTGAGCACATTTCCTGAAGTTTGATTCGTAGCTGGGTAAACTCGGGCTTCAGAGGCTTAGATGAGACCAAACGTGTTCAGCTTGTGGCAAAAGCCTTTGACCAGAGGCATATACGCTTGTGCTTGGGGCGAGGGCTAGGCAAGAACGTTTACACACTGGATTTTTATCTTTACCCTAAGCTGTACCTTTTGGCTGCAGCAGGCAGAGAGAACCCAAGGAGAGAGAACAGCTGCGAAGTGGATGCACAGAACAGTCACCTCGATACCAGCCCCGGGGTCCCAAGCAACGATCCTTCCCCGGAGGGTACTTAACCCACCCCGGGATTCAAGCAGGGAGTTCGCCTTGTCCAACTCGCACAGGAGACTGGCGTGAGATGTAGGGCTCATCTACTTGCGTTCACACTACGTGGCCTGGAGAAGTTCTCACGGAGCCGAATCCAGCACCCTTCCTCCACCACGTGTGTACACAAAGGAGCGCTGGGCAGTGGGTGTTCTCAAGGCCAAGAGAGAAGCCCTTGTTCTGTGCTGCACCTGCTGAGTGGTTCAAAGGTTTTCTGACCTTCCTGCTCTGGAAGCTTTTCAGAGCTGAGGCTACGCATGGGCTGCGAAAGCAGAGAGGCGTAGAGGCCTTTCACACTGAAGGCGTGGGCCTGTTTCCCATGGAGAAAGTGTACGTCACCCAACCCCCACCCCCACACCACCCCACCCCACCCCACCCCACCCCAACCCACCCCCAGCTGGAGGCGTGCGGGTTGACACCATTTTGTCCTGCCCATGGAAAATACAAAGAGGCGTACACGATTTGGGCTGTCTGGTGAGAGAATTTTGAATCGGCGGCACCCTGAGTACCTTTCCTGAAGTTTGCTTCCTAGCTGGTTAAACTCGGCATTCAGAGGCGAGATGAGAACAAACTTGCTCCGCGTGCGGCGAAGTGCCCTTATGCCCTGCCCTAAATATTTAAGCTTCTGGCCAGTGTCACGCAAGTACTTTGACACGTAGGAGTCTCACTTTTACTCCAAGCTGTCCCTGTTGGCTGAAGCAGTCGGCGTGTCTGTATCGCAGCCTGGGAGGCCGGGCGTTGGGGGAGTCTGCCAAGTGACTGGCCTCCATTTATAGCTAACTGAGAAACTGCGTCGAAGCTTTCGGGAGCCTCTTACAGGGAATGGTTGCAGTTGGGAATTGGAGACTGTGCTGGCAAACATCAGCAGCTCCTCTCCCTCGGAGGGCTCTTGGTGTGTCGACTCCTAACAGCCAGCACGGTCCCCAGCTCGTGAACGGTCCCATTGCGAGCCGGTCTCGTCCATGAAAGAGCCACGTGAGGCTGAGCTCCAACAGTCGTGCTCCACAACTGGAGCCTTTGGGACAGGGCAGTCCTGAGCCGATATGCCCACCAGGGGACGCGACCAAAGTTTACGTACCACAGGAAAGCGCATCAAGGCCTCGTGTTCTCTCCATGAAATGAACGTGAGCTTGAAGGGTGATGCGTCAGCGTGCACCGTGAACAGCTCGCTGGTACGCCTGTCTTTGCCCGCTCTCACGGTCTCACGCACCCGGGCTCAGTTCCGTGCAGGAATGCTGAGTGGGAGCGCCAGCCTCACTTCTGGACTCTAAAGCCTTCCACCCCCTAATGGCAGGTTGTGTGTGTCTCTCATGTGGGGGGAGGAATGAGGTCGCCCACAGAGGTTCTGCCATGAAAGATCTAAAGACGCACGCTGCTGAGGAGCTTGTTCCTCATGGAGCGTCCCCGAAGGCCAGATGAATGCCAACGGTCTCTTTCAAAGCTGCCGGACGCTCTGCCGTTCTAGGCCTGAGATACGGACCTTGTGACGGCACTGTAACCCCGCGAGATTCAGGAGACATCGCCAGTGCGAGTGGCAATCCGGAAGGAAGAACCTTCAAGGCGGAGTGTCCTTTCCTGTACAAAACGGCGCCCAAGTGGCTGAGGCAGGGAGCATTTTCCTTCACAGAACCGGCATCCTCGTATGTCTGTGGGTTACTCAAAAGAAACGACACTGTGAGCAACCTCTTCGAAAAGGCCTTCGCAAGCGACTTGGAGACAACAGCAGCACAGTGGAGGCACAGACCATTATCCTAGAGAGCAGCACAGTGTCTCTAGCAGCGATCGCTTCCCGGAGGATACTTAAGCCACACCGAGATTCCAGCAGGGAGTTTTGCCTTATAGCAGTACAACTCACTCAAGAAAGAGGGATGAGGTGTAGGGCTAATCTACGTGCGCTCACGCTCTGTGTCTCCGAGAAGGTTTCACGGAGCAGAATGCATCACCGACCGCTACCACGTGTGTGCACCAAAGAAGCCCTATGCCGTGGGTGTTCTCAGGCCGACAGCGAAATCCTAGGTGTGTGCTGCACCCGCGCTCGGTGGTTCACACGTTGCGTGACCCCTGTGCCTTTGGAAGATGTTCAGAGCGGGTGGCACCTGCGTGCTGCGAGCGCAAGAGGTGTAGAGTGTAGAGGCCTTTCACACTGGAGGAAGGGCTTGCGTCTCATGGAGAGAACGTGTACGTCACCCGGGAGATGGAGGCGCGCTCTTGACACCATTTCCTCTGCCCGTTTAAAACACAAGTGTTTGTACTCGATCTGGGCTGCCTGGTGAAACGCTTGGCAGTCCGCATCACCCTGAGCACCTTTCCTGAAGTTTGATTCGTAGCTGGGTAAACTCGGGCATCAGAGGCTTAGATGAGACCAAACGTGTTCAGCTTGTGGCGAAAGCCTTTGACCAGAGGCATATACTCCTGTGCTTGGGGCGAGGGCTAGGCAAGAACGTTTACACCCTGGGTTTTTATCTTTACCATAAGCTGTCCCTTTTGGCTGCAGCAGGCGGAGAGAAACCACGGAGAGAGAACAGCTGCGAAGTGGATGCACAGAACAGTCACCTCGATACCAGCCCCGGGGTCCCAAGCAACGATGCTTCCCCGGAGGGTACTTAACCCACACTGGGATTCAAGCAGGGAGTTCGCCTTGTCCAACTCGCACAGGAGACTGGCATGAGATGTAGGGCTCATCTACTTGCGTTCACACTACGTGGCCCGGAGAAGTTCTCACGGAGCCGAATGCAGCACCCTTCCTCCACCACGTGTGTACACAAAGGAGCGCTGGGCAGTGGGTGTTCTCAAGGCCAAGAGAGAAGCCCTTGTTCTGTGCTGCACCTGCTGGGTGGTTCAAAGGTTTTCTGACCTTCCTGCTCTGGAAGCTTTTCAGAGCTGAGGCTACGCCTGGCTGCGAAAGCAGAGAGGCGTAGAGGCCTTTCACACTAAAGGCGTGGGCCTGTTTCCCATGGAGAAAATGTACGTCGCCCAACCCCCACCCCCACCCCACCCCACCCCACCCCAACCCACCCCCAGCTGGAGGCGTGCGGGTTGACACCATTTTGTCCTGCCCATGGAAAATACAAAGAGGCGTACACGATTTGCGCTGTCTGGTGAGAGAATTTTGAATCGGCGGCACCCTGAGTACCTTTCCCGAAGTTTGCTTCCTAGCTGGTTAAACTCGGCATTCAGAGGTGAGATGAGAACAAACTTGCTCCGCGTGCGGCGAAGTGCCCTGATGCCCTGCCCTAAATGTTTGAGCTTCTGGCCAGCGTCACGCAAGTACTTTGACACGTAGGAGTCTCCCTTTTACTCCAAGCTGTGCCGGTTGGCTGAAGCAGTCGGCGTGTCTGTATCGCAGCCTGGGAGGCCGGGCGTTGGGGGAGTCTGCCAAGTGACTGGCCTCCATTTATAGCTCACTGAGAAACTGCGTCGAAGCTTTCGGGAGCCTCTTACAGGGAATGGTTGCAGTTCGGAATTGGAGACTGTGCTGGCAAATGTCAGCAGCTCCTCTCCCTCGGAGGGCTCTTGGTGTGCCGACTCCTAACAGCCAGCACGGTCCCCAGCTCGTGAACGGTCCCATTGCGAGCCGGTCTCATCCGTGAAAGAGCCACGTGAGGCTGAGCTCCAACAGTCGGGCTCCACACCTGGAGCTTTTGGAACAGGGCAGTCCTGAACCGATGTGCCCAAAAGGGGACGCGACCAAAGTTTACGTACCACAGGAAAGCGCATCAAGGCCTCGTGTTCTCTCCATGAAATGAACATGAGCTTGAAGGGTGATGCGTCAGCATGCACCGTGAACAGCTCGCTTGTACGCCTGTCTTTGCCTCCTCTCACGGTCTCACGCACCCTGGCTCAGTTCCGTGCAGGAATGCTGAGTGGGAGCGCCAGCCTCGCTTCTGGACTCTAAAGCCTTCCACCCCCTAATGGCAGGTTGTGTGTGTCTCTCACGTGGGGGGAGGAATGAGGTCACCCACAGAGGTTCTACCATGAAATATCTAAAGACGCACGCTGCTGAGGAGCTTGTTCCTCATGGAGCGTCCCCGAAGGTCAGAAGAATGCCGAATGTCTCTTTCAAAGCTGCCGGATGCTCTGCCATTCTAAGCCTGAGATACGGACCTTGTGACGGCACTGTAACCCCGCGAGATTCAGGAGACATCGCCAGTGCGAGTGGCAATCCGGAAGGAAGAACCTTCAAGGCGGAGTGTCCTTTCCTGTACAAAACGGCGCCCAAGTGGCTGAGGCAGGGAGCATTTTCCTTCACAGAACTGGCATCCTCGTATGCCTGTGGGTTACTCTAAAGAAACGACACTGTGAGCAACCTCTTCGCAAAGGCCTTCGCAAGCGACTTGGAGACAACAGCAGCGCAGTGGAGGCACAGACCATTATCCAAGAGAGCAGCACAGTGTCTCTAGCAGCGATCGCTTCCCGGAGGATACTTAAGCCACACCAAGATTCCAGCAGTAAGTTTTGCCTTATAGCAGTACAACTCACTCAAGAAAGAGGGATGAGGTGTAGGGCTAATCTACGTGCGCTCACGCTCTGTGTCCCCGAGAAGGTTTCACGGAGCAGAAGGCATCACCGACCGCTACCACGTGTGTGCACCAAAGAAGCCCTGTGCCGTGGGTGTTCTCAGGCCGACAGCGAAATCCTAGGTGTGTGCTGCACCCGCGCTCCGTGTTTCACACATTGCGTGACCCCTGTGACTTTGAAAGATGTTCAGAGCGGGTGGCACATGCGTGCTGCGAGCGCAAGAGGTGTAGAGTGTAGAGGCCTTTCGCACTGGAGGAAGGGCTTGCGTATCATGGAGAGAACGTGTACGTCGCCCGGGAGATGGAGGCGCGCTCTTGACACCATTTCCTCTGCCCGTTTAAAACACAAGTGTTTGTACTCGATCTGGGCTGCCTGGTGAAACGCTTGGCAGTCCGCATCACCCTGAGCACCTTTCCTGAAGTTTGATTCGTAGCTGGGTAAACTCGGGCTTCAGAGGCTTAGATGAGACCAAACGTGTTCAGCTTGTGGCGAAAGCCTTTGACCAGAGGCATATACGCTTGTGCTTGGGGCGAGGGCTAGGCAAGAACGTTTACACCCTGGGTTTTTATCTTTACCCTAAGCTGTCCCTTTTGGCTGCAGCAGGCGGAGAGAACCCGCGGAGAGAGAACAGCTGCGAAGTGGATGCACAGAACAGTCACCTCGATACCAGCCCCGGGGTCCCAAGCAACGATCCTTCCCCGGAGGGTACTTAACCCACCCCGGGATTCAAGCAGGGAGTTCGCCTTGTCCAACTCGCACAGGAGACTGGCATGAGATGTAGGGCTCATCTACTTGCGTTCACACTACGTGGCCCGGAGAAGTTCTCACGGAGCCGAATCCAGCACCCTTCCACCACCACGTGTGTACACAAAGGAGCGCTGGGCAGTGGGTGTTCTCAAGGCCAAGAGAGAAGCCCTTGTTCTGTGCTGCACCTGCTGGGTGGTTCAAAGTTTTTCTGACCTTCCTGCTCTGGAAGCTTTTCAGAGCTGAGGCTACGCCTGGGCTGCGAAAGCAGAGAGGCGTAGGGGCATTTCACACTGAAGGCGTGGGCCTGTTTCCCATGGAGAAAGTGTACGTCGCCCAACCCCCACCCCCACCCCACCCCACCCCACCCCACCCCACCCCAACCCACCCCCAGCTGGAGGCGTGCGGGTTGACACCATTTTGTCCTGCCCATGGAAAATACAAAGAGGCGTACACGATTTGGGCTGTCTGGTGAGAGAATTTTGAATCGGCGGCACCCTGAGTACCTTTCCCGAAGTTTGCTTCCTAGCTGGTTAAACTCGGCATTCAGAGGCGAGATGAGAACAAACTTGCTCCGCGTGCGGCGAACTGCCCTGATGCCCTGCCCTAAATGTTTGAGCTTCTGGCCAGCGTCACGCAAGTACTTTGACAAGTAGGAGTCTCCCTTTTACTCCAAGCTGTCCCTGTTGGCTGAAGCAGTCGGCGTGTCTGTATCGCAGCCTGGGAGGCCGGGCGTTGGGGTAGTCTGCCAAGTGACTGGCCTCCATTTATAGCTAACTGAGAAACTGCGTCGAAGCTTTCGGGAGCCTCTTACAGGGAATGGTTGCAGTTGGGAATTGGAGACTGTGCTGGCAAACGTCAGCAGCTCCTTTCCCTCGGAGGGCTCTTGGTGTGCCAACTCCTAACAGCCAGCACGGTCCCCAGCTCGTGAACGGTCCCATTGCGAGCCGGTCTCGTCCGTGAAAGAGCCACGTGAGGCTGTTCTCCAACAGTCGGGCTCCACACCTGGAGCCTTTGGGACAGGGCAGTCCTGAGCCGATGTGCCCACCAGGGGAATCGACCAAAGTTTACGTACCACAGGAAAGCGCATCAAGGCCTCGTGTTCTCTCCATGAAATGAACGTGAGCTTGAAGGGTGATGCGTCAGCGTGCACCGTGAACAGCTCGCTGATACGCCTGTCTTTGCCCCCTCTCACGGTCTCACGCACCCGGGCTCAGTTCTGTGCAGGAATGCTGAGTGGGAGCGCCAGCCTCGCTTCTGGACTCTAAAGCCTTCCACCCCCTAATGGCAGGTTGTGTGTGTCTCTCACGTGGGGGGAGGAATGAGGTCGCCCACAGAGGTTCTGCCATGAAAGATCTAAAGACGCACGCTGCTGAGGAGCTTGTTCCTCATGGAGCATCCCCGAAGGCCAGAAGAATGCCGACGTTCTCTTTCAAAGCTGCCGGACGCTCTGCCATTCTAGGCCTGAGATACGGACCTTGTGACAGCACTGTAACCCCGCGAGATTCAGGAGACATCGCCAGTGCGAGTGGCAATCCAGAAGGAAGAACCTTCAAGGCGGAGTGTCCTTTCCTGTACAAAACGGCGCCCAAGTGGCTGAGGCAGGGAGCATTTTCCTTCACAGAACCGGCATCTTCGTATGCCTGTGGGTTACTCTAAAGAAACGACACTGTGAGCAACCTCTTCGAAAAGACCTTCGCAAGCGACTTGGAGACAACAGCAGCACAGTGGAGGCACAGACCATTATCCTAGAGAGCAGCACAGTGTCTCTAGCAGCGATCGCTTCCCGGAGGATACTTAAGCCACACTGAGATTCCAGCAGGGAGTTTTGCCTTATAGCAGTACAACTCACTCAAGAAAGAGGGATGAGGTGTAGGGCTAATCTACGTGCGCTCACGCTCTGTGTCCCTGAGAAGGTTTCACGGAGCAGAATGCATCACCGACCGCTACCACGTGTGTGCACCAAAGAAGCCCTGTGCCGTGGGTGTTCTCAGGCCGACAGTGAAGACCTAGGTGTGTGCTGCACCCGCGCTCCGTGGTTCACACATTGCGTGACCCCTGTGACTTTGGAAGATGTTCAGAGCGGGTGGCACATGCGTGCTGCGAGCGCAAGAGGTGTAGAGTGTAGAGGCCTTTCACACTGGAGGAAGGGCTTGCGTCTCATGGAGAGAACGTGTACGTCGCCCGGGAGATGGAGGCGCGCTCTTGACACCATTTCCTCTGCCCGTTTAAAACACAAGTGTTTGTACTCGATCTGGGCTGCCTGGTGAAACGCTTGGCAGTCCGCATCACCCTGAGCACCTTTCCTGAAGTTTGATTCGTAGCTGGGTAAACTCGGGCTTCAGAGGCTTAGATGAGACCAAACGTGTTCAGCTTGTGGAGAAAGCCTTTGACCAGAGGCATATACGCTTGTGCTTGGGGCGAGGGCTAGGCAAGAACGTTTACACCCTGGGTTTTTATCTTTACCCTAAGCTGTCCCTTTTGGCTGCAGCAGGCGGAGAGAACCCGCAGAGAGAGAACAGCTGCGAAGTGGATGCACAAAACAGTCAACTGGATACCAGCCCCGGGGTCCCAAGCAACGATCCTTCCCCGGAGGGTACTTAACCCACCCCGGGATTCAAGCAGGGAGTTCGCCTTGTCCAACTCGCACAGGAGACTGGCATGAGATGTAGGGCTCATCTACTTGCGTTCACACTACGTGGCCCGGAGAAGTTCTCACGGAGCCGAATCCAGCACCCTTCCTCCATCACGTGTGTACTCAAAGGAGCGCTGGGCAGTGGGTGTTCTCAAGGCCAAGAGAGAAGCCCTTGTTCTGTGCTGCACCTGCTGGGTGGTTCAAAGGTTTTCTGACCTTCCTGCTCTGGAAGCTTTTCAGAGCTGAGGCTACGCCTGGGCTGCGAAAGCAGAGAGGCGTAGAGGCCTTTCACACTGAAGGCGTGGGCCTGTTTCCCATGGAGAAAGTGTACGTCGCCCAACCCCCACCCCCACCCCACCCCACCTTACCCCAACACACCCCCAGCTGGAGGCGTGTGGGTTGACACCATTTTGTCCTGCCCATGGAAAATACAAAGAGGCGTACACGATTTGGGCTGTCTGGTGAGAGAATTTTGAATCGGCGGCACCCTGAGTACCTTTCCCGAAGTTTGCTTCCTAGTTGGTTAAACTCGGCATTCAGAGGCGAGATGAGAACAAACTTGCTCCGCGTGCAGCGAAGTGCCCTGATGCCCTGCCCTAAATGTTTGAGCTTCTGGCCAGCATCACGCAAGTACTTTGACACATAGGAGTCTCACTTTTACTCCAAGCTGTCCCTGTTGGCTGAAGCAGTCGGCGTGTCTGTATCGCAGCCTGGGAGGCTGGGCATTGGGGGAGTCTGCCAAGTGACTGGCCTCCATTTATAGCTAACTGAGAAACTGCGTCGAAGCTTTCGGGAGCCTCTTACAGGGAATGGTTGCAGTTGGGAATTGGAGACTGTGCTGGCAAACGTCAGCAGCTCCTCTCCCTCGGAGGGCTCTTGGTGTGCCGACTCCTAACAGCCAGCACAGTCCCCAGCTTGTGAACGGTCCCATTGCGAGCCGGTCTCGTCCATGAAAGAGCCACGTGAGGCTGAGCTCCAACAGTCGGGCTCCACACCTGGAGCCTTTGGGACAGGGCAGTCCTGAGCCGATGTGCCCACCAGGGGACGCGACCAAAGTTTACGTACCACAGGAAAGCGCATCAAGGCCTCGTGTTCTCTCCATGAAATGAACGTGAGCTTGAAGGGTGATGCGTCAGTGTGCACCGTGAACAGCTCGCTGGTACGCCTGTCTTTGCCCCCTCTCACGGTCTCATGCACCCGGGCTCAGTTCTGTGCAGGAATGCTGAGTGGGAGCGCCAGCCTCGCTTCTGGACTCTAAAGCCTTCCACCCCCTAATGGCAGGTTGTGTGTGTCTGTCACGTGGGGGGAGGAATGAGGTCGCCCACAGAGGTTCTGCCATGAAAGATCTAAAGACGCACGCTGCTGAGGAGCTTGTTCCTCATGGAGCGTCCCCGAAGGCCAGAAGAATGCCGACGGTCTCTTACAAAGCTGCCGGACGCTCTGCCATTCTAGGCCTGAGATACGGACCTTGTGACAGCACTGTAACCCCGCGAGATTCAGGAGACATCGCCAGTGCGAGTGGCAATCCGGAAGGAAGAACCTTCAAGGCGTAGTGTCCTTTCCTGTACAAAACGGTGCCCAAGTGGCTGAGGCAGGCAGCATTTTCCTTCACAGAACCGGCATCCTCGTATGCCTGTGGGTTACTCTAAAGAAACGACACTGTGAGCAACCTCTTCGAAAAGGCCTTCGCAAGCGACTTGGAGACAACAGCAGCGCAGTGGAGGCACAGACCATTATCCTAGAGAGCAGCACAGTGTCTCTAGCAGCGATCGCTTCCCGGAGGATACTTAAGCCACACCGAGATTCCAGCAGGGAGTTTTGCCTTATAGCAGTACAACTCACTCAAGAAAGAGGGATGAGGTGTAGGGCTAATCTACGTGCGCTCACGCTCTGTGTCCCCGAGAAGGTTTCACGGAGCAGAATGCATCACCGACCGCTACCATGTGTGTGCACCAAAGAAGCCCTGTGCCGTGGGTGTTCTCAGGCCGACAGCGAAGACCTAGGTGTGTGCTGCACCCGCGCTCGGTGGTTCACACGTTGCGTGACCCCTGTGCCTTTGGAAGATGTTCAGAGTGGTTGGCACCTGCGTGCTGTGAGCGCAAGAGGTGTAGAGTGTAGATGCCTTTCACACTGGAGGAAGGGCTTGCATCTCGTGGAGAGAACGTGTACGTCGCCCGGGAGATGGAGGCGCGCTCTTAACACCATTTCCTCTGCCCGTTTAAAACACAAGTGTTTGTACTCGATCGGGGCTGCCTGGTGAAACGCTTGGCAGTCCGTATCACCCTGAGCACCTTTCCTGAAGTTTGATTCGTAGCTGGGTAAACTCGGGCTTCAGAGGCTTAGATGAGACCAAACGTGTTCAGCTTGTGGCGAAAGCCTTTGACCAGAGGCATATACGCTTGTGCTTGGGGCGAGGGCTAGGCAAGAACATTTACACCCTGGGTTTTTATCTTTACCCTAAGCTGTCCCTTTTGGCTGCAGCAGGTGGAGAGAACCCGCGGAGAGAGAACAGCTGCGAAGTGGATGCACAGAACAGTTACCTCGATACCAGCCCCGGGGTCCCAAGCTACGATCCTTCCCCGGAGGGTACTTAACCCACCCCGGGATTCAAGCAGGGAGTTCGCCTTGTCCAACTCGCACAGGAGACTGGCATGAGATGTAGGGCTCATCTACTTGCGTTCACACTACGTGGCCCGGAGAAGTTCTCACGGAGCCGAATCCAGCACCCTTCCTCCACCACGTGTGTACACAAAGGAGCGCTGGGCAGTGGGTGTTCTCAAGGCCAAGAGAGAAGCCCTTGTTCTGTGCTACACCTGCTGGGTTGTTCAAAGGTTTTCTGACCTTCCAGCTCTGGAAGCTTTTCAGAGCTGAGGCTACGCCAGGGCTGCGAAAGCAGAGAGTCGTAGAGGCCTTTCACACTGAAGGCGTGGGCCTGTTTCCCATGGAGAAAGTGTATGTCGCCCAACCCCCACCCCCACCCCACCCAACCATACCCCAACCCACCCCCAGCTGGAGGCGTGCGGGTTGACACCATTTTGTCCTGCCCATGGAAAATACAAAGACGCGTACACAATTTGGGCTCTCTGGTGAGAGAATTTTGAATCAGCGGCACCCTGAGTACCTTTCCCGAAGTTTGCTTCCTAGCTGGTTAAACTCGGCATTCAGAGGCGAGATGAGAACAAACTTGCTCCGCGTGCGGCGAAGTGCCCTGATGCCCTGCCCTAAATGTTTGAGCTTCTGGCCAGCGTCACACAAGTACTTTCACAAGTAGGAGTCTCCCTTTTACTCCAAGCTGTCCCTGTTGGCTGAAGCAGTCGGCGTGTCTGTATCGCAGCCTGGGAGGCCGGGCGTTGGGGTAGTCTGCCAAGTGACTGGCCTCCATTTATAGCTAACTGAGAAACTGCGTCGAAGCTTTCGGGAGCCTCTTACAGGGAATGGTTGCAGTTGGGAATTGGAGACTGTGCTGGCAAACGTCAGCAGCTCCTCTCCCTCGGAGGGCTCTTGGTGTGCCGACTCCTAACAGCCAGCACGGTCCCCAGCTCGTGAACGGTCCCATTGCGAGCCGGTCTCGTCCGTGAAAGAGCCACGTGAGGCTGAGCTCCAACAGTCGGGCTCCACACCTGGAGCCTTTGGGACAGGGCAGTCCTGAGCCGATGTGCCCACCAGGGGACGCGACCAAAGTTTACGTACCACAGGAAAGCGCATCAAGGCCTCGTGTTCTCTCCATGAAATGAACGTGAGCTTGAAGGGTGATGCGTCAGCATGCACCGTGAGCAGCTCGCTGGTACGCCTGTCTTTGCCCCCTCTCACGGTCTCACGCACCCGGGCTCAGTTCTGTGCAGGAATGCTGAGTGGGAGCGCCAGCCTCGCTTCTGGACTCTAAAGCCTTCCACCCCCTAATGGCAGGTTGTGTGTGTCTCTCACGTGGGGGGAGGAATGAGGTCGCCCACAGAGGTTCTGCCATGAAAGATCTAAAGACGCACGCTGCTGAGGAGCTTGTTCCTCATGGAGCGTCCCCGAAGGCCAGAAGAATGCCGACGTTCTCTTTCAAAGCTGCCGGACGCTCTGCCATTCTAGGCCTGAGATACGGACCTTGTGACGGCACTGTAACCCCGCGAGATTCAGGAGACATCGCCAGTGCGAGTGGCAATCCAGAAGGAAGAACCTTCAAGGCGGAGTGTCCTTTCCTGTACAAAACGGCGCCCAAGTGGCTGAGGCAGGGAGCATTTTCCTTCACAGAACCGGCATCCTCGTATGCCTGTGGGTTACTCTAAAGAAACGACACTGTGAGCAACCTCTTCGAAAAGGCCTTCGCAAGCGACTTGGAGACAACAGCAGCGCAGTGGAGGCACAGACCATTATCCTAGAGAGCAGCACAGTGTCTCTAGCAGCGATCGCTTCCCGGAGGATACTTAAGCCACACCGAGATTCCAGCAGGGAGTTTTGCCTTATAGCAGTACAACTCACTCAAGAAAGAGGGATGAGGTGTAGGGCTAATCTACGTGCGCTCACGCTCTGTGTCCCCGAGAAGGTTTCACGGAGCAGAATGCATCACCGACCGCTACCACGTGTGTGCACCAAAGAAGCCCTGTGCCGTGGGTGTTCTCAGGCCGACAGCCAAGACCTAGGTGTGTGCTGCACCCGCGCTCGGTGGTTCACACGTTGCGTGACCCCTGTGCCTTTGGAAGATGTTCAGAGCGGGTGGCACCTGCATGCTGTGAGCGCAAGAGGTGTAGAGTGTAGAGGCCTTTCACACTGGAGGAAGGGCTTGCGTCTCGTGGAGAGTACGTGTACGTCGCCCGGGAGATGGAGGCGCGCTCTTGACACCATTTCCTCTGCCCGTTTAAAACACAAGTGTTTGTACTCGATCTGGGCTGCCTGGTGAAACGCTTGGCAGTCCGCATCACCCTGAGCACCTTTCCTGAAGTTTGATTCGTAGCTGGGTAAACTCGGGCTTCAGAGGCTTAGATGAGACCAAACGTGTTCAGCTTGTGGCGAAAGCCTTTGACCAGAGGCATATACGCTTGTGCTTGGGGCGAGGGCTAGGCAAGAACGTTTACACCCTGGGTTTTTATCTTTACCCTAAGCTGTCCCTTTTGGCTGCAGCAGGCGGAGAGAACCCGCGGAGAGAGAACAGCTGCGAAGTGGATGCACAGAACAGTCACCTCGATACAAGCCCCGGGGTCCCAAGCAACGATCCTTCCCCGGAGGGTACTTAACCCACCCCGGGATTCAAGCAGGGAGTTCACCTTGTCCAACTCGCACAGGAGACTGGCATGAGATGTAGGGCTCATCTACTTGCGTTCACACTACGTGGCCTGGAGAAGTTCTCACGGAGCCGAATCCAGCACCCTTCCTCCACCACGTGTGTACACAAAGGAGCACTGGGCAGTGGGTGTTCTCAAGGCCAAGAGAGAAGCCCTTGTTCTGTGCTGCACCTGCTGGGTGGTTCAAAGGTTTTCTGACCTTCCTGCTCTGGAAGCTTTTCAGAGCTGAGGCTACGACTGGGCTGCGAAAGCAGAGAGGCGTAGAGGCCTTTCACACTGAAGGCGTGGTCCTGTTTCCCATGGAGAAAGTGTACGTCGTCCAACCCCCACCCCCACCCCACCCCACCCCACCCCACCCCAACCCACCCCAACCCACCCCCAGCTGGAGGCGTGCGGGTTGACAACATTTTGACCTGCCCATGGAAAATACAATGAGGCGTACACGATTTGGGCTGTCTGGTGAGAGAATTTTGAATCGGCGGCACCCTGAGTACCTTTCCCGAAGTTTGCTTCCTAGCTGGTTAAACTCGGCATTCAGAGGCGAGATGAGAACAAACTTGCTCCGCGTGCGGCGAAGTGCCCTGATGCCCTGACGTAAATGTTTGAGCTTCTGGCCAGCGTCACGCAAGTACTTTGACACGTAGGAGTCTCACTTTTACTCCAAGCTGTCCCTGTTGGCTGAAGCAGTCGGCGTGTCTGTATCGCAGCCTGGGAGGCCGGGCGTTGGGGGAGTCTGCCAAGTGACTGGCCTCCATTTATAGCTAACTGAGAAACTGCGTCGAAGCTTTCGGGAGCCTCTTACAGGGAATGGTTGCAGTTGGGAAGTGGAGACTGTGCTGGCAAACGTCAGCAGCTCCTCTCCCTCGGAGGGCTCTTGGTGTGCAGACTCCTAACAGCCAGCACGGTCCCCAGCTCGTGAACGGTCCCATTGCGAGCCGGTCTCGTCCGTGAAAGAGCCACGTGAGGCTGAGCTCCAACAGTCGGGCTCCACACCTGGAGCCTTTGGGACAGGGCCATCCTGAACCGATGTGCCCACCAGGGGACGCGACCAAAGTTTACATACCACAGGAAAGCGCATCAAGGCCTCGTGTTCTGTCCATGAAATGAACGTGAGCTTGAAGGGTGATGCGTCAGCGTGCACCGTGAACAGCTCGCTGGTACGCCTGTCTTTGCCCCCTCTCACGGTCTCACGCACCCGGGCTCAGTTCCGTGCAGGAATGCTGAGTGGGAGCGCCAGCCTCGCTTCTGGACTCGAAAGCCTTCCACCCCCTAATGGCAGGTTGTGTGTGTCTCTCACGTGGGGGGAGGAATGAGGTCGCCCACAGAGGTTCTGCCATGAAAGATCTAAAGACGCACGCTGCTGAGGAGCTTCTTCCTCATGGAGCGTCCCCGAAGGCCAGAAGAATGCCGACGGTCTCTTTCAAAGCTGCCGGACGCTCTGCCATTCTAGGCCTGAGATACGGACCTTGTGACGGCACTGTAACCCCGCGAGATTCAGGAGACGTCGCCAGTGCGAGTGGCAATCCGGAAGGAAGAACCTCCAAGGCGGAGTGTCCTTTCCTGTACAAAACGGCGCCCAAGTGGCTGAGGCAGGGAGCATTTTCCTTCACAGAACCGGCATCCTCGTATGCCTGTGGGTTACTCTAAAGAAACGACACTGTGAGCAACCTCTTCGAAAAGGCCTTCGCAAGCGACTTGGAGACAACAGCAGCGCAGTGGAGGCACAGACCATTGTCCTAGAGAGCAGCACAGTGTCTCTAGCAGCGATCGCTTCCCGGAGGATACTTAAGCCACACCGAGATTCCAGCAGGGAGTTTTGCCTTATAGCAGTACAACTCACTCAAGAAAGAGGGATGAGGTGTAGGGCTAATCTACGTGCGCTCACGCTCTGTGTCCCCGAGAAGGTTTCACGGAGCAGAATGCATCACCGACCGCTACCACGTGTGTGCACCAAAGAAGCCCTGTGCCGTGGGTGTTCTCAGGCCGACAGCGAAGACCTAGGTGTGTGCTGCACCCGCGCCCGGTGGTTCACACGTTGCGTGACCCTGTGCCTTTTGAAGATGCTCAGAGTGGGTGGCACCTGCGTGCTGCGAGCGCAAGAGGTGTAGAGTGTAAAGGCCTTTCACACTGGAGGAAGGGCTTGCATCTCATGGAGAAAATGTGTACGTCGCCCGGGAGATGGAGGCGCGCTCTTGACACCATTTCCTCTGCCCGTTTCAAACACAAGTGTTTGTACTCGATCTGGGCTGCCTGGTGAAACGCTTGGCAGTCCGCATCACCCTGAGCACCTTTCCTGAAGTTTGATTCGTAGCTGGGTAAACTCGGGCTTCAGAGGCTTAGATGAGACCAAACGTGTTCAGCTTGTGGCGAAAGCCTTTGACCAGAGGCATATGTGCTTGTGCTTGGGGCGAGGGCTAGGCAAGAACGTTTACACACTGGGTTTTTATCTTTACCCCGGGCTCCCAAGCAACGATCCTTCCCCGCAGGGTACTTAACCCACCCAGGGATTCAAGCAGGGAGTTCGCCTTGTCCAACTCGCACAGGAGACTGGCATGAGATGTAGGGCTCATCTACTTGCGTTCACACTACGTGGCCCGGAGAAGTTCTCACGGAGCCGAATCCAGCACCCTTCCTCCACCACGTGTGTACACAAAGGAGCGCTGGGCAGTGGGTGTTCTCAGGCCAAGAGAGAAGCCCTTGTTCTGTGCTGCACCTGCTGGGTGGTTCAAAGGTTTTCTGACCTTCCTGCTCTGGAAGCTTTTCAGAGCTGAGGCTACGCCTGGGCTGCGAAAGCAGAGAGGCGTAGAGGCCTTTCACACTGAAGGCGTGGGCCTGTTTCCCATGGGGAAAGTGTACGTCGCCCAACCCCCACTCCCACCCCACCCCACCCCACCCCACCCCACTCCAACCCACCCCCAGCTGGAGGCGTGCGGGTTGACACCATTTTGTCCTGCCCATGGAAAATACAAAGAGGCGTACACGATTTGGGCTGTCTGGTGAGAGAATTTTGAATCGGCGGCACCCTGAGTACCTTTCCCGAAGTTTGCTTCCTAGCTGGTTAAACTCGGCATTCAGAGGCGAGATGAGAACAAACTTGCTCCGCGTGCGGCGAAGTGCCTTGATGCCCTGCCCTAAATGTTTGAGCTTCTGGCCAGCGTCAGGCAAGTACTTTGACACGTAGGAGTCTCCCTTTTACTCCAAGCTGTCCCTGTTGGCTGAAGCAGTCGGCGTGTCTGTATCGCAGCCTGGGAGGCCGGGCGTTGGGGGAGTCTGCCAAGTGACTGGCCTCCATTTATAGCTAACTGAGAAACTGCGTCGAAGCTTTCGGGAGCCTCTTACAGGGAATGGTTGCAGTTCGGAATTGGAGACTGTGCTGGCAAACGTCAGCAGCTCCTCTCCCTCGGAGGGCTCTTGGTGTGCCGACTCCTAACAGCCAGCACGGTCCCCAGCTCGTGAACGGTCCCATTGCGAGCTGGTCTCGTCCGTGAAAGAGCCACGTGAGGCTGAGCTCCAAGAGTCGGGCTCCACACCTGGAGCCTTTGGGACAGGGCAGTCCTGAGCCGATGTGCCCACCAGGGGACACGACCAAAGTTTACGTACCACAGGAAAGCGCATCAAGGCCTCGTGTTCTCTCCATGAAATGAACGTGAGCTTGAAGGGTGATGCGTCAGCGTGCACCGTGAACAGCTCGCTGGTACGCCTGTCTTTGCCCCCTCTCACGGTCTCACGCACCCGGGCTCAGTTCCATGCAGGAATGCTGAGTGGGAGCGCCAGCCTCGCTTCTGGACTCGAAAGCCTTCCACCCCCTAATGGCAGGTTGTGTGTGTCTCTCACGTAGGGGGAGGAATGAGGTCGCCCACAGAGGTTCTGCCATGAAAGATCTAAAGACGCACGCTGCTGAGGAGCTTGTTCCTCATGGAGCATCCCCAAAGGCCAGAAGAATGCCGAAGGTCTCTTTCAAAGCTGCCAGACGCTCTGCCGTTCTAGGCCTGAGATAAGGACCTTGTGACGGCACTGTAACCCCGCGAGATTCAGGAGACATCACCAGTGCGAGTGGCAATCCGGAAGGAAGAACCTTCAAGGCGGAGTGTCCTTTCCTGTACAAAACGGCGCCCAAGTGGCTGAGGCAGGGAGCATTTTCCTTCACAGAACCGGCATCCTCGTATGCCTGTGGGTTACTCTAAAGAAACGACACTGTGAGCAACCTCTTCGAAAAGGCCTTCGCAAGCGACTTGGAGACAACAGCAGCGCAGTGGAGGCACAGACCATTGTCCTAGAGAGCAGCACAGTGTCTCTAGCAGCGATCACTTCCCGGAGGATACTTAAGCCACACCGAGATTCCAGCAGGGAGTTTTGCCTTATAGCAGTACAACTCACTCAAGAAAGAGGGATGAGGTGTAGGGCTAATCTACGTGCGCTCAAGCTCTGTGTCACCGAGAAGGTTTCATGGAGCAGAATGCATCACCGACCGCTACCACGTGTGTGCACCAAAGAAGCCCTGTGCCGTGGGTGTTCTCAGGCCGACAGCGAAGACCTAGGTGTGTGCTGCATCCGCGCCCGGTGGTTCACACGTTGCGTGACCCTGTGCCTTTTGAAGATGCTCAGAGTGGGTGGCACCTGCGTGCTGCGAGCGCAAGAGGTGTAGAGTGTAAAGGCCTTTCACACTGGAGGAAAGGCTTGCATCTCATGGAGAAAATGTGTACGTCGCCCGGGAGATGGAGGCGCGCTCTTGACACCATTTCCTCTGCCCGTTTCAAACACAAGTGTTTGTACTCGATCTGGGCTGCCTGGTGAAACGCTTGGCAGTCCGCATCACCCTGAGCACCTTTCCTGAAGTTTGATTCGTAGCTGGGTAAACTCGGGCTTCAGAGGCTTAGATGAGACCAAACGTGTTCAGCTTGTGGCGAAAGCCTTTGACCAGAGGCATATGTGCTTGTGCTTGGGGCGAGGGCTAGGCAAGAACGTTTACACACTGGGTTTTTATCTTTACCCCTGGCTCCCAAGCAACGATCCTTCCCCGCAGGGTACTTAACCCACCCAGGGATTCAAGCAGGGAGTTCGCCTTGTCCAACTCGCACAGGAGACTGGCATGAGATGTAGGGCTCATCTACTTGCGTTCACACTACGTGGCCCGGAGAAGTTCTCACGGAGCCGAATCCAGCACCCTTCCTCCACCACGTGTGTACACAAAGGAGCGCTGGGCAGTGGGTGTTCTCAGGCCAAGAGAGAAGCCCTTGTTCTGTGCTGCACCTGCTGGGTGGTTCAAAGGTTTTCTGACCTTCCTGCTCTGGAAGCTTTTCAGAGCTGAGGCTACGCCTGGGCTGCGAAATCGGAGAGGCGTAGAGGCCTTTCACACTGAAGGCGTGGGCCTGTTTCCCATGGGGAAAGTGTACGTCGCCCAACCCCCACTCCCACCCCACCCCACCCCACCCCACCCCACTCCAACCCACCCCCAGCTGGAGGCGTGCGGGTTGACACCATTTTGTCCTGCCCGTGGAAAATACAAAGAGGCGTACACGATTTGGGCTGTCTGGTGAAAGAATTTTGAATCGGCGGCACCCTGAGTACCTTTCCCGAAGTTTGCTTCCTAGCTGGTTAAACTCGGCATTCAGAGGCGAGATGAGAACAAACTTGCTCCGCGTGCGGCGAAGTGCCCTGATGCCCTGCCCTAAATGTTTGAGCTTCTGGCCAGCGTCAGGCAAGTACTTTGACACGTAGGAGTCTCCCTTTTACTCCAAGCTGTCCCTGTTGGCTGAAGCAGTCGGCGTGTCTGTATCGCAGCCTGGGAGGCCGGGCGTTGGGGGAGTCTGCCAAGTGACTGGCCTCCATTTATAGCTAACTGAGAAACTGCGTCGAAGCTTTCGGGAGCCTCTTACAGGGAATGGTTGCAGTTCGGAATTGGAGACTGTGCTGGCAAACGTCAGCAGCTCCTCTCCCTCGGAGGGCTCTTGGTGTGCCGACTCCTAACAGCCAGCACGGTCCCCAGCTCGTGAACGGTCCCATTTCGAGCTGGTCTCATCCGTGAAAGAGCCACGTGAGGCTGAGCTCCAAGAGTCGGGCTCCACACCTGGAGCCTTTGGGACAGGGCAGTCCTGAGCCGATGTGCCCACCAGGGGACGCGACCAAAGTTTACGTACCACAGGAAAGCGCATCAAGGCCTCGTGTTCTCTCCATGAACTGAACGTGAGCTTGAAGGGTGATGCGTCAGCGTGCACCGTGAACAGCTCGCTGGTACGCCTGTCTTTGCCCCCTCTCACGGTCTCACACAACCGGGCTCAGTTCCGTGCAGGAATGCTGAGTGGGAGCGCCAGCCTCGCTTCTGGACTCAAAAGCCTTCCACCCCCTAATGGCAGGTTGTGTGTGTCTCTCACGTGGGGGGAGGAATGAGGTCGCCCACAGAGGTTCTGCCATGAAAGATCTAAAGACGCATGCTGCTGAGGAGCTTGTTCCTCATGGAGCGTCCCCGAAGGCCAGAAGAATGCCGAAGGTCTCTTTCAAAGCTGCCGGACGCTCTGCCATTCTAGGCCTGAGATAAGGACCTTGTGACGGCACTGTAACCCCGCGAGATTCAGGAGACATCGCCAGTGCGAGTGGCAATCCGGAAGGAAGAACCTTCAAGGCGGAGTGTCCTTTCCTGTACAAAACTGCGCCCAAGTGGCTGAGGCAGGGAGCATTTTCCTTCACAGAACCGGCATCCTCGTATGCCTGTGGGTTACTCTAAAGAAACGACACTGTGAGCAACCTCTTCGAAAAGGCCTTCGCAAGCGACTTGGAGACAACAGCAGCGCAGTGGAGGCACAGACCATTGTCCTAGAGAGCAGCACAGTGTCTCTAGCAGCGATCGCTTCCCGGAGGATACTTAAGCCACACCGAGATTCCAGCAGGGAGTTTTGCCTTATAGCAGTACAACTCACTCAAGAAAGAGGGATGAGGTGTAGGGCTAATCTACATGCGCTCACGCTCTGTGTCCCCGAGAAGGTTTCACGGAGCAGAATGCATCACCGACCGCTACCACGTGTGTGCACCAAAGAAGCCCTGTGCCGTAGGTGTTCTCAGGCCGACAGCGAAGACCTAGGTGTGTGCTGCACCCGCGCCCGGTGGTTCACACGTTGCGTGACCCTGTGCCTTTTGAAGATGCTCAGAGCCGGTGGCACCTGCGTGCTGCGAGCGCAAGAGGTGTAGAGTGTAAAGGCCTTTCACACTGGAGGAAGGGCTTGCATCTCATGGAGAAAATGTGTACGTCGCCCGGGAGATGGAGGCGCGCTCTTGACACCATTTCCTCTGCCCGTTTCAAACACAAGTGTTTGTACTCGATCTGGGCTGCCTGGTGAAACACTTGGCAGTCCGCATCACCCTGAGCACCTTTCCTGAAGTTTGATTCGTAGCTGGGTAAACTCGGGCGTCAGAGGCTTAGATGAGACCAAACGTGTTCAGCTTGTGGCGAAAGCCTTTGACCAGAGGCATATAAGCTTGTGCTTGGGGCGAGGGCTAGGCAAGAACGTTTACACACTGGGTTTTTATCTTTACCCTAAGCTGTCCCTTTTGGCTGCAGCAGGCGGAGAGAACCCGCGGAGAGAGAACAGCTGCGAAGTGGATGCACACAACAGTCACCTCGATACCAGCCCCGGGCTCCCAAGAAACGATCCTTCCCCGCAGGGTACTTAACCCACCCAGGGATTCAAGCAGGGAGTTCGCCTTGTTCAACTCGCACAGGAGACTGGCATGAGATGTAGGGCTCATCTACTTGCGTTCACACTACGTGGCCCGGAGAAGTTCTCACGGAGCCGAATCCAGCACCCTTCCTCCACCACGTGTGTACACAAAGGAGCGCTGGGCAGTGGGTGTTCTCAGGCCAAGAGAGAAGCCCTTGTTCTGTGCTGCACCTGCTGGGTGGTTCAAAGGTTTTCTGACCTTCCTGCTCTGGAAGCTTTTCAGAGCTGAGGCTACGCCTGGGCTGCGAAAGCAGAGAGGCGTAGAGGCCTTTCACACTGAAGGCGTGGGCCTGTTTCCCATGGGGAAAGTGTACGTCGCCCAACCCCCACTCCCACCCCACCCCACCCCACCCCACCCCACTCCAACCCACCCCCAGCTGGAGGCGTGCGGGTTGACACCATTTTGTCCTGCCCATGGAAAATACAAAGAGGCGTACACGATTTGGGCTGTCTGGTGAGAGAATTTTGAATCGGCGGCACCCTGAGTACCTTTCCCGCAGTTTGCTTCCTAGCTGGTTAAACTCGGCATTCAGAGGCGAGATGAGAACAAACTTGCTCCGCGTGCGGCGAAGTGCCTTGATGCCCTGCCCTAAATGTTTGAGCTTCTGGCCAGCGTCAGGCAAGTACTTTGACACGTAGGAGTCTCCCTTTTACTCCAAGCTGTCCCTGTTGGCTGAAGCAGTCGGCGTGTCTGTATCGCAGCCTGGGAGGCCGGGCGTTGGGGGAGTCTGCCAAGTGACTGGCCTCCATTTATAGCTAACTGAGAAACTGCGTCGAAGCTTTCGGGAGCCTCTTACAGGGAATGGTTGCAGTTCGGAATTGGAGACTGTGCTGGCAAACGTCAGCAGCTCCTCTCCCTCGGAGGGCTCTTGGTGTGCCGACTCCTAACAGCCAGCACGGTCCCCAGCTCGTGAACGGTCCCATTGCGAGCTGGTCTCGTCCGTGAAAGAGCCACGTGAGGCTGAGCTCCAAGAGTCGGGCTCCACACCTGGAGCCTTTGGGACAGGGCAGTCCTGAGCCGATGTGCCCACCAGGGGACACGACCAAAGTTTACGTACCACAGGAAAGCGCATCAAGGCCTCGTGTTCTCTCCATGAAATGAACGTGAGCTTGAAGGGTGATGCGTCAGCGTGCACCGTGAACAGCTCGCTGGTACGCCTGTCTTTGCCCCCTCTCACGGTCTCACGCACCCGGGCTCAGTTCCATGCAGGAATGCTGAGTGGGAGCGCCAGCCTCGCTTCTGGACTCGAAAGCCTTCCACCCCCTAATGGCAGGTTGTGTGTGTCTCTCACGTAGGGGGAGGAATGAGGTCGCCCACAGAGGTTCTGCCATGAAAGATCTAAAGACGCACGCTGCTGAGGAGCTTGTTCCTCATGGAGCGTCCCCAAAGGCCAGAAGAATGCCGAAGGTCTCTTTCAAAGCTGCCGGACGCTCTGCCATTCTAGGCCTGAGATAAGGACCTTGTGACGGCACTGTAACCCCGCGAGATTCAGGAGACATCACCAGTGCGAGTGGCAATCCGGAAGGAAGAACCTTCAAGGCGGAGTGTCCTTTCCTGTACAAAACGGCGCCCAAGTGGCTGAGGCAGGGAGCATTTTCCTTCACAGAACCGGCATCCTCGTATGCCTGTGGGTTACTCTAAAGAAACGACACTGTGAGCAACCTCTTCGAAAAGGCCTTCGCAAGCGACTTGGAGACAACAGCAGCGCAGTGGAGGCACAGACCATTGTCCTAGAGAGCAGCACAGTGTCTCTAGCAGCGATCACTTCCCGGAGGATACTTAAGCCACACCGAGATTCCAGCAGGGAGTTTTGCCTTATAGCAGTACAACTCACTCAAGAAAGAGGGATGAGGTGTAGGGCTAATCTACGTGCGCTCAAGCTCTGTGTCACCGAGAAGGTTTCACGGAGCAGAATGCATCACCGACCGCTACCACGTGTGTGCACCAAAGAAGCCCTGTGCCGTGGGTGTTCTCAGGCCGACAGCGAAGACCTAGGTGTGTGCTGCATCTGCGCCCGGTGGTTCACACGTTGCGTGACCCTGTGCCTTTTGAAGATGCTCAGAGTGGGTGGCACCTGCGTGCTGCGAGCGCAAGAGGTGTAGAGTGTAAAGGCCTTTCACACTGGAGGAAAGGCTTGCATCTCATGGAGAAAATGTGTACGTCGCCCGGGAGATGGAGGCGCGCTCTTGACACCATTTCCTCTGCCCGTTTCAAACACAAGTGTTTGTACTCGATCTGGGCTGCCTGGTGAAACGCTTGGCAGTCCGCATCACCCTGAGCACCTTTCCTGAAGTTTGATTCGTAGCTGGGTAAACTCGGGCTTCAGAGGCTTAGATGAGACCAAACGTGTTCAGCTTGTGGCGAAAGCCTTTGACCAGAGGCATATGTGCTTGTGCTTGGGGCGAGGGCTAGGCAAGAACGTTTACACACTGGGTTTTTATCTTTACCCCGGGCTCCCAAGCAACGATCCTTCCCCGCAGGGTACTTAACCCACCCAGGGATTCAAGCAGGGAGTTCGCCTTGTCCAACTCGCACAGGAGCCTGGCATGAGATGTAGGGCTCATCTACTTGCGTTCACACTACGTGGCCCGGAGAAGTTCTCACGGAGCCGAATCCAGCACCCTTCCTCCACCACGTGTGTACACAAAGGAGTGCTGGGCAGTGGGTGTTCTCAGGCCAAGAGAGAAGCCCTTGTTCTGTGCTGCACCTGCTGGGTGGTTCAAAGGTTTTCTGACCTTCCTGCTCTGGAAGCTTTTCAGAGCTGAGGCTACGCCTGGGCTGCGAAAGCGGAGAGGCGTAGAGGCCTTTCACACTGAAGGCGTGGGCCTGTTTCCCATGGGGAAAGTGTACGTCGCCCAACCCCCACTCCCACCCCACCCCACCCCACCCCACCCCACGCCACTCCAACCCACCCCCAGCTGGAGGCGTGCGGGTTGACACCATTTTGTCCTGCCCATGGAAAATACAAAGAGGCGTACACGATTTGGGCTGTCTGGTGAAAGAATTTTGAATCGGCGGCACCCTGAGTACCTTTCCTGAAGTTTGCTTCCTAGCTGGTTAAACTCGGCATTCAGAGGCGAGATGAGAACAAACTTGCTCCGCGTGCGGCGAAGTGCCCTGATGCCCTGCCCTAAATGTTTGAGCTTCTGGCCAGCGTCAGGCAAGTACTTTGACACGTAGGAGTCTCACTTTTACTCCAAGCTGTCCCTGTTGGCTGAAGCAGTCGGCGTGTCTGTATCGCAGCCTGGGAGGCCGGGCGTTGGGGGAGTCTGCCAAGTGACTGGCCTCCATTTATAGCTAACTGAGAAACTGCGTCGAAGCTTTCGGGAGCCTCTTACAGGGAATGGTTGCAGTTCGGAATTGGAGACTGTGCTGGCAAACGTCAGCAGCTCCTCTCCCTCGGAGGGCTCTTGGTGTGCCGACTCCTAACAGCCAGCACGGTCCCCAGCTCGTGAACGGTCCTATTGCAAGCCGGTCTCGTTCGTGAAAGAGCCACGTGAGGCTGAGCTCCAAGAGTCGGGCTCCACACCTGGAGCCTTTGGGACAGGGCAGTCCTGAGCCGATGTGCCCACCAGGGGACGCGACCAAAGTTTACGTACCACAGGAAAGCGCATCAAGGCCTCGTGTTCTCTCCATGAAATGAACGTGAGCTTGAAGGGTGATGCGTCAGCGTGCACCGTGAACAGCTCGCTGGTACGCCTGTCTTTGCCCCCTCTCACGGTCTCACGCACCCGGGCTCAGTTCCGTGCAGGAATGCTGAGTGGGAGCGCCAGCCTCGCTTCTGGACTCGAAAGCCTTCCACCCCCTAATGGCAGGTTGTGTGTGTCTCTCACGTGGGGGGAGGAATGAGGTCGCCCACAGAGGTTCTGCCATGAAAGATCTAAAGAGGCACGCTGCTGAGGAGCTTGTTCCTCATGGAGCGTCCCCGAAGGCCAGAAGAATGCCGAAGGTCTCTTTCAAAGCTGCCGGACGCTCTGCCGTTCTAGGCCTGAGATAAGGACCTTGTGACGGCACTGTAACCCCGCGAGATTCAGGAGACATCGCCAGTGCGAGTGGCAATCCGGAAGGAAGAAACTTCAAGGCGGAGTGTCCTTTCCTGTACAAAACGGCGCCCAAGTGGCTGAGGCAGGGAGCATTTTCCTTCACAGAACCGGCATCCTCGTATGCCTGTGGGTTACTCTAAAGAAACGACACTGTGAGCAACCTCTTCGAAAAGGCCTTCGCAAGCGACTTGGAGACAACAGCAGCGCAGTGGAGGCACAGACCATTGTCCTAGAGAGCAGCACAGTGTCTCTAGCAGCGATCGCTTCCCGGAGGATACTTAAGCCACACCGAGATTCCAGCAGGGAGTTTTGCCTTATAGCAGTACAACTCACTCAAGAAAGAGGGATGAGGTGTAGGGCTAATCTACGTGCGCTCACGCTCTGTGTCCCCGAGAAGGTTTCACGGAGCAGAATGCATCACCGACCGCTACCACGTGTGTGCACCAAAGAAGCCCTGTGCCGTGGGTGTTCTCAGGCCGACAGCGAAGACCTAGGTGTGTGCTGCACCCGCGCCCGGTGGTTCACACGTTGCGTGACCCTGTGCCTTTTGAAGATGCTCAGAGTGGGTGGCACCTGCGTGCTGCGAGCGCAAGAGGTGTAGAGTGTAAAGGCCTTTCACAATGGAGGAAGGGCTTGCATCTCATGGAGAAAATGTGTACGTCGCCCGGGAGATGGAGGCGCGCTCTTGACACCATTTCCTCTGCCCGTTTCAAACACAAGTGTTTGTACTCGATCTGGGCTGCCTGGTGAAACGCTTGGCAGTCCGCATCACCCTGAGCACCTTTCCTGAAGTTTGATTCGTAGCTGGGTAAACTCGGGCTTCAGAGGCTTAGATGAGACCAAACGTGTTCAGCTTGTGGCGAAAGCCTTTGACCAGAGGCATATGTGCTTGTGCTTGGGGCGAGGGCTAGGCAAGAACGTTTACACACTGGGTTTTTATCTTTACCCTAAGCTGTCCCTTTTGGCTGCAGCAGGCGGAGAGAACCCGCGGAGAGAGAACAGCTGCGAAGTGGATGCACAGAACAGTCACCTCGATACCAGCCCCGGGCTCCCAAGCAACGATCCTTCCCCGCAGGGTACTTAACCCACCCAGGGATTCAAGCAGGGAGTTCGCCTTGTCCAACTCGCACAGGAGCCTGGCATGAGATGTAGGGCTCATCTACTTGCGTTCACACTACGTGGCCCGGAGAAGTTCTCACGGAGCCGAATCCAGCACCCTTCCTCCACCACGTGTGTACACAAAGGAGTGCTGGGCAGTGGGTGTTCTCAGGCCAAGAGAGAAGCCCTTGTTCTGTGCTGCACCTGCTGGGTGGTTCAAAGGTTTTCTGACCTTCCTGCTCTGGAAGCTTTTCAGAGCTGAGGCTACGCCTGGGCTGCGAAAGCGGAGAGGCGTAGAGGCCTTTCACACTGAAGGCGTGGGCCTGTTTCCCATGGGGAAAGTGTACGTCGCCCAACCCCCACTCCCACCACACCCCACCCCACCCCACCCCACGCCACTCCAACCCACCCCCAGCTGGAGGCGTGCGGGTTGACACCATTTTGTCCTGCCCATGGAAAATACAAAGAGGCGTACACGATTTGGGCTGTCTGGTGAAAGAATTTTGAATCGGCGGCACCCTGAGTACCTTTCCCGAAGTTTGCTTCCTAGCTGGTTAAACTCGGCATTCAGAGGCGAGATGAGAACAAACTTGCTCCGCGTGCGGCGAAGTGCCCTGATGCCCTGCCCTAAATGTTTGAGCTTCTGGCCAGCGTCAGGCAAGTACTTTGACACGTAGGAGTCTCACTTTTACTCCAAGCTGTCCCTGTTGGCTGAAGCAGTCGGCGTGTCTGTATCGCAGCCTGGGAGGCCGGGCGTTGGGGGAGTCTGCCAAGTGACTGGCCTCCATTTATAGCTAACTGAGAAACTGCGTCGAAGCTTTCGGGAGCCTCTTACAGGGAATGGTTGCAGTTCGGAATTGGAGACTGTGCTGGCAAACGTCAGCAGCTCCTCTCCCTCGGAGGGCTCTTGGTGTGCCGACTCCTAACAGCCAGCACGGTCCCCAGCTCGTGAACGGTCCCATTGCAAGCCGGTCTCGTTCGTGAAAGAGCCACGTGAGGCTGAGCTCCAAGAGTCGGGCTCCACACCTGGAGCCTTTGGGACAGGGCAGTCCTGAGCCGATGTGCCCACCAGGGGACGCGACCAAAGTTTACGTACCACAGGAAAGCGCATCAAGGCCTCGTGTTCTCTCCATGAAATGAACGTGAGCTTGAAGGGTGATGCGTCAGCGTGCACCGTGAACAGCTCGCTGGTACGCCTGTCTTTGCCCCCTCTCACGGTCTCACGCACCCGGGCTCAGTTCCGTGCAGGAATGCTGAGTGGGAGCGCCAGCCTCGCTTCTGGACTCGAAAGCCTTCCACCCCCTAATGGCAGGTTGTGTGTGTCTCTCACGTGGGGGGAGGAATGAGGTCGCCCACAGATGTTCTGCCATGAAAGATCTAAAGACGCACGCTGCTGAGGAGCTTGTTCCTCATGGAGCGTCCCCGAAGGCCAGAAGAATGCCGAAGGTCTCTTTCAAAGCTGCCGGACGCTCTGCCGTTCTAGGCCTGAGATAAGGACCTTGTGACGGCACTGTAACCCCGCGAGATTCAGGAGACATCGCCAGTGCGAGTGGCAATCCGGAAGGAAGAACCTTCAAGGCGGAGTGTCCTTTCCTGTACAAAACGGTGCCCAAGTGGCTGAGGCAGGGAGCATTTTCCTTCACAGAACCGGCATCCTCGTATGCCTGTGGGTTACTCTAAAGAAACGACACTGTGAGCAACCTCTTCGAAAAGGCCTTCGCAAGCGACTTGGAGACAACAGCAGCGCAGTGGAGGCACAGACCATTGTCCTAGAGAGCAGCACAGTGTCTCTAGCAGCGATCGCTTCCCGGAGGATACTTAAGCCACACCGAGATTCCAGCAGGGAGTTTTGCCTTATAGCAGTACAACTCACTCAAGAAAGAGGGATGAGGTGTAGGGCTAATCTACGTGCGCTCACGCTCTGTGTCCCCGAGAAGGTTTCACGGAGCAGAATGCATCACCGACCGCTACCACGTGTGTGCACCAAAGAAGCCCTGTGCCGTGGGTGTTCTCAGGCCGACAGCGAAGACCTAGGTGTGTGCTGCACCCGCGCCCGGTGGTTCACACGTTGCGTGACCCTGTGCCTTTTGAAGATGCTCAGAGCGGGTGGCACCTGCGTGCTGCGAGCGCAAGAGGTGTAGAGTGTAAAGGCCTTTCACACTGGAGGAAAGGCTTGCATCTCATGGAGAAAATGTGTACGTCGCCCGGGAGATGGAGGCGCGCTCTTGACACCATTTCCTCTGCCCGTTTCAAACACAAGTGTTTGTACTCGATCTGGGCTGCCTGGTGAAACACTTGGCAGTCCGCATCACCCTGAGCACCTTTCCTGAAGTTTGATTCGTAGCTGGGTAAACTCGGGCTTCAGAGGCTTAGATGAGACCAAACGTGTTCAGCTTGTGGCGAAAGCCTTTGACCAGAGGCATATAAGCTTGTGCTTGGGGCGAGGGCTAGGCAAGAACGTTTACACACTGGGTTTTTATCTTTACCCTAAGCTGTCCCTTTTGGCTGCAGCAGGCGGAGAGAACCCGCGGAGAGAGAACAGCTGCGAAGTGGATGCACACAACAGTCACCTCGATACCAGCCCCGGGCTCCCAAGAAACGATCCTTCCCCGCAGGGTACTTAACCCACCCAGGGATTCAAGCAGGGAGTTCGCCTTGTCCAACTCGCACAGGAGACTGGCATGAGATGTAGGGCTCATCTACTTGCGTTCACACTACGTGGCCCGGAGAAGTTCTCACGGAGCCGAATCCAGCACCCTTCCTCCACCACGTGTGTACACAAAGGAGCGCTGGGCAGTGGGTGTTCTCAGGCCAAGAGAGAAGCCCTTGTTCTGTGCTGCACCTGCTGGGTGGTTCAAAGGTTTTCTGACCTTCCTGCTCTGGAAGCTTTTCAGAGCTGAGGCTACGCCTGGGCTGCGAAAGCAGAGAGGCGTAGAGGCCTTTCACACTGAAGGCGTGGGCCTGTTTCCCATGGGGAAAGTGTACGTCGCCCAACCCCCACTCCCACCCCACCCCACCCCACCCCACCCCACTCCAACCCACCCCCAGCTGGAGGCGTGCGGGTTGACACCATTTTGTCCTGCCCATGGAAAATACAAAGAGGCGTACACGATTTGGGCTGTCTGGTGAGAGAATTTTGAATCGGCGGCACCCTGAGTACCTTTCCCGAAGTTTGCTTCCTAGCTGGTTAAACTCGGCATTCAGAGGCGAGATGAGAACAAACTTGCTCCGCGTGCGGCGAAGTGCCTTGATGCCCTGCCCTAAATGTTTGAGCTTCTGGCCAGCGTCAGGCAAGTACTTTGACACGTAGGAGTCTCCCTTTTACTCCAAGCTGTCCCTGTTGGCTGAAGCAGTCGGCGTGTCTGTATCGCAGCCTGGGAGGCCGGGCGTTGGGGGAGTCTGCCAAGTGACTGGCCTCCATGTATAGCTAACTGAGAAACTGCGTCGAAGCTTTCGGGAGCCTCTTACAGGGAATGGTTGCAGTTCGGAATTGGAGACTGTGCTGGCAAACGTCAGCAGCTCCTCTCCCTCGGAGGGCTCTTGGTGTGCCGACTCCTAACAGCCAGCACGGTCCCCAGCTCGTGAACGGTCCCATTGCGAGCTGGTCTCGTCCGTGAAAGAGCCACGTGAGGCTGAGCTCCAAGAGTCGGGCTCCACACCTGGAGCCTTTGGGACAGGGCAGTCCTGAGCCGATGTGCCCACCAGGGGACACGACCAAAGTTTACGTACCACAGGAAAGCGCATCAAGGCCTCGTGTTCTCTCCATGAAATGAACGTGAGCTTGAAGGGTGATGCGTCAGCGTGCACCGTGAACAGCTCGCTGGTACGCCTGTCTTTGCCCCCTCTCACGGTCTCACGCACCCGGGCTCAGTTCCATGCAGGAATGCTGAGTGGGAGCGCCAGCCTCGCTTCTGGACTCGAAAGCCTTCCACCCCCTAATGGCAGGTTGTGTGTGTCTCTCACGTAGGGGGAGGAATGAGGTCGCCCACAGAGGTTCTGCCATGAAAGATCTAAAGAGGCACGCTGCTGAGGAGCTTGTTCCTCATGGAGCGTCCCCGAAGGCCAGAAGAATGCCGAAGGTCTCTTTCAAAGCTGCCGGACGCTCTGCCGTTCTAGGCCTGAGATAAGGACCTTGTGACGGCACTGTAACCCCGCGAGATTCAGGAGACATCGCCAGTGCGAGTGGCAATCCGGAAGGAAGAACCTTCAAGGCGGAGTGTCCTTTCCTGTACAAAACGGCGCCCAAGTGGCTGAGGCAGGGAGCATTTTCCTTCACAGAACCGGCATCCTCGTATGCCTGTGGGTTACTCTAAAGAAACGACACTGTGAGCAACCTCTTCGAAAAGGCCTTCGCAAGCGACTTGGAGACAACAGCAGCGCAGTGGAGGCACAGACCATTGTTCTAGAGAGCAGCACAGTGTCTCTAGCAGCGATCGCTTCCCGGAGGATACTTAAGCCACACCGAGATTCCAGCAGGGAGTTTTGCCTTATAGCAGTACAACTCACTCAAGAAAGAGGGATGAGGTGTAGGGCTAATCTACGTGCGCTCACGCTCTGTGTCACCGAGAAGGTTTCACGGAGCAGAATGCATCACCGACCGCTACCACGTGTGTGCACCAAAGAAGCCCTGTGCCGTGGGTGTTCTCAGGCCGACAGCGAAGACCTAGGTGTGTGCTGCACCCGCGCCCGGTGGTTCACACGTTGCGTGACCCTGTGCCTTTTGAAGATGCTCAGAGTGGGTGGCACCTGCGTGCTGCGAGCGCAAGAGGTGTAGAGTGTAAAGGCCTTTCACACTGGAGGAAAGGCTTGCATCTCATGGAGAAAATGTGTACGTCGCCCGGGAGATGGAGGCGCGCTCTTGACACCATTTCCTCTGCCCGTTTCAAACACAAGTGTTTGTACTCGATCTGGGCTGCCTGGTGAAACGCTTGGCAGTCCGCATCACCCTGAGCACCTTTCCTGAAGTTTGATTCGTAGCTGGGTAAACTCGGGCTTCAGAGGCTTAGATGAGACCAAACGTGTTCAGCTTGTGGCGAAAGCCTTTGACCAGAGGCATATGTGCTTGTGCTTGGGGCGAGGGCTAGGCAAGAACGTTTACACACTGGGTTTTTATCTTTACCCCGGGCTCCCAAGCAACGATCCTTCCCCGCAGGGTACTTAACCCACCCAGGGATTCAAGCAGGGAGTTCGCCTTGTCCAACTCGCACAGGAGACTGGCATGAGATGTAGGGCTCATCTACTTGCGTTCACACTACGTGGCCCGGAGAAGTTCTCACGGAGCCGAATCCAGCACCCTTCCTCCACCACGTGTGTACACAAAGGAGCGCTGGGCAGTGGGTGTTCTCAGGCCAAGAGAGAAGCCCTTGTTCTGTGCTGCACCTGCTGGGTGGTTCAAAGGTTTTCTGACCTTCCTGCTCTGGAAGCTTTTCAGAGCTGAGGCTACGCCTGGGCTGCGAAAGCAGAGAGGCGTAGAGGCCTTTCACACTGAAGGCGTGGGCCTGTTTCCCATGGGGAAAGTGTACGTCGCCCAACCCCCACTCCCACCCCACCCCACCCCACCCCACCCCACTCCAACCCACCCCCAGCTGGAGGCGTGCGGGTTGACACCATTTTGTCCTGCCCATGGAAAATACAAAGAGGCGTACACGATTTGGGCTGTCTGGTGAGAGAATTTTCAATCGGCGGCACCCTGAGTACCTTTCCCGAAGTTTGCTTCCTAGCTGGTTAAACTCGGCATTCAGAGGCGAGATGAGAACAAACTTGCTCCGCGTGCGGCGAAGTGCCTTGATGCCCTGCCCTAAATGTTTGAGCTTCTGGCCAGCGTCAGGCAAGTACTTTGACACGTAGGAGTCTCCCTTTTACTCCAAGCTGTCCCTGTTGGCTGAAGCAGTCGGCGTGTCTGTATCGCAGCCTGGGAGGCCGGGCGTTGGGGGAGTCTGCCAAGTGACTGGCCTCCATTTATAGCTAACTGAGAAACTGCGTCGAAGCTTTCGGGAGCCTCTTACAGGGAATGGTTGCAGTTCGGAATTGGAGACTGTGCTGGCAAACGTCAGCAGCTCCTCTCCCTCGGAGGGCTCTTGGTGTGCCGACTCCTAACAGCCAGCACGGTCCCCAGCTCGTGAACGGTCCCATTGCGAGCTGGTCTCGTCCGTGAAAGAGCCACGTGAGGCTGAGCTCCAAGAGTCGGGCTCCACACCTGGAGCCTTTGGGACAGGGCAGTCCTGAGCCGATGTGCCCACCAGGGGACGCGACCAAAGTTTACGTACCACAGGAAAGCGCATCAAGGCCTCGTGTTCTCTCCATGAAATGAACGTGAGCTTGAAGGGTGATGCGTCAGCGTGCACCGTGAACAGCTCGCTGGTACGCCTGTCTTTGCCCCCTCTCACGGTCTCACGCACCCGGGCTCAGTTCCATGCAGGAATGCTGAGTGGGAGCGCCAGCCTCGCTTCTGGACTCGAAAGCCTTCCACCCCCTAATGGCAGGTTGTGTGTGTCTCTCACGTAGGGGGAGGAATGAGGTCGCCCACAGAGGTTCTGCCATGAAAGATCTAAAGACGCACGCTGCTGAGGAGCTTGTTCCTCATGGAGCATCCCCAAAGGCCAGAAGAATGCCGAAGGTCTCTTTCAAAGCTGCCGGACGCTCTGCCGTTCTAGGCCTGAGATAAGGACCTTGTGACGGCACTGTAACCCCGCGAGATTCAGGAGACATCACCAGTGCGAGTGGCAATCCGGAAGGAAGAACCTTCAAGGCGGAGTGTCCTTTCCTGTACAAAACGGCGCCCAAGTGGCTGAGGCAGGGAGCATTTTCCTTCACAGAACCGGCATCCTCGTATGCCTGTGGGTTACTCTAAAGAAACGACACTGTGAGCAACCTCTTCGAAAAGGCCTTCGCAAGCGACTTGGAGACAACAGCAGCGCAGTGGAGGCACAGACCATTGTCCTAGAGAGCAGCACAGTGTCTCTAGCAGCGATCACTTCCCGGAGGATACTTAAGCCACACCGAGATTCCAGCAGGGAGTTTTGCCTTATAGCAGTACAACTCACTCAAGAAAGAGGGATGAGGTGTAGGGCTAATCTACGTGCGCTCAAGCTCTGTGTCACCGAGAAGGTTTCATGGAGCAGAATGCATCACCGACCGCTACCACGTGTGTGCACCAAAGAAGCCCTGTGCCGTGGGTGTTCTCAGGCCGACAGCGAAGACCTAGGTGTGTGCTGCATCCGCGCCCGGTGGTTCACACGTTGCGTGACCCTGTGCCTTTTGAAGATGCTCAGAGTGGGTGGCACCTGTGTGCTGCGAGCGCAAGAGGTGTAGAGTGTAAAGGCCTTTCACACTGGAGGAAAGGCTTGCATCTCATGGAGAAAATGTGTACGTCGCCCGGGAGATGGAGGCGCACTCTTGACACCATTTCCTCTGCCCGTTTCAAACACAAGTGTTTGTACTCGATCTGGGCTGCCTGGTGAAACGCTTGGCAGTCCGCATCACCCTGAGCACCTTTCCTGAAGTTTGATTCGTAGCTGGGTAAACTCGGGCTTCAGAGGCTTAGATGAGACCAAACGTGTTCAGCTTGTGGCGAAAGCCTTTGACCAGAGGCATATGTGCTTGTGCTTGGGGCGAGGGCTAGGCAAGAACGTTTACACACTGGGTTTTTATCTTTACCCCTGGCTCCCAAGCAACGATCCTTCCCCGCAGGGTACTTAACCCACCCAGGGATTCAAGCAGGGAGTTCGCCTTGTCCAACTCGCACAGGAGACTGGCATGAGATGTAGGGCTCATCTACTTGCGTTCACACTACGTGGCCCGGAGAAGTTCTCACGGAGCCGAATCCAGCACCCTTCCTCCACCACGTGTGTACACAAAGGAGCGCTGGGCAGTGGGTGTTCTCAGGCCAAGAGAGAAGCCCTTGTTCTGTGCTGCACCTGCTGGGTGGTTCAAAGGTTTTCTGACCTTCCTGCTCTGGAAGCTTTTCAGAGCTGAGGCTACGCCTGGGCTGCGAAATCGGAGAGGCGTAGAGGCCTTTCACACTGAAGGCGTGGGCCTGTTTCCCATGGGGAAAGTGTACGTCGCCCAACCCCCACTCCCACCCCACCCCACCCCACCCCACCCCACTCCAACCCACCCCCAGCTGGAGGCGTGCGGGTTGACACCATTTTGTCCTGCCCGTGGAAAATACAAAGAGGCGTACACGATTTGGGCTGTCTGGTGAAAGAATTTTGAATCGGCGGCACCCTGAGTACCTTTCCCGAAGTTTGCTTCCTAGCTGGTTAAACTCGGCATTCAGAGGCGAGATGAGAACAAACTTGCTCCGCGTGCGGCGAAGTGCCCTGATGCCCTGCCCTAAATGTTTGAGCTTCTGGCCAGCGTCAGGCAAGTACTTTGACACGTAGGAGTCTCCCTTTTACTCCAAGCTGTCCCTGTTGGCTGAAGCAGTCGGCGTGTCTGTATCGCAGCCTGGGAGGCCGGGCGTTGGGGGAGTCTGCCAAGTGACTGGCCTCCATTTATAGCTAACTGAGAAACTGCGTCGAAGCTTTCGGGAGCCTCTTACAGGGAATGGTTGCAGTTCGGAATTGGAGACTGTGCTGGCAAACGTCAGCAGCTCCTCTCCCTCGGAGGGCTCTTGGTGTGCCGACTCCTAACAGCCAGCACGGTCCCCAGCTCGTGAACGGTCCCATTTCGAGCTGGTCTCATCCGTGAAAGAGCCACGTGAGGCTGAGCTCCAAGAGTCGGGCTCCACACCTGGAGCCTTTGGGACAGGGCAGTCCTGAGCCGATGTGCCCACCAGGGGACGCGACCAAAGTTTACGTACCACAGGAAAGCGCATCAAGGCCTCGTGTTCTCTCCATGAACTGAACGTGAGCTTGAAGGGTGATGCGTCAGCGTGCACCGTGAACAGCTCGCTGGTACGCCTGTCTTTGCCCCCTCTCACGGTCTCACACAACCGGGCTCAGTTCCGTGCAGGAATGCTGAGTGGGAGCGCCAGCCTCGCTTCTGGACTCAAAAGCCTTCCACCCCCTAATGGCAGGTTGTGTGTGTCTCTCACGTGGGGGGAGGAATGAGGTCGCCCACAGAGGTTCTGCCATGAAAGATCTAAAGACGCACGCTGCTGAGGAGCTTGTTCCTCATGGAGCGTCCCCGAAGGCCAGAAGAATGCCGAAGGTCTCTTTCAAAGCTGCCGGACGCTCTGCCATTCTAGGCCTGAGATAAGGACCTTGTGACGGCACTGTAACCCCGCGAGATTCAGGAGACATCGCCAGTGCGAGTGGCAATCCGGAAGGAAGAACCTTCAAGGCGGAGTGTCCTTTCCTGTACAAAACTGCGCCCAAGTGGCTGAGGCAGGGAGCATTTTCCTTCACAGAACCGGCATCCTCGTATGCCTGTGGGTTACTCTAAAGAAACGACACTGTGAGCAACCTCTTCGAAAAGGCCTTCGCAAGCGACTTGGAGACAACAGCAGCGCAGTGGAGGCACAGACCATTGTCCTAGAGAGCAGCACAGTGTCTCTAGCAGCGATCGCTTCCCGGAGGATACTTAAGCCACACCGAGATTCCAGCAGGGAGTTTTGCCTTATAGCAGTACAACTCACTCAAGAAAGAGGGATGAGGTGTAGGGCTAATCTACATGCGCTCACGCTCTGTGTCCCCGAGAAGGTTTCACGGAGCAGAATGCATCACCGACCGCTACCACGTGTGTGCACCAAAGAAGCCCTGTGCCGTAGGTGTTCTCAGGCCGACAGCGAAGACCTAGGTGTGTGCTGCACCCGCGCCCGGTGGTTCACACGTTGCGTGACCCTGTGCCTTTTGAAGATGCTCAGAGCGGGTGGCACCTGCGTGCTGCGAGCGCAAGAGGTGTAGAGTGTAAAGGCCTTTCACACTGGAGGAAGGGCTTGCATCTCATGGAGAAAATGTGTACGTCGCCCGGGAGATGGAGGCGCGCTCTTGACACCATTTCCTCTGCCCGTTTCAAACACAAGTGTTTGTACTCGATCTGGGCTGCCTGGTGAAACACTTGGCAGTCCGCATCACCCTGAGCACCTTTCCTGAAGTTTGATTCGTAGCTGGGTAAACTCGGGCGTCAGAGGCTTAGATGAGACCAAACGTGTTCAGCTTGTGGCGAAAGCCTTTGACCAGAGGCATATAAGCTTGTGCTTGGGGCGAGGGCTAGGCAAGAACGTTTACACACTGGGTTTTTATCTTTACCCTAAGCTGTCCCTTTTGGCTGCAGCAGGCGGAGAGAACCCGCGGAGAGAGAACAGCTGCGAAGTGGATGCACACAGCAGTCACCTCGATACCAGCCCCGGGCTCCCAAGAAACGATCCTTCCCCGCAGGGTACTTAACCCACCCAGGGATTCAAGCAGGGAGTTCGCCTTGTTCAACTCGCACAGGAGACTGGCATGAGATGTAGGGCTCATCTACTTGCGTTCACACTACGTGGCCCGGAGAAGTTCTCACGGAGCCGAATCCAGCACCCTTCCTCCACCACGTGTGTACACAAAGGAGCGCTGGGCAGTGGGTGTTCTCAGGCCAAGAGAGAAGCCCTTGTTCTGTGCTGCACCTGCTGGGTGGTTCATAGGTTTTCTGACCTTCCTGCTCTGGAAGCTTTTCAGAGCTGAGGCTACGCCTGGGCTGCGAAAGCAGAGAGGCGTAGAGGCCTTTCACACTGAAGGCGTGGGCCTGTTTCCCATGGGGAAAGTGTACGTCGCCCAACCCCCACTCCCACCCCACCCCACCCCACCCCACCCCACTCCAACCCACCCCCAGCTGGAGGCGTGCGGGTTGACACCATTTTGTCCTGCCCATGGAAAATACAAAGAGGCGTACACGATTTGGGCTGTCTGGTGAGAGAATTTTGAATCGGCGGCACCCTGAGTACCTTTCCCGCAGTTTGCTTCCTAGCTGGTTAAACTCGGCATTCAGAGGCGAGATGAGAACAAACTTGCTCCGCGTGCGGCGAAGTGCCTTGATGCCCTGCCCTAAATGTTTGAGCTTCTGGCCAGCGTCAGGCAAGTACTTTGACACGTAGGAGTCTCCCTTTTACTCCAAGCTGTCCCTGTTGGCTGAAGCAGTCGGCGTGTCTGTATCGCAGCCTGGGAGGCCGGGCGTTGGGGGAGTCTGCCAAGTGACTGGCCTCCATTTATAGCTAACTGAGAAACTGCGTCGAAGCTTTCGGGAGCCTCTTACAGGGAATGGTTGCAGTTCGGAATTGGAGACTGTGCTGGCAAACGTCAGCAGCTCCTCTCCCTCGGAGGGCTCTTGGTGTGCCGACTCCTAACAGCCAGCACGGTCCCCAGCTCGTGAACGGTCCCATTGCGAGCTGGTCTCGTCCGTGAAAGAGCCACGTGAGGCTGAGCTCCAAGAGTCGGGCTCCACACCTGGAGCCTTTGGGACAGGGCAGTCCTGAGCCGATGTGCCCACCAGGGGACACGACCAAAGTTTACGTACCACAGGAAAGCGCATCAAGGCCTCGTGTTCTCTCCATGAAATGAACGTGAGCTTGAAGGGTGATGCGTCAGCGTGCACCGTGAACAGCTCGCTGGTACGCCTGTCTTTGCCCCCTCTCACGGTCTCACGCACCCGGGCTCAGTTCCATGCAGGAATGCTGAGTGGGAGCGCCAGCCTCGCTTCTGGACTCGAAAGCCTTCCACCCCCTAATGGCAGGTTGTGTGTGTCTCTCACGTAGGGGGAGGAATGAGCTCGCCCACAGAGGTTCTGCCATGAAAGATCTAAAGACGCACGCTGCTGAGGAGCTTGTTCCTCATGGAGCGTCCCCAAAGGCCAGAAGAATGCCGAAGGTCTCTTTCAAAGCTGCCGGACGCTCTGCCGTTCTAGGCCTGAGATAAGGACCTTGTGACGGCACTGTAACCCCGCGAGATTCAGGAGACATCACCAGTGCGAGTGGCAATCCGGAAGGAAGAACCTTCAAGGCGGAGTGTCCTTTCCTGTACAAAACGGCGCCCAAGTGGCTGAGGCAGGGAGCATTTTCCTTCACAGAACCGGCATCCTCGTATGCCTGTGGGTTACTCTAAAGAAACGACACTGTGAGCAACCTCTTCGAAAAGGCCTTCGCAAGCGACTTGGAGACAACAGCAGCGCAGTGGAGGCACAGACCATTGTCCTAGAGAGCAGCACAGTGTCTCTAGCAGCGATCACTTCCCGGAGGATACTTAAGCCACACCGAGATTCCAGCAGGGAGTTTTGCCTTATAGCAGTACAACTCACTCAAGAAAGAGGGATGAGGTGTAGGGCTAATCTACGTGCGCTCAAGCTCTGTGTCACCGAGAAGGTTTCACGGAGCAGAATGCATCACCGACCGCTACCACGTGTGTGCACCAAAGAAGCCCTGTGCCGTGGGTGTTCTCAGGCCGACAGCGAAGACCTAGGTGTGTGCTGCATCTGCGCCCGGTGGTTCACACGTTGCGTGACCCTGTGCCTTTTGAAGATGCTCAGAGTGGGTGGCACCTGCGTGCTGCGAGCGCAAGAGGTGTAGAGTGTAAAGGCCTTTCACACTGGAGGAAAGGCTTGCATCTCATGGAGAAAATGTGTACGTCGCCCGGGAGATGGAGGCGCGCTCTTGACACCATTTCCTCTGCCCGTTTCAAACACAAGTGTTTGTACTCGATCTGGGCTGCCTGGTGAAACGCTTGGCAGTCCGCATCACCCTGAGCACCTTTCCTGAAGTTTGATTCGTAGCTGGGTAAACTCGGGCTTCAGAGGCTTAGATGAGACCAAACGTGTTCAGCTTGTGGCGAAAGCCTTTGACCAGAGGCATATGTGCTTGTGCTTGGGGCGAGGGCTAGGCAAGAACGTTTACACACTGGGTTTTTATCTTTACCCCGGGCTCCCAAGCAACGATCCTTCCCCGCAGGGTACTTAACCCACCCAGGGATTCAAGCAGGGAGTTCGCCTTGTCCAACTCGCACAGGAGACTGGCATGAGATGTAGGGCTCATCTACTTGCGTTCACACTACGTGGCCCGGAGAAGTTCTCACGGAGCCGAATCCAGCACCCTTCCTCCACCACGTGTGTACACAAAGGAGCGCTGGGCAGTGGGTGTTCTCAGGCCAAGAGAGAAGCCCTTGTTCTGTGCTGCACCTGCAGGGTGGTTCAAAGGCTTTCTGACCTTCCTGCTCTGGAAGCTTTTCAGAGCTGAGGCTACGCCTGGGCTGCGAAAGCAGAGAGGCGTAGAGGCCTTTCACACTGAAGGCGTGGGCCTGTTTCCCATGGGGAAAGTGTACGTCGCCCAACCCCCACTCCCACCCCACCCCACCCCACCCCACCCCACTCCAACTCACCCCCAGCTGGAGGCGTGCGGGTTGACACCATTTTGTCCTGCCCATGGAAAATACAAAGAGGCGTACACGATTTGGGCTGTCTGGTGAAAGAATTTTGAATCGGCGGCACCCTGAGTACCTTGCCCGAAGTTTGCTTCCTAGCTGGTTAAACTCGGTATTCAGAGGCGAGATGAGAACAAACTTGCTCCGCGTGCGGCGAAGTGCCCTGATGCCCTGCCCTAAATGTTTGAGCTTCTGGCCAGCGTCAGGCAAGTACTTTGACACGTAGGAGTCTCACTTTTACTCCAAGCTGTCCCTGTTGGCTGAAGCAGTCGGCGTGTCTGTATCGCAGCCTGGGAGGCCGGGCGTTGGGGGAGTCTGCCAAGTGACTGGCCTCCATTTATAGCTAACTGAGAAACTGCGTCGAAGCTTTCGGGAGCCTCTTACAGGGAATGGTTGCAGTTGGGAATTGGAGACTGTGCTGGCAAACGTCAGCAGCTCCTCTCCCTCGGAGGGCTCTTGGTGTGCCGACTCCTAACAGCCAGCACGGTCCCCAGCTCGTGAACTGTCCCATTGCAAGCCGGTCTCATTCGTGAAAGAGCCACGTGAGGCTGAGCTCCAAGAGTCGGGCTCCACACCTGGAGCCTTTGGGACAGGGCAGTCCTGAGCCGATGTGCCCACCAGGGGACGCGACCAAAGTTTACGTACCACAGGAAAGCGCATCAAGGCCTCGTGTTCTCTCCATGAAATGAACGTGAGCTTGAAGGGTGATGCATCAGCGTGCACCGTGAACAGCTCGCTGGTACGCCTGTCTTTGCCCCCTCTCACGGTCTCACGCACCCGGGCTCAGTTCCGTGCAGGAATGCTGAGTGGGAGCGCCAGCCTCGCTTCTGGACTCGAAAGCCTTCCACCCCCTAATGGCAGGTTGTGTGTATCTCTCACGTAGGGGGAGGAATGAGGTCGCCCACAGAGGTTCTGCCATGAAAGATCTAAAGACGCACGCTGCTGAGTAGCTTGTTCCTCATGGAGCGTCCCCGAAGGCCAGAAGAATGCCGAAGGTCTCTTTCAAAGCTGCCGGACGCTCTGCCGTTCTAGGCCTGAGATAAGGACCTTGTGACGGCACTGTAACCCCGCGAGATTCAGGAGACATCGCCAGTGCGAGTGGCAATCCGGAAGGAAGAACCTTCAAGGCGGAGTGTCCTTTCCTGTACAAAACGGCGCCTAAGTGGCTGAGGCAGGGAGCATTTTCCTTCACAGAACCGGCATCCTCGTATGCCTGTGGGTTACTCTAAAGAAACGACACTGTGAGCAACCTCTTCGAAAAGGCCTTCGCAAGCGACTTGGAGACAACAGCAGCGCAGTGGAGGCACAGACCATTGTCCTAGAGAGCAGCACAGTGTCTCTAGCAGCGATCGTTTCCCGGAGGATACTTAAGCCACACCGAGATTCCAGCAGGGAGTTTTGCCTTATAGCAGTACAACTCACTCAAGAAAGAGGGATGAGGTGTAGGGCTAATCTACGTGCGCTCATGCTCTGTGTCCCCGAGAAGGTTTCACGGAGCAGAATGCATCACCGACCGCTACCACGTGTGTGCACCAAAGAAGCCCTGTGCCGTGGGTGTTCTCAGGCCGACAGCGAAGACCTAGGTGTGTGCTGCACCCGCGCCCGGTGGTTCACACGTTGCGTGACCCTGTGCCTTTTGAAGATGCTCAGAGCGGGTGGCACCTGCGTGCTGCGAGCGCAAGAGGTGTAGAGTGTAAAGGCCTTTCACACTGGAGGAAAGGCTTGCATCTCATGGAGAAAATGTGTACGTCGCCCGGGAGATGGAGGCGCGCTCTTGACACAATTTCCTCTGCCCGTTTCAAACACAAGTGTTTGTACTCGATCTGGGATGCCTGGTGAAACGCTTGGCAGTCCGCATCACCCTGAGCACCTTTCCTGAAGTTTGATTCGTAGCTGGGTAAACTCGGGCTTCAGAGGCTTAGATGAGACCAAACGTGTTCAGCTTGTGGCGAAAGCCTTTGACCAGAGGCATATGTGCTTGTGCTTGGGGCGAGGGCTAGGCAAGAACGTTTACACACTGGGTTTTTATCTTTACCCTAAGCTGTCCCTTTTGGCTGCAGCAGGCGGAGAGAACCCGCGGAGAGAGAACAGCTGCGAAGTGGATGCACACAACAGTCACCTCGATACCAGCCCCGGGCTCCCAAGCAACGATCCTTCCCCGCAGGGTACTTAACCCACCCAGGGATTCAAGCAGGGAGTTCGCCTTGTCCAACTCGCACAGGAGCCTGGCATGAGATGTAGGGCTCATCTACTTGCGTTCACACTACGTGGCCCGGAGAAGTTCTCACGGAGCCGAATCCAGCACCCTTCCTCCACCACGTGTGTACACAAAGGAGTGCTGGGCAGTGGGTGTTCTCAGGCCAAGAGAGAAGCCCTTGTTCTGTGCTGCACCTGCTGGGTGGTTCAAAGGTTTTCTGACCTTCCTGCTCTGGAAGCTTTTCAGAGCTGAGGCTACGCCTGGGCTGCGAAAGCGGAGAGGCGTAGAGGCCTTTCACACTGAAGGCGTGGGCCTGTTTCCCATGGGGAAAGTGTACGTCGCCCAACCCCCACTCCCACCACACCCCACCCCACCCCACCCCACGCCACTCCAACCCACCCCCAGCTGGAGGCGTGCGGGTTGACACCATTTTGTCCTGCCCATGGAAAATACAAAGAGGCGTACACGATTTGGGCTGTCTGGTGAAAGAATTTTGAATCGGCGGCACCCTGAGTACCTTTCCCGAAGTTTGCTTCCTAGCTGGTTAAACTCGGCATTCAGAGGCGAGATGAGAACAAACTTGCTCCGCGTGCGGCGAAGTGCCCTGATGCCCTGCCCTAAATGTTTGAGCTTCTGGCCAGCGTCAGGCAAGTACTTTGACACGTAGGAGTCTCACTTTTACTCCAAGCTGTCCCTGTTGGCTGAAGCAGTCGGCGTGTCTGTATCGCAGCCTGGGAGGCCGGGCGTTGGGGGAGTCTGCCAAGTGACTGGCCTCCATTTATAGCTAACTGAGAAACTGCGTCGAAGCTTTCGGGAGCCTCTTACAGGGAATGGTTGCAGTTCGGAATTGGAGACTGTGCTGGCAAACGTCAGCAGCTCCTCTCCCTCAGAGGGCTCTTGGTGTGCCGACTCCTAACAGCCAGCACGGTCCCCAGCTCGTGAACGGTCCCATTGCAAGCCGGTCTCGTCCGTGAAAGAGCCACGTGAGGCTGAGCTCCAAGAGTCGGGCTCCACACCTGGAGACTTTGGGACAGGGCAGTCCTGAGCCGATGTGCCCACCAGGGGACGCGACCAAAGTTTACGTACCACAGGAAAGCGCATCAAGGCCTCGTGTTCTCTCCATGAAATGAACGTGAGCTTGAAGGGTGATGCGTCAGCGTGCACCGTGAACAGCTCGCTGGTACGCCTGTCTTTGCCCCCTCTCACGGTCTCACGCACCCGGGCTCAGTTCCGTGCAGGAATGCTGAGTGGGAGCGCCAGCCTCGCTTCTGGACTCGAAAGCCTTCCACCCCCTAATGGCAGGTTGTGTGTGTCTCTCACGTGGGGGGAGGAATGAGGTCGCCCACAGAGGTTCTGCCATGAAAGATCTAAAGACGCACGCTGCTGAGGAGCTTGTTCCTCATGGAGCGTCCCCGAAGGCCAGAAGAATGCCGAAGGTCTCTTTCAAAGCTGCCGGACGCTCTGCCGTTCTAGGCCTGAGATAAGGACCTTGTGACGGCACTGTAACCCCGCGAGATTCAGGAGACATCGCCAGTGCGAGTGGCAATCCGGAAGGAAGAACCTTCAAGGCGGAGTGTCCTTTCCTGTACAAAACGGCGCCCAAGTGGCTGAGGCAGGGAGCATTTTCCTTCACAGAACCGGCATCCTCGTATGCCTGTGGGTTACTCTAAAGAAACGACACTGTGAGCAACCTCTTCGAAAAGGCCTTTGCAAGCGACTTGGAGACAACAGCAGCGCAGTGGAGGCACAGACCATTGTCCTAGAGAGCAGCACAGTGTCTCTAGCAGCGATCGCTTCCCGGAGGATACTTAAGCCACACCGAGATTCCAGCAGGGAGTTTTGCCTTATAGCAGTACAACTCACTCAAGAAAGAGGGATGAGGTGTAGGGCTAATCTACGTGCGCTCACGCTCTGTGTCACCGAGAAGGTTTCACGGAGCAGAATGCATCACCGACCGCTACCACGTGTGTGCACCAAAGAAGCCCTGTGCCGTGGGTGTTCTCAGGCCGACAGCGAAGACCTAGGTGTGTGCTGCACCCGCGCCCGGTGGTTCACACGTTGCGTGACCCTGTGCCTTTTGAAGATGCTCAGAGTGGGTGGCACCTGCGTGCTGCGAGCGCAAGAGGTGTAGAGTGTAAAGGCCTTTCACACTGGAGGAAAGGCTTGCATCTCATGGAGAAAATGTGTACGTCGCCCGGGAGATGGAGGCGCGCTCTTGACACCATTTCCTCTGCCCGTTTCAAACACAAGTGTTTGTACTCGATCTGGGCTGCCTGGTGAAACGCTTGGCAGTCCGCATCACCCTGAGCACCTTTCCTGAAGTTTGATTCGTAGCTGGGTAAACTCGGGCTTCAGAGGCTTAGATGAGACCAAACGTGTTCAGCTTGTGGCGAAAGCCTTTGACCAGAGGCATATGTGCTTGTGCTTGGGGCGAGGGCTAGGCAAGAACGTGTACACACTGGGTTTTTATCTTTACCCTAAGCTGTCCCTTTTGGCTGGAGCAGGCGGAGAGAACCCGCGGAGAGAGAACAGCTGCGAAGTGGATGCACAGAACAGTCACCTCGATACCAGCCCCGGGCTCCCAAGGAATGATCCTTCCCCGCAGGGTACTTAACCCACCCAGGGATTCAAGCAGGGAGTTCGCCTTGTCCAACTCGCACAGGACACTGGCATGAGATGTAGGGCTCATCTACTTGCGTTCACACTACGTGGCCCGGAGAAGTTCTCACGGAGCCGAATCCAGCACCCTTCCTCCACCACGTGTGTACACAAAGGAGCGCTGGGCAGTGGGTGTTCTCAGGCCAAGAGAGAAGCCCTTGTTCTGTGCTGCATCTGCAGGGTGGTTCAAAGGTTTTCTGACCTTCCTGCTCTGGAAGCTTTTCAGAGCTGAGGCTACGCCTGGGCTGCGAAAGCGGAGAGGCGTAGAGGCCTTTCACACTGAAGGCGTGGGCCTGTTTCCCATGGGGAAAGTGTACGTCGCCCAACCCCCACTCCCAGCACACCCCACCCCACCCCACCCCACCCCACTCCAACCCACCCCCAGCTGGAGGCGTGCGGGTTGACACCATTTTGTCCTGCCCATGGAAAATACAAAGAGGCGTACACGATTTGGGCTGTCTGGTGAGAGAATTTTGAATCGGCGGCACCCTGAGTACCTTTCCCGAAGTTTGTTTCCTAGCTGGTTAAACTCGGCATTCAGAGGCGAGATGAGAACAAACTTGCTCCGCGTGCGGCGAAGTGCCTTGATGCCCTGCCCTAAATGTTTGAGCTTCTGGCCAGCGTCAGGCAAGTACTTTGACACGTAGGAGTCTCACTTTTACTCCAAGCTGTCCCTGTTGGCTGAAGCAGTCGGCGTGTCTGTATCGCAGCCTGGGAGGCCGGGCGTTGGGGGAGTCTGCCAAGTGACTGGCCTCCATTTATAGCTAACTGAGAAACTGCGTCGAAGATTTCGGGAGCCTCTTACAGGGAATGGTTGCAGTTCGGAATTGGAGACTGTGCTGGCAAACGTCAGCAGCTCCTCTCCCTCGGAGGGCTCTTGGTGTGCCGACTCCTAACAGCCAGCACGGTCCCCAGCTCGTGAACGGTCCCATTTCGAGCTGGTCTCATCCGTGAAAGAGCCACGTGAGGCTGAGCTCCAAGAGTCGGGCTCCACACCTGGAGCCTTTGGGACAGGGCAGTCCTGAGCCGATGTGCCCACCAGGGGACGCGACCAAAGTTTACGTACCACAGGAAAGCGCATCAAGGCCTCGTGTTCTCTCCATGAACTGAACGTGAGCTTGAAGGGTGATGCGTCAGCGTGCACCGTGAACAGCTCGCTGGTACGCCTGTCTTTGCCCCCTCTCACGGTCTCACACAACCGGGCTCAGTTCCGTGCAGGAATGCTGAGTGGGAGCGCCAGCCTCGCTTCTGGACTCAAAAGCCTTCCACCCCCTAATGGCAGGTTGTGTGTGTCTCTCACGTGGGGGGAGGAATGAGGTCGCCCACAGAGGTTCTGCCATGAAAGATCTAAAGACGCACGCTGCTGAGGAGCTTGTTCCTCATGGAGCGTCCCCGAAGGCCAGAAGAATGCCGAAGGTCTCTTTCAAAGCTGCCGGACGCTCTGCCATTCTAGGCCTGAGATAAGGACCTTGTGACGGCACTGTAACCCCGCGAGATTCAGGAGACATCGCCAGTGCGAGTGGCAATCCGGAAGGAAGAACCTTCAAGGCGGAGTGTCCTTTCCTGTACAAAACGGCGCCCAAGTGGCTGAGGCAGGGAGCATTTTCCTTCACAGAACCGGCATCCTCGTATGCCTGTGGGTTACTCTAAAGAAACGACACTGTGAGCAACCTCTTCGAAAAGGCCTTCGCAAGCGACTTGGAGACAACAGCAGCGCAGTGGAGGCACAGACCATTGTCCTAGAGAGCAGCACAGTGTCTCTAGCAGCGATCGCTTCCCGGAGGATACTTAAGCCACACCGAGATTCCAGCAGGGAGTTTTGCCTTATAGCAGTACAACTCACTCAAGAAAGAGGGATGAGGTGTAGGGCTAATCTACGTGCGCTCACGCTCTGTGTCACCGAGAAGGTTTCACGGAGCAGAATGCATCACCGACCGCTACCACGTGTGTGCACCAAAGAAGCCCTGTGCCGTGGGTGTTCTCAGGCCGACAGCGAAGACCTAGGTGTGTGCTGCACCCGCGCCCGGTGGTTCACACGTTGCGTGACCCTGTGCCTTTTGAAGATGCTCAGAGTGGGTGGCACCTGCGTGCTGCGAGCGCAAGAGGTGTAGAGTGTAAAGGCCTTTCACACTGGAGGAAAGGCTTGCATCTCATGGAGAAAATGTGTACGTCGCCCGGGAGATGGAGGCACGCTCTTGACACCATTTCCTCTGCCCGTTTCAAACACAAGTGTTTGTACTCGATCTGGGCTGCCTGGTGAAACGCTTGGCAGTCCGCATCACCCTGAGCACCTTTCCTGAAGTTTGATTCGTAGCTGGGTAAACTCGGGCTTCAGAGGCTTAGATGAGACCAAACGTGTTCAGCTTGTGGCGAAAGCCTTTGACCAGAGGCATATGTGCTTGTGCTTGGGGCGAGGGCTAGGCAAGAACGTGTACACACTGGGTTTTTATCTTTACCCTAAGCTGTCCCTTTTGGCTGGAGCAGGCAGAGAGAACCCGCGGAGAGAGAACAGCTGCGAAGTGGATGCACAGAACAGTCACCTCGATACCAGCCCCGGGCTCCCAAGGAATGATCCTTCCCCGCAGGGTACTTAACCCACCCAGGGATTCAAGCAGGGAGTTCGCCTTGTCCAACTCGCACAGGACACTGGCATGAGATGTAGGGCTCATCTACTTGCGTTCACACTACGTGGCCCGGAGAAGTTCTCACGGAGCCGAATCCAGCACCCTTCCTCCACCACGTGTGTACACAAAGGAGCGCTGGGCAGTGGGTGTTCTCAGGCCAAGAGAGAAGCCCTTGTTCTGTGCTGCATCTGCAGGGTGGTTCAAAGGTTTTCTGACCTTCCTGCTCTGGAAGCTTTTCAGAGCTGAGGCTACGCCTGGGCTGCGAAATCGGAGAGGCGTAGAGGCCTTTCACACTGAAGGTGTGGGCCTGTTTCCCATGGGGAAAGTGTACGTCGCCCAACCCCCACTCCCAGCACACCCCACCCCACCCCACCCCACCCCACTCCAACCCACCCCCAGCTGGAGGCGTGCGGGTTGACACCATTTTGTCCTGCCCATGGAAAATACAAAGAGGCGTACACGATTTGGGCTGTCTGGTGAGAGAATTTTGAATCGGCGGCACCCTGAGTACCTTTCCCGAAGTTTGTTTCCTAGCTGGTTAAACTCGGCATTCAGAGGCGAGATGAGAACAAACTTGCTCCGCGTGCGGCGAAGTGCCTTGATGCCCTGCCCTAAATGTTTGAGCTTCTGGCCAGCGTCAGGCAAGTACTTTGACACGTAGGAGTCTCACTTTTACTCCAAGCTGTCCCTGTTGGCTGAAGCAGTCGGCGTGTCTGTATCGCAGCCTGGGAGGCCGGGCGTTGGGGGAGTCTGCCAAGTGACTGGCCTCCATTTATAGCTAACTGAGAAACTGCGTCGAAGCTTTCGGGAGCCTCTTACAGGGAATGGTTGCAGTTCGGAATTGGAGACTGTGCTGGCAAACGTCAGCAGCTCCTCTCCCTCGGAGGGCTCTTGGTGTGCCGACTCCTAACAGCCAGCACAGTCCCCAGCTCGTGAACGGTCCCATTGCGAGCCGGTCTCGTCCGTGAAAGAGCCACGTGAGGCTGAGCTCCAAGAGTCGGGCTCCACACCTGGAGCCTTTGGGACAGGGCAGTCCTGAGCCGATGTGCCCACCAGGGGACGCGACCAAAGTTTACGTACCACAGGAAAGCGCATCAAGGCCTCGTGTTCTCTCCATGAACTGAACGTGAGCTTGAAGGGTGATGCGTCAGCGTGCACCGTGAACAGCTCGCTGGTACGCCTGTCTTTGCCCCCTCTCACGGTCTCACACAACCGGGCTCAGTTCCGTGCAGGAATGCTGAGTGGGAGCACCAGCCTCGCTTCTGGACTCAAAAGCCTTCCACCCCCTAATGGCAGGTTGTGTGTGTCTCTCACGTGGGGGGAGGAATGAGGTCGCCCACAGAGGTTCTGCCATGAAAGATCTAAAGACGCACGCTGCTGAGGAGCTTGTTCCTCATGGAGCGTCCCCGAAGGCCAGAAGAATGCCGAAGGTCTCTTTCAAAGCTGCCGGACGCTCTGCCGTTCTAGGCCTGAGATAAGGACCTTGTGACGGCACTGTAACCCCGCGAGATTCAGGAGACATCGCCAGTGTGAGTGGCAATCCGGAAGGAAGAACCTTCAAGGCGGAGTGTCCTTTCCTGTACAAAACGGCGCCCAAGTGGCTGAGGCAGGGAGCATTTTCCTTCACAGAACCGGCATCCTCGTATGCCTGTGGGTTACTCTAAAGAAACGACACTGTGAGCAACCTCTTCGAAAAGGCCTTCGCAAGCGACTTGGAGACAACAGCAGCGCAGTGGAGGCACAGACCATTGTCCTAGAGAGCAGCACAGTGTCTCTAGCAGCGATCGCTTCCCGGAGGATACTTAAGCCACACCGAGATTCCAGCAGGGAGTTTTGCCTTAGAGCAGTACAACTCACTCAAGAAAGAGGGATGAGGTGTAGGGCTAATCTACGTGCGCTCACGCTCTGTGTCCCCGAGAAGGTTTCACGGAGCAGAATGCATCACCGACCGCTACCACGTGTGTGCACCAAAGAAGCCCTGTGCATGGGTGTTCTCAGGCCGACAGCGAAGACCTAGGTGTGTGCTGCACCCGCGCCCGGTGGTTCACACGTTGCGTGACCCTGTGCCTTTTGAAGATGCTCAGAGCGGGTGGCACCTGCGTGCTGCGAGCGCAAGAGGTGTAGAGTGTAAAGGCCTTTCACACTGGAGGAAGGGCTTGCATCTCATGGAGAAAATGTGTACGTCGCCCGGGAGATGGAGGCGTGCTCTTGACAACATTTCCTCTGCCCGTTTCAAACACAAGTGTTTGTACTCGATCTGGGCTGCCTGGTGAAACGCTTGGCAGTCCGCATCACCCTGAGCACCTTTCCTGAAGTTTGATTCGTAACTGGGTAAACTCGGGCTTCAGAGGCTTAGATGAGACCTAACGTGTTCAGCTTGTGGCGAAAGCCTTTGACCAGAGGCATATAAGCTTGTGCTTGGGGCGAGGGCTAGGCAAGAACGTTTACACACTGGGTTTTTATCTTTACCCTAAGCTGTCCCTTTTGGCTGCAGCAGGCGGAGAGAACCCGCGGAGAGAAAACAGCTGCGAAGTGGATGCACAGAACAGTCACCTCGATACCAGCCCCGGGCTCCCAAGCAACGATCCTTCCCCGCAGGGTACTTAACCCACCCAGGGATTCAAGCAGGGAGTTCGCCTTGTCCAACTCGCACAGGAGACTGGCATGAGATGTAGGGCTCATCTACTTGCGTTCACACTACGTGGCCCGGAGAAGTTCTCACGGAGCCGAATCCAGCACCCTTCCTCCACCACGTGTGTACACAAAGGAGTGCTGGGCAGTGGGTGTTCTCAGGCCAAGAGAGAAGCCCTTGTTCTGTGCTGCACCTGCAGGGTGGTTCAAAGGCTTTCTGACCTTCCTGCTCTGGAAGCTTTTCAGAGCTGAGGCTACGCCTGGGCTGCGAAAGCAGAGAGGCGTAGAGGCCTTTCACACTGAAGGCGTGGGCCTGTTTCCCATGGGGAAAGTGTACGTCGCCCAACCCCCACTCCCACCCCACCCCACCCCACCCCACCCCACTCCAACCCACCCCCAGCTGGAGGCGTGCGGGTTGACACCATTTTGTCCTGCCCATGGAAAATACAAAGAGGCGTACACGATTTGGGCTGTCTGGTGAAAGAATTTTGAATCGGCGGCACCCTGAGTACCTTGCCCGAAGTTTGCTTCCTAGCTGGTTAAACTCGGCATTCAGAGGCGAGATGAGAACAAACTTGCTCCGCGTGCGGCGAAGTGCCCTGATGCCCTGCCCTAAATGTTTGAGCTTCTGGCCAGCGTCAGGCAAGTACTTTGACACGTAGGAGTCTCACTTTTACTCCAAGCTGTCCCTGTTGGCTGAAGCAGTCGGCGTGTCTGTATCGCAGCCTGGGAGGCCGGGCGTTGGGGGAGTCTGCCAAGTGACTGGCCTCCATTTATAGCTAACTGAGAAACTGCGTCGAAGCTTTCGGGAGCCTCTTACAGGGAATGGTTGCAGTTCGGAATTGGAGACTGTGCTGGCAAACGTCAGCAGCTCCTCTCCCTCGGAGGGCTCTTGGTGTGCCGACTCCTAACAGCCAGCACAGTCCCCAGCTCGTGAACGGTCCCATTGCGAGCCGGTCTCGTCCGTGAAAGAGCCACGTGAGGCTGAGCTCCAAGAGTCGGGCTCCACACCTGGAGCCTTTGGGACAGGGCAGTCCTGAGCCAATGTGCCCACCAGGGGACGCGACCAAAGTTTACGTACCACAGGAAAGCGCATCAAGGCCTCGTGTTCTCTCCATGAAATGAACGTGAGCTTGAAGGGTGATGCGTCAGCGTGCACCGTGAACAGCTCGCTGGTACGCGTGTCTTTGCCCCCTCTCACGGTCTCACGCACCCGGGCTCAGTTCCGTGCAGGAATGCTGAGTGGGAGCGCCAGCCTCGCTTCTGGACTCGAAAGCCTTCCACCCCCTAATGGCAGGTTGTGTCTGTCTCTCACGTGGGGGGAGGAATGAGGTCGCCCACAGAGGTTCTGCCATGAAAGATCTAAAGACGCACGCTGCTGAGGAGCTTGTTCCTCATGGAGCGTCCCCGAAGGCCAGAAGAATGCCGAAGGTCTCTTTCAAAGCTGCCGGACGCTCTGCCGTTCTAGGCCTGAGATAAGGACCTTGTGACGGCACTGTAACCCCGCGAGATTCAGGAGACATCGCCAGTGCGAGTGGCAATCCGGAAGGAAGAACCTTCAAGGCGGAGTGTCCTTTCCTGTACAAAACGGCGCCCAAGTGGCTGAGGCAGGGAGCATTTTCCTTCACAGAACCGGCATCCTCGTATGCCTGTGGGTTACTCTAAAGAAACGACACTGTGAGCAACCTCTTCGAAAAGGCCTTCGCAAGCGACTTGGAGACAACAGCAGCACAGTGGAGGCACAGACCATTGTCCTAGAGAGCAGCACAGTGTCTCTAGCAGCGATCGCTTCCCGGAGGATACTTAAGCCACACCGAGATTCCAGCAGGGAGTTTTGCCTTATAGCAGTACAACTCACTCAAGAAAGAGGGATGAGGTGTAGGGCTAATCTACGTGCGCTCACGCTCTGTGTCACCGAGAAGGTTTCACGGAGCAGAATGCATCACCGACCGCTACCACGTGTGTGCACCAAAGAAGCCCTGTGCCGTGGGTGTTCTCAGGCCGACAGCGAAGACCTAGGTGTGTGCTGCACCCGCGCCCGGTGGTTCACACGTTGCGTGACCCTGTGCCTTTTGAAGATGCTCAGAGCGGGTGGCACCTGCGTGCTGCGAGCGCAAGAGGTGTAGAGTGTAAAGGCCTTTCACACTGGAGGAAAGGCTTGCATCTCATGGAGAAAATGTGTACGTCGCCCGGGAGATGGAGGCGCGCTCTTGACACCATTTCCTCTGCCCGTTTCAAACACAAGTGTTTGTACTCGATCTGGGCTGCCTGGTGAAACGCTTGGCAGTCCGCATCACCCTGAGCACCTTTCCTGAAGTTTGATTCGTAGCTGGGTAAACTCGGGCTTCAGAGGCTTAGATGAGACCAAACGTGTTCAGCTTGTGGCGAAAGCCTTTGACCAGAGGCATATAAGCTTGTGCTTGGGGCGAGGGCTAGGCAAGAACGTTTACACACTGGGTTTTTATCTTTACCCTAAGCTGTCCCTTTTGGCTGCAGCAGGCGGAGAGAACCCGCGGAGAGAGAACAGCTGCGAAGTGGATGCACACAACAGTCACCTCGATACCAGCCCCGGGCTCCCAAGAAACGATCCTTCCCCGCAGGGTACTTAACCCACCCAGGGATTCAAGCAGGGAGTTCGCCTTGTCCAACTCGCACAGGAGACTGGCATGAGATGTAGGGCTCATCTACTTGCGTTCACACTACGTGGCCCGGAGAAGTTCTCATGGAGCCGAATCCAGCACCTTTCCTCCACCACGTGTGTACACAAAGGAGCGCTGGGCAGTGGGTGTTCTCAGGCCAAGAGAGAAGCCCTTGTTCTGTGCTGCACCTGCTGGGTGGTTCAAAGGTTTTCTGACCTTCCTGCTCTGGAAGCTTTTCAGAGCTGAGGCTACGCCTGGGCTGCGAAAGCAGAGAGGCGTAGAGGCCTTTCACACTGAAGGCGTGGGCCTGTTTCCCATGGGGAAAGTGTACGTCGCCCAACCCCCACTCCCACCCCACCCCACCCCACCCCACCCCACTCCAACCCACCCCCAGCTGGAGGCGTGCGGGTTGACACCATTTTGTCCTGCCCATGGAAAATACAAAGAGGCGTACACGATTTGGGCTGTCTGGTGAAAGAATTTTGAATCGGCGGCACCCTGAGTAACTTTCCCGAAGTTTGCTTCCTAGCTGGTTAAACTCGGCATTCAGAGGCGAGATGAGAACAAACTTGCTCCGCGTGCGGCGAAGTGCCTTGATGCCCTGCCCTAAATGTTTGAGCTTCTGGCCAGCGTCAGGCAAGTACTTTGACACGTAGGAGTCTCACTTTTACTCCAAGCTGTCCCTGTTGGCTGAAGCAGTCGGCGTGTCTGTATCGCAGCCTGAGAGGCCGGGCGTTGGGGGAGTCTGCCAAGTGACTGGCCTCCATTTATAGCTAACTGAGAAACTGCGTCGAAGCTTTCGGGAGCCTCTTACAGGGAATGGTTGCAGTTCGGAATTGGAGACTGTGCTGGCAAACGTCAGCAGCTCCTCTCCCTCAGAGGGCTCTTGGTGTGCCGACTCCTAACAGCCAGCACGGTCCCCAGCTCGTGAACGGTCCCATTGCGAGCCGGTCTCGTCCGTGAAAGAGCCACGTGAGGCTGAGCTCCAAGAGTCGGGCTCCACACCTGGAGCCTTTGGGACAGGGCAGTCCTGAGCCGATGTGCCCACCAGGGGACGCGACCAAAGTTTACGTACCACAGGAAAGCGCATCAAGGCCTCGTGTTCTCTCCATGAAGTGAACGTGAGCTTGAAGGGTGATGCGTCAGCGTGCACCGTGAACAGCTCGCTGGTACGCCTGTCTTTGCCCCCTCTCACGGTCTCACGCACCCGGGCTCAGTTCCGTGCAGGAATGCTGAGTGGGAGCGCCAGCCTCGCTTCTGGACTCGAAAGCCTTCCACCCCCTAATGGCAGGTTGTGTGTGTCTCTCACGTAGGGGGAGGAATGAGGTCGCCCACAGAGGTTCTGCCATGAAAGATCTAAAGACGCACACTGCTGAGGAGCTTGTTCCACATGGAGCGTCCCCGAAGGCCAGAAGAATGCCGAAGGTCTCTGTCAAAGCTGCCGGACGCTCTGCCGTTCTAGGCCTGAGATAAGGACCTTGTGACGGCACTGTAACCCCGCGAGATTCAGGAGACATCGCCAGTGCGAGTGGCAATCCGGAAGGAAGAACCTTCAAGGCGGAGTGTCCTTTCCTGTACAAAATGGCGCCCAAGTGGCTGAGGCAGGGAGCATTTTCTTTCACAGAACCGGCATCCTCGTATGCCTGTGGGTTACTCTAAAGAAACGACACTGTGTGCAACCTCTTCGAAAAGGCCTTCGCAAGCGACTTGGAGACAACAGCAGCGCAGTGGAGGCACAGACCATTGTCCTAGAGAGCAGCACAGTGTCTCTAGCAGCGATCGCTTCCCGGAGGATACTTAAGCCACACCGAGATTCCAGCAGGGAGTTTTGCCTTATAGCAGTACAACTCACTCAAGAAAGAGGGATGAGGTGTAGGGCTAATCTACGTGCGCTCACGCTCTGTGTCCCCGAGAAGGTTTCACGGAGCAGAATGCATCACCGACCGCTACCACGTGTGTGCACCAAAGAAGCCCTGTGCCGTGGGTGTTCTCAGGCCGACAGCGAAGACCTAGGTGTGTGTTGCACCCGCGCCCGGTGGTTCACACGTTGCGTGACCCTGTGCCTTTTGAAGATGCTCAGAGTGGGTGGCACCTGCGTGCTGCGAGCGCAAGAGGTGTAGAGTGTAAAGGCCTTTCACACTGGAGGAAAGGCTTGCATCTCATGGAGAAAATGTGTACGTCGCCCGGGAGATGGAGGCGCGCTCTTGACACCATTTCCTCTGCCCGTTTCAAACACAAGTGTTTGTACTCGATCTGGGCTGCGTGGTGAAACGCTTGGCAGTCCGCATCACCCTGAGCACCTTTCCTGAAGTTTGATTCGTAGCTGGGTAAACTCGGGCTTCAGAGGCTTAGATGAGACCAAACGTGTTCAGCTTGTGGCGAAAGCCTTTGACCAGAGGCATATAAGCTTGTGCTTCGGGCGAGGGCTAGGCAAGAACGTTTACACACTGGGTTTTTATCTTTACCCTAAGCTGTCCCTTTTGGCTGCAGCAGGCGGAGAGAACCCGCGGAGAGAAAACAGCTGCGAAGTGGATGCACAGAACAGTCACCTCGATACCAGCCCCGGGCTCCCAAGCAACGATCCTTCCCCGCAGGGTACTTAACCCACCCAGGGATTCAAGCAGGGAGTTCGCCTTGTCCAACTCGCACAGGAGACTGGCATGAGATGTAGGGCTCATCTACTTGCGTTCACACTACGTGGCCCGGAGAAGTTCTCACGGAGCCGAATCCAGCACCCTTCCTCCACCACGTGTGTACACAAAGGAGCGCTGGGCAGTGGGTGTTCTCAGGCCAAGAGAGAAGCCCTTGTTCTGTGCTGCACCTGCAGGGTGTTTCAAAGGCTTTCTGACCTTCCTGCTCTGGAAGATTTTCAGAGCTGAGGCTACGCCTGGGCTGCGAAAGCAGAGAGGCGTAGAGGCCTTTCACACTGAAGGCGTGGGCCTGTTTCCCATGGGTAAAGTGTATGTCGCCCAACCCCCACTCCCACCCCACCCCACCACACCCCACCCCACTCCAACCCACCCCCAGCTGGAGGCGTGCGGGTTGACACCATTTTGTCCTGCCCATGGAAAATACAAAGAGGCGTACACGATTTGGGCTGTCTGGTGAGAGAATTTTGAATCGGCGGCACCCTGAGTACCTTTCCCGAAGTTTGCTTCCTAGCTGGTTAAACTCGGCATTCAGAGGCGAGATGAGAACAAACTTGCTCCGCGTGCATCGAAGTGCCCTGATGCCCTGCCCTAAATGTTTGAGCTTCTGGCCAGCGTCAGGCAAGTACTATGACACGTAGGAGTCTCACTTTTACTCCAAGCTGTCCCTGTTGGCTGAAGCAGTCGGCGTGTCTGTATCGCAGCCTGGGAGGCCGGGCGTTGGGGGAGTCTGCCAAGTGACTGGCCTCCATTTATAGCTAACTGAGAAACTGCGTCGAAGCTTTCGGGAACCTCTTACAGGGAATGGTTGCAGTTCGGAAGTGGAGACTGTGCTGGCAAACGTCAGCAGCTCCTCTCCCTCGGAGGGCTCTTGGTGTGCCGACTCCTAACAGCCAGCACGGTCCCCAGCTCGTGAACGGTCCCATAGCGAGCCGGTCTCGTCCGTGAAAGAGCCACGTGAGGCTGAGCTCCAAGAGTCGGGCTCCACACCTGGAGCCTTTGGGACAGGGCAGTCCTGAGCCGATGTGCCCACCAGGGGACGCGACCAAAGTTTACGTACCACAGGAAAGCGCATCAAGGCCTCGTGTTCTCTCCATGAAATGAACGTGAGCTTGAAGGGTGATGCGTCAGCGTGCACCGTGAACAGCTCACTGGTACGCCTGTCTTTGCCCCCTCTCACGGTCTCACGCACCCGGGCTCAGTTCCGTGCAGGAATGCTGAGTGGGAGCGCCAGCCTCGCTTCTGGACTCGAAAGCCTTCCACCCCCTAATGGCAGGTTGTGTGTGTCTCTCACGTGGGGGGAGGAATGAGGTCGCCCACAGAGGTTCTGCCATGAAAGATCTAAAGACGCACGCTGCTGAGGAGCTTGTTCCTCATGGAGCGTCCCCGAAGGCCAGAAGAATGCCGAAGGTCTCTTTCAAAGCTGCCGGACGCTCTGCCGTTCTAGGCCTGAGATAAGGACCTTGTGACGGCACTGTAACCCCGCGAGATTCAGGAGACATCGCCAGTGCGAGTGGCAATCCGGAAGGAAGAACCTTCAAGGCGGAGTGTCCTTTCCTGTACAAAACGGCGCCCAAGTGGCTGAGGCAGGGAGCATTTTCCTTCACAGAACCGGCATCCTCGTATGCCTGTGGGTTACTCTAAAGAAACGACACTGTGAGCAACCTCTTCGAAAAGGCCTTCGCAAGCGACTTGGAGACAACAGCAGCGCAGTGGAGGCACAGACCATTGTCCTAGAGAGCAGCACAGTGTCTCTAGCAGCGATCGCTTCCCAGAGGATACTTAAGCCACACCGAGATTCCAGCAGGGAGTTTTGCCTTATAGCAGTACAACTCACTCAAGAAAGAGGGATGAGGTGTAGGGCTAATCTACGTGCGCTCACGCTCTGTGGCCCCGAGAAGGTTTCACGGAGCAGAATGCATCACCGACCGCTACCACGTGTGTGCACCAAAGAAGCCCTGTGCCGTGGGTGTTCTCAGGCCGACAGCGAAGACCTAGGTGTGTGCTGCACCCGCGCCCGGTGGTTCACACGTTGCGTGACCCTGTGCCTTTTGAAGATGCTCAGAGTGGGTGGAACCTGCGTGCTGCGAGCGCAAGAGGTGTAGAGTGTAAAGGCCTTTCACACTGGAGGAAGGGCTTGCATCTCATGGAGAAAATGTGTACGTCGCCCGGGAGATGGAGGCGCGCTCTTGACATCATTTCCTCTGCCCGTTTCAAACACAAGTGTTTGTACTCGATCTGGGCTGCCTGGTGAAACGCTTGGCAGTCCGCATCACCCTGAGCACCTTTCCTGAATTTGATTCGTAGCTGGGTAAACTCGGGCTTCAGAGGCTTAGATGAGACCAAACGTGTTCAGCTTGTGGCGAAAGCCTTTGACCAGAGGCATATAAGCTTGTTCTTGGGGCGAGGGCTAGGCAAGAACATTTACACACTGGGTTTTTATCTTTACCCTAAGCTGTCCCTTTTGGCTGCAGCAGGCGGAGGGAACCCGCGGAGAGAGAACAGCTGCGAAGTGGATGCACACAACAGTCACCTCGATACCAGCCCAGGGCTCCCAAGCAACGATCCTTCCCCGCAGTGTACTTAACCCACCCAGGGATTCAAGCAGGGAGTTCGCCTTGTCCAACTCGCACAGGAGACTGGCATGAGATGTAGGGCTCATCTACTTGCGTTCACACTACGTGGCCCGGAGAAGTTCTCACGGAGCCGAATCCAGCACCCTTCCTCCACCACGTGTGTACACAAAGGAGCGCTGGGCAGTGGGTGTTCTCAGGCCAAGAGAGAAGCCCTTGTTCTGTGCTGCACCTGCTGGGTGGTTCAAAGGTTTTCTGACCTTCCTGCTCTGGAAGCTTTTCAGAGCTGAGGCTACGCCTGGGCTGCGAAAGCAGAGAGGCGTAGAGGCCTTTCACACTGAAGGCGTGGGCCTGTTTCCCATGGGGAAAGTGTACGTCGCCCAACCCCCACTCCCACCCCACCCCACCCCACCCCACCCCACTCCAACCCACCCCCAGCTGGAGGCGTGCGGGTTGACACCATTTTGTCCTGCCCATGGAAAATACAAAGAGGTGTACACGATTTGGGCTGTCTGGTGAGAGAATTTTGAATCGGCGGCACCCTGAGTACCTTTCCCGAAGTTTGCTTCCTAGCTGGTTAAACTCGGCATTCAGAGGCGAGATGAGAACAAACTTGCTCCGCGTGCGGCGAAGTGCCCTGATGCCCTGCCCTAAATGTTTGAGCTTCTGGCCAGCGTCAGGCAAGTACTTTGACACGTAGGAGTCTCAATTTACTCCAAGCTGTCCCTGTTGGCTGAAGCAGTCGGCGTGTCTGTATCGCAGCCTGGGAGGCCGGGCGTTGGGGGAGTCTGCCAAGTGACTGGCCTCCATTTATAGCTAACTGAGAAACTGCGTCGAAGCTTTCGGGAGCCTCTTACAGGGAATGGTTGCAGTTCGGAATTGGAGACTGTGCTGGCAAACGTCAGCAGCTCCTCTCCCTCGGAGGGCTCTTGGTGTGCGGACTCCTAACAGCCAGCACGGTCCCCAGCTCGTGAACGGTCCCATTGCGAGCCGGTCTCGTCCGTGAAAGAGCCACGTGAGGCTGAGCTCCAAGAGTCGGGCTCCACACCTGGAGCCTTTGGGACAGGGCAGTCCTGAGCCGATGTGCCCACCAGGGGACGCGACCAAAGTTTACGTACCACAGGAAAGCGCATCAAGGCCTCGTGTTCTCTCCATGAAATGAACGTGAGCTTGAAGGGTGATGCGTCAGCGTGCACCGTGAACAGCTCGCTGGTACGCCTGTCTTTGCCCCCTCTCACGGTCTCACGCACCCGGGCTCAGTTCCATGCAGGAATGCTGAGTGGGAGCGCCAGCCTCGCTTCTGGACTCGAAAGCCTTCCACCCCCTAATGGCAGGTTGTGTGTGTCTCTCACGTGGGGGGACGAATGAGGTCGCCCACAGAGGTTCTGCCATGAAAGATCTAAAGACGCACGCTGCTGAGGAGCTTGTTCCTCATGGAGCGTCCCCGAAGGCCAGAAGAATGCCGAAGGTCTCTTTCAAAGCTGCCGGACGCTCTGCCGTTCTAGGCCTGAGATAAGGACCTTGTGACGGCACTGTAACCCCGCGAGATTCAGGAGACATCGCCAGTGCGAGTGGCAATCCGGAAGGAAGAACCTTCAAGGCGGAGTGTCCTTTCCTGTACAAAACGGCGCCCAAGTGGCTGAGGCAGGGAGCATTTTCCTTCACAGAACCGGCATCCTCGTATGCCTGTGGGTTACTCTAAAGAAACGACACTGTGAGCAACCTCTTCGAAAAGGCCTTCGCAAGCGACCTGGAGACAACAGCAGCGCAGTGGAGGCACAGACCATTGTCCTAGAGAGCAGCACAGTGTCTCTAGCAGCGATCGATTCCCGGAGGATACTTAAGCCACACCGAGATTCCAGCAGGGAGTTTTGCCTTATAGCAGTACAACTCACTCAAGAAAGAGGGATGAGGTGTAGGGCTAATCTACGTGCGCTCACGCTCTGTGTCCCCGAGAAGGTTTCACGGAGCAGAATGCATCACCGACCGCTACCACGTGTGTGCACCAAAGAAGCCCTGTGCCGTGGGTGTTCTCAGGCCGACAGCGAAGACCTAGGTGTGTGCTGCACCCGCGCCCGGTGGTTCACACGTTGCGTGACCCTGTGCCTTTTGAAGATGCTCAGAGCGGGTGGAACCTGCGTGCTGCGAGCGCAAGAGGTGTAGAGTGTAAAGGCCTTTCACACTGGAGGAAGGGCTTGCATCTCATGGAGAAAATGTGTACGTCGCCCGGGAGATGGAGGCGCGCTCTTGACACCATTTCCTCTGCCCGTTTCAAACACAAGTGTTTGTACTCGATCTGGGCTGCCTTGTGAAACGCTTGGCAGTCCGCATCACCCTGAGCACCTTTCCTGAAGTTTGATTCGTAGCTGGGTAAACTCGGGCTTCAGAGGCTTAGATGAGACCAAACGTGTTCAGCTTGTGGCGAAAGCCTTTGACCAGAGGCATATAAGCTTGTGCTTGGGGCGAGGGCTAGGCAAGAACGTTTACACACTGGGTTTTTATCTTTACCCTAAGCTGTCCCTTTTGGCTGCAGCAGGCGGAGGGAACCCGCGGAGAGAGAACACCTGCGAAGTGGATGCACACAACAGTCACCTCGATACCAGCCCCGGGCTCCCAAGCAACGATCCTTCCCCGCAGGGTACTTAACCCACCCAGGGATTCAAGCAGGGAGTTCGCCTTGTCCAACTCGCACAGGAGACTGGCATGAGATGTAGGGCTCATCTACTTGCGTTCACACTACGTGGCCCGGAGAAGTTCTCACGGAGCCGAATCCAGCACCCTTCCTCCACCACGTGTGTACACAAAGGAGCGCTGGGCAGTGGGTGTTCTCAGGCCAAGAGAGAAGCCCTTGTTCTGTGCTGCACCTGCTGGGTGGTTCAAAGGTTTTCTGACCTTCCTGCTCTGGAAGCTTTTCAGAGCTGAGGCTACGCCTGGGCTGCGAAAGCAGAGAGGCGTAGAGGCCTTTCACACTGAAGGCGTGGGCCTGTTTCCCATGGGGAAAGTGTACGTCGCCCAACCCCCACTCCCACCCCACCCCACCCCACCCACCCCACTCCAACCCACCCCCAGCTGGAGGCGTGCGGGTTGACACCATTTTGTCCTGCCCATGGAAAATACAAAGAGGCGTACACGATTTGGGCTGTCTGGTGAAAGAATTTTGAATCGGCGGCACCCTGAGTACCTTTCCCGAAGTTTGCTTCCTAGCTGGTTAAACTCGGCATTCAGAGGCGAGATGAGAACAAACTTGCTCCGCGTGCGGCGAAGTGCCCTGATGCCCTGCCCTAAATGTTTGAGCTTCTGGCCAGCGTCAGGCAAGTACTTTGACACGTAGGAGTCTCACTTTTACTCCAAGCTGTCCCTGTTGGCTGAAGCAGTCGGCGTGTCTGTATCGCAGCCTGGGAGGCCGGGCGTTGGGGGAGTCTGCCAAGTGACTGGCCTCCATTTATAGCTAACTGAGAAACTGCGTCGAAGCTTTCGGGAGCCTCTTACAGGGAATGGTTGCAGTTCGGAATTGGAGACTGTGCTGGCAAACGTCAGCAGCTCCTCTCCCTCGGAGGGCTCTTGTTGTGCGGACTCCTAACAGCCAGCACGGTCCCCAGCTCGTGAACGGTCCCATTGCGAGCCGGTCTCGTCCGTGAAAGAGCCACGTGAGGCTGAGCTCCAAGAGTCGGGCTCCACACCTGGAGCCTTTGGGACAGGGCAGTCCTGAGCCGATGTGCCCACCAGGGGACGCGACCAAAGTTTACGTACCACAGGAAAGCGCATCAAGGCCTCGTGTTCTCTCCATGAAATGAACGTGAGCTTGAAGGGTGATGCGTCAGCATGCACCGTGAACAGCTCGCTGGTACGCCTGTCTTTGCCCCCTCTCACGGTCTCACGCACCCGGGCTCAGTTCCATGCAGGAATGCTGAGTGGGAGCGCCAGCCTCGCTTCTGGACTCGAAAGCCTTCCACCCCCTAATGGCAGGTTGTGTGTGTCTCTCACGTGGGGGGAGGAATGAGGTCGCCCACAGAGGTTCTGCCATGAAAGATCTAAAGACGCACGCTGCTGAGGAGCTTGTTCCTCATGGAGCGTCCCCGAAGGCCAGAAGAATGCCGAAGGTCTCTTTCAAAGCTGCCGGACGCTCTGCCGTTCTAGGCCTGAGATAAGGACCTTGTGACGGCACTGTAACCCCGCGAGATTCAGGAGACATCGCCAGTGCGAGTGGCAATCCGGAAGGAAGAACCTTCAAGGCGGAGTGTCCTTTCCTGTACAAAACGGCGCCCAAGTGGCTGAGGCAGGGAGCATTTTCCTTCACAGAACCGGCATCCTCGTATGCCTGTGGGTTACTCTAAAGAAACGACACTGTGAGCAACCTCTTCGAAAAGGCCTTCGCAAGCGACCTGGAGACAACAGCCGCGCAGTGGAGGCACAGACCATTGTCCTAGAGAGCAGCACAGTGTCTCTAGCAGCGATCGCTTCCCGGAGGATACTTAAGCCACACCGAGATTCCAGCAGGGAGTTTTGCCTTATAGCAGTACAACTCACTCAAGAAAGAGGGATGAGGTGTAGGGCTAATCTACGTGCGCTCACGCTCTGTGTCCCCGAGAAGGTATCACGGAGCAGAATGCATCACCGACCGCTACCACGTGTGTGCACCAAAGAAGCCCTGTGCCGTGGGTGTTCTCAGGCCGACAGCGAAGACCTAGGTGTGTGCTGCACCCGCGCCCGGTGGTTCACACGTTGCGTGACCCTGTGCCTTTTGAAGATGCTCAGAGCGGGTGGAACCTGCGTGCTGCGAGCGCAAGAGGTGTAGAGTGTAAAGGCCTTTCACACTGGAGGAAGGGCTTGCATCTCATGGAGAAAATGTGTACGTCGCCCGGGAGATGGAGGCGCGCTCTTGACACCATTTCCTCTGCCCGTTTCAAACACAAGTGTTTGTACTCGATCTGGGCTGCCTTGTGAAACGCTTGGCAGTCCGCATCACCCTGAGCACCTTTCCTGAAGTTTGATTCGTAGCTGGGTAAACTCGGGCTTCAGAGGCTTAGATGAGACCAAACGTGTTCAGCTTGTGGCGAAAGCCTTTGACCAGAGGCATATAAGCTTGTGCTTGGGGCGAGGGCTAGGCAAGAACGTTTACACACTGGGTTTTTATCTTTACCCTAAGCTGTCCCTTTTGGCTGCAGCAGGCGGAGGGAACCCGCGGAGAGAGAACACCTGCGAAGTGGATGCACACAACAGTCACCTCGATACCAGCCCCGGGCTCCCAAGCAACGATCCTTCCCCGCAGGGTACTTAACCCACCCAGGGATTCAAGCAGGGAGTTCGCCTTGTCCAACTCGCACAGGAGACTGGCATGAGATGTAGGGCTCATCTACTTGCGTTCACACTACGTGGCCCGGAGAAGTTCTCACGGAGCCGAATCCAGCACCCTTCCTCCACCACGTGTGTACACAAAGGAGCGCTGGGCAGTGGGTGTTCTCAGGCCAAGAGAGAAGCCCTTGTTCTGTGCTGCACCTGCTGGGTGGTTCAAAGGTTTTCTGACCTTCCTGCTCTGGAAGCTTTTCAGAGCTGAGGCTACGCCTGGGCTGCGAAAGCAGAGAGGCGTAGAGGCCTTTCACACTGAAGGCGTGGGCCTGTTTCCCATGGGGAAAGTGTACGTCGCCCAACCCCCACTCCCACCCCACCCCACCCCACCCACCCCACTCCAACCCACCCCCAGCTGGAGGCGTGCGGGTTGACACCATTTTGTCCTGCCCATGGAAAATACAAAGAGGCGTACACGATTTGGGCTGTCTGGTGAAAGAATTTTGAATCGGCGGCACCCTGAGTACCTTTCCCGAAGTTTGCTTCCTAGCTGGTTAAACTCGGCATTCAGAGGCGAGATGAGAACAAACTTGCTCCGCGTGCGGCGAAGTGCCTTGATGCCCTGCCCTAAATGTTTGAGCTTCTGGCCAGCGTCAGGCAAGTACTTTGACACGTAGGAGTCTCACTTTTACTCCAAGCTGTCCCTGTTGGCTGAAGCAGTCGGCGTGTCTGTATCGCAGCCTGGGAGGCCGGGCGTTGGGGGAGTCTGCCAAGTGACTGGCCTCCATTTATAGCTAACTGAGAAACTGCGTCGAAGCTTTCCGGAGCCTCTTACAGGGAATGGTTGCAGTTCGGAATTGGAGACTGTGCTGGCAAACGTCAGCAGCTCCTCTCCCACAGAGGGCTCTTGGTGTGCCGACTCCTAACAGCCAGCATGGTCCCCAGCTCGTGAACGGTCCCATTGAGAGCCGGTCTCGTCCGTGAAAGAGCCACGTGAGGATGATCTCCAAGAGTGAGGCTCCACACCTGGAGCCTTTGGGACAGGGCAGTCCTGAGCCGATGTGCCCACCAGGGGACGCGACCAAAGTTTACGTACCACAGGAAAGCGCATCAAGGCCTCGTGTTCTCTCCATGAAATGAACGTGAGCTTGAAGGGTGATGCGTCAGCGTGTACCGTGAACAGCTTGCTGGTACGCCTGTCTTTGCCCCCTCTCACGGTCTCACGCACCCGGGCTCAGTTCCGTGCAGGAATGCTGAGTGGGAGCGCCAGCCTCGCTTCTGGACTCGAAAGCCTTCCACCCCCTAATGGCAGGTTGTGTGTGTCTCTCACGTGGGGGGAGGAATGAGGTCGCCCACAGAGGTTCTGCCATGAAAGATCTAAAGACGCACGCTGCTGGGGAGCTTGTTCCTCATGGAGTGTCCCCGAAGGCCAGAAGAATGCCGAAGGTCTCTTTCAAAGCTGCCGGACGCTCTGCCGTTCTAGGCCTGAGATAAGGACCTTGTGACGGCACTGTAACCCCGCGAGATTCAGGAGACATCGCCAGTGCGAGTGGCAATCCGGAAGGAAGAACCTTCAAGGCGGAGTGTCCTTTCCTGTACAAAACGGCACCCAAGTGGCTGAGGCAGGGAGCATTTTCCTTCACAGAACCGGCATCCTCGTATGCCTGTGGGTTACTCTAAAGAAACGACACTGTGAGCAACCTCTTCGAAAAGGCCTTCGCAAGCGACTTGGAGACAACAGCAGCGCAGTGGAGGCACAGACCATTGTCCTAGAGAGCAGCACAGTGTCTCTAGCAGCGATCGCTTCCCGGAGGATACTTAAGCCACACCGAGATTCCAGCAGGGAGTTTTGCCTTATAGCAGTACAACTCACTCAAGAAAGAGGGATGAGGTGTAGGGCTAATCTACGTGCGCTCACGCTCTGTGTCCCCGAGAAGGTTTCATGGAGCAGAATGCATCACCGACCGCTACCACGTGTGTGCACCAAAGAAGCCCTGTGCCGTGGGTGTTCTCAGGCCGACAGCGAAGACCTAGGTGTGTGCTGCACCCGCGCCCGGTGGTTCACACTTTGCGTGACCCTGTGCCTTTTGAAGATGCTCAGAGCGGGTGGAACCTGCGTGCTGCGAGCGCAAGAGGTGTAGAGTGTAAAGGCCTTTCACACTGGAGGAAGGGCTTGCATCTCATGGAGAAAATGTGTACGTCGCCCGGGAGATGGAGGCGCGCTCTTGACACCATTTCCTCTGCCCGTTTCAAACACAAGTGTTTGTACTCGATCTGGGCTGCCTTGTGAAACGCTTGGCAGTCCGCATCACCCTGAGCACCTTTCCTGAAGTTTGATTCGTAGCTGGGTAAACTCGGGCTTCAGAGGCTTAGATGAGACCAAACGTGTTCAGCTTGTGGCGAAAGCCTTTGACCAGAGGCATATAAGCTTGTGCTTGGGGCGAGGGCTAGGCAAGAACGTTTACACACTGGGTTTTTATCTTTACCCTAAGCTGTCCCTTTTGGCTGCAGCAGGCGGAGGGAACCCGCGGAGAGAGAACAGCTGCGAAGTGGATGCACACAACAGTCACCTCGATACCAGCCCCGGGCTCCCAAGCAACGATCCTTCCCCGCAGGGTACTTAACACACCCCGGGATTCAAGCAGGGAGTTCGCCTTGTCCAACTCGCACAGGAGACTGGCATGAGATGTAGGGCTCATCTACTTGCGTTCACACTACGTGGCCCGGAGAAGTTCTCACGGAGCCGAATCCAGCACCCTTCCTCCACCACGTGTGTACACAAAGGAGCGCTGGGCAGTGGGTGTTCTCAGGCCAAGAGAGAAGCCCTTGTTCTGTGCTGCACCTGCTGGGTGGTTCAAAGGTTTTCTGACCTTCCTGCTCTGGAAGCTTTTCAGAGCTGAGGCTACGCCTGGGCTGCGAAAGCAGAGAGGCGTAGAGGCCTTTCACACTGAAGGCGTGGGCCTGTTTCCCATGGGGAAAGTGTACGTCGCCCAACCCCCACTCCCACCCCACCCCACCCCACCCCACCCCACTCCAACCCACCCCCAGCTGGAGGCGTGCGGGTTGACACCATTTTGTCCTGCCCATGGAAAATACAAAGAGGCGTACACGATTTGGGCTGTCTGGTGAAAGAATTTTGAATCGGCGGCACCCTGAGTACCTTTCCCGAAGTTTGCTTCCTAGCTGGTTAAACTCGGCATTCAGAGGCGAGATGAGAACAAACTTGCTCCGCGTGCGGCGAAGTGCCTTGATGCCCTGCCCTAAATGTTTGAGCTTCTGGCCAGCGTCAGGCAAGTACTTTGACACGTAGGAGTCTCACTTTTACTCCAAGCTGTCCCTGTTGGCTGAAGCAGTCGGCGTGTCTGTATCGCAGCCTGGGAGGTCGGGCGTTGGGGGAGTCTGCCAAGTGACTGGCCTCCATTTATAGCTAACTGAGAAACTGCGTCGAAGCTTTCCGGAGCCTCTTACAGGGAATGGTTGCAGTTCGGAATTGGAGACTGTGCTGGCAAACGTCAGCAGCTCCTCTCCCTCAGAGGGCTCTTGGTGTGCCGACTCCTAACAGCCAGCATGGTCCCCAGCTCGTGAACGGTCCCATTGCGAGCCGGTCTCGTCCGTGAAAGAGCCACGTGAGGATGATCTCCAAGAGTGAGGCTCCACACCTGGAGCCTTTGGGACAGGGCAGTCCTGAGCCGATGTGCCCACCAGGGGACGCGACCAAAGTTTACGTACCACAGGAAAGCGCATCAAGGCCTCGTGTTCTCTCCATGAAATGAACGTGAGCTTGAAGGGTGATGCGTCAGCGTGTACCGTGAACAGCTTGCTGGTACGCCTGTCTTTGCCCCCTCTCACGGTCTCACGCACCCGGGCTCAGTTCCGTGCAGGAATGCTGAGTGGGAGCGCCAGCCTCGCTTCTGGACTCGAAAGCCTTCCACCCCCTAATGGCAGGTTGTGTGTGTCTCTCACGTGGGGGGAGGAATGAGGTCGCCCACAGAGGTTCTGCCATGAAAGATCTAAAGACGCACGCTGCTGGGGAGCTTGTTCCTCATGGAGTGTCCCCGAAGGCCAGAAGAATGCCGAAGGTCTCTTTCAAAGCTGCCGGACGCTCTGCCGTTCTAGGCCTGAGATAAGGACCTTGTGACGGCACTGTAACCCTGCGAGATTCAGGAGACATCGCCAGTGCGAGTGGCAATCCGGAAGGAAGAACCTTCAAGGCGGAGTGTCCTTTCCTGTACAAAACGGCACCCAAGTGGCTGAGGCAGGGAGCATTTTCCTTCACAGAACCGGCATCCTCGTATGCCTGTGGGTTACTCTAAAGAAACGACACTGTGAGCAACCTCTTCGAAAAGGCCTTCGCAAGCGACTTGGAGACAACAGCAGCGCAGTGGAGGCACAGACCATTGTCCTAGAGAGCAGCACAGTGTCTCTAGCAGCGATCGCTTCCCGGAGGATACTTAAGCCACACCGAGATTCCAGCAGGGAGTTTTGCCTTATAGCAGTACAACTCACTCAAGAAAGAGGGATGAGGTGTAGGGCTAATCTACGTGCGCTCACGCTCTGTGTCCCCGAGAAGGTTTCATGGAGCAGAATGCATCACCGACCGCTACCACGTGTGTGCACCAAAGAAGCCCTGTGCCGTGGGTGTTCTCAGGTCGACAGCGAAGACCTAGGTGTGTGCTGCACCCGCGCCCGGTGGTTCACACGTTGCGTGACCCTGTGCCTTTTGAAGACGCTCAGAGTGGGTGGCACCTGCGTGCTGCGAGCGCAAGAGGTGTAGAGTGTAAAGGCCTTTCACACTGGAGGAAAGGCTTGCATCTCATGGAGAAAATGTGTACGTCGCCCGGGAGATGGAGGCGCGCTCTTGACACCATTTCCTCTGCCCGTTCAAACACAAGTGTTTGTACTCGATCTGGGCTGCCTGGTGAAACGCTTGGCAGTCCGCATCACCCTGAGCACCTTCCCTGAAGTTTGATGCGTAGCTGGGTAAACTCGGGCTTCAGAGGCTTAGAGGAGACCAAACGTGTTCAGCTTGTGGCGAAAGCCTTTGACCAGAGGCATATAAGCTTGTGCTTGGGGCGAGGGCTAGGCAAGAACGTTTACACACTGGGTTTTTATCTTTACCCTAAGCTGTCCCTTTTGGCTGCAGCAGGCGGAGGGAACCCGCGGAGAGAAAACACCTGCGAATTGGATGCACACAACAGTCACCTCGATACCAGCCCCGGGCTCCCAAGCAACGATCCTTCCCCGCAGGGTACTTAACCCACCCAGGGATTCAAGCAGGGAGTTCGCCTTGTCCAACTCGCACAGGAGACTGGCATGAGATGTAGGGCTCATCTACTTGCGTTCACACTACGTGGCCCGGAGAAGTTCTCACGGAGCCGAATCCAGCACCCTTCCTCCACCACGTGTGTACACAAAGGAGCGCTGGGCAGTGGGTGTTCTCAGGCCAAGAGAGAAGCCCTTGTTCTGCGCTGCACCTGCTGGGTGGTTCAAAGGTTTTCTGACCTTCCTGCTCTGGAAGATTTTCAGAGCTTAGGCTACGCCTGGGCTGCGAAAGCAGAGAGGCGTAGAGGTCTTTCACACTGAAGGCGTGGGCCTGTTTCCCATGGGGAAAGTGTACGTCGCCCAACCCCCACTCCCACCCCACCCCACCCCACTCCAACCCACCCCCAGCTGGAGGCGTGCGGGTTGACACCATTTTGTCCTGCCCATGGAAAATACAAAGAGGCGTACACGATTTGGGCTGTCTGGTGAGAGAATTTTGAATCGGCGGCACCCTGAGTACCTTTCCCGAAGTTTGCTTCCTAGCTGGTTAAACTCGGCATTCAGAGGCGAGATGAGAACAAACTTGCTCCGCGTGCGGCGAAGTGCCCTGATGCCCTGCCCTAAATGTTTGAGCTTCTGGCCAGCGTCAGGCAAGTACTTTGACACGTAGGAGTCTCACTTTTACTCCAAGCTGTCCCTGTTGGCTGAAGCAGTCGGCGTGTCTGTATCGCAGCCTGGGAGGCCGGGCGTTGGGGGAGTCTGCCAAGTGACTGGACTCCATTTATAGCTAACTGAGAAACTGTGTCGAAGCTTTCGGGAGCCTCTTACAGGGAATGGTTGCAGTTCGGAATTGGAGACTGTGCTGGCAAACGTCAGCAGCTCCTCTCCCTCGGAGGGCTCTTGGTGTGCCGACTCCTAACAGCCAGCACGGTCCACAGCTCGTGAACGGTCCCATTGCGAGCCGGTCTCGTCCGTGAAAGAGCCACGTGAGGCTGAGCTCCAAGAGTCGGGCTCCACACCTGGAGCCTTTGGGACAGGGCAGTCCTGAGCCGATGTGCCCACCAGGGGACGCGACCAAAGTTTACGTACCACAGGAAAGCGCATCAAGGCCTCGTGTTCTCTCCATGAAATGAACGTGAGCTTGAAGGGTGATGCGTCAGAGTGCACCGTGAACAGCTCGCTGGTACGCCTGTCTTTGCCCCCTCTCACGGTCTCACGCACCCGGGCTCAGTTCCGTGCAGGAATGCTGAGTGGGAGCGCCAGCCTCGCTTCTGGACTCGAAAGCCTTCCACCCCCTAATGGCAGGTTGTGTGTGTCTCTCACGTGGGGGGAGGAATGAGGTCGCCCACAGAGGTTCTGCCATGAAAGATCTAAAGACGCACGCTGCTGAGGAGCTTGTTCCTCATGGAGCGTCCCCGAAGGCCAGAAGAATGCCGAAGGTCTCTTTCAAAGCTGCCGGACGCTCTGCCGTTCTAGGCCTGAGATAAGGACCTTGTGACGGCACTGTAACCCCGCGAGATTCAGGAGACATCGCCAGTGCGAGTGGCAATCCGGAAGGAAGAACCTTCAAGGCGGAGTGTCCTTTCCTGTACAAAACGGCGCCCAAGTGGCTGAGGCAGGGAGCATTTTCCTTCACAGAACCGGCATCCTCGTATGCCTGTGGGTTACTCTAAAGAAACGACACTGTGAGCAACCTCTTCGAAAAGGCCTTCGCAAGCGACTTGGAGACAACAGCAGCGCAGTGGAGGCACAGACCATTGTCCTAGAGAGCAGCACAGTGTCTCTAGCAGCGATCGCTTCCCGGAGGATACTTAAGCCACACCGAGATTCCAGCAGGGAGTTTTGCCTTATAGCGGTACAACTCACTCAAGAAAGAGGGATGAGGTGTAGGGCTAATCTACGTGCGCTCACGCTCTGTGTCCCCGAGAAGGTTTCATGGAGCAGAATGCATCACCGACCGCTACCACGTGTGTGCACCAAAGAAGCCCTGTGCCGTGGGTGTTCTCAGGCCGACAGCGAAGACCTAGGTGTGTGCTGCACCCGCGCCCGGTGGTTCACACGTTGCGTGACCCTGTGCCTTTTGAAGATGCTCAGAGCGGGTGGCACCTGCGTGCTGCGAGCGCAAGAGGTGTAGAGTGTAAAGGCCTTTCACACTGGAGGAAAGGCTTGCATCTCATGGAGAAAATGTGTACGTCGCCCGGGAGATGGAGGCGCGCTCTTGACACCATTTCCTCTGCCCGTTTCAAACACAAGTGTTTGTACTCGATCTGGGCTGCCTGGTGAAACGCTTGGCAGTCCGCATCACCCTGAGCACCTTTCCTGAAGTTTGATTCGTAGCTGGGTAAACTCGGGCTTCAGAGGCTTAGATGAGACCAAACGTGTTCAGCTTGTGGCGAAAGCCTTTGACCAGAGGCATATGTGCTTGTGCTTGGGGCGAGGGCTAGGCAAGAACGTTTACACACTGGGTTTTTATCTTTACCCTAAGCTGTCCCTTTTGGCTGCAGCAGGCGGAGAGAACCCGCGGAGAGAGAACAGCTGCGAAGTGGATGCACAGAACAGTCACCTCAATACCAGCCCCGGGCTCCCAAGCAACGATCCTTCCCCGCAGGGTACTTAACACACCCCGGGATTCAAGCAGGGAGTTCGCCTTGTCCAACTCGCACAGGAGACTGGCATGAGATGTAGGGCTCATCTACTTGCGTTCACACTACGTGGCCCGGAGAAGTTCTCACGGAGCCGAATCCAGCACCCTTCCTCCACCACGTGTGTACACAAAGGAGCGCTGGGCAGTGGGTGTTCTCAGGCCAAGAGAGAAGCCCTTGTTCTGTGCTGCACCTGCTGGGTGGTTCAAAGGTTTTCTGACCTTCCTTCTCTGGAAGCTTTTCAGAGCTGAGGGTACGCCTGGGCTGCGAAAGCAGAGAGGCGTAGAGGCCTTTCACACTGAAGGCGTGGGCCTGTTTCCCATGGGGAAAGTGTACGTCGCCCAACCCCCACTCCCACCCCACCCCACCCCACCCCACCCCAATCCAACCCACCCCCAGCTGGAGGCGTGCGGGTTGACACCATTTTGTCCTGCCCATGGAAAATACAAAGAGGCGTACACGATTTGGGCTGTCTGGTGAGAGAATTTTGAATCGGCGGCACCCTGAGTACCTTTCCCGAAGTTTGCTTCCTAGCTGGTTAAACTCGGCATTCAGAGGTGAGATGAGAACAAACTTGCTCCGCGTGCGGCGAAGTGCCCTGATGCCCTGCCCTAAATGTTTGAGCTTCTGGCCAGCGTCAGGCAAGTACTTTGACACGTAGGAGTCTCACTTTTACTCCAAGCTGTCCCTGTTGGCTGAAGCAGTCGGCGTGTCTGTATCGCAGCCTGGGAGGCCGGGCGTTGGGGGAGTCTGCCAAGTGACTGGCCTCCATTTATAGCTAACTGAGAAACTGCGTCGAAGCTTTCGGGAGCCTCTTACAGGGAATGGTTGCAGTTCGGAATTGGAGACTGTGCTGGCAAACGTCAGCAGCTCCTCTCCCTCGGAGGGCTCTTGGTGTGCCGACTCCTAACAGCCAGCACGGTCCACAGCTCGTGAACGGTCCCATTGCGAGCCGGTCTCGGCCGTGAAAGAGCCACGTGAGGCTGAGCTCCAAGAGTCGGGCTCCACACCTGGAGCCTTTGGGACAGGGCAGTCCTGAGCCGATGTGCCCACCAGGGGATGCGACCAAAGTTTACGTACCACAGGAAAGCGCATCAAGGCCTCGTGTTATCTCCATGAAATGAACGTGAGCTTGAAGGGTGATGCGTCAGCGTGCACCGTGAACAGCTCGCTGGTACGCCTGTCTTTGCCCCCTCTCACGGTCTCACGCACCCGGGCTCAGTTCCGTGCAGGAATGCTGAGTGGGAGCGCCAGCCTCGCTTCTGGACTCGAAAGCCTTCCACCCCCTAATGGTAGGTTGTGTGTGTCTCTCACGTGGGGGGAGGAATGAGGTCGCCCACAGAGGTTCTGCCATGAAAGATCTAAAGACGCACGCTGCTGAGGAGCTTGTTCCTCATGGAGCGTCCCCGAAGGCCAGAAGAATGCCGAAGGTCTCTTTCAAAGCTGCCGGACGCTCTGCCGTTCTAGGCCTGAGATAAGGACCTTGTGACGGCACTGTAACCCCGCGAGATTCAGGAGACATCGCCAGTGCGAGTGGCAATCCGGAAGGAAGAACCTTCAAGGCGGAGTGTCCTTTCCTGTACAAAACGGTGCCCAAGTGGCTGAGGCAGGGAGCATTTTCCTTCACAGAACCGGCATCCTCGTATGCCTGTGGGTTACTCTAAAGAAACGACACTGTGAGCAACCTCTTCGAAAAGGCCTTCGCAAGCGACTTGGAGACAACAGCAGCGCAGTGGAGGCACAGACCATTGTCCTAGAGAGCAGCACAGTGTCTCTAGCAGCGATCGCTTCCCGGAGGATACTTAAGCCACACCGAGATTCCAGCAGGGAGTTTTGCCTTATAGCAGTACAACTCACTCAAGAAAGAGGGATGAGGTGTAGGGCTAATCTACGTGCGCTCACGCTCTGTGTCCCCGAGAAGGTTTCACGGAGCAGAATGCATCACCGACCGCTACCACGTGTGTGCACCAAAGAAGCCCTGTGCCGTGGGTGTTCTCAGGCCGACAGCGAAGACCTAGGTGTGTGCTGCACCCGCGCCCGGTGGTTCACACGTTGCGTGACCCTGTGCCTTTTGAAGATGCTCAGAGCGGGTGGCACCTGCGTGCTGCGAGCGCAAGAGGTGTAGAGTGTAAAGGCCTTTCACACTGGAGGAAAGGCTTGCATCTCATGGAGAAAATGTGTACGTCGCCCGGGAGATGGAGGCGCGCTCTTGACACCATTTCCTCTGCCCGTTTCAAACACAAGTGTTTGTACTCGATCTGGGCTGCCTGGTGAAACGCTTGGCAGTCCGCATCACCCTGAGCACCTTTCCTGAAGTTTGATTCGTAGCTGGGTAAACTCGGGCTTCAGAGGCTTAGATGAGACCAAACGTGTTCAGCTTGTGGCGAAAGCCTTTGACCAGAGGCATATGTGCTTGTGCTTGGGGCGAGGGCTAGGCAAGAACGTTTACACACTGGGTTTTTATCTTTACCCTAAGCTGTCCCTTTTGGCTGCAGCAGGCGGAGAGAACCCGCGGAGAGAGAACAGCTGCGAAGTGGATGCACAGAACAGTCACCTCAATACCAGCCCCGGGCTCCCAAGCAACGATCCTTCCCCGCAGGGTACTTAACACACCCCGGGATTCAAGCAGGGAGTTCGCCTTGTCCAACTCGCACAGGAGACTGGCATGAGATGTAGGGCTCATCTACTTGCGTTCACACTACGTGGCCCGGAGAAGTTCTCACGGAGCCGAATCCAGCACCCTTCCTCCACCACGTGTGTACACAAAGGAGCGCTGGGCAGTGGGTGTTCTCAGGCCAAGAGAGAAGCCCTTGTTCTGTGCTTCACCTGCTGGGTGGTTCAAAGGTTTTCTGACCTTCCTTCTCTGGAAGCTTTTCAGAGCTGAGGGTACGCCTGGGCTGCGAAAGCAGAGAGGCGTAGAGGCCTTTCACACTGAAGGCGTGGGCCTGTTTCCCATGGGGAAAGTGTACGTCGCCCAACCCCCACTCCCACCCCACCCCACCCCACCCCACCCCAATCCAACCCACCCCCAGCTGGAGGCGTGCGGGTTGACACCATTTTGTCCTGCCCATGGAAAATACAAAGAGGCGTACACGATTTGGGCTGTCTGGTGAGAGAATTTTGAATCGGCGGCACCCTGAGTACCTTTCCCGAAGTTTGCTTCCTAGCTGGTTAAACTCGGCATTCAGAGGCGAGATGAGAACAAACTTGCTCCGCGTGCGGCGAAGTGCCCTGATGCCCTGCCCTAAATGTTGGAGCTTCTGGCCAGCGTCACGCAAGTACTTTGACACGTAGGAGTCTCACTTTTACTCCAAGCTGTCCCTGTTGGCTGTAGTAGTCGGCATGTCTGTATCGCAGCCTGGGAGGCCGGGCATTGGGGGAGTCTGCCAAGTGACTGGCCTCCATTTATAGCTAACTGAGAAACTGCGTCGAAGCTTTCGGGAGCCTCTTACAGGGAATGGTTGCAGTTCGGAATTGGAGACTGTGCTGGCAAACGTCAGCAGCTCCTCTCCCTCGGAGGGCTCTTGGTGTGCCGACTCCTAACAGCCAGCATGGTCCCCAGCTCGTGAACGGTCCCATTGCGAGCCGTTCTCGTACGTGAAAGAGCCACGTGAGGCTGAGCTCCAAGAGTCGGGCTCCACACCTGGAGCCTTTGGGACAGGGCAGTCCTCAGCCGATGTGCCCACCAGGGGACGCGACCAAAGTTTACGTACCACAGGAAAGCGCATCAAGGCCTCGTGTTCTCTCCATGAAATGAACGTGAGCTTGAAGGGTGATGCGTCAGCGTGCACCGTGAACAGCTCGCTGGTACGCCTGTCTTTGCCCCCTCTCACGGTCTCACGCACCCGGGCTAAGTTCCGTGCAGGAATGCTGAGTGGGAGCGCCAGCCTCGCTTCTGGACTCGAAAGCCTTCCACCCCCTAATGACAGGTTGTGTGTGTCTCTCACGTGGGGGGAGGAATGAGGTCGCCCACAGAGGTTCTGCCATGAAAGATCTAAAGACGCACGCTGCTGAGGAGCTTGTTCCTCATGGAGCGTCCCCGAAGGCCAGAAGAATGCCGAAGGTCTCTTTCAAAGCTGCCGGACGCTCTGCCGTTCTAGGCCTGAGATAAGGACCTTGTGACGGCACTGTAACCCCGCGAGATTCAGGAGACATCGCCAGTGCGAGTGGCAATCCGGAAGGAAGAACCTTCAAGGCGGAGTGTCCTTTCCTGTACAAAACGACGCCCAAGTGGCTGAGGCAGGGAGCATTTTCCTTCACAGAACCGGCATCCTCGTATGCCTGTGGGTTACTCTAAAGAAACGACACTGTGAGCAACCTCTTCGAAAAGGCCTTCGCAAGCGACTTGGAGACAACAGCAGCGCAGTGGAGGCACAGACCATTGTCCTGGAGACCAGCACAGTGTCTCTAGCAGCGATCGCTTCCCGGAGGATACTTAAGCCACACCGAGATTCCAGCAGGGAGTTTTGCCTTATAGCAGTACAACTCACTCTAGAAAGAGGGATGAGGTGTAGGGCTAATCTACGTGCGCTCACGCTCTTTGTCCCCGAGAAGGTTTCACGGAGCAGAATGCATCACCGACCGCTACCACGTGTGTGCACCAAAGAAGCCCTGTGCCGTGGGTGTTCTCAGGCCGACAGCGAAGACCTAGGTGTGTGCTGCACCCGCACCCGGTGGTTCACACGTTGCGTGACCCTGTGCCTTTTGAAGATGCTCAGAGCGGGTGGCACCTGCGTGCTGCGAGCGCAAGAGGTGTAGAGTGTAAAGGCCTTTCACACTGGAGGAAAGGCTTGCATCTCATGGAGAAAATGTGTACGTCGCCCGGGAGATGGAGGCGCGCTCTTGACACCATTTCCTCTGCCCGTTTCAAACACAAGTGTTTGTACTCGATCTGGGCTGCCTGGTGAAACGCTCGGCAGTCCGCATCACCCTGAGCACCTTTCCTGAAGTTTGATTCGTAGCTGGTTAAACTCGGGCTTCAGAGGCTTAGATGAGACCAAACGTGTTCAGCTTGTGGCGAAAGCCTTTGACCAGAGGCATATGTGCTTGTGCTTGGGGCGAGGGCTAGGCAAGAACGTTTACACACTGGGTTTTTATCTTTACCCTAAGCTGTCCCTTTTGGCTGCAGCAGGCGGAGAGAACCCGCGGAGAGAGAACACCTGCGAAGTGGATGCACACAACAGTCACCTCGATACCAGCCCCGGGCTCCCAAGCAACGATCCTTCTCCGCAGGGTACTTAACCCACCCAGGGATTCAAGCAGGGAGTTCGCCTTGTCCAACTCGCACAGGAGACTGGCATGAGATGTAGGGCTCATCTACTTGCGTTCACACTACGTGGCCCGGAGAAGTTCTCACGGAGCCCAATCCAGCACCCTTCCTCCACCACGTGTGTACACAAAGGAGCGCTGGGCAGTGGGTGTTCTCAGGCCAAGAGAGAAGCCCTTGTTCTGTGCTGCACCTGCTGGGTGGTTCAAAGGATTTCTGACCTTCCTGCTCTGGAAGCTTTTCAGAGCTGAGGCTACGCCTGGGATGCGAAAGCAGAGAGGCGTAGAGGCCTTTCACACTGAAGGCGTGGGCCTGTTTCCCATGGGGAAAGTGTACGTCACACAACCCCCACACCCACCCCACCCCACCCCACCCCACCCCACTCCAACCCACCCCCAGCTGGAGGCGTGCGGGTTGACACCATTTTGTCCTGCCCATGGAAAATACAAAGAGGCGTACACGATTTGGGCTGTCTGGTGAGAGAATTTTCAATCGGCGGCACCCTGAGTACCTTTCCCGAAGTTTGCTTCCTAGCTGGTTAAACTTGGCATTCAGAGGCGAGATGAGAACAAACTTGCTCCGCGAGCGGCGAAGTGCCCTGATGACCTGCCCTAAAGGTTTGAGCTTCTGGCCAGCGTCAGGCAAGTACTTTGACACGTAGGAGTCTCACTTTTACTCCAAGCTGTCCCTGTTGGCTGAAGCAGTCGGCGTGTCTGTATCGCAGCCTGGGAGGCCGGGCGTTGGGGGAGTCTGCCAAGTGACTGGCCTCCATTTATAGCTAACTGAGAAACTGCGTCGAAGCTTTCGGGAGCCTCTTACAGGGAATGGTTGCAGTTCGGAATTGGAGACTGTGCTGGCAAACGTCAGCAGCTCCTCTCCCTCGGAGGGCTCTTGGTGTGCCGACTCCTAACAGCCAGCACGGTCCACAGCTCGTGAACGGTCCCATTGCGAGCCGGTCTCGTCCGTGAAAGAGCCACGTGAGGCTGAGCTCCAAGAGTCGGGCTCCACACCTGGAGCCTTTGGGACAGGGCAGTCCTGAGCCGATGTGCCCACCAGGGGATGCGACCAAAGTTTACGTACCACAGGAAAGCGCATCAAGGCCTCGTGTTCTCTCCATGAAATGAACGTGAGCTTGAAGGGTGATGCGTCAGCGTGCACCGTGAACAGCTCGCTGGTACGCCTGTCTTTGCCCCCTCTCACGGTCTCACGCACCCGGGCTCAGTTCCGTGCAGGAATGCTGAGTGGGAGCGCCAGCCTCGCTTCTGGACTCGAAAGCCTTCCACCCCCTAATGGCAGGTTGTGTGTGTCTCTCACGTGGGGGGAGGAATGAGGTCGCCCACAGAGGTACTGCCATGAAAGATCTAAAGACGCACGCTGCTGAGGAGCTTGTTCCTCATGGAGCATCCCCGAAGGCCAGAAGAATGCCGAAGGTCTCTTTCAAAGCTGCCGGACGCTCTGCCGTTCTAGGCCTGAGATAAGGACCTTGTGACGGCACTGTAACCCCGCGAGATTCAGGAGACATCGCCAGTGTGAGTGGCAATCCGGAAGGAAGAACCTTCAAGGCGGAGTGTCCTTTCCTGTACAAAACGGCGCCCAAGTGGCTGAGGCAGGGAGCATTTTCCTTCACAGAACCGGCATCCTCGTATGCCTGTGGGTTACTCTAAAGAAACGACACTGTGAGCAACCTCTTCGAAAAGGCCTTCGCAAGCGACTTGGAGACAACAGCAGCGCAGTGGAGGCACAGACCATTGTCCTAGAGAGCAGCACAGTGTCTCTAGCAGCGATCGCTTCCCGGAGGATACTTAAGCCACACCGAGATTCCAGCAGGGAGTTTTGCCTTATAGCAGTACAACTCAATCAAGAAAGAGGGATGAGGTGTAGGGCTAATCTACGTGCGCTCACGCTCTGTGTCCCCGAGAAGGTTTCACGGAGCAGAATGCATCACCGACCACTACCACGTGTGTGCACCAAAGAAGCCCTGTGCCGTGGGTGTTCTCAGGCCGACAGCGAAGACCTAGGTGTGTGCTGCACCCGCGCCCGGTGGTTCACACGTTGCGTGACCCTGTGCCTTTTGAAGATGCTCAAGGCGGGTGGCACCTGCGTGCTGCGAGCGCAAGAGGTGTAGAGTGTAAAGGCCTTTCACACTGGAGGAAAGGCTTGCATCTCATGGAGAAAATGTGTACGTCGCCCGGGAGATGGAGGCGCGCTCTTGACACCATTTCCTCTGCCCGTTTCAAACACAAGTGTTTGTACTCGATCTGGGCTCCCTGGTGAAACGCTTGGCAGTCCGCATCACCCTGAGCACCTTTCCTGAAGTTTGATTCGTAGCTGGGTAAACTCGGGCTTCAGAGGCTTAGATGAGACCAAACGTGTTCAGCTTGTGGCGAAAGCCTTTGACCAGAGGCATATGTGCTTGTGCTTGGGGCGAGGGCTAGGCAAGAACGTTTACACCCTGGGTTTTTATCTTTACCCTAAGCTGTCCCTTTTGGCTGCAGCAGGCAGAGAGAATGCGCGGAGAGAGAACAGCTGCGAAGTGGATGCACACAACAGTCACCTCGATACCAGCCCCGGGCTCCCAAGCAACGATCCTTCCCCGCAGTGTACTTAACCCACCCAGGGATTCAAGCAGGGAGTTCGCCTTGTCCAACTCGCACAGGAGACTGGCATGAGATGTAGGGCTCATCTACTTGCGTTCACACTACGTGGCCCGGAGAAGTTCTCACGGAGCCGAATCCAGCACCCTTCCTCCACCACGTGTGTACACAAAGGAGCGCTGGGCAGTGGGTGTTCTCAGGCCAAGAGAGAAGCCCTTGTTCTGTGCTGCACCTGCTGGGTGGTTCAAAGGTTTTCTGACCTGTCTGCTCTGGAAGCTTTTCAGAGCTGAGGCTACGCCTGGGCTGCGAAAGCAGAGAGGCGTAGAGGCCTTTCACACTGAAGGCGTGGGCCTGTTTCCCATGGGGAAAGTGTACGTCGCCCAACCCCCACTCCCACCCCACCCCACACCACCCCACCCCACTCCAACCCACCCCCAGCTGGAGGCGTGCGGGTTGACACCATTTTGTCCTGCCCATGGAAAATACAAAGAGGCGTACACGATTTGGGCTGTCTGGTGAAAGAATTTTGAATCGGCGGCACCCTGAGTACCTTTCCCGAAGTTTGCTTCCTAGCTGGTTAAACTCGGCATTCAGAGGCGAGATGAGAACAAACTTGCTCCGCGTGCGGCGAAGTGCCCTGATGACCTGCCCTAAATGTTTGAGCTTCTGGCCAGCGTCAGGCAAGTACTTTGACACGTAGGAGTCTCACTTTTACTCCAAGATGTCCCTGTTGGCTGAAGCAGTCGGCGTGTCTGTATCGCAGCCTGGGAGGCCGGGCGTTGGAGGAGTCTGCCAAGTGACTGGCCTCCATTTATAGCTAACTGAGAAACTGCGTCGAAGCTTTCGGGAGCCTCTTACAGGGAATGGTTGCAGTTCGGAATTGGAGACTGTGCTGGCAAACGTCAGCAGCTCCTCTCCCTCGGAGGGCTCTTGGTGTGCCGACTCCTAACAGCCAGCATGGTCCCCAGCTCGTGAACGGTCCCATTGCGAGCCGTTCTCGTACGTGAAAGAGCCACGTGAGGCTGAGCTCCAAGAGTCGGGCTCCACACCTGGAGCCTTTGGGACAGGGCAGTCCTCAGCCGATGTGCCCACCAGGGGACGCGACCAAAGTTTACGTACCACAGGAAAGCGCATCAAGGCCTCGTGTTCTCTCCATGAAATGAACGTGAGCTTGAAGGGTGATGCGTCAGCGTGCACCGTGAACAGCTCGCTGGTACGCCTGTCTTTGCCCCCTCTCACGGTCTCACGCACCCGGGCTAAGTTCCGTGCAGGAATGCTGAGTGGGAGCGCCAGCCTCGCTTCTGGACTCGAAAGCCTTCCACCCCCTAATGACAGGTTGTGTGTGTCTCTCACGTGGGGGGAGGAATGAGGTCGCCCACAGAGGTTCTGCCATGAAAGATCTAAAGACGCACGCTGCTGAGGAGCTTGTTCCTCATGGAGCGTCCCCGAAGGCCAGAAGAATGCCGAAGGTCTCTTTCAAAGCTGCCGGACGCTCTGCCGTTCTAGGCCTGAGATAAGGACCTTGTGACGGCACTGTAACCCCGCGAGATTCAGGAGACATCGCCAGTGCGAGTGGCAATCCGGAAGGAAGAACCTTCAAGGCGGAGTGTCCTTTCCTGTACAAAACGACGCCCAAGTGGCTGAGGCAGGGAGCATTTTCCTTCACAGAACCGGCATCCTCGTATGCCTGTGGGTTACTCTAAAGAAACGACACTGTGAGCAACCTCTTCGAAAAGGCCTTCGCAAGCGACTTGGAGACAACAGCAGCGCAGTGGAGGCACAGACCATTGTCCTGGAGACCAGCACAGTGTCTCTAGCAGCGATCGCTTCCCGGAGGATACTTAAGCCACACCGAGATTCCAGCAGGGAGTTTTGCCTTATAGCAGTACAACTCACTCTAGAAAGAGGGATGAGGTGTAGGGCTAATCTACGTGCGCTCACGCTCTTTGTCCCCGAGAAGGTTTCACGGAGCAGAATGCATCACCGACCGCTACCACGTGTGTGCACCAAAGAAGCCCTGTGCCGTGGGTGTTCTCAGGCCGACAGCGAAGACCTAGGTGTGTGCTGCACCCGCACCCGGTGGTTCACACGTTGCGTGACCCTGTGCCTTTTGAAGATGCTCAGAGCGGGTGGCACCTGCGTGCTGCGAGCGCAAGAGGTGTAGAGTGTAAAGGCCTTTCACACTGGAGGAAAGGCTTGCATCTCATGGAGAAAATGTGTACGTCGCCCGGGAGATGGAGGCGCGCTCTTGACACCATTTCCTCTGCCCGTTTCAAACACAAGTGTTTGTACTCGATCTGGGCTGCCTGGTGAAACGCTCGGCAGTCCGCATCACCCTGAGCACCTTTCCTGAAGTTTGATTCGTAGCTGGTTAAACTCGGGCTTCAGAGGCTTAGATGAGACCAAACGTGTTCAGCTTGTGGCGAAAGCCTTTGACCAGAGGCATATGTGCTTGTGCTTGGGGCAAGGGCTAGGCAAGAACGTTTACACACTGGGTTTTTATCTTTACCCTAAGCTGTCCCTTTTGGCTGCAGCAGGCGGAGAGAACCCGCGGAGAGAGAACACCTGCGAAGTGGATGCACACAACAGTCACCTCGATACCAGCCCCGGGCTCCCAAGCAACGATCCTTCTCCGCAGGGTACTTAACCCACCCAGGGATTCAAGCAGGGAGTTCGCCTTGTCCAACTCGCACAGGAGACTGGCATGAGATGTAGGGCTCATCTACTTGCGTTCACACTACGTGGCCCGGAGAAGTTCTCACGGAGCCCAATCCAGCACCCTTCCTCCACCACGTGTGTACACAAAGGAGCGCTGGGCAGTGGGTGTTCTCAGGCCAAGAGAGAAGCCCTTGTTCTGTGCTGCACCTGCTGGGTGGTTCAAAGGATTTCTGACCTTCCTGCTCTGGAAGCTTTTCAGAGCTGAGGCTACGCCTGGGATGCGAAAGCAGAGAGGCGTAGAGGCCTTTCACACTGAAGGCGTGGGCCTGTTTCCCATGGGGAAAGTGTACGTCACACAACCCCCACACCCACCCCACCCCACCCCACCCCACCCCACTCCAACCCACCCCCAGCTGGAGGCGTGCGGGTTGACACCATTTTGTCCTGCCCATGGAAAATACAAAGAGGCGTACACGATTTGGGCTGTCTGGTGAGAGAATTTTCAATCGGCGGCACCCTGAGTACCTTTCCCGAAGTTTGCTTCCTAGCTGGTTAAACTTGGCATTCAGAGGCGAGATGAGAACAAACTTGCTCCGCGAGCGGCGAAGTGCCCTGATGACCTGCCCTAAAGGTTTGAGCTTCTGGCCAGCGTCAGGCAAGTACTTTGACACGTAGGAGTCTCACTTTTACTTCAAGCTGTCCCTGTTGGCTGAAGCAGTCGGCGTGTCTGTATCGCAGCCTGGGAGGCCGGGCGTTGGGGGAGTCTGCCAAGTGACTGGCCTCCATTTATAGCTAACTGAGAAACTGCGTCGAAGCTTTCGGGAGCCTCTTACAGGGAATGGTTGCAGTTCGGAATTGGAGACTGTGCTGGCAAACGTCAGCAGCTCCTCTCCCTCGGAGGGCTCTTGGTGTGCCGACTCCTAACAGCCAGCACGGTCCACAGCTCGTGAACGGTCCCATTGCGAGCCGGTCTCGTCCGTGAAAGAGCCACGTGAGGCTGAGCTCCAAGAGTCGGGCTCCACACCTGGAGCCTTTGGGACAGGGCAGTCCTGAGCCGATGTGCCCACCAGGGGATGCGACCAAAGTTTACGTACCACAGGAAAGCGCATCAAGGCCTCGTGTTCTCTCCATGAAATGAACGTGAGCTTGAAGGGTGATGCGTCAGCGTGCACCGTGAACAGCTCGCTGGTACGCCTGTCTTTGCCCCCTCTCACGGTCTCACGCACCCGGGCTCAGTTCCGTGCAGGAATGCTGAGTGGGAGCGCCAGCCTCGCTTCTGGACTCGAAAGCCTTCCACCCCCTAATGGCAGGTTGTGTGTGTCTCTCACGTGGGGGGAGGAATGAGGTCGCCCACAGAGGTACTGCCATGAAAGATCTAAAGACGCACGCTGCTGAGGAGCTTGTTCCTCATGGAGCATCCCCGAAGGCCAGAAGAATGCCGAAGGTCTCTTTCAAAGCTGCCGGACGCTCTGCCGTTCTAGGCCTGAGATAAGGACCTTGTGACGGCACTGTAACCCCGCGAGATTCAGGAGACATCGCCAGTGTGAGTGGCAATCCGGAAGGAAGAACCTTCAAGGCGGAGTGTCCTTTCCTGTACAAAACGGCGCCCAAGTGGCTGAGGCAGGGAGCATTTTCCTTCACAGAACCGGCATCCTCGTATGCCTGTGGGTTACTCTAAAGAAACGACACTGTGAGCAACCTCTTCGAAAAGGCCTTCGCAAGCGACTTGGAGACAACAGCAGCGCAGTGGAGGCACAGACCATTGTCCTAGAGAGCAGCACAGTGTCTCTAGCAGCGATCGCTTCCCGGAGGATACTTAAGCCACACCGAGATTCCAGCAGGGAGTTTTGCCTTATAGCAGTACAACTCAATCAAGAAAGAGGGATGAGGTGTAGGGCTAATCTACGTGCGCTCACGCTCTGTGTCCCCGAGAAGGTTTCACGGAGCAGAATGCATCACCGACCACTACCACGTGTGTGCACCAAAGAAGCCCTGTGCCGTGGGTGTTCTCAGGCCGACAGCGAAGACCTAGGTGTGTGCTGCACCCGCGCCCGGTGGTTCACACGTTGCGTGACCCTGTGCCTTTTGAAGATGCTCAAGGCGGGTGGCACCTGCGTGCTGCGAGCGCAAGAGGTGTAGAGTGTAAAGGCCTTTCACACTGGAGGAAAGGCTTGCATCTCATGGAGAAAATGTGTACGTCGCCCGGGAGATGGAGGCGCGCTCTTGACACCATTTCCTCTGCCCGTTTCAAACACAAGTGTTTGTACTCGATCTGGGCTCCCTGGTGAAACGCTTGGCAGTCCGCATCACCCTGAGCACCTTTCCTGAAGTTTGATTCGTAGCTGGGTAAACTCGGGCTTCAGAGGCTTAGATGAGACCAAACGTGTTCAGCTTGTGGCGAAAGCCTTTGACCAGAGGCATATGTGCTTGTGCTTGGGGCGAGGGCTAGGCAAGAACGTTTACACCCTGGGTTTTTATCTTTACCCTAAGCTGTCCCTTTTGGCTGCAGCAGGCAGAGAGAATGCGCGGAGAGAGAACAGCTGCGAAGTGGATGCACACAACAGTCACCTCGATACCAGCCCCGGGCTCCCAAGCAACGATCCTTCCCCGCAGTGTACTTAACCCACCCAGGGATTCAAGCAGGGAGTTCGCCTTGTCCAACTCGCACAGGAGACTGGCATGAGATGTAGGGCTCATCTACTTGCGTTCACACTACGTGGCCCGGAGAAGTTCTCACGGAGCCGAATCCAGCACCCTTCCTCCACCACGTGTGTACACAAAGGAGCGCTGGGCAGTGGGTGTTCTCAGGCCAAGAGAGAAGCCCTTGTTCTGTGCTGCACCTGCTGGGTGGTTCAAAGGTTTTCTGACCTGTCTGCTCTGGAAGCTTTTCAGAGCTGAGGCTACGCCTGGGCTGCGAAAGCAGAGAGGCGTAGAGGCCTTTCACACTGAAGGCGTGGGCCTGTTTCCCATGGGGAAAGTGTACGTCGCCCAACCCCCACTCCCACCCCACCCCACACCACCCCACCCCACTCCAACCCACCCCCAGCTGGAGGCGTGCGGGTTGACACCATTTTGTCCTGCCCATGGAAAATACAAAGAGGCGTACACGATTTGGGCTGTCTGGTGAGAGAATTTTGAATCGGCGGCACCCTGAGTACCTTTCCCGAAGTTTGCTTCCTAGCTGGTTAAACTCGGCATTCAGAGGCGAGATGAGAACAAACTTGCTCCGCGTGCGGCGAAGTGCCCTGATGCCCTGCCCTAAATGTTTGAGCTTCTGGCCAGCGTCACGCAAGTACTTTGACACGTAGGAGTCTCACTTTTACTCCAAGCTGTCCCTGTTGGCTGTAGTAGTCGGCATGTCTGTATCGCAGCCTGGGAGGCCGGGCATTGGGGGAGTCTGCCAAGTGACTGGCCTCCATTTATAGCTAACTGAGAAACTGCGTCGAAGCTTTCGGGAGCCTCTTACAGGGAATGGTTGCAGTTCGGAATTGGAGACTGTGCTGGCAAACGTCAGCAGCTCCTCTCCCTCGGAGGGCTCTTGGTGTGCCGACTCCTAACAGCCAGCATGGTCCCCAGCTCGTGAACGGTCCCATTGCGAGCCGTTCTCGTCCGTGAAAGAGCCACGTGAGGCTGAGCTCCAAGAGTCGGGCTCCACACCTGGAGCCTTTGGGACAGGGCAGTCCTGAGCCGATGTGCCCACCAGGGGACGCGACCAAAGTTTAAGTACCACAGGAAAGCGCATCAAGGCCTCGTGTTCTCTCCATGAAATGAACGTGAGCTTGTAGGGTGATGCGTCAGCGTGCACCGTGAACAGCTCGCTGGTACGCCTGTCTTTGCCCCCTCTCACGGTCTCACGCACCCGGGCTCAGTTCCGTGCAGGAATGCTGAGTGGGAGCGCCAGCCTCGCTTCTGGACTCGAAAGCCTTCCACCCCCTAATGGCAGGTTGTGTGTGTCTCTCACGTGGGGGGAGGAATGAGGTCGCCCACAGAGGTTCTGCCATGAAAGATCTAAAGACGCACGCTGCTGAGGAGCTTGTTCCTCATGGAGCGTCCCCGAAGGCCAGAAGAATGCCGAAGGTCTCTTTCAAAGCTGCCGGACGCTCTGCCGTTCTAGGCCTGAGATAAGGACCTTGTGACGGCACTGTAACCCCGCGAGATTCAGGAGACATCGCCAGTGCGAGTGGCAATCCGGAAGGAAGAACCTTCAAGGCGGAGTGTCCTTTCCTGTACAAAACGACGCCCAAGTGGCTGAGGCAGGGAGCATTTTCCTTCACAGAACCGGCATCCTCGTATGCCTGTGGGTTACTCTAAAGAAACGACACTGTGAGCAACCTCTTCGAAAAGGCCTTCGCAAGCGACTTGGAGACAACAGCAGCGCACTGGAGGCACAGACCATTGTCCTGGAGAGCAGCACAGTGTCTCTAGCAGCGATCGCTTCCCGGAGGATACTTAAGCCACACCGAGATTCCAGCAGGGAGTTTTGCCTTATAGCAGTACAACTCACTCAAGAAAGAGGGATGAGGTGTAGGGCTAATCTACGTGCGCTCACGCTCTTTGTCCCCGAGAAGGTTTCACGGAGCAGAATGCATCACCGACCGCTACCACGTGTGTGCACCAAAGAAGCCCTGTGCCGTGGGTGTTCTCAGGCCGACAGCGAAGACCTAGGTGTGTGCTGCACCCGCACCCGGTGGTTCACACGTTGCGTGACCCTGTGCCTTTTGAAGATGCTCAGAGCGGGTGGCACCTGCGTGCTGCGAGCGCAAGAGGTGTAGAGTGTAAAGGCCTTTCACACTGGAGGAAAGGCTTGCATCTCATGGAGAAAATGTGTACGTCGCCCGGGAGATGGAGGCGCGCTCTTGACACCATTTCCTCTGCCCGTTTCAAACACAAGTGTTTGTACTCGATCTGGGCTGCCTGGTGAAACGCTTGGCAGTCCGCATCACCCTGAGCACCTTTCCTGAAGTTTGATTCGTAGCTGGGTAAACTCGGGCTTCAGAGGCTTAGATGAGACCAAACGTGTTCAGCTTGTGGCGAAAGCCTTTGACCAGAGGCATATGTGCTTGTGCTTGGGGCGAGGGCTAGGCAAGAACGTTTACACACTGGGTTTTTATCTTTACCCTAAGCTGTCCCTTTTGGCTGCAGCAGGCGGAGAGAACCCGCGGAGAGAGAACAGCTGCGAAGTGCATGCACAGAACAGTCACCTCGATACCAGCCCCGGGCTCCCAAGCAACGATCCTTCTCCGCAGGGTACTTAACCCACCCAGGGATTCAAGCAGGGAGTTCGCCTTGTCCAACTCGCACAGGAGACTGGCATGAGATGTAGGGCTCATCTACTTGCGTTCACACTACGTGGCCCGGAGAAGTTCTCACGGAGCCGAATCCAGCACCCTTCCTCCACCACGTGTGTACACAAAGGAGCGCTGGGCAGTGGGTGTTCTCAGGCCAAGAGAGAAGCCCTTGTTCTGTGCTGCACCTGCTGGGTGGTTCAAAGGTTTTCTGACCTTCCTGCTCTGGAAGCTTTTCAGAGCTGAGGCTACGCCTGGGCTGCGAAAGCAGAGAGGCGTAGAGGCCTTTCACACTGAAGGCGTGGGCCTGTTTCCCATGGGGAAAGTGTACGTCACCCAACCCCCACACCCACCCCACCCCACCCCACCCCACCCCACTCCAACCCACCCCCAGCTGGAGGCGTGCGGGTTGACACCATTTTGTCCTGCCCATGGAAAATACAAAGAGGCGTACACGATTTGGGCTGTCTGGTGAGAGAATTTTCAATCGGCGGCACCCTGAGTACCTTTCCCGAAGTTTGCTTCCTAGCTGGTTAAACTTGGCATTCAGAGGCGAGATGAGAACAAACTTGCTCCGCGAGCGGCGAAATGCCCTGATGACCTGCCCTAAATGTTTGAGCTTCTGGCCAGCGTCAGGCAAGTACTTTGACACGTAGGAGTCTCACTTTTACTCCAAGCTGTCCCTGTTGGCTGAAGCAGTCGGCGTGTCTGTATCGCAGCCTGGGAGGCCGGGCGTTGGGGGAGTCTGCCAAGTGACTGGCCTCCATTTATAGCTAACTGAGAAACTGCGTCGAAGCTTTCGGGAGCCTCTTACAGGGAATGGTTGCAGTTCGGAATTGGAGACTGTGCTGGCAAACGTCAGCAGCTCCTCTCCCTCGGAGGGCTCTTGGTGTGCCGACTCCTAACAGCCAGCACGGTCCCCAGCTCGTGAACGGTCCCATTGCGAGCCGGTCTCGTCCGTGAAAGAGCCACGTGAGGCTGAGCTCCAAGAGTCGGGCTCCACACCTGGAGCCTTTGGGACAGGGCAGTCCTGAGCCGATGTGCCCACCAGGGGACGCGACCAAAGTTTACGTACCACAGGAAAGCGCATCAAGGCCTCGTGTTCTCTCCATGAAATGAACGTGAGCTTGAAGGGTGATGCGTCAGCGTGCACCGTGAACAGCTCGCTGGTACGCCTGTCTTTGCCCCCTCTCACGGTCTCACGCACCCGGGCTCAGTTCCGTGCAGGAATGCTGAGTGGGAGCGCCAGCCTCGCTTCTGGACTCGAAAGCCTTCCACCCCCTAATGGCAGGTTGTGTGTGTCTCTCACGTGGGGGGAGGAATGAGGTCGCCCACAGAGGTTCTGCCATGAAAGATCTAAAGACGCACGCTGCTGAGGAGCTTGTTCCTCATGGAGCGTCCCCGAAGGCCAGAAGAATGCCGAAGGTCTCTTTCAAAGCTGCCGGACGCTCTGCCGTTCTAGGCCTGAGATAAGGACCTTGTGACGGCACTGTAACCCCGCGAGATTCAGGAGACATCGCCAGTGCGAGTGGCAATCCGGAAGGAAGAACCTTCAAGGCGGAGTGTCCTTTCCTGTACAAAACGGCGCCCAAGTGGCTGAGGCAGGGAGCATTTTCCTTCACAGAACCGGCATCCTCGTATGCCTGTGGGTTACTCTAAAGAAACGACACTGTGAGCAACCTCTTCGAAAAGGCCTTTGCAAGCGACTTGGAGACAACAGCAGCGCAGTGGAGGCACAGACCATTGTCCTAGAGAGCAGCACAGTGTCTCTAGCAGCGATCGCTTCCCGGAGGATACTTAAGCCACACCGAGATTCCAGCAGGGAGTTTTGCCTTATAGCAGTACAACTCACTCAAGAAAGAGGGATGAGGTGTAGGGCTAATCTACGTGCGCTCACGCTCTGTGTCCCCGAGAAGGTTTCACGGAGCAGAATGCATCACCGACCGCTACCACGTGTGTGCACCAAAGAAACCCTGTGCCGTGGGTGTTCTCAGGCCGACAGCGAAGACCTAGGTGTGTGCTGCACCCGCGCCCGGTGGTTCACACGTTGCGTGACCCTGTGCCTTTTGAAGATGCTCAGAGCGGGTGGCACCTGCGTGCTGCGAGCGCAAGAGGTGTAGAGTGTAAAGGCCTTTCACACTGGAGGAAAGGCTTGCATCTCATGGAGAAAATGTGTACGTCGCCCGGGAGATGGAGGCGCGCTCTTGACACCATTTCCTCTGCCCGTTTCAAACACAAGTGTTTGTACTCGATCTGGGCTGCCTGGTGAAACGCTCGGCAGTCCGCCTCACCCTGAGCACCTTTCCTGAAGTTTGATTCGTAGCTGGGTAAACTCGGGCTTCAGAGGCTTAGATGAGACCAAACGTGTTCAGCTTGTGGCGAAAGCCTTTGACCAGAGGCATATGTGCTTGTGCTTGGGGCAAGGGCTAGGCAAGAACGTTTACACCCTGGGTTTTTATCTTTACCCTAAGCTGTCCCTTTTGGCTGCAGCAGGCGGAGAGAACCCGCAGAGAGAGAACAGCTGCGAAGTGGATGCACACAACAGTCACCTCAATACCAGCCCCGGGCTCCCAAGCAACGATCCTTCCCCGCAGGGTACTTAACCCACCCAGGGATTCAAGCAGGGAGTTCGCCTTGTCCAACTCGCACAGGAGACTGGCATGAGATGTAGGGCTCATCTACTTGCGTTTACACTACGTGGCCCGGAGAAGTTCTCACGGAGCCGAATCCAGCACCCTTCCTCCACCACGTGTGTACACAAAGGAGCGCTGGGCAGTGGGTGTTCTCAGGCCAAGAGAGAAGCCCTTGTTCTGTGCTGCACCTGCTGGGTGGTTCAAAGGTTTTCTGACCTTCCTGCTCTGGAAGCTTTTCAGAGCTGAGGCTACGCCTGGGCTGCGAAAGCAGAGACGCGTAGAGGCCTTTCACACTGAAGGCGTGGGCCTGTTTCCCATGGGGAAAGTGTACGTCACCCAACCCCCACTCCCACCCCACCCCACCCCACCCCACCCCACTCCAACCCACCCCCAGCTGGAGGCGTGCGGGTTGACACCATTTTGTCCTGCCCATGGAAAATACAAAGAGGCGTACACGATTTGGGCTGTCTGGTGAGAGAATTTTCAATCGGCGGCACCCTGAGTACCTTTCCCGAAGTTTGCTTCCTAGCTGGTTAAACTCGGCATTCAGAGGCGAGATGAGAACAAACTTGCTCCGCGTGCGGCGAAGTGCCCTGATGACCTGCCCTAAATGTTTGAGCTTCTGGCCAGCGTCAGGCAAGTACTTTGACACGTAGGAGTCTCACTTTTACTCCAAGATGTCCCTGTTGGCTGAAGCAGTCGGCGTGTCTGTATCGCAGCCTGGGAGGCCGGGCGTTGGGGGAGTCTGCCAAGTGACTGGCCTCCATTTATAGCTAACTGAGAAACTGCGTCGAAGCTTTCGGGAGCCTCTTACAGGGAATGGTTGCAGTTCGGAATTGGAGACTGTGCTGGCAAACGTCAGCAGCTCCTCTCCCTCGGAGGGCTCTTGGTGTGCCGACTCCTAACAGCCAGCACGGTCCCCAGCTCGTGAACGGTCCCATTGCGAGCCGGTCTCGTCCGTGAAAGAGCCACGTGAGGCTGAGCTCCAAGAGTCGGGCTCCACACCTGGAGCCTTTGGGACAGGGCAGTCCTGAGCCGATGTGCCCACCAGGGGACGCGACCAAAGTTTACGTACCACAGGAAAGCGCATCAAGGCCTCGTGTTCTCTCCATGAAATGAACGTGAGCTTGAAGGGTGATGCGTCAGCGTGCACCGTGAACAGCTCGCTGGTACGCCTGTCTTTGCCCCCTCTCACGGTCTCACGCACCCGGGCTCAGTTCCGTGCAGGAATGCTGAGTGGGAGCGCCAGCCTCGCTTCTGGACTCGAAAGCCTTCCACCCCCTAATGGCAGGTTGTGTGTGTCTCTCACGTGGGGGGAGGAATGAGGTCGCCCACAGAGGTTCTGCCATGAAAGATCTAAAGACGCACGCTGCTGAGGAGCTTGTTCCTCATGGAGCGTCCCCGAAGGCCAGAAGAATGCCGAAGGTCTCTTTCAAAGCTGCCGGACGCTCTGCCGTTCTAGGCCTGAGATAAGGACCTTGTGACGGCACTGTAACCCCGCGAGATTCAGGAGACATCGCCAGTGCGAGTGGCAATCCGGAAGGAAGAACCTTCAAGGCGGAGTGTCCTTTCCTGTACAAAACGGCGCCCAAGTGGCTGAGGCAGGGAGCATTTTCCTTCACAGAACCGGCATCCTCGTATGCCTGTGGGTTACTCTAAAGAAACGACACTGTGAGCAACCTCTTCGAAAAGGCCTTCGCAAGCGACTTGGAGACAACAGCAGCGCGGTGGAGGCACAGACCATTGTCCTAGAGAGCAGCACAGTGTCTCTAGCAGCGATCGCTTCCCGGAGGATACTTAAGCCACACCGAGATTCCAGCAGGGAGTTTTGCCTTGTAGCAGTACAACTCACTCAAGAAAGAGGGATGAGGTGTAGGGCTAATCTACGTGCGCTCACGCTCTGTGTCCCCGAGAAGGTTTCACGGAGCAGAATGCATCACCGACCGCTACCACGTGTGTGCACCAAAGAAGCCCTGTGCCGTGGGTGTTCTCAGGCCGACAGCGAAGACCTAGGTGTGTGCTGCACCCGCGCCCGGTGGTTCACACGTTGCGTGACCCTGTGCCTTTTGAAGATGCTCAGAGCGGGTGGCACCTGCGTGCTGCGAGCGCAAGAGGTGTAGAGTGTAAAGGCCTTTCACACTGGAGGAAAGGCTTGCATCTCATGGAGAAAATGTGTACGTCGCCCGGGAGATGGAGGCGCGCTCTTGACACCATTTCCTCTGCCCGTTTCAAACACAAGTGTTTGTACTCGATCTGGGCTGCCTGGTGAAACGCTTGGCAGTCCGCATCACCCTGAGCACCTTTCCTGAAGTTTGATTCGTAGCTGGGTAAACTCGGGCTTCAGAGGCTTAGATGAGACCAAACGTGTTCAGCTTGTGGCGAAAGCCTTTGACCAGAGGCATATGTGCTTGTGCTTGGGGCGAGGGCTAGGCAAGAACGTTTACACACTGGGTTTTTATCTTTACCCTAAGCTGTCCCTTTTGGCTGCAGCAGGCGGAGAGAACCCGCGGAGAGAGAACAGCTGCGAAGTGGATGCACACAACAGTCACCTCGATACCAGCCCCGGGCTCCCAAGCAACGATCCTTCCCCGCAGGGTACTTAACCCACCCAGGGATTCAAGCAGGGAGTTCGCCTTGTCCAACTCGCACAGGAGACTGGCATGAGATGTAGGGCTCATCTACTTGCGTTCACACTACGTGGCCCGGAGAAGTTCTCACGGAGCCGAATCCAGCACCTTTCTTCCACCACGTGTGTACACAAAGGAGCGCTGGGCAGTGGGTGTTCTCAGGCCAAGAGAGAAGCCCTTGTTCTGTGCTGCACCTGCTGGGTGGTTCAAAGGTTTTCTGACCTTCCTGCTCTGGAAGCTTTTCAGAGCTGAGGCTACGCCTGGGCTGCGAAAGCAGAGAGGCGTAGAGGCCTTTCACACTGAAGGCGTGGGCCTGTTTCCCATGGGGAAAGTGTACGTCGCCCAACCCCCACTCCCACCCCACCCCACCCCACCCCACCCCACTCCAACCCACCCCCAGCTGGAGGCGTGCGGGTTGACACCATTTTGTCCTGCCCATGGAAAATACAAAGAGGCGTACACGATTTGGGCTGTCTGGTGAAAGAATTTTGAATCGGCGGCACCCTGAGTACCTTTCCCGAAGTTTGCTTCCTAGCTGGTTAAACTCGGCATTCAGAGGCGAGATGAGAACAAACTTGCTCCGCGTGCGGCGAAGTGCCCTGATGCCCTGCCCTAAATGTTTGAGCTTCTGGCCAGCGTCAGGCAAGTACTTTGACACGTAGGAGTCTCACTTTTACTCCAAGCTGTCCCTGTTGGCTGAAGCAGTCGGCGTGTCTGTATCGCAGCCTGGGAGGCCGGGCGTTGGGGGAGTCTGCCAAGTGACTGGCCTCCATTTATAGCTAACTGAGAAACTGCGTCGAAGCTTTCGGGAGCCTCTTACAGGGAATGGTTGCAGTTCGGAATTGGAGACTGTGCTGGCAAACGTCAGCAGCTCCTCTCCCTCGGAGGGCTCTTGGTGTGCCGACTCCTAACAGCCAGCACGGTCCCCAGCTCGTGAACGGTCCCATTGCGAGCCGGTCTCGTCCGTGAAAGAGCCACGTGAGGCTGAGCTCCAAGAGTCGGGCTCCACACCTGGAGCCTTTGGGACAGGGCAGTCCTGAGCTGATGTGCCCACCAGGGGACGCGACCAAAGTTTACGTACCACAGGATAGCGTATCAAGGCCTCGTGTTCTCTCCATGAAATGAACGTGAGCTTGAAGGGTGATGCATCAGCGTGCACCATGAACAGCTCGCTGGTACGCCTGTCTTTGCCCCCTCTCACGGTCTCACGCACCCGGGCTCAGTTCCGTGCAGGAATGCTGAGTGGGAGCGCCAGCCTCGCTTCTGGACTCGAAAGCCTTCCACCCCCTAATGGCAGGTTGTGTGTGTCTCTCACGTGGGGGGAGGAATGAGGTCGCCCACAGAGGTTCTGCCATGAAAGATCTAAAGACGCACGCTGCTGAGGAGCTTGTTCCTCATGGAGCGTCCCCGAAGGCCAGAAGAATGCCGAAGGTCTCTTTCAAAGCTGCCGGACGCTCTGCCGTTCTAGGCCTGAGATAAGGACCTTGTGACGGCACTGTAACCCCGCGAGATTCAGGAGACATCGCCAGTGCGAGTGGCAATCCGGAAGGAAGAACCTTCAAGGCGGAGTGTCCTTTCCTGTACAAAACGGCGCCCAAGTGGCTGAGGCAGGGAGCATTTTCCTTCACAGAACCGGCATCCTCGTATGCCTGTGGGTTACTCTAAAGAAACGACACTGTGAGCAACCTCTTCGAAAAGGCCTTCGCAAGCGACTTGGAGACAACAGCAGCGCGGTGGAGGCACAGACCATTGTCCTAGAGAGCAGCACAGTGTCTCTAGCAGCGATCGCTTCCCGGAGGATACTTAAGCCACACCGAGATTCCAGCAGGGAGTTTTGCCTTGTAGCAGTACAACTCACTCAAGAAAGAGGGATGAGGTGTAGGGCTAATCTACGTGCGCTCACGCTCTGGGTCCCCGAGAAGGTTTCACGGAGCAGAATGCATCACCGACCGCTACCACGTGTGTGCACCAAAGAAGCCCTGTGCCGTGGGTGTTCTCAGGCCGACAGCGAAGACCTAGGTGTGTGCTGCACCCGCGCCCGGTGGTTCACACGTTGCGTGACCCTGTGCCTTTTGAAGATGCTCAGAGCGGGTGGCACCTGCGTGCTGCAAGCGCAAGAGGTGTAGAGTGTAAAGGCCTTTCACACTGGAGGAAAGGCTTGCATCTCATGGAGAAAATGTGTACGTCGCCCGGGAGATGGAGGCGCGCTCTTGACACCATTTCCTCTGCCCGTTTCAAACACAAGTGTTTGTACTCGATCTGGGCTGCCTGGTGAAACGCTTGGCAGTCCGCATCACCCTGAGCACCTTTCCTGAAGTTTGATTCGTAGCTGGGTAAACTCGGGCTTCAGAGGCTTAGATGAGACCAAACGTGTTCAGCTTGTGGCGAAAGCCTTTGACCAGAGGCATATGTGCTTGTGCTTGGGGCGAGGGCTAGGCAAGAACGTTTACACACTGGGTTTTTATCTTTACCCTAAGCTGTCCCTTTTGGCTGCAGCAGGCGGAGAGAACCCGCGGAGAGAGAACAGCTGCGAAGTGGATGCACAGAACAGTCACCTCAATACCAGCCCCGGGCTCCCAAGCAACGATCCTTCCCCGCAGGGTACTTAACACACCCCGGGATTCAAGCAGGGAGTTCGCCTTGTCCAACTCGCACAGGAGACTGGCATGAGATGTAGGGCTCATCTACTTGCGTTCACACTACGTGGCCCGGAGAAGTTCTCACGGAGCCGAATCCAGCACCCTTCCTCCACCACGTGTGTACACAAAGGAGCGCTGGGCAGTGGGTGTTCTCAGGCCAAGAGAGAAGCCCTTGTTCTGTGCTGCACCTGCTGGGTGGTTCAAAGGTTTTCTGACCTTCCTTCTCTGGAAGCTTTTCAGAGCTGAGGGTACGCCTGGGCTGCGAAAGCAGAGAGGCGTAGAGGCCTTTCACACTGAAGGCGTGGGCCTGTTTCCCATGGGGAAAGTGTACGTCGCCCAACCCCCACTCCCACCCCACCCCACCCCACCCCACCCCAATCCAACCCACCCCCAGCTGGAGGCGTGCGGGTTGACACCATTTTGTCCTGCCCATGGAAAATACAAAGAGGCGTACACGATTTGGGCTGTCTGGTGAGAGAATTTTGAATCGGCGGCACCCTGAGTACCTTTCCCAAAGTTTGCTTCCTAGCTGGTTAAACTCGGCATTCAGAGGCGAGATGAGAACAAACTTGCTCCGCGTGCGGCGAAGTGCCCTGATGCCCTGCCCTAAATGTTGGAGCTTCTGGCCAGCGTCACGCAAGTACTTTGACACGTAGGAGTCTCACTTTTACTCCAAGCTGTCCCTGTTGGCTGTAGTAGTCGGCATGTCTGTATCGCAGCCTGGGAGGCCGGGCATTGGGGGAGTCTGCCAAGTGACTGGCCTCCATTTATAGCTAACTGAGAAACTGCGTCGAAGCTTTCGGGAGCCTCTTACAGGGAATGGTTGCAGTTCGGAATTGGAGACTGTGCTGGCAAACGTCAGCAGCTCCTCTCCCTCGGAGGGCTCTTGGTGTGCCGACTCCTAACAGCCAGCATGGTCCCCAGCTCGTGAACGGTCCCATTGCGAGCCGTTCTCGTACGTGAAAGAGCCACGTGAGGCTGAGCTCCAAGAGTCGGGCTCCACACCTGGAGCCTTTGGGACAGGGCAGTCCTCAGCCGATGTGCCCACCAGGGGACGCGACCAAAGTTTACGTACCACAGGAAAGCGCATCAAGGCCTCGTGTTCTCTCCATGAAATGAACGTGAGCTTGAAGGGTGATGCGTCAGCGTGCACCGTGAACAGCTCGCTGGTACGCCTGTCTTTGCCCCCTCTCACGGTCTCACGCACCCGGGCTAAGTTCCGTGCAGGAATGCTGAGTGGGAGCGCCAGCCTCGCTTCTGGACTCGAAAGCCTTCCACCCCCTAATGACAGGTTGTGTGTGTCTCTCACGTGGGGGGAGGAATGAGGTCGCCCACAGAGGTTCTGCCATGAAAGATCTAAAGACGCACGCTGCTGAGGAGCTTGTTCCTCATGGAGCGTCCCCGAAGGCCAGAAGAATGCCGAAGGTCTCTTTCAAAGCTGCCGGACGCTCTGCCGTTCTAGGCCTGAGATAAGGACCTTGTGACGGCACTGTAACCCCGCGAGATTCAGGAGACATCGCCAGTGCGAGTGGCAATCCGGAAGGAAGAACCTTCAAGGCGGAGTGTCCTTTCCTGTACAAAACGACGCCCAAGTGGCTGAGGCAGGGAGCATTTTCCTTCACAGAACCGGCATCCTCGTATGCCTGTGGGTTACTCTAAAGAAACGACACTGTGAGCAACCTCTTCGAAAAGGCCTTCGCAAGCGACTTGGAGACAACAGCAGCGCAGTGGAGGCACAGACCATTGTCCTGGAGACCAGCACAGTGTCTCTAGCAGCGATCGCTTCCCGGAGGATACTTAAGCCACACCGAGATTCCAGCAGGGAGTTTTGCCTTATAGCAGTACAACTCACTCTAGAAAGAGGGATGAGGTGTAGGGCTAATCTACGTGCGCTCACGCTCTTTGTCCCCGAGAAGGTTTCACGGAGCAGAATGCATCACCGACCGCTACCACGTGTGTGCACCAAAGAAGCCCTGTGCCGTGGGTGTTCTCAGGCCGACAGCGAAGACCTAGGTGTGTGCTGCACCCGCACCCGGTGGTTCACACGTTGCGTGACCCTGTGCCTTTTGAAGATGCTCAGAGCGGGTGGCACCTGCGTGCTGCGAGCGCAAGAGGTGTAGAGTGTAAAGGCCTTTCACACTGGAGGAAAGGCTTGCATCTCATGGAGAAAATGTGTACGTCGCCCGGGAGATGGAGGCGCGCTCTTGACACCATTTCCTCTGCCCGTTTCAAACACAAGTGTTTGTACTCGATCTGGGCTGCCTGGTGAAACGCTCGGCAGTCCGCATCACCCTGAGCACCTTTCCTGAAGTTTGATTCGTAGCTGGTTAAACTCGGGCTTCAGAGGCTTAGATGAGACCAAACGTGTTCAGCTTGTGGCGAAAGCCTTTGACCAGAGGCATATGTGCTTGTGCTTGGGGCAAGGGCTAGGCAAGAACGTTTACACACTGGGTTTTTATCTTTACCCTAAGCTGTCCCTTTTGGCTGCAGCAGGCGGAGAGAACCCGCGGAGAGAGAACACCTGCGAAGTGGATGCACACAACAGTCACCTCGATACCAGCCCCGGGCTCCCAAGCAACGATCCTTCTCCGCAGGGTACTTAACCCACCCAGGGATTCAAGCAGGGAGTTCGCCTTGTCCAACTCGCACAGGAGACTGGCATGAGATGTAGGGCTCATCTACTTGCGTTCACACTACGTGGCCCGGAGAAGTTCTCATGGAGCCCAATCCAGCACCCTTCCTCCACCACGTGTGTACACAAAGGAGCGCTGGGCAGTGGGTGTTCTCAGGCCAAGAGAGAAGCCCTTGTTCTGTGCTGCACCTGCTGGGTGGTTCAAAGGATTTCTGACCTTCCTGCTCTGGAAGCTTTTCAGAGCTGAGGCTACGCCTGGGATGCGAAAGCAGAGAGGCGTAGAGGCCTTTCACACTGAAGGCGTGGGCCTGTTTCCCATGGGGAAAGTGTACGTCACACAACCCCCACACCCACCCCACCCCACCCCACCCCACCCCACTCCAACCCACCCCCAGCTGGAGGCGTGCGGGTTGACACCATTTTGTCCTGCCCATGGAAAATACAAAGAGGCGTACACGATTTGGGCTGTCTGGTGAGAGAATTTTCAATCGGCGGCACCCTGAGTACCTTTCCCGAAGTTTGCTTCCTAGCTGGTTAAACTTGGCATTCAGAGGCGAGATGAGAACAAACTTGCTCCGCGAGCGGCGAAGTGCCCTGATGACCTGCCCTAAAGGTTTGAGCTTCTGGCCAGCGTCAGGCAAGTACTTTGACACGTAGGAGTCTCACTTTTACTCCAAGCTGTCCCTGTTGGCTGAAGCAGTCGGCGTGTCTGTATCGCAGCCTGGGAGGCCGGGCGTTGGGGGAGTCTGCCAAGTGACTGGCCTCCATTTATAGCTAACTGAGAAACTGCGTCGAAGCTTTCGGGAGCCTCTTACAGGGAATGGTTGCAGTTCGGAATTGGAGACTGTGCTGGCAAACGTCAGCAGCTCCTCTCCCTCGGAGGGCTCTTGGTGTGCCGACTCCTAACAGCCAGCACGGTCCACAGCTCGTGAACGGTCCCATTGCGAGCCGGTCTCGTCCGTGAAAGAGCCACGTGAGGCTGAGCTCCAAGAGTCGGGCTCCACACCTGGAGCCTTTGGGACAGGGCAGTCCTGAGCCGATGTGCCCACCAGGGGATGCGACCAAAGTTTACGTACCACAGGAAAGCGCATCAAGGCCTCGTGTTCTCTCCATGAAATGAACGTGAGCTTGAAGGGTGATGCGTCAGCGTGCACCGTGAACAGCTCGCTGGTACGCCTGTCTTTGCCCCCTCTCACGGTCTCACGCACCCGGGCTCAGTTCCGTGCAGGAATGCTGAGTGGGAGCGCCAGCCTCGCTTCTGGACTCGAAAGCCTTCCACCCCCTAATGGCAGGTTGTGTGTGTCTCTCACGTGGGGGGAGGAATGAGGTCGCCCACAGAGGTACTGCCATGAAAGATCTAAAGACGCACGCTGCTGAGGAGCTTGTTCCTCATGGAGCATCCCCGAAGGCCAGAAGAATGCCGAAGGTCTCTTTCAAAGCTGCCGGACGCTCTGCCGTTCTAGGCCTGAGATAAGGACCTTGTGACGGCACTGTAACCCCGCGAGATTCAGGAGACATCGCCAGTGTGAGTGGCAATCCGGAAGGAAGAACCTTCAAGGCGGAGTGTCCTTTCCTGTACAAAACGGCGCCCAAGTGGCTGAGGCAGGGAGCATTTTCCTTCACAGAACCGGCATCCTCGTATGCCTGTGGGTTACTCTAAAGAAACGACACTGTGAGCAACCTCTTCGAAAAGGCCTTCGCAAGCGACTTGGAGACAACAGCAGCGCAGTGGAGGCACAGACCATTGTCCTAGAGAGCAGCACAGTGTCTCTAGCAGCGATCGCTTCCCGGAGGATACTTAAGCCACACCGAGATTCCAGCAGGGAGTTTTGCCTTATAGCAGTACAACTCAATCAAGAAAGAGGGATGAGGTGTAGGGCTAATCTACGTGCGCTCACGCTCTGTGTCCCCGAGAAGGTTTCACGGAGCAGAATGCATCACCGACCACTACCACGTGTGTGCACCAAAGAAGCCCTGTGCCGTGGGTGTTCTCAGGCCGACAGCGAAGACCTAGGTGTGTGCTGCACCCGCGCCCGGTGGTTCACACGTTGCGTGACCCTGTGCCTTTTGAAGATGCTCAAGGCGGGTGGCACCTGCGTGCTGCGAGCGCAAGAGGTGTAGAGTGTAAAGGCCTTTCACACTGGAGGAAAGGCTTGCATCTCATGGAGAAAATGTGTACGTCGCCCGGGAGATGGAGGCGCGCTCTTGACACCATTTCCTCTGCCCGTTTCAAACACAAGTGTTTGTACTCGATCTGGGCTCCCTGGTGAAACGCTTGGCAGTCCGCATCACCCTGAGCACCTTTCCTGAAGTTTGATTCGTAGCTGGGTAAACTCGGGCTTCAGAGGCTTAGATGAGACCAAACGTGTTCAGCTTGTGGCGAAAGCCTTTGACCAGAGGCATATGTGCTTGTGCTTGGGGCGAGGGCTAGGCAAGAACGTTTACACCCTGGGTTTTTATCTTTACCCTAAGCTGTCCCTTTTGGCTGCAGCAGGCAGAGAGAATGCGCGGAGAGAGAACAGCTGCGAAGTGGATGCACACAACAGTCACCTCGATACCAGCCCCGGGCTCCCAAGCAACGATCCTTCCCCGCAGTGTACTTAACCCACCCAGGGATTCAAGCAGGGAGTTCGCCTTGTCCAACTCGCACAGGAGACTGGCATGAGATGTAGGGCTCATCTACTTGCGTTCACACTACGTGGCCCGGAGAAGTTCTCACGGAGCCGAATCCAGCACCCTTCCTCCACCACGTGTGTACACAAAGGAGCGCTGGGCAGTGGGTGTTCTCAGGCCAAGAGAGAAGCCCTTGTTCTGTGCTGCACCTGCTGGGTGGTTCAAAGGTTTTCTGACCTGTCTGCTCTGGAAGCTTTTCAGAGCTGAGGCTACGCCTGGGCTGCGAAAGCAGAGAGGCGTAGAGGCCTTTCACACTGAAGGCGTGGGCCTGTTTCCCATGGGGAAAGTGTACGTCGCCCAACCCCCACTCCCACCCCACCCCACACCACCCCACCCCACTCCAACCCACCCCCAGCTGGAGGCGTGCGGGTTGACACCATTTTGTCCTGCCCATGGAAAATACAAAGAGGCGTACACGATTTGGGCTGTCTGGTGAAAGAATTTTGAATCGGCGGCACCCTGAGTACCTTTCCCGAAGTTTGCTTCCTAGCTGGTTAAACTCGGCATTCAGAGGCGAGATGAGAACAAACTTGCTCCGCGTGCGGCGAAGTGCCCTGATGACCTGCCCTAAATGTTTGAGCTTCTGGCCAGCGTCAGGCAAGTACTTTGACACGTAGGAGTCTCACTTTTACTCCAAGATGTCCCTGTTGGCTGAAGCAGTCGGCGTGTCTGTATCGCAGCCTGGGAGGCCGGGCGTTGGAGGAGTCTGCCAAGTGACTGGCCTCCATTTATAGCTAACTGAGAAACTGCGTCGAAGCTTTCGGGAGCCTCTTACAGGGAATGGTTGCAGTTCGGAATTGGAGACTGTGCTGGCAAACGTCAGCAGCTCCTCTCCCTCGGAGGGCTCTTGGTGTGCCGACTCCTAACAGCCAGCATGGTCCCCAGCTCGTGAACGGTCCCATTGCGAGCCGTTCTCGTACGTGAAAGAGCCACGTGAGGCTGAGCTCCAAGAGTCGGGCTCCACACCTGGAGCCTTTGGGACAGGGCAGTCCTCAGCCGATGTGCCCACCAGGGGACGCGACCAAAGTTTACGTACCACAGGAAAGCGCATCAAGGCCTCGTGTTCTCTCCATGAAATGAACGTGAGCTTGAAGGGTGATGCGTCAGCGTGCACCGTGAACAGCTCGCTGGTACGCCTGTCTTTGCCCCCTCTCACGGTCTCACGCACCCGGGCTAAGTTCCGTGCAGGAATGCTGAGTGGGAGCGCCAGCCTCGCTTCTGGACTCGAAAGCCTTCCACCCCCTAATGACAGGTTGTGTGTGTCTCTCACGTGGGGGGAGGAATGAGGTCGCCCACAGAGGTTCTGCCATGAAAGATCTAAAGACGCACGCTGCTGAGGAGCTTGTTCCTCATGGAGCGTCCCCGAAGGCCAGAAGAATGCCGAAGGTCTCTTTCAAAGCTGCCGGACGCTCTGCCGTTCTAGGCCTGAGATAAGGACCTTGTGACGGCACTGTAACCCCGCGAGATTCAGGAGACATCGCCAGTGCGAGTGGCAATCCGGAAGGAAGAACCTTCAAGGCGGAGTGTCCTTTCCTGTACAAAACGACGCCCAAGTGGCTGAGGCAGGGAGCATTTTCCTTCACAGAACCGGCATCCTCGTATGCCTGTGGGTTACTCTAAAGAAACGACACTGTGAGCAACCTCTTCGAAAAGGCCTTCGCAAGCGACTTGGAGACAACAGCAGCGCAGTGGAGGCACAGACCATTGTCCTGGAGACCAGCACAGTGTCTCTAGCAGCGATCGCTTCCCGGAGGATACTTAAGCCACACCGAGATTCCAGCAGGGAGTTTTGCCTTATAGCAGTACAACTCACTCTAGAAAGAGGGATGAGGTGTAGGGCTAATCTACGTGCGCTCACGCTCTTTGTCCCCGAGAAGGTTTCACGGAGCAGAATGCATCACCGACCGCTACCACGTGTGTGCACCAAAGAAGCCCTGTGCCGTGGGTGTTCTCAGGCCGACAGCGAAGACCTAGGTGTGTGCTGCACCCGCACCCGGTGGTTCACACGTTGCGTGACCCTGTGCCTTTTGAAGATGCTCAGAGCGGGTGGCACCTGCGTGCTGCGAGCGCAAGAGGTGTAGAGTGTAAAGGCCTTTCACACTGGAGGAAAGGCTTGCATCTCATGGAGAAAATGTGCACGTCGCCCGGGAGATGGAGGCGCGCTCTTGACACCATTTCCTCTGCCCGTTTCAAACACAAGTGTTTGTACTCGATCTGGGCTGCCTGGTGAAACGCTCGGCAGTCCGCATCACCCTGAGCACCTTTCCTGAAGTTTGATTCGTAGCTGGTTAAACTCGGGCTTCAGAGGCTTAGATGAGACCAAACGTGTTCAGCTTGTGGCGAAAGCCTTTGACCAGAGGCATATGTGCTTGTGCTTGGGGCAAGGGCTAGGCAAGAACGTTTACACACTGGGTTTTTATCTTTACCCTAAGCTGTCCCTTTTGGCTGCAGCAGGCGGAGAGAACCCGCGGAGAGAGAACACCTGCGAAGTGGATGCACACAACAGTCACCTCGATACCAGCCCCGGGCTCCCAAGCAACGATCCTTCTCCGCAGGGTACTTAACCCACCCAGGGATTCAAGCAGGGAGTTCGCCTTGTCCAACTCGCACAGGAGACTGGCATGAGATGTAGGGCTCATCTACTTGCGTTCACACTACGTGGCCCGGAGAAGTTCTCACGGAGCCCAATCCAGCACCCTTCCTCCACCACGTGTGTACACAAAGGAGCGCTGGGCAGTGGGTGTTCTCAGGCCAAGAGAGAAGCCCTTGTTCTGTGCTGCACCTGCTGGGTGGTTCAAAGGATTTCTGACCTTCCTGCTCTGGAAGCTTTTCAGAGCTGAGGCTACGCCTGGGATGCGAAAGCAGAGAGGCGTAGAGGCCTTTCACACTGAAGGCGTGGGCCTGTTTCCCATGGGGAAAGTGTACGTCACACAACCCCCACACCCACCCCACCCCACCCCACCCCACCCCACTCCAACCCACCCCCAGCTGGAGGCGTGCGGGTTGACACCATTTTGTCCTGCCCATGGAAAATACAAAGAGGCGTACACGATTTGGGCTGTCTGGTGAGAGAATTTTCAATCGGCGGCACCCTGAGTACCTTTCCCGAAGTTTGCTTCCTAGCTGGTTAAACTTGGCATTCAGAGGCGAGATGAGAACAAACTTGCTCCGCGAGCGGCGAAGTGCCCTGATGACCTGCCCTAAAGGTTTGAGCTTCTGGCCAGCGTCAGGCAAGTACTTTGACACGTAGGAGTCTCACTTTTACTTCAAGCTGTCCCTGTTGGCTGAAGCAGTCGGCGTGTCTGTATCGCAGCCTGGGAGGCCGGGCGTTGGGGGAGTCTGCCAAGTGACTGGCCTCCATTTATAGCTAACTGAGAAACTGCGTCGAAGCTTTCGGGAGCCTCTTACAGGGAATGGTTGCAGTTCGGAATTGGAGACTGTGCTGGCAAACGTCAGCAGCTCCTCTCCCTCGGAGGGCTCTTGGTGTGCCGACTCCTAACAGCCAGCACGGTCCACAGCTCGTGAACGGTCCCATTGCGAGCCGGTCTCGTCCGTGAAAGAGCCACGTGAGGCTGAGCTCCAAGAGTCGGGCTCCACACCTGGAGCCTTTGGGACAGGGCAGTCCTGAGCCGATGTGCCCACCAGGGGATGCGACCAAAGTTTACGTACCACAGGAAAGCGCATCAAGGCCTCGTGTTCTCTCCATGAAATGAACGTGAGCTTGAAGGGTGATGCGTCAGCGTGCACCGTGAACAGCTCGCTGGTACGCCTGTCTTTGCCCCCTCTCACGGTCTCACGCACCCGGGCTCAGTTCCGTGCAGGAATGCTGAGTGGGAGCGCCAGCCTCGCTTCTGGACTCGAAAGCCTTCCACCCCCTAATGGCAGGTTGTGTGTGTCTCTCACGTGGGGGGAGGAATGAGGTCGCCCACAGAGGTACTGCCATGAAAGATCTAAAGACGCACGCTGCTGAGGAGCTTGTTCCTCATGGAGCATCCCCGAAGGCCAGAAGAATGCCGAAGGTCTCTTTCAAAGCTGCCGGACGCTCTGCCGTTCTAGGCCTGAGATAAGGACCTTGTGACGGCACTGTAACCCCGCGAGATTCAGGAGACATCGCCAGTGTGAGTGGCAATCCGGAAGGAAGAACCTTCAAGGCGGAGTGTCCTTTCCTGTACAAAACGGCGCCCAAGTGGCTGAGGCAGGGAGCATTTTCCTTCACAGAACCGGCATCCTCGTATGCCTGTGGGTTACTCTAAAGAAACGACACTGTGAGCAACCTCTTCGAAAAGGCCTTCGCAAGCGACTTGGAGACAACAGCAGCGCAGTGGAGGCACAGACCATTGTCCTAGAGAGCAGCACAGTGTCTCTAGCAGCGATCGCTTCCCGGAGGATACTTAAGCCACACCGAGATTCCAGCAGGGAGTTTTGCCTTATAGCAGTACAACTCAATCAAGAAAGAGGGATGAGGTGTAGGGCTAATCTACGTGCGCTCACGCTCTGTGTCCCCGAGAAGGTTTCACGGAGCAGAATGCATCACCGACCACTACCACGTGTGTGCACCAAAGAAGCCCTGTGCCGTGGGTGTTCTCAGGCCGACAGCGAAGACCTAGGTGTGTGCTGCACCCGCGCCCGGTGGTTCACACGTTGCGTGACCCTGTGCCTTTTGAAGATGCTCAAGGCGGGTGGCACCTGCGTGCTGCGAGCGCAAGAGGTGTAGAGTGTAAAGGCCTTTCACACTGGAGGAAAGGCTTGCATCTCATGGAGAAAATGTGTACGTCGCCCGGGAGATGGAGGCGCGCTCTTGACACCATTTCCTCTGCCCGTTTCAAACACAAGTGTTTGTACTCGATCTGGGCTCCCTGGTGAAACGCTTGGCAGTCCGCATCACCCTGAGCACCTTTCCTGAAGTTTGATTCGTAGCTGGGTAAACTCGGGCTTCAGAGGCTTAGATGAGACCAAACGTGTTCAGCTTGTGGCGAAAGCCTTTGACCAGAGGCATATGTGCTTGTGCTTGGGGCGAGGGCTAGGCAAGAACGTTTACACCCTGGGTTTTTATCTTTACCCTAAGCTGTCCCTTTTGGCTGCAGCAGGCAGAGAGAATGCGCGGAGAGAGAACAGCTGCGAAGTGGATGCACACAACAGTCACCTCGATACCAGCCCCGGGCTCCCAAGCAACGATCCTTCCCCGCAGTGTACTTAACCCACCCAGGGATTCAAGCAGGGAGTTCGCCTTGTCCAACTCGCACAGGAGACTGGCATGAGATGTAGGGCTCATCTACTTGCGTTCACACTACGTGGCCCGGAGAAGTTCTCACGGAGCCGAATCCAGCACCCTTCCTCCACCACGTGTGTACACAAAGGAGCGCTGGGCAGTGGGTGTTCTCAGGCCAAGAGAGAAGCCCTTGTTCTGTGCTGCACCTGCTGGGTGGTTCAAAGGTTTTCTGACCTGTCTGCTCTGGAAGCTTTTCAGAGCTGAGGCTACGCCTGGGCTGCGAAAGCAGAGAGGCGTAGAGGCCTTTCACACTGAAGGCGTGGGCCTGTTTCCCATGGGGAAAGTGTACGTCGCCCAACCCCCACTCCCACCCCACCCCACACCACCCCACCCCACTCCAACCCACCCCCAGCTGGAGGCGTGCGGGTTGACACCATTTTGTCCTGCCCATGGAAAATACAAAGAGGCGTACACGATTTGGGCTGTCTGGTGAGAGAATTTTGAATCGGCGGCACCCTGAGTACCTTTCCCGAAGTTTGCTTCCTAGCTGGTTAAACTCGGCATTCAGAGGCGAGATGAGAACAAACTTGCTCCGCGTGCGGCGAAGTGCCCTGATGCCCTGCCCTAAATGTTTGAGCTTCTGGCCAGCGTCACGCAAGTACTTTGACACGTAGGAGTCTCACTTTTACTCCAAGCTGTCCCTGTTGGCTGTAGTAGTCGGCATGTCTGTATCGCAGCCTGGGAGGCCGGGCATTGGGGGAGTCTGCCAAGTGACTGGCCTCCATTTATAGCTAACTGAGAAACTGCGTCGAAGCTTTCGGGAGCCTCTTACAGGGAATGGTTGCAGTTCGGAATTGGAGACTGTGCTGGCAAACGTCAGCAGCTCCTCTCCCTCGGAGGGCTCTTGGTGTGCCGACTCCTAACAGCCAGCATGGTCCCCAGCTCGTGAACGGTCCCATTGCGAGCCGTTCTCGTCCGTGAAAGAGCCACGTGAGGCTGAGCTCCAAGAGTCGGGCTCCACACCTGGAGCCTTTGGGACAGGGCAGTCCTGAGCCGATGTGCCCACCAGGGGACGCGACCAAAGTTTAAGTACCACAGGAAAGCGCATCAAGGCCTCGTGTTCTCTCCATGAAATGAACGTGAGCTTGTAGGGTGATGCGTCAGCGTGCACCGTGAACAGCTCGCTGGTACGCCTGTCTTTGCCCCCTCTCACGGTCTCACGCACCCGGGCTCAGTTCCGTGCAGGAATGCTGAGTGGGAGCGCCAGCCTCGCTTCTGGACTCGAAAGCCTTCCACCCCCTAATGGCAGGTTGTGTGTGTCTCTCACGTGGGGGGAGGAATGAGGTCGCCCACAGAGGTTCTGCCATGAAAGATCTAAAGACGCACGCTGCTGAGGAGCTTGTTCCTCATGGAGCGTCCCCGAAGGCCAGAAGAATGCCGAAGGTCTCTTTCAAAGCTGCCGGACGCTCTGCCGTTCTAGGCCTGAGATAAGGACCTTGTGACGGCACTGTAACCCCGCGAGATTCAGGAGACATCGCCAGTGCGAGTGGCAATCCGGAAGGAAGAACCTTCAAGGCGGAGTGTCCTTTCCTGTACAAAACGACGCCCAAGTGGCTGAGGCAGGGAGCATTTTCCTTCACAGAACCGGCATCCTCGTATGCCTGTGGGTTACTCTAAAGAAACGACACTGTGAGCAACCTCTTCGAAAAGGCCTTCGCAAGCGACTTGGAGACAACAGCAGCGCACTGGAGGCACAGACCATTGTCCTGGAGAGCAGCACAGTGTCTCTAGCAGCGATCGCTTCCCGGAGGATACTTAAGCCACACCGAGATTCCAGCAGGGAGTTTTGCCTTATAGCAGTACAACTCACTCAAGAAAGAGGGATGAGGTGTAGGGCTAATCTACGTGCGCTCACGCTCTTTGTCCCCGAGAAGGTTTCACGGAGCAGAATGCATCACCGACCGCTACCACGTGTGTGCACCAAAGAAGCCCTGTGCCGTGGGTGTTCTCAGGCCGACAGCGAAGACCTAGGTGTGTGCTGCACCCGCACCCGGTGGTTCACACGTTGCGTGACCCTGTGCCTTTTGAAGATGCTCAGAGCGGGTGGCACCTGCGTGCTGCGAGCGCAAGAGGTGTAGAGTGTAAAGGCCTTTCACACTGGAGGAAAGGCTTGCATCTCATGGAGAAAATGTGTACGTCGCCCGGGAGATGGAGGCGCGCTCTTGACACCATTTCCTCTGCCCGTTTCAAACACAAGTGTTTGTACTCGATCTGGGCTGCCTGGTGAAACGCTTGGCAGTCCGCATCACCCTGAGCACCTTTCCTGAAGTTTGATTCGTAGCTGGGTAAACTCGGGCTTCAGAGGCTTAGATGAGACCAAACGTGTTCAGCTTGTGGCGAAAGCCTTTGACCAGAGGCATATGTGCTTGTGCTTGGGGCGAGGGCTAGGCAAGAACGTTTACACACTGGGTTTTTATCTTTACCCTAAGCTGTCCCTTTTGGCTGCAGCAGGCGGAGAGAACCCGCGGAGAGAGAACAGCTGCGAAGTGCATGCACAGAACAGTCACCTCGATACCAGCCCCGGGCTCCCAAGCAACGATCCTTCTCCGCAGGGTACTTAACCCACCCAGGGATTCAAGCAGGGAGTTCGCCTTGTCCAACTCGCACAGGAGACTGGCATGAGATGTAGGGCTCATCTACTTGCGTTCACACTACGTGGCCCGGAGAAGTTCTCACGGAGCCGAATCCAGCACCCTTCCTCCACCACGTGTGTACACAAAGGAGCGCTGGGCAGTGGGTGTTCTCAGGCCAAGAGAGAAGCCCTTGTTCTGTGCTGCACCTGCTGGGTGGTTCAAAGGTTTTCTGACCTTCCTGCTCTGGAAGCTTTTCAGAGCTGAGGCTACGCCTGGGCTGCGAAAGCAGAGAGGCGTAGAGGCCTTTCACACTGAAGGCGTGGGCCTGTTTCCCATGGGGAAAGTGTACGTCACCCAACCCCCACACCCACCCCACCCCACCCCACCCCACCCCACTCCAACCCACCCCCAGCTGGAGGCGTGCGGGTTGACACCATTTTGTCCTGCCCATGGAAAATACAAAGAGGCGTACACGATTTGGGCTGTCTGGTGAGAGAATTTTCAATCGGCGGCACCCTGAGTACCTTTCCCGAAGTTTGCTTCCTAGCTGGTTAAACTTGGCATTCAGAGGCGAGATGAGAACAAACTTGCTCCGCGAGCGGCGAAATGCCCTGATGACCTGCCCTAAATGTTTGAGCTTCTGGCCAGCGTCAGGCAAGTACTTTGACACGTAGGAGTCTCACTTTTACTCCAAGCTGTCCCTGTTGGCTGAAGCAGTCGGCGTGTCTGTATCGCAGCCTGGGAGGCCGGGCGTTGGGGGAGTCTGCCAAGTGACTGGCCTCCATTTATAGCTAACTGAGAAACTGCGTCGAAGCTTTCGGGAGCCTCTTACAGGGAATGGTTGCAGTTCGGAATTGGAGACTGTGCTGGCAAACGTCAGCAGCTCCTCTCCCTCGGAGGGCTCTTGGTGTGCCGACTCCTAACAGCCAGCACGGTCCCCAGCTCGTGAACGGTCCCATTGCGAGCCGGTCTCGTCCGTGAAAGAGCCACGTGAGGCTGAGTTCCAAGAGTCGGGCTCCACACCTGGAGCCTTTGGGACAGGGCAGTCCTGAGCCGATGTGCCCACCAGGGGACGCGACCAAAGTTTACGTACCACAGGAAAGCGCATCAAGGCCTCGTGTTCTCTCCATGAAATGAACGTGAGCTTGAAGGGTGATGCGTCAGCGTGCACCGTGAACAGCTCGCTGGTACGCCTGTCTTTGCCCCCTCTCACGGTCTCACGCACCCGGGCTCAGTTCCGTGCAGGAATGCTGAGTGGGAGCGCCAGCCTCGCTTCTGGACTCGAAAGCCTTCCACCCCCTAATGGCAGGTTGTGTGTGTCTCTCACGTGGGGGGAGGAATGAGGTCGCCCACAGAGGTTCTGCCATGAAAGATCTAAAGACGCACGCTGCTGAGGAGCTTGTTCCTCATGGAGCGTCCCCGAAGGCCAGAAGAATGCCGAAGGTCTCTTTCAAAGCTGCCGGACGCTCTGCCGTTCTAGGCCTGAGATAAGGACCTTGTGACGGCACTGTAACCCCGCGAGATTCAGGAGACATCGCCAGTGCGAGTGGCAATCCGGAAGGAAGAACCTTCAAGGCGGAGTGTCCTTTCCTGTACAAAACGGCGCCCAAGTGGCTGAGGCAGGGAGCATTTTCCTTCACAGAACCGGCATCCTCGTATGCCTGTGGGTTACTCTAAAGAAACGACACTGTGAGCAACCTCTTCGAAAAGGCCTTTGCAAGCGACTTGGAGACAACAGCAGCGCAGTGGAGGCACAGACCATTGTCCTAGAGAGCAGCACAGTGTCTCTAGCAGCGATCGCTTCCCGGAGGATACTTAAGCCACACCGAGATTCCAGCAGGGAGTTTTGCCTTATAGCAGTACAACTCACTCAAGAAAGAGGGATGAGGTGTAGGGCTAATCTACGTGCGCTCACGCTCTGTGTCCCCGAGAAGGTTTCACGGAGCAGAATGCATCACCGACCGCTACCACGTGTGTGCACCAAAGAAACCCTGTGCCGTGGGTGTTCTCAGGCCGACAGCGAAGACCTAGGTGTGTGCTGCACCCGCGCCCGGTGGTTCACACGTTGCGTGACCCTGTGCCTTTTGAAGATGCTCAGAGCGGGTGGCACCTGCGTGCTGCGAGCGCAAGAGGTGTAGAGTGTAAAGGCCTTTCACACTGGAGGAAAGGCTTGCATCTCATGGAGAAAATGTGTACGTCGCCCGGGAGATGGAGGCGCGCTCTTGACACCATTTCCTCTGCCCGTTTCAAACACAAGTGTTTGTACTCGATCTGGGCTGCCTGGTGAAACGCTCGGCAGTCCGCCTCACCCTGAGCACCTTTCCTGAAGTTTGATTCGTAGCTGGGTAAACTCGGGCTTCAGAGGCTTAGATGAGACCAAACGTGTTCAGCTTGTGGCGAAAGCCTTTGACCAGAGGCATATGTGCTTGTGCTTGGGGCAAGGGCTAGGCAAGAACGTTTACACACTGGGTTTTTATCTTTACCCTAAGCTGTCCCTTTTGGCTGCAGCAGGCGGAGAGAACCCGCAGAGAGAGAACAGCTGCGAAGTGGATGCACACAACAGTCACCTCAATACCAGCCCCGGGCTCCCAAGCAACGATCCTTCCCCGCAGGGTACTTAACCCACCCAGGGATTCAAGCAGGGAGTTCGCGTTGTCCAACTCGCACAGGAGACTGGCATGAGATGTAGGGCTCATCTACTTGCGTTTACACTACGTGGCCCGGAGAAGTTCTCACGGAGCCGAATCCAGCACCCTTCCTCCACCACGTGTGTACACAAAGGAGCGCTGGGCAGTGGGTGTTCTCAGGCCAAGAGAGAAGCCCTTGTTCTGTGCTGCACCTGCTGGGTGGTTCAAAGGTTTTCTGACCTTCCTGCTCTGGAAGCTTTTCAGAGCTGAGGCTACGCCTGGGCTGCGAAAGCAGAGACGCGTAGAGGCCTTTCACACTGAAGGCGTGGGCCTGTTTCCCATGGGGAAAGTGTACGTCACCCAACCCCCACTCCCACCCCACCCCACCCCACCCCACCCCACTCCAACCCACCCCCAGCTGGAGGCGTGCGGGTTGACACCATTTTGTCCTGCCCATGGAAAATACAAAGAGGCGTACACGATTTGGGCTGTCTGGTGAGAGAATTTTCAATCGGCGGCACCCTGAGTACCTTTCCCGAAGTTTGCTTCCTAGCTGGTTAAACTCGGCATTCAGAGGCGAGATGAGAACAAACTTGCTCCGCGTGCGGCGAAGTGCCCTGATGACCTGCCCTAAATGTTTGAGCTTCTGGCCAGCGTCAGGCAAGTACTTTGACACGTAGGAGTCTCACTTTTACTCCAAGATGTCCCTGTTGGCTGAAGCAGTCGGCGTGTCTGTATCGCAGCCTGGGAGGCCGGGCGTTGGGGGAGTCTGCCAAGTGACTGGCCTCCATTTATAGCTAACTGAGAAACTGCGTCGAAGCTTTCGGGAGCCTCTTACAGGGAATGGTTGCAGTTCGGAATTGGAGACTGTGCTGGCAAACGTCAGCAGCTCCTCTCCCTCGGAGGGCTCTTGGTGTGCCGACTCCTAACAGCCAGCACGGTCCCCAGCTCGTGAACGGTCCCATTGCGAGCCGGTCTCGTCCGTGAAAGAGCCACGTGAGGCTGAGCTCCAAGAGTCGGGCTCCACACCTGGAGCCTTTGGGACAGGGCAGTCCTGAGCCGATGTGCCCACCAGGGGACGCGACCAAAGTTTACGTACCACAGGAAAGCGCATCAAGGCCTCGTGTTCTCTCCATGAAATGAACGTGAGCTTGAAGGGTGATGCGTCAGCGTGCACCGTGAACAGCTCGCTGGTACGCCTGTCTTTGCCCCCTCTCACGGTCTCACGCACCCGGGCTCAGTTCCGTGCAGGAATGCTGAGTGGGAGCGCCAGCCTCGCTTCTGGACTCGAAAGCCTTCCACCCCCTAATGGCAGGTTGTGTGTGTCTCTCACGTGGGGGGAGGAATGAGGTCGCCCACAGAGGTTCTGCCATGAAAGATCTAAAGACGCACGCTGCTGAGGAGCTTGTTCCTCATGGAGCGTCCCCGAAGGCCAGAAGAATGCCGAAGGTCTCTTTCAAAGCTGCCGGACGCTCTGCCGTTCTAGGCCTGAGATAAGGACCTTGTGACGGCACTGTAACCCCGCGAGATTCAGGAGACATCGCCAGTGCGAGTGGCAATCCGGAAGGAAGAACCTTCAAGGCGGAGTGTCCTTTCCTGTACAAAACGGCGCCCAAGTGGCTGAGGCAGGGAGCATTTTCCTTCACAGAACCGGCATCCTCGTATGCCTGTGGGTTACTCTAAAGAAACGACACTGTGAGCAACCTCTTCGAAAAGGCCTTCGCAAGCGACTTGGAGACAACAGCAGCGCGGTGGAGGCACAGACCATTGTCCTAGAGAGCAGCACAGTGTCTCTAGCAGCGATCGCTTCCCGGAGGATACTTAAGCCACACCGAGATTCCAGCAGGGAGTTTTGCCTTGTAGCAGTACAACTCACTCAAGAAAGAGGGATGAGGTGTAGGGCTAATCTACGTGCGCTCACGCTCTGTGTCCCCGAGAAGGTTTCACGGAGCAGAATGCATCACCGACCGCTACCACGTGTGTGCACCAAAGAAGCCCTGTGCCGTGGGTGTTCTCAGGCCGACAGCGAAGACCTAGGTGTGTGCTGCACCCGCGCCCGGTGGTTCACACGTTGCGTGACCCTGTGCCTTTTGAAGATGCTCAGAGCGGGTGGCACCTGCGTGCTGCGAGCGCAAGAGGTGTAGAGTGTAAAGGCCTTTCACACTGGAGGAAAGGCTTGCATCTCATGGAGAAAATGTGTACGTCGCCCGGGAGATGGAGGCGCGCTCTTGACACCATTTCCTCTGCCCGTTTCAAACACAAGTGTTTGTACTCGATCTGGGCTGCCTGGTGAAACGCTTGGCAGTCCGCATCACCCTGAGCACCTTTCCTGAAGTTTGATTCGTAGCTGGGTAAACTCGGGCTTCAGAGGCTTAGATGAGACCAAACGTGTTCAGCTTGTGGCGAAAGCCTTTGACCAGAGGCATATGTGCTTGTGCTTGGGGCGAGGGCTAGGCAAGAACGTTTACACACTGGGTTTTTATCTTTACCCTAAGCTGTCCCTTTTGGCTGCAGCAGGCGGAGAGAACCCGCGGAGAGAGAACAGCTGCGAAGTGGATGCACACAACAGTCACCTCGATACCAGCCCCGGGCTCCCAAGCAACGATCCTTCCCCGCAGGGTACTTAACCCACCCAGGGATTCAAGCAGGGAGTTCGCCTTGTCCAACTCGCACAGGAGACTGGCATGAGATGTAGGGCTCATCTACTTGCGTTCACACTACGTGGCCCGGAGAAGTTCTCACGGAGCCGAATCCAGCACCTTTCTTCCACCACGTGTGTACACAAAGGAGCGCTGGGCAGTGGGTGTTCTCAGGCCAAGAGAGAAGCCCTTGTTCTGTGCTGCACCTGCTGGGTGGTTCAAAGGTTTTCTGACCTTCCTGCTCTGGAAGCTTTTCAGAGCTGAGGCTACGCCTGGGCTGCGAAAGCAGAGAGGCGTAGAGGCCTTTCACACTGAAGGCGTGGGCCTGTTTCCCATGGGGAAAGTGTACGTCGCCCAACCCCCACTCCCACCCCACCCCACCCCACCCCACCCCACTCCAACCCACCCCCAGCTGGAGGCGTGCGGGTTGACACCATTTTGTCCTGCCCATGGAAAATACAAAGAGGCGTACACGATTTGGGCTGTCTGGTGAAAGAATTTTGAATCGGCGGCACCCTGAGTACCTTTCCCGAAGTTTGCTTCCTAGCTGGTTAAACTCGGCATTCAGAGGCGAGATGAGAACAAACTTGCTCCGCGTGCGGCGAAGTGCCCTGATGCCCTGCCCTAAATGTTTGAGCTTCTGGCCAGCGTCAGGCAAGTACTTTGACACGTAGGAGTCTCACTTTTACTCCAAGCTGTCCCTGTTGGCTGAAGCAGTCGGCGTGTCTGTATCGCAGCCTGGGAGGCCGGGCGTTGGGGGAGTCTGCCAAGTGACTGGCCTCCATTTATAGCTAACTGAGAAACTGCGTCGAAGCTTTCGGGAGCCTCTTACAGGGAATGGTTGCAGTTCGGAATTGGAGACTGTGCTGGCAAACGTCAGCAGCTCCTCTCCCTCGGAGGGCTCTTGGTGTGCCGACTCCTAACAGCCAGCACGGTCCCCAGCTCGTGAACGGTCCCATTGCGAGCCGGTCTCGTCCGTGAAAGAGCCACGTGAGGCTGAGCTCCAAGAGTCGGGCTCCACACCTGGAGCCTTTGGGACAGGGCAGTCCTGAGCCGATGTGCCCACCAGGGGACGCGACCAAAGTTTACGTACCACAGGAAAGCGCATCAAGGCCTCGTGTTCTCTCCATGAAATGAACGTGAGCTTGAAGGGTGATGCGTCAGCGTGCACCGTGAACAGCTCGCTGGTACGCCTGTCTTTGCCCCCTCTCACGGTCTCACGCACCCGGGCTCAGTTCCGTGCAGGAATGCTGAGTGGGAGCGCCAGCCTCGCTTCTGGACTCGAAAGCCTTCCACCCCCTAATGGCAGGTTGTGTGTGTCTCTCACGTGGGGGGAGGAATGAGGTCGCCCACAGAGGTTCTGCCATGAAAGATCTAAAGACGCACGCTGCTGAGGAGCTTGTTCCTCATGGAGCGTCCCCGAAGGCCAGAAGAATGCCGAAGGTCTCTTTCAAAGCTGCCGGACGCTCTGCCGTTCTAGGCCTGAGATAAGGACCTTGTGACGGCACTGTAACCCCGCGAGATTCAGGAGACATCGCCAGTGCGAGTGGCAATCCGGAAGGAAGAACCTTCAAGGCGGAGTGTCCTTTCCTGTACAAAACGGCGCCCAAGTGGCTGAGGCAGGGAGCATTTTCCTTCACAGAACCGGCATCCTCGTATGCCTGTGGGTTACTCTAAAGAAACGACACTGTGAGCAACCTCTTCGAAAAGGCCTTCGCAAGCGACTTGGAGACAACAGCAGCGCGGTGGAGGCACAGACCATTGTCCTAGAGAGCAGCACAGTGTCTCTAGCAGCGATCGCTTCCCGGAGGATACTTAAGCCACACCGAGATTCCAGCAGGGAGTTTTGCCTTGTAGCAGTACAACTCACTCAAGAAAGAGGGATGAGGTGTAGGGCTAATCTACGTGCGCTCACGCTCTGTGTCCCCGAGAAGGTTTCACGGAGCAGAATGCATCACCGACCGCTACCACGTGTGTGCACCAAAGAAGCCCTGTGCCGTGGGTGTTCTCAGGCCGACAGCGAAGACCTAGGTGTGTGCTGCACCCGCGCCCGGTGGTTCACACGTTGCGTGACCCTGTGCCTTTTGAAGATGCTCAGAGCGGGTGGCACCTGCGTGCTGCGAGCGCAAGAGGTGTAGAGTGTAAAGGCCTTTCACACTGGAGGAAAGGCTTGCATCTCATGGAGAAAATGTGTACGTCGCCCGGGAGATGGAGGCGCGCTCTTGACACCATTTCCTCTGCCCGTTTCAAACACAAGTGTTTGTACTCGATCTGGGCTGCCTGGTGAAACGCTTGGCAGTCCGCATCACCCTGAGCACCTTTCCTGAAGTTTGATTCGTAGCTGGGTAAACTCGGGCTTCAGAGGCTTAGATGAGACCAAACGTGTTCAGCTTGTGGCGAAAGCCTTTGACCAGAGGCATATGTGCTTGTGCTTGGGGCGAGGGCTAGGCAAGAACGTTTACACACTGGGTTTTTATCTTTACCCTAAGCTGTCCCTTTTGGCTGCAGCAGGCGGAGAGAACCCGCGGAGAGAGAACAGCTGCGAAGTGGATGCACACAACAGTCACCTCGATACCAGCCCCGGGCTCCCAAGCAACGATCCTTCCCCGCAGGGTACTTAACCCACCCAGGGATTCAAGCAGGGAGTTCGCCTTGTCCAACTCGCACAGGAGACTGGCATGAGATGTAGGGCTCATCTACTTGCGTTCACACTACGTGGCCCGGAGAAGTTCTCACGGAGCCGAATCCAGCACCTTTCTTCCACCACGTGTGTACACAAAGGAGCGCTGGGCAGTGGGTGTTCTCAGGCCAAGAGAGAAGCCCTTGTTCTGTGCTGCACCTGCTGGGTGGTTCAAAGGTTTTCTGACCTTCCTGCTCTGGAAGCTTTTCAGAGCTGAGGCTACGCCTGGGCTGCGAAAGCAGAGAGGCGTAGAGGCCTTTCACACTGAAGGCGTGGGCCTGTTTCCCATGGGGAAAGTGTACGTCGCCCAACCCCCACTCCCACCCCACCCCACCCCACCCCACCCCACTCCAACCCACCCCCAGCTGGAGGCGTGCGGGTTGACACCATTTTGTCCTGCCCATGGAAAATACAAAGAGGCGTACACGATTTGGGCTGTCTGGTGAAAGAATTTTGAATCGGCGGCACCCTGAGTACCTTTCCCGAAGTTTGCTTCCTAGCTGGTTAAACTCGGCATTCAGAGGCGAGATGAGAACAAACTTGCTCCGCGTGCGGCGAAGTGCCCTGATGCCCTGCCCTAAATGTTTGAGCTTCTGGCCAGCGTCAGGCAAGTACTTTGACACGTAGGAGTCTCACTTTTACTCCAAGCTGTCCCTGTTGGCTGAAGCAGTCGGCGTGTCTGTATCGCAGCCTGGGAGGCCGGGCGTTGGGGGAGTCTGCCAAGTGACTGGCCTCCATTTATAGCTAACTGAGAAACTGCGTCGAAGCTTTCGGGAGCCTCTTACAGGGAATGGTTGCAGTTCGGAATTGGAGACTGTGCTGGCAAACGTCAGCAGCTCCTCTCCCTCGGAGGGCTCTTGGTGTGCCGACTCCTAACAGCCAGCACGGTCCCCAGCTCGTGAACGGTCCCATTGCGAGCCGGTCTCGTCCGTGAAAGAGCCACGTGAGGCTGAGCTCCAAGAGTCGGGCTCCACACCTGGAGCCTTTGGGACAGGGCAGTCCTGAGCTGATGTGCCCACCAGGGGACGCGACCAAAGTTTACGTACCACAGGATAGCGTATCAAGGCCTCGTGTTCTCTCCATGAAATGAACGTGAGCTTGAAGGGTGATGCATCAGCGTGCACCATGAACAGCTCGCTGGTACGCCTGTCTTTGCCCCCTCTCACGGTCTCACGCACCCGGGCTCAGTTCCGTGCAGGAATGCTGAGTGGGAGCGCCAGCCTCGCTTCTGGACTCGAAAGCCTTCCACCCCCTAATGGCAGGTTGTGTGTGTCTCTCACGTGGGGGGAGGAATGAGGTCGCCCACAGAGGTTCTGCCATGAAAGATCTAAAGACGCACGCTGCTGAGGAGCTTGTTCCTCATGGAGCGTCCCCGAAGGCCAGAAGAATGCCGAAGGTCTCTTTCAAAGCTGCCGGACGCTCTGCCGTTCTAGGCCTGAGATAAGGACCTTGTGACGGCACTGTAACCCCGCGAGATTCAGGAGACATCGCCAGTGCGAGTGGCAATCCGGAAGGAAGAACCTTCAAGGCGGAGTGTCCTTTCCTGTACAAAACGGCGCCCAAGTGGCTGAGGCAGGGAGCATTTTCCTTCACAGAACCGGCATCCTCGTATGCCTGTGGGTTACTCTAAAGAAACGACACTGTGAGCAACCTCTTCGAAAAGGCCTTCGCAAGCGACTTGGAGACAACAGCAGCGCGGTGGAGGCACAGACCATTGTCCTAGAGAGCAGCACAGTGTCTCTAGCAGCGATCGCTTCCCGGAGGATACTTAAGCCACACCGAGATTCCAGCAGGGAGTTTTGCCTTGTAGCAGTACAACTCACTCAAGAAAGAGGGATGAGGTGTAGGGCTAATCTACGTGCGCTCACGCTCTGGGTCCCCGAGAAGGTTTCACGGAGCAGAATGCATCACCGACCGCTACCACGTGTGTGCACCAAAGAAGCCCTGTGCCGTGGGTGTTCTCAGGCCGACAGCGAAGACCTAGGTGTGTGCTGCACCCGCGCCCGGTGGTTCACACGTTGCGTGACCCTGTGCCTTTTGAAGATGCTCAGAGCGGGTGGCACCTGCGTGCTGCAAGCGCAAGAGGTGTAGAGTGTAAAGGCCTTTCACACTGGAGGAAAGGCTTGCATCTCATGGAGAAAATGTGTACGTCGCCCGGGAGATGGAGGCGCGCTCTTGACACCATTTCCTCTGCCCGTTTCAAACACAAGTGTTTGTACTCGATCTGGGCTGCCTGGTGAAACGCTTGGCAGTCCGCATCACCCTGAGCACCTTTCCTGAAGTTTGATTCGTAGCTGGGTAAACTCGGGCTTCAGAGGCTTAGATGAGACCAAACGTGTTCAGCTTGTGGCGAAAGCCTTTGACCAGAGGCATATGTGCTTGTGCTTGGGGCGAGGGCTAGGCAAGAACGTTTACACACTGGGTTTTTAACTTTACCCTAAGCTGTCCCTTTTGGCTGCAGCAGGCGGAGAGAACCCGCGGAGAGAGAACAGCTGCGAAGTGGATGCACACAACAGTCACCTCGATACCAGCCCCGGGCTCCCAAGCAACGATCCTTCCCCGCAGGGTACTTAACCCACCCAGGGATTCAAGCAGGGAGTTCGCCTTGTCCAACTCGCACAGGAGACTGGCATGAGATGTAGGGCTCATCTACTTGCGTTCACACTACGTGGCCCGGAGAAGTTCTCACGGAGCCGAATCCAGCGCCCTTCCTCCACCACGTGTGTACACAAAGGAGCGCTGGGCAGTGGGTGTTCTCAGGCCAAGAGAGAAGCCCTTGTTCTGTGCTGCACCTGCTGGGTGGTTCAAAGGTTTTCTGACCTTCCTGCTCTGGAAGCTTTTCAGAGCTGAGGCTACGCCTGGGCTGCGAAAGCAGAGAGGCGTAGAGGCCTTTCACACTGAAGGCGTGGGCCTGTTTCCCATGGGGAAAGTGTACGTCGCCCAACCCCCACTCCCACCCCACCCCACACCACCCCACCCCACTCCAACCCACCCCCAGCTGGAGGCGTGCGGGTTGACACCATTTTGTCCTGCCCATGGAAAATACAAAGAGGCGTACACGATTTGGGCTGTCTGGTGAAAGAATTTTGAATCGGCGGCACCCTGAGTACCTTTCCCAAAGTTTGCTTCCTAGCTGGTTAAACTCGGCATTCAGAGGCGAGATGAGAACAAACTTGCTCCGCGTGCGGCGAAGTGCCCTGATGCCCTGCCCTAAATGTTTGAGCTTCTGGCCAGCGTCAGGCAAGTACTTTGACACGTAGGAGTCTCCCTTTTACTCCAAGCTGTCCCTGTTGGCTGAAGCAGTCGGCGTGTCTGTATCGCAGCCTGGGAGGCCGGGCGTTGGGGGAGTCTGCCAAGTGACTGGCCTCCATTTATAGCTAACTGAGAAACTGCGTCGAAGCTTTCGGGAGCCTCTTACAGGGAATGGTTGCAGTTCGGAATTGGAGACTGTGCTGGCAAACGTCAGCAGCTCCTCTCCCTCGGAGGGCTCTTGGTGTGCCGACTCCTAACAGCCAGCACGGTCCCCAGCTCGTGAACGGTCCCATTGCGAGCCGGTCTCGTCCGTGAAAGAGCCACGTGAGGCTGAGCTCCAAGAGTCGGGCTCCACACCTGGAGCCTTTGGGACAGGGCAGTCCTGAGCTGATGTGCCCACCAGGGGACGCGACCAAAGTTTACGTACCACAGGAAAGCGCATCAAGGCCTCGTGTTCTCTCCATGAAATGAACGTGAGCTTGAAGGGTGATGCGTCAGCGTGCACCGTGAACAGCTCGCTGGTACGCCTGTCTTTGCCCCCTCTCACGGTCTCACGCACCCGGGCTCAGTTCCGTGCAGGAATGCTGAGTGGGAGCGCCAGCCTCGCTTCTGGACTCGAAAGCCTTCCACCCCCTAATGGCAGGTTGTGTGTGTCTCTCACGTGGGGGGAGGAATGAGGTCGCCCACAGAGGTTCTGCCATGAAAGATCTAAAGACGCACGCTGCTGAGGAGCTTGTTCCTCATGGAGCGTCCCCGAAGGCCAGAAGAATGCCGAAGGTCTCTTTCAAAGCTGCCGGATGCTCTGCCGTTCTAGGCCTGAGATAAGGACCTTGTGACGGCACTGTAACCCCGCGAGATTCAGGAGACATCGCCAGTGCGAGTGGCAATCCGGAAGGAAGAACCTTCAAGGCGGAGTGTCCTTTCCTGTACAAAACGGCGCCCAAGTGGCTGAGGCAGGGAGCATTTTCCTTCACAGAACCGGCATCCTCGTATGCCTGTGGGTTACTCTAAAGAAACGACACTGTGAGCAACCTCTTCGAAAAGGCCTTCGCAAGCGACTTGGAGACAACAGCAGCGCGGTGGAGGCACAGACCATTGTCCTAGAGAGCAGCACAGTGTCTCTAGCAGAGATCGCTTCCCGGAGGATACTTAAGCCACACCGAGATTCCAGCAGGGAGTTTTGCCTTGTAGCAGTACAACTCACTCAAGAAAGAGGGATGAGGTGTAGGGCTAATCTACGTGCGCTCACGCTCTGTGTCCCCGAGAAGGTTTCACGGAGCAGAATGCATCACCGACCGCTACCACGTGTGTGCACCAAAGAAGCCCTGTGCCGTGGGTGTTCTCAGGCCGACAGCGAAGACCTAGGTGTGTGCTGCACCCGCGCCCGGTGGTTCACACGTTGCGTGACCCTGTGCCTTTTGAAGATGCTCAGAGCGGGTGGCACCTGCGTGCTGCGAGCGCAAGAGGTGTAGAGTGTAAAGGCCTTTCACACTGGAGGAAAGGCTTGCATCTCATGGAGAAAATGTGTACGTCGCCCGGAAGATGGAGGCGCGCTCTTGACACCATTTCCTCTGCCCGTTTCAAACACAAGTGTTTGTACTCGATCTGGGCTGCCTGGTGAAACGCTTGGCAGTCCGCATCACCCTGAGCACCTTTCCTGAAGTTTGATTCGTAGCTTGGTAAACTCGGGCTTCAGAGGCTTAGATGAGACCAAACGTGTTCAGCTTGTGGCGAAAGCCTTTGACCAGAGGCATATGTGCTTGTGCTTGGGGCGAGGGCTAGGCAAGAACGTTTACACACTGGGTTTTTATCTTTACCCTAAGCTGTCCCTTTTGGCTGCAGCAGGCGGAGAGAACCCGCGGAGAGAGAACAGCTGCGAAGTGGATGCACACAACAGTCACCTCGATACCAGCCCCGGGCTCCCAAGCAACGATCCTTCCCCGCAGGGTACTTAACCCACCCAGGGATTCAAGCAGGGAGTTCGCCTTGTCCAACTCGCACAGGAGACTGGCATGCGATGTAGGGCTCATCTACTTGCGTTCACACTACGTGGCCCGGAGAAGTTCTCACGGAGCCGAATCCAGCGCCCTTCCTCCACCACGTGTGTACACAAAGGAGCGCTGGGCAGTGGGTGTTCTCAGGCCAAGAGAGAAGCCCTTGTTCTGTGCTGCACCTGCTGGGTGGTTCAAAGGTTTTCTGACCTTCCTGCTCTGGAAGCTTTTCAGAGCTGAGGCTACGCCTGGGCTGTGAAAGCAGAGAGGCGTAGAGGCCTTTCACACTGAAGGCGTGGGCCTGTTTCCCATGGGGAAAGTGTACGTCGCCCAACCCCTACTCCCAACCCACCCCACACCACCCCACCCCACTCCAACCCACCCCCAGCTGGAGGCGTGCGGGTTGACACCATTTTGTCCTGCCCATGGAAAATACAAAGAGGCGTACACGATTTGGGCTGTCTGGTGAAAGAATTTTGAATCGGCGGCACCCTGAGTACCTTTCCCGAAGTTTGCTTCCTAGCTGGTTAAACTCGGCATTCAGAGGCGAGATGAGAACAAACTTGCTCCGCGTGCGGCGAAGTGCCCTGATGCCCTGCCCTAAATGTTTGAGCTTCTGGCCAGCGTCAGGCAAGTACTTTGACACGTAGGAGTCTCACTTTTACTCCAAGCTGTCCCTGTTGGCTGAAGCAGTCGGCGTGTCTGTATCGCAGCCTGGGAGGCCGGGCGTTGGGGGAGTCTGCCAAGTGACTGGCCTCCATTTATAGCTAACTGAGAAACTGCGTCGAAGCTTTCGGGAGCCTCTTACAGGGAATGGTTGCAGTTCGGAATTGGAGACTGTGCTGGCAAACGTCAGCAGCTCCTCTCCCTCGGAGGGCTCTTGGTGTGCCGACTCCTAACAGCCAGCACGGTCCCCAGCTCGTGAACGGTCCCATTGCGAGCCGGTCTCGTCCGTGAAAGAGCCACGTGAGGCTGAGCTCCAAGAGTGGGGCTCCACACCTGGAGCCTTTGGGACAGGGCAGTCCTGAGCCGATGTGCCCACCAGGGGATGCGACCAAAGTTTACGTACCACAGGAAAGCGCATCAAGGCCTCGTGTTCTCTCCATGAAATGAACGTGAGCTTGAAGGGTGATGCGTCAGCGTGCACCGTGAACAGCTCGCTGGTACGCCTGTCTTTGCCCCCTCTCACGGTCTCACGCACCCGGGCTCAGTTCCGTGCAGGAATGCTGAGTGGGAGCGCCAGCCTCGCTTCTGGACTCGAAAGCCTTCCACCCCCTAATGGCAGGTTGTGTGTGTCTCTCACGTGGGGGGAGGAATGAGGTCGCCCACAGAGGTTCTGCCATGAAAGATCTAAAGACGCACGCTGCTGAGGAGCTTGTTCCTCATGGAGCGTCCCCGAAGGCCAGAAGAATGCCGAAGGTCTCTTTCAAAGCTGCCGGACGCTCTGCCGTTCTAGGCCTGAGATAAGGACCTTGTGACGGCACTGTAACCCCGCGAGATTCAGGAGACATCGCCAGTGCGAGTGGCAATCCGGAAGGAAGAACCTTCAAGGCGGAGTGTCCTTTCCTGTACAAAACGGCGCCCAAGTGGCTGAGGCAGGGAGCATTTTCCTTCACAGAACCGGCATCCTCGTATGCCTGTGGGTTACTCTAAAGAAACGACACTGTGAGCAACCTCTTCGAAAAGGCCTTCACAAGCGACTTGGAGACAACAGCAGCGCAGTGGAGGCACAGACCATTGTCCTAGAGAGCAGCACAGTGTCTCTAGCAGCGATCGCTTCCCGGAGGATACTTAAGCCACACCGAGATTCCAGCAGGGAGTTTTGCCTTATAGCAGTACAACTCACTCAAGAAAGAGGGATGAGGTGTTGGGCTAATCTACGTGCGCTCACGCTCTGTGTCCCCGAGAAGGTTTCACGGAGCAGAATGCATCACCGACCGCTACCACGTGTGTGCACCAAAGAAGCCCTGTGCCGTGGGTGTTCTCAGGCCGACAGCGAAGACCTAGGTGTGTGCTGCACCCGCGTCCGGTGGTTCACACGTTGCGTGACCCTGTGCCTTTTGAAGACGCTCAGAGCGGGTGGCACCTGCGTGCTGCGAGCGCAAGAGGTGTAGAGTGTAAAGGCCTTTCACACTGGAGGAAAGGCTTGCATCTCATGGAGAAAATGAGTACGTCGCCCGGGAGATGGAGGCGCGCTCTTGACACCATTTCCTCTGCCCGTTTCAAACACAAGTGTTTGTACTCGATCTGGGCTGCCTGGTGAAACGCTTGGCAGTCCGCATCACCCTGAGCACCTTTCCTGAAGTTTGATTCGTAGCTGGGTAAACTCGGGCTTCAGAGGCTTAGATGAGACCAAATGTGTTCAGCTTGTGGCGAAAGCCTTTGACCAGAGGCATATAAGCTTGTGCTTGGGGCGAGGGCTAGGCAAGAACGTTTACACACTGGGTTTTTATCTTTACCCTAAGCTGTCCCTTTTGGCTGCAGCAGGCGGAGGGAACCCGCGGAGAGAGAACAGCTGCGAAGTGGATGCACAGAACAGTCACCTCGATACCAGCCCCGGGCTCCCAAGCAACGATCCTTCCCCGCAGGGTACTTAACCCACCCAGGGATTCAAGCAGGGAGTTCGCCTTGTCCAACTCGCACAGGAGACTGGCATGAGATGTAGGGCTCATCTACTTGCGTTCACACTACGTGGCCTGGAGAAGTTCTCACGGAGCCGAATCCAGCACCCTTCCTCCACCACGTGTGTACACAAAGGAGCGCTGGGCAGTGGGTGTTCTCAGGCCAAGAGAGAAGCCCTTGTTCTGTGCTGCACCTGCTGGGTGGTTCAAAGGTTTTCTGACCTTCCTGCTCTGGAAGCTTTTCAGAGCTGAGGTTACGCCTGGGCTGCGAAAGCAGAGAGGCGTAGAGGCCTTTCACACTGAAGGCGTGGGCCTGTTTCCCATGGGGAAAGTGTACGTCGCCCAACCCCCACTCCCACCCCACCCCAGCCCACTCCACCCCACTCCAACCCACCCCCAGCTGGAGGCGTGCGGGTTGACACCATTTTGTCCTGCCCATGGAAAATACAAAGAGGCGTACACGATTTGGGCTGTCTGGTGAAAGAATTTTGAATCGGCGGCACCCTGAGTACCTTTCCCGAAGTTTGCTTCCTAGCTGGTTAAACTCGGCATTCAGAGGCGAGATGAGAACAAACTTGCTCCGCGTGCGGCGAAGTGCCCTGATACCCTACCCTAAATGTTTGAGCTTCTGGCCAGCGTCAGGCAAGTACTTTGACACGTAGGAGTCTCACTTTTACTCCAAGCTGTCCCTGTTGGCTGAAGCAGTCGGCGTGTCTGTATCGCAGCCTGGGAGGCCGGGCGTTGGAGGAGTCTGCCAAGTGACTGGCCTCCATTTATAGCTAACTGAGAAACTGCGTCGAAGCTTTCGGGAGCCTCTTACAGGGAATGGTTGCAGTTCGGAATTGGAGACTGTGCTGGCAAACGTCAGCAGCTCCTCTCCCTCGGAGGGCTCTTGGTGTGCCGACTCCTAACAGCCAGCACGGTCCCCAGCTCGTGAACGGTCCCATTGCGAGCCGGTCTCGTCCGCGAAAGAGCCACGTGAGGCTGAGCTCCAACAGTCGGGCTCCACACCTGGAGCCTTTGGGACAGGGCAGTCCTGAGCCGATGTGCCCACCAGGGGACGCGACCAAATTTTACGTACCACAGGAAAGCGCATCAAGGCCTCGTGTTCTCTCCATGAAATGAACGTGAGCTTGAAGGGTGATGCGTCAGCGTGCACCGTGAACAGCTCGCTGGTACGCCTGTCTTTGCCCCCTCTCACGGTCTCACGCACCCGGGCTCAGTTCCGTGCAGGAATGCTGAGTGGGAGCGCCAGCCTCGCTTCTGGACTCGAAAGCCTTCCACCCCCTAATGGCAGGTTGTGTGTGTCTCTCACGTGGGGGGAGGAATGAGGTCGCCCACAGAGGTTCTGCCATGAAAGATCTAAAGACGCACGCTGCTGAGGAGCTTGTTCCTCATGGAGCGTCCCCGAAGGCCAGAAGAATGCCGAAGGTCTCTTTCAAAGCTGCCGGACGCTCTGCCGTTCTACGCCTGAGATAAGGACCTTGTGACGGCACTGTAACCCCGCGAGATTCAGGAGACATCGCCAGTGCGAGTGGCAATCCGGAAGGAAGAACCTTCAAGGCGGAGTGTCCTTTCCTGTACAAAACGGCGCCCAAGTGGCTGAGGCAGGGAGCATTTTCCTTCACAGAACCGGCATCCTCGTATGCCTGTGGGTTACTCTAAAGAAACGACACTGTGAGCAACCTCTTCGAAAAGGCCTTCGCAAGCGACTTGGAGACAACAGCAGCGCAGTGGAGGCACAGACCATTGTCCTAGAGAGCAGCACAGTGTCTCTAGCAGCGATCGCTTCCCGGAGGATACTTAAGCCACACCGAGATTCCAGCAGGGAGTTTTGCCTTATAGCAGTACAACTCACTCAAGAAAGAGGGATGAGGTATAGGGCTAATCTACGTGCGCTCACGCTCTGTGTCCCCGAGAAGGTTTCACGGAGCAGAATGCATCACCGACCGCTACCACGTGTGTGCACCAAAGAAGCCCTGTGCCGTGGGTGTTCTCAGGCCGACAGCGAAGACCTAGGTGTGTGCTGCACCCGCGCCCGGTGGTTCACACGTTGCGTGACCCTGTGCCTTTTGAAGATGCTCAGAGCGGGTGGCACCTGCGTGCTGCGAGCGCAAGAGGTGTAGAGTGTAAAGGCCTTTCACACTGGAGGAAGGGCTTGCATCTCATGGAGAAAATGTGTACGTCGCCCGGGAGATGGAGGCACGCTCTTGACACCATTTCCTCTGCCCGTTTAAAACACAGGTGTTTGTACTCGATCTGGGCTGCCTGGTGAAACGCTTGGCAGTCCGCATCACCCTGAGCACCTTTCCTGAAGTTTGATTCGTAGCTGGGTAAACTCGGGCTTCAGAGGCTTAGATGAGACCAAACGTGTTCAGCTTGTGGCGAAAGCCTTTGACCAGAGGTATATAAGCTTGTGCTTGGGGCGAGGGCTAGGCAAGAACGTTTACACACTGGGTTTTTATCTTTACCCTAAGCTGTCCCTTTTGGCTGCAGCAGGCGGAGAGAACCCGCGGAGAGAGAACAGCTGCGAAGTGGATGCACACAACAGTCACCTCGATACCAGCCCCGGGCTCCCAAGCAACGATCCTTCCCCGCAGGGTACTTAACCCACCCAGGGATTCAAGCAGGGAGTTCAACTTGTCCAACTCGCACAGGAGACTGGCATGAGATGTAGGGCTCATCTACTTGCGTTCACACTACGTGGCCCGGAGAAGTTCTCACGGAGCCGAATCCAGCACCCTTCCTCCACCACGTGTGTACACAAAGGAGCGCTGGGCAGTGGGTGTTCTCAGGCCAAGAGAGAAGCCCTTGTTCTGTGCTGCACCTGCTGGGTGGTTCAAAGGTTTTCTGACCTTCCTGCTCTGGAAGCTTTTCAGAGCTGAGGCTACGCCTGGGCTGCGAAAGCAGAGAGGCGTAGAGGCCTTTCACACTGAAGACGTGGGCCTGTTTCCCATGGGGAAAGTGTACGTCGCCCAACCCCCACTCCCACCCCACCCCACCCCACCCCACCCCACTCCAACCCACCCCCAGCTGGAGGCGTGCGGGTTGACACCATTTTGTCCTGCCCATGGAAAATACAAAGAGGCGTACACGATTTCGGCTGTCTGGTGAAAGAATTTTGAATCGGCGGCACCCTGAGTACCTTTCCCGAAGTTTGCTTCCTAGCTGGTTAAACTCGGCATTCAGAGGCGAGATGAGAACAAACTTGCTCCGCGTGCGGCGAAGTGCCTTGATGCCCTGCCCTAAATGTTTGAGCTTCTGGCCAGCGTCAGGCAAGTACTTTGACACGTAGGAGTCTCACTTTTACTCCAAGCTGTCCCTGTTGGCTGAAGCAGTCGGCGTGTCTGTATCGCAGCCTGGGAGGCCGGGCGTTGGGGGAGTCTGCCAAGTGACTGGCCTCCATTTATAGCTAACTGAGAAACTGCGTCGAAGCTTTCGGGAGCCTCTTACAGGGAATGGTTGCAGTTCGGAATTGGAGACTGTGCTGGCAAACGTCAGCAGCTCCTCTCCCTCGGAGGGCTCTTGGTGTGCCGACTCCTAACAGCCAGCACGGTCCCCAGCTCGTGAACGGTCCCATTGCGAGCCGGTCTCGTCCGTGAAAGAGCCACGTGAGGCTGAGCTCCAAGAGTCGGGCTCCACACCTGGAGCCTTTGGGACAGGGCAGTCCTGAGCCGATGTGCCCACCAGGGGACGCGACCAAAGTTTACGTACCACAGGAAAGCGCATCAAGGCCTCGTGTTCTCTCCATGAAATGAACGTGAGCTTGAAGGGTGATGCGTCAGCGTGCACTGTGAACAGCTCGCTGGTACGCCTGTCTTTGCCCCCTCTCACGGTCTCACGCACCCGGGCTCAGTTCCGTGCAGGAATGCTGAGTGGGAGCGCCAGCCTCGCTTCTGGACTCGAAAGCCTTCCACCCCCTAATGGCAGGTTGTGTGTGTCTCTCACGTGGGGGGAGGAATGAGGTCGCCCACAGAGGTTCTGCCATGAAAGATCTAAAGACGCACGCTGCTGAGGAGCTTGTTCCTCATGGAGCGTCCCCGAAGGCCAGAAGAATGCCGAAGGTCTCTTTCAAAGCTGCCGGACGCTCTGCCGTTCTAGGCCTGAGATAAGGACCTTGTGACGGCACTGTAACACCGCGAGATTCAGGAGACATCGCCAGTGCGAGTGGCAATCCGGAAGGAAGAACCTTCAAGGCGGAGTGTCCTTTCCTGTACAAAACGGCGCCCAAGTGGCTGAGGCAGGGAGCATTTTCCTTCACAGAACCGGCATCCTCGTATGCCTGTGGGTTACTCTAAAGAAACGACACTGTGAGCAACCTCTTCGAAAAGGCCTTCGCAAGCGACTTGGAGACAACAGCAGCGCAGTGGAGGCACAGACCATTGTCCTAGAGAGCAGCACAGTGTCTCTAGCAGCGATCGCTTCCCGGAGGATACTTAAGCCACACCGAGATTCCAGCAGGGAGTTTTGCCTTATAGCAGTACAACTCACTCAAGAAAGAGGGATGAGGTGTAGGGCTAATCTACGTGCGCTCACGCTCTGTGTCCCCGAGAAGGTTTCACGGAGCAGAATGCATCATCGACCGCTACCACGTGTGTGCACCAAAGAAGCCCTGTGCCGTGGGTGTTCTCAGGTCGACAGCGAAGACCTAGGTGTGTGCTGCACCCGCGCCCGGTGGTTCACACGTTGCGTGACCCTGTGCCTTTTGAAGATGCTCAGAGCGGGTGGCACCTGCGTGCTGCGAGCGCAAGAGGTGTAGAGTGTAAAGGCCTTTCACACTGGAGGAAAGGCTTGCATCTCATGGAGAAAATGTGTACGTCGCCCGGGAGATGGAGGCGCGCTCTTGACACCATTTCCTCTGCCCGTTTCAAACACAAGTGTTTGTACTCGATCTGGGCTGCCTGGTGAAACGCTTGGCAGTCCGCATCACCCTGAGCACCTTTCCTGAAGTTTGATTCGTAGCTGGGTAAACTCGGGCTTCAGAGGCTTAGATGAGACCAAACGTGTTCAGCTTGTGGCGAAAGCCTTTGACCAGAGGCATATAAGCTTGTGCTTGGGGCGAGGGCTAGGCAAGAACGTTTACACACTGGGTTTTTATCTTTACCCTAAGCTGTCCCTTTTGGCTGCAGCAGGCGGAGAGAACCCGCGGAGAGAGAACAGCTGCGAAGTGGATGCACAGAACAGTCACCTCGATACCAGCCCCGGGCTCCCAAGCAACGATCCTTCCCCGCAGGGTACTTAACCCACCCAGGGATTCAAGCAGGGAGTTCGCCTTGTCCAACTCGCACAGGAGACTGGCATGAGATGTAGGGCTCATCTACTTGCGTTCACACTACGTGGCTCATCTACTTGCGTTCACACTACGTTCTCACGGAGCCGAATCCAGCACCCTTCCTCCACCACGTGTGTACACAAAGGAGCGCTGGGCAGTGGGTGTTCTCAGGCCAAGAGAGAAGCCCTTGTTCTGTGCTGCACCTGCTGGGTGGTTCAAAGGTTTTCTGACCTTCCTGCTCTGGAAGCTTTTCAGAGCTGAGGCTACGCCTGGGCTGCGAAAGCAGAGAGGCGTAGAGGCCTTTCACACTGAAGGCGTGGGCCTGTTTCCCATGGGGAAAGTGTACGTCGCCCAACCCCCACTCCCACCCCACCCCACCCCACCCCACCCCACTCCAACCCACCCCCAGCTGGAGGCGTGCGGGTTGACACCATTTTGTCCTGCCCATGGAAAATACAAAGAGGCGTACACGATTTGGGCTGTCTGGTGAAAGAATTTTGAATCGGCGGCACCCTGAGTACCTTTCCCGAAGTTTGCTTCCTAGCTGGTTAAACTCTGCATTCAGAGGCGAGATGAGAACAAACTTGCTCCGCGTGCGGCGAAGTGCCCTGATGCCCTGCCCTCAAAGTTTGAGCTTCTGGCCAGCGTCAGGCAAGTACTTTGACACGTAGGAGTCTCACTTTTACTCCAAGCTGTCCCTTTTGGCTGAAGCAGTCGGCGTGTCTGTATCGCAGCCTGGGAGGCCGGGCGTTGGGGGAGTCTGCCAAGTGACTGGCCTCCATTTATAGCTAACTGAGAAACTGCGTCGAAGCTTTCGGGAGCCTCTTACAGGGAATGGTTGCAGTTGGGAATTGGAGACTGTGCTGGCAAACGTCAGCAGCTCCTCTCCCTCGGAGGGCTCTTGGTGTGCCGACTCCTAACAGCCAGCACGGTCCCCAGCTCGTGAACGGTCCCATTGCGAGCCGGTCTCGTCCGTGAAAGAGCCACGTGAGGCTGAGCTCCAAGAGTCGGGCTCCACACCTGGATTCTTTGGGACAGGGCAGTCCTGAGCCGATGTGCCCACCAGGGGACGCGACCAAAGTTTACGTACCACAGGAAAGCGCATCAAGGCCTCGTGTTCTCTCCATGAAATGAACGTGAGCTTGAAGGGTGATGCGTCAGCGTGCACCGTGAACAGCTCGCTGGTACGCCTGTCTTTGCCCCCTCTCACGGTCTCACGCACCCGGGCTCAGTTCCGTGCAGGAATGCTGAGTGGGAGTGCCAGCCTCGCTTCTGGACTCGAAAGCCTTCCACCCCCTAATGGCAGGTTGTGTGTGTCTCTCACGTGGGGGGAGGAATGAGGTCGCCCACAGAGGTTCTGCCATGAAAGATCTAAAGACGCACGCTGCTGAGGAGCTTGTTCCTCATGGAGCGTCCCCGAAGGCCAGAAGCATGCCGAAGGTCTCTTTCAAAGCTGCCGGACGCTCTGCCGTTCTAGGCCTGAGATAAGGACCTTGTGACGGCACTGTAACCCCGCGAGATTCAGGAGACATCGCCAGTGCGAGTGGCAATCCGGAAGGAAGAACCTTCATGGCGGAGTGTCCTTTCCTGTACAAAACGGCGCCCAAGTGGCTGAGGCAGGGAGCATTTTCCTTCACAGAACCGGCATCCTCGTATGCCTGTGGGTTACTCTAAAGAAACGACACTGTGAGCAACCTCTTCGAAAAGGCCTTCGCAAGCGACTAGGAGACAACAGCAGCGCAGTGGAGGCACAGACCATTGTCCTAGAGAGCAGCACAGTGTCTCTAGCAGCGATCACTTCCCGGAGGATACTTAAGCCACACCGAGATTCCAGCAGGGAGTTTTGCCTTATAGCAGTACAACTCACTCAAGAAAGAGGGATGAGGTGTAGGGCTAATCTACGTGCGCTCACGCTCTGTGTCCCCGAGAAGGTTTCACGGAGCAGAATGCATCACCGACCGCTACCACGTGTGTGCACCAAAGAAGCCCTGTGTCGTGGGTGTTCTCAGGCTGACAGCGAAGACCTAGGTGTGTGCTGCACCCGCCCCCGGTGGTTCAAACGTTGCGTGACCCTGTGCCTTTTGAAGATGCTCAGAGCGGGTGGCACCTGCGTGCTGCGAGCGCAAGAGGTGTAGAGTGTAAAGGCCTTTCACACTGGAGGAAAGGCTTGCATCTCATGGAGAAAATGTGTACATCGCCCGGGAGATGGAGGCGCGCTCTTGACACCATTTCCTCTGCCCGTTTAAAACACAAGTGTTTGTACTCGATCTGGGCTGCCTGGTGAAACGCTTGGCAGTCCGCATCACCCTGAGCACCTTTCCTGAAGTTTGATTTGTAGCTGGGTAAACTCGGGCTTCAGAGGCTTAGATGAGACCAAACGTGTTCAGCTTGTGGCGAAAGCCTTTGACCAGAGGCACATAAGCTTGTGCTTGGGGCGAAGGCTAGGCAAGAACGTTTACACACTGGGTTTTTATCTTTACCCTAAGCTGTCCCTTTTGGCTGCAGCAGGCAGAGAGAACCCGCGGAGAGAGAACAGCTGCGAAGTGGATGCACAGAACAGTCACCTCGATACCAGCCCCGGGCTCCCAAGCAACGATCCTTCCCCGCAGGGTACTTAACCCACCCAGGGATTCAAGCAGGGAGTTCGCCTTGTCCAACTCGCACAGGAGACTTGCATGAGATGTAGGGCTCATCTACTTGCGTTCACACTACGTGGCCCGGAGAAGTTCTCACGGAGCCGAATCCAGCACCCTTCCTCCACCACGTGTGTACACAAAGGAGCGCTGGGCAGTGGGTGTTCTCAGGCCAAGAGAGAAGCCCTTGTTCTGTGCTGCACCTGCTGGGTGGTTCAAAGGTTTTCTGACCTTCCTGCTCTGGAAGCTTTTCAGAGCTGAGGCTACGCCTGGGCTGCGAAAGCAGAGAGGCGTCGAGGCCTTTCACACTGAAGGCGTGGGCCTGTTTCCCATGGGGAAAGTGTACGTCGCCCAACCCCCACTCCCACCCCACCCCACCCCACCCCACCCCACTCCAACCCACCCCCAGCTGGAGGCGTGCAGGTTGACACCATTTTGTCCTGCCCATGGAAAATACAAAGAGGCGTACACGATTTGGGCTCTCTGGTGAAAGAATTTTGAATCGGCGGCACCCTGAGTACCTTTCCCGAAGTTTGCTTCCTAGCTGGTTAAACTCGGCATTCAGAGGCGAGATGAGAACAAACTTGCTCCGCGTGCGGCGAAGTGCCTTGATGCCCTGCCCTAAATGTTTGAGCTTCTGGTCAGCGTCAGGCAAGTACTTTGACACGTAGGAGTCTCCCTTTTACTCCAAGCTGTCCCTGTTGGCTGAAGCAGTCGGCGTGTCTGTATCGCAGCCTGGGAGGCCGGGCGTTGGGGGAGTCTGCCAAGTGACTGGCCTCCATTTATAGCTAACTGAGAAACTGCGTCGAAGCTTTCGGGAGCCTCTTACAGGGAATGGTTGCAGTTGGGAATTGGAGACTGTGCTGGCAAACGTCAGCAGCTCCTCTCCCTCGGAGGGCTCTTGGGGTGCCGACTCCTAACAGCCAGCACGGTCCCCAGCTCGTGATCGGTCCCATTGCGAGCCGGTCTCGTCCGTGAAAGAGCCACGTGAGGCTGAGCTCCAAGAGTCGGGCTCCACACCTGGAGCCTTTGGGACAGGGCAGTCCTGAGCCGATGTGCCCACCAGGGGACGCGACCAAATTTTACGTACCACAGGAAAGCGCATCAAGGCCTCGTGTTCTCTCCATGAAATGAACGTGAGCTTGAAGGGTGATGCGTCAGCGTGCACCGTGAACAGCTCGCTGGTACGCCTGTCTTTGCCCCCTCTCACGGTCTCACGCACCCGGGCTCAGTTCCGTGCAGGAATGCTGAGTGGGAGTGCCAGCCTCGCTTCTGGACTCGAAAGCCTTCCACCCCCTAATGGCAGGTTGTGTGTGTCTCTCACGTGGGGGGAGGAATGAGGTCGCCCACAGAGGTTCTGCCATGAAAGATCTAAAGACGCACGCTGCTGAGGAGCTTGTTCCTCATGGAGCGTCCCCGAAGGCCAGAAGCATGCCGAAGGTCTCTTTCAAAGCTGCCGGACGCTCTGCCGTTCTAGGCCTGAGATAAGGACCTTGTGACGGCACTGTAACCCCGCGAGATTCAGGAGACATCGCCAGTGCGAGTGGCAATCCGGAAGGAAGAACCTTCAAGGCTGAGTGTCCTTTCCTGTACAAAATGGCGCCCAAGTGGCTGAGGCAGGGAGCATTTTCCTTCACAGAACCGGCATCCTCGTATGCCTGTGGGTTACTCTAAAGAAACGACACTGTGAGCAACCTCTTCGAAAAGGCCTTCGCAAGCGACTTGGAGACAACAGCAGCGCAGTGGAGGCACAGACAATTGTCCTAGAGAGCAGCACAGTGTCTCTAGCAGCGATCGCTTCCCGGAGGATACTTAAGCCACACCGAGATTCCAGCAGGGAGTTTTGCCTTATAGCAGTACAACTCACTCAAGAAAGAGGGATGAGGTGTAGGGCTAATCTACGTGCGCTCACGCTCTGTGTCCCCGAGAAGGTTTCACGGAGCAGAATGCATCACCGACCGCTACCACGTGTGTGCACCAAAGAAGCCCTGTGCCGTGGGTGTTCTCAGGCCGACAGCGAAGACCTAGGTGTGTGCTGCACCCGCGCCCGGTGGTTCACACGTTGCGTGACCCTGTGCCTTTTGAAGATGCTCAGAGCGGGTGGCACCTGCGTGCTGCGAGCGCAAGAGGTGTAGAGTGTAAAGGCCTTTCACACTGGAGGAAGGGCTTGCATCTCATGGAGAAAATGTGTACGTCGCCCGGGAGATGGAGGCGCGCTCTTGACACCATTTCCTCTGCCCGGTTCAAACACAAGTGTTTGTACTCGATCTGGGCTGCCTGGTGAAACGCTTGGCAGTCCGCATCACCCTGAGCACCTTTCCTGAAGTTTGATTCGTAGCTGGGTAAACTCGGGCTTCAGAGGCTTAGATGAGACCAAACGTGTTCAGCTTGTGGCGAAAGCCTTTGACCAGAGGCATATAAGCTTGTGCTTGGGGCGAGGGCTAGGCAAGAACGTTTACACACTGGGTTTTTATCTTTACCCTAAGCTGTCCCTTTTGGCTGCAGCAGGCGGAGAGAACCCGCGGAGAGAGAACAGCTGCGAAGTGGATGCACAGAACAGTCACCGCGATACCAGCCCCGGGCTCCCAAGCAACGATCCTTCCCCGCAGGGTACTTAACCCACCCAGGGATTCAAGCAGGGAGTTCACCTTGTCCAACTCGCACAGGAGACTGGCATGAGATGTAGGGCTCATCTACTTGCGTTCACACTACGTGGCCCGGAGAAGTTCTCACGGAGCCGAATCCAGCACCCTTCCTCCACCACGTGTGTACACAAAGGAGCGCTGGGCAGTGGGTGTTCTCAGGCCAAGAGAGAAGCCGTTGTTCTGTGCTGCACCTGCTGGGTGGTTCAAAGGTTTTCTGACCTTCCTGCTCTGGAAGCTTTTCAGAGCTGAGGCTACGCCTGGGCTACGAAAGCAGAGAGGCGTAGAGGCCTTTCACACTGAAGGCGTGGGCCTGTTTCCCATGGGGAAAGTGTACGTCGCCCAACCCCCACTCCCACCCCACCCCACCCCACCCCACCCCACTCCAACCCACCCCCAGCTGGAGGCGTGCGGGTTGACACCATTTTGTCCTGCCCATGGAAAATACAAAGAGGCGTACACGATTTGGGCTGTCTGGTGAGAGAATGTTGAATCGGCGGCACCCTGAGTACCTTTCCCGAAGTTTGCTTCCTAGCTGGTTAAACTCGGCATTCAGAGGCGAGATGAGAACAAACTTGCTCCGCGTGCGGTGAAGTGCCTTGATGCCCTGCCCTAAATGTTTGAGCTTCTGGCCAGCGTCAGGCAAGTACTTTGACACGTAGGAGTCTCACTTTTACTCCAAGCTGTCCCTGTTGGCTGAAGCAGTCGGCGTGTCTGTATCGCAGCCTGGGAGGCCGGGCGTTGGGGGAGTCTGCCAAGTGACTGGCCTCCATTTATAGCTAACTGAGAAACTGCGTCGAAGCTTTCGGGAGCCTCTTACAGGGAATGGTTGCAGTTCGGAATTGGAGACTGTGCTGGCAAACGTCAGCAGCTCCTCTCCCTCAGAGGGCTCTTGGTGTGCCGACTCCTAACAGCCAGCACGGTCCCCAGCTCGTGAACGGTCCCATTGCGAGCCGGTCTCGTCCGTGAAAGAGCCACGTGAGGCTGAGCTCCAAGAGTCGGGCTCCACACCTGGAGCCTTTGGGACAGGGCAGTCCTGAGCCGATGTGCCCACCAGGGGACGCGACCAAAGTTTACGTACCACAGGAAAGCGCATCAAGGCCTCGTGTTCTCTCCATGAAATGAACGTGAGCTTGAAGGGTGATGCGTCAGCGTGCACCGTGAACAGCTCGCTGGTACGCCTGTCTTTGCCCCCTCTCACGGTCTCACGCACCCGGGCTCAGTTCCGTGGAGGAATGCGGAGTGGGAGCGCCAGCCTCGCTTCTGGACTCGAAAGCCTTCCACCCCCTAATGGCAGGTTGTGTGTGTCTCTCACGTGGGGGGAGGAATGAGGTCGCCCACAGAGGTTCTGCCATGAAAGATCTAAAGACGCACGCTGCTGAGGAGCTTGTTCCTCATGGAGCGTCCCCGAAGGCCAGAAGCATGCCGAAGGTCTCTTTCAAAGCTGCCGGACGCTCTGCCGTTCTAGGCCTGAGATAAGGACCTTGTGACGGCACTGTAACCCCGCGAGATTCAGGAGACATCGCCAGTGCGAGTGGCAATCCGGAAGGAAGAACCTTCAAGGCGGAGTGTCCTTTCCTGTACAAAACGGCGCCCAAGTGGCTGAGGCAGGGAGCATTTTCCTTCACAGAACCGGCATCCTCGTATGCCTGTGGGTTACTCTAAAGAAACGACACTGTGAGCAACCTCTTCGAAAAGGCCTTCGCAAGCGACTTGGAGACAACAGCAGCGCAGTGGAGGCACAGACCATTGTCCTAGAGAGCAGCACAGTGTCTCTAGCAGCGATCGCTTCCCGGAGGATACTTAAGCCACACCGAGATTCCAGCAGGGAGTTTTGCCTTATAGCAGTACAACTCACTCAAGAAAGAGGGATGAGGTGTAGGGCTAATCTACGTGCGCTCACGCTCTGTGTCCCCGAGAAGGTTTCACGGAGCAGAATGCATCACCGACCGCTACCACGTGTGTGCACCAAAGAAGCCCTGTGCCGTGGGTGTTCTCAGGCCGACAGCGAAGACCTAGGTGTGTGCTGCACCCGCGCCCGGTGGTTCACACGTTGCGTGACCCTGTGCCTTTTGAAGATGCTCAGAGCGGGTGGCACCTGCGTGCTGCGAGCGCAAGAGGTGTAGAGTGTAAAGGCCTTTCACACTGGAGGAAAGACTTGCATCTCATGGAGAAAATGTGTACGTCGCCCGGGAGATGGAGGCGCGCTCTTGACACCATTTCCTCTGCCCGTTTCAAACACAAGTGTTTGTACTCGATCTGGGCTGCCTGGTGAAACGCTTGGCAGTCCGCATCACCCTGAGCACCTTTCCTGAAGTTTGATTCGTAGCTGGGTAAACTCGGGCTTCAGAGGCTTAGATGAGACCAAACGTGTTCAGCTTGTGGCGAAAGCCTTTGACCAGAGGCATATGTGCTTGTGCTTGGGGCGAGGGCTAGGCAAGAACGTTTACACACTGGGTTTTTATCTTTACCCTAAGCTGTCCCTTTTGGCTGCAGCAGGCGGAGAGAACCCGCGGAGAGAGAACAGCTGCGAAGTGGATGCACACAACAGTCACCTCCATACCAGCCCCGGACTCCCAAGCAACGATCCTTCCCCGCAGGGTACTTAACCCACCCAGGGATTCAAGCAGGGAGTTCACCTTGTCCAACTCGCACAGGAGACTGGCATGAGATATAGGGCTCATCTACTTGCGTTCACACTACGTGGCTCATCTACTTGCGTTCACACTACGTTCTCACGGAGCCGAATCCAGCGCCCTTCCTCCACCACGTGTGTACACAAAGGAGCGCTGGGCATTGGGTGTTCTCAGGCCAAGAGAGAAGCCCTTGTTCTGTGCTGCACCTGCTGGGTGGTTCAAAGGTTTTCTGACCTTCCTGCTCTGGAAGCTTTTCAGAGCTGTGGCTACGCCTGGGCTGCGAAAGCAGAGAGGCGTAGAGGCCTTTCACACTGAAGGCGTGGGCCTGTTTCCCATGGGGAAAGTGTACGTCGCCCAACCCCCACTCCCACCCCACCCCACCCCACCCCACCCCACTCCAACCCACCCCCAGCTGGAGGCGTGCGGGTTGACACCATTTTGTCCTGCCCATGGAAAATACAAAGAGGCGTACACGATTTGGGCTGTCTGGTGAAAGAATTTTGAATCGGCGGCACCCTGAGTACCTTTCCCGAAGTTTGCTTCCTAGCTGGTTAAACTCGGCATTCAGAGGCGAGATGAGAACAAACTTGCTCCGCGTGCGGCGAAGTGCCTTGATGCCCTGCCCTAAATATTTGAGCTTCTGGCCAGCGTCAGGCAAGTACTTTGACACGTAGGAGTCTCACTTTTACTCCAAGCTGTCCCTGTTGGCTGAAGCAGTCGGCGTGTCTGTATCGCAGCCTGGGAGGCCGGGCGTTGGGGGAGTCTGCCAAGTGACTGGCCTCCATTTATAGCTAACTGAGAAACTGCGTCGAAGCTTTCAGGAGCCTCTTACAGGGAATTGTTGCAGTTGGGAATTGGAGACTGTGCTGGCAAACGTCAGCAGCTCCTCTCCCTCGGAGGGCTCTTGGTGTGCCGACTCCTAACAGCCAGCACGGTCCCCAGCTCGTGAACGGTCCCATTGCGAGCCGGTCTCGTCCGTGAAAGAGCCACGTGAGGCTGAGCTCCAAGAGTCGGGCTCCACACCTGGAGCCTTTGGGACAGGGCAGTCCTGAGCCGATGTGCCCACCAGGGGACGCGACCAAAGTTTACGTACCACAGGAAAGCGCATCAAGGCCTCGTGTTCTCTCCATGAAATGAACGTGAGCTTGAAGGGTGATGCGTCAGCGTGCACCGTGAACAGCTCGCTCGTACGCCTGTCTTTGCCCCCTCTCACGGTCTCACGCACCCGGGCTCAGTTCCGTGCAGGAATGCTGAGTGGGAGCGCCAGCCTCGCTTCTGGACTCGAAAGCCTTCCACCCCCTAATGGCAGGTTGTGTGTGTCTCTCACGTGGGGGGAGGAATGAGGTCGCCCACAGAGGTTCTGCCATGAAAGATCTAAAGACGCACGCTGCTGAGGAGCTTGTTCCTCATGGAGCGTCCCCGAAGGCCAGAAGCATGCCGAAGGTCTCTTTCAAAGCTGCCGGACGCTCTGCCGTTCTAGGCCTGAGATAAGGACCTTGTGACGGCACTGTAACCCCGCGAGATTCAGGAGACATCGCCAGTGCGAGTGGCAATCCGGAAGGAAGAACCTTCAAGGCGGAGTGTCCTTTCCTGTACAAAACGGCGCCCAAGTGGCTGAGGCAGGGAGCATTTTCCTTCACAGAACCGGCATCCTCGTATGCCTGTGGGTTACTCTAAAGAAACGACACTGTGAGCAACCTCTTCGAAAAGGCCTTCGCAAGCGACTTGGAGACAACAGCAGCGCAGTGGAGGCACAGACCATTGTCCTAGAGAGCAGCACAGTGTCTCTAGCAGCGATCGCTTCCCGGAGGATACTTAAGCCACACCGAGATTCCAGCAGGGAGTTTTGCCTTATAGCAGTACAACTCACTCAAGAACGAGGGATGAGGTGTAGGGCTAATCTACGTGCGCTCACGCTCTGTGTCCCCGAGAAGGTTTCACAGAGCAGAATGCATCACCGACCGCTACCACGTGTGTGCACCAAAGAAGCCCTGTGCCGTGGGTGTTCTCAGGCCGACAGCGAAGACCTAGGTGTGTGCTGCACCCGCGCCCGGTGGTTCACACGTTGCGTGACCCTGTGCCTTTTGAAGATGCTCAGAGCGGGTGGCACCTGCGTGCTGCGAGCGCAAGAGGTGTAGAGTGTAAAGGCCTTTCACACTGGAGGAAAGGCTTGCATCTCATGGAGAAAATGTGTACGTCGCCCGGGAGATGGAGGCGTGCTCTTGACACCATTTCCTCTGCCCGTTTCAAACACAAGTGTTTGTACTCGATCTGGGCTGCCTGGTGAAACGCTTGGCAGTCCGCATCACCCTGAGCACCTTTCCTGAAGTTTGATTCGTAGCTGGGTAAACTCGGGCTTCAGAGGCTTAGATGAGACCAAACGTGTTCAGCTTGTGGCGAAAGCCTTTGACCAGAGGCGTATGTGCTTGTGCTTGGGGCGAGGGCTAGGCAAGAACGTTTACACACTGGGTTTTTATCTTTACCCTAAGCTGTCCCTTTTGGCTGCAGCAGGCGGAGGGAACCCGCGGAGAGAGAACAGCTGCGAAGTGGATGCACACAACAGTCACCTCGATACCAGCCCCGGGCTCCCAAGCAACGATCCTTCCCCGCAGGGTACTTAACCCACCCAGGGATTCAAGCAGGGAGTTCGCCTTGTCCAACTCGCACAGGAGACTGGCATGAGATGTAGGGCTCATCTACTTGCGTTCACACTACGTGGCCCGGAGAAGTTCTCACGGAGCCGAATCCAGCACCCTTCCTCCATCACGTGTGTACACAAAGGAGCGCTGGGCATTGGGTGTTCTCGGGCCAAGAGAGAAGCCCTTGTTCTGTGCTGCACCTGCTGGGTGGTTCAAAGGCTTTCTGACCTTCCTGCTCTGGAAGCTTTTCAGAGCTGAGGCTACGCCTGGGCTGCGAAAGCAGAGAGGCGTAGAGGCCTTTCACACTGAAGGCGTGGGCCTGTTTCCCATGGGGAAAGTGTACGTCGCCCAACCCCCACTCCCACCCCACCCCACCCCACCCCACCCCACTCCAACCCACCCCCAGCTGGAGGCGTGCGGGTTGACACCATTTTGTCCTGCCCATGGAAAATACAAAGAGGCGTACACGATTTGGGCTGTCTGGTGAAAGAATTTTGAATCGGCGGCACCCTGAGTACCTTTCCCGAAGTTTGCTTCCTAGCTGGTTAAACACGGCATTCAGAGGCGAGATGAGAACAAACTTGCTCCGCGTGCGGCGAAGTGCCTTGATGCCCTGCCCTAAATGTTTGAGCTTCTGGCCAGCGTCAGGCAAGTACTTTGACACGTAGGAGTCTCACTTTTACTCCAAGCTGTCCCTGTTGGCTGAAGCAGTCGGCGTGTCTGTATCGCAGCCTGGGAGGCCGGGCGTTGGGGGAGTCTGCCAAGTGACTGGCCTCCATTTATAGCTAACTGAGAAACTGCGTCGAAGCTTTCGGGAGCCTCTTACAGGGAATGGTTGCAGTTCGGAATTGGAGACTGTGCTGGCAAACGTCAGCAGCTCCTCTCCCTCGGAGGGCTCTTGGTGTGCCGACTCCTAACAGCCAGCACGGTCCCCAGCTCGTGAACGGTCCCATTGCGAGCCGGTCTCGTCCGTGAAAGAGCCACGTGAGGCTGAGCTCCAAGAGTCGGGCTCCACACCTGGAGCCTTTGGGACAGGGCAGGCCTGAGCCGATGTGCCCACCAGGGGACGCGACCAAAGTTTACGTACCACAGGAAAGCGCATCAAGGCCTCGTGTTCTCTCCATGAAATGAACGTGAGCTTGAAGGGTGATGCGTCAGCGTGCACCGTGAACAGCTCGCTGGTACGCCTGTCTTTGCCCCCTCTCACGGTCTCACGCACCCGGGCTCAGTTCCGTGCAGGAATGCTGAGTGGGAGCGTCAGCCTCGCTTCTGGACTCGAAAGCCTTCCACCCCCTAATGGCAGGTTGTGTGTGTCTCTCACGTGGGGGGAGGAATGAGGTCGCCCACAGAGGTTCTGCCATGAAAGATCTAAAGACGCACGCTGCTGAGGAGCTTGTTCCTCATGGAGCGTCCCCGAAGGCCAGAAGAATGCCGAAGGTCTCTTTCAAAGCTGCCGGACGCTCTGCCGTTCTAGGCCTGAGATAAGGACCTTGTGACGGCACTGTAACCCCGCGAGATTCAGGAGACATCGCCAGTGCGAGTGGCAATCCGGAAGGAAGAACCTTCAAGGCGGAGTGTCCTTTCCTGTACAAAACGGCGCCCAAGTGGCTGAGGCAGGGAGCATTTTCCTTCACAGAACCGGCATCCTCGTATGCCTGTGGGTTACTCTAAAGAAACGACACTGTGAGCAACCTCTTCGAAAAGGCCTTCGCAAGCGACTTGGAGACAACAGCAGCGCAGTGGAGGCACAGACCATTGTCCTAGAGAGCAGCACAGTGTCTCTAGCAGCGATCGCTTCCCGGAGGATACTTAAGCCACACCGAGATTCCAGCAGGGAGTTTTGCCTTATAGCAGTACAACTCACTCAAGAAAGAGGGATGAGGTGTAGGGCTAATCTACGTGCGCTCACGCTCTGTGTCCCCGAGAAGGTTTCACGGAGCAGAATGCATCACCGACCGCTACCACGTGTGTGCACCAAAGAAGCCCTGTGCCGTGGGTGTTCTCAGGCCGACAGCGAAGACCTAGGTGTGTGCTGCACCCGCGCCCGGTGGTTCACACGTTGCGTGACCCTGTGCCTTTTGAAGATGCTCAGAGCGGGTGGCACCTGCGTGCTGTGAGCGCAAGAGGTGTAGAGTGTAAAGGCCTTTCACACTGGAGGAAAGGCTTGCATCTCATGGAGAAAATGTGTACGTCGCCCGGGAGATGGAGGCGCGCTCTTGACACCATTTCCTCTGCCCGTTTCAAACACAAGTGTTTGTACTCGATCTGGGCTGCCTGGTGAAACGCTTGGCAGTCCGCATCACCCTGAGCACCTTTCCTGAAGTTTGATTCGTAGCTGGGTAAACTCGGGCTTCAGAGGCTTAGATGAGACCAAACGTGTTCAGCTTGTGGCGAAAGCCTTTGACCAGAGGCATATGTGCTTGTGCTTGGGGCGAGGGCTAGGCAAGAACGTTTACACACTGGGTTTTTATCTTTACCCTAAGCTGTCCCTTTTGGCTGCAGCAGGCGGAGAGAACCCGCGGAGAGAGAACAGCTGCGAAGTGGATGCACAGAACAGTCACCTCGATACCAGCCCCGGGCTCCCAAGCAACGATCCTTCCCCGCAGGGTACTTAACCCACCCAGGGATTCAAGCAGGGAGTTCGCCTTGTCCAACTCGCACAGGAGACTGGCAAGAGATGTAGGGCTCATCTACTTGCGTTCACACTACGTGGCCCGGAGATGTTCTCACGGAGCCGAATCCAGCACCCTTCCTCCACCACGTCTGTACACAAAGGAGCGCTGGGCAGTGGGTGTTCTCAGGCCAAGAGAGAAGCCCTTGTTCTGTGCTGCACCTGCTGGGTGGTTCAAAGGTTTTCTGACCTTCCTGCTCTGGAAGCTTTTCAGAGCTGAGGCTACGCCTGGGCTGCGAAAGCAGAGAGGCGTAGAGGCCTTTCACACTGAAGGCGTGGGCCTGTTTCCCATGGGGAAAGTGTACGTCACCCAACCCCCACTCCCACCCCACCCCACCCCACTCCAACCCACCCCCAGCTGGAGGCGTGCGGGTTGACACCATTTTGTCCTGCCCATGGAAAATACAAAGAGGCGTACATGATTTGGGCTGTCTGGTAAAAGAATTTTGAATCGGCGGCACCCTGAGTACCTTTCCCGAAGTTTGCTTCCTAGCTGGTTAAACTCGGCATTCAGAGGCGAGATGAGAACAAACTTGCTCTGCGTGCGGCGAAGTGCCTTGATGCCCTGCCCTAAATGTTTGAGCTTCTGGCCAGCGTCAGGCAAGTACTTTGACACGTAGGAGTCTCACTTTTACTCCAAGCTGTCCCTGTAGGCTGAAGCAGTCACCGTGTCTGTATCGCAGCCTGGGAGGCCGGGCGTTGGGGGAGTCTGCCAAGTGACTGGCCTCCATTTATAGCTAACTGAGAAACTGCGTCGAAGCTTTCGGGAGCCTCTTACAGGGAATGGTTGCAGTTCGGAATTGGAGACTGTGCTGGCAAACGTCAGCAGCTCCTCTCCCTCGGAGGGCTCTTGGTGTGCCGACTCCTAACAGCCAGCACGGTCCCCAGCTCGTGAACGGTCCCATTGTGTGCCGGTCTCGTCCGTGAAAGAGCCACGTGAGGCTGAGCTCCAAGAGTCGGGATCCACACCTGGAGCCTTTGGGACAGGGCAGTCCTGAGCCGATGTGCCCACCAGGGGACGCGACCAAAGTTTACGTACCACAGGAAAGCGCATCAAGGCCTCGTGTTCTCTCCATGAAATGAACGTGAGCTTGAAGGGTGATGCGTCAGCGTGCACCGTGAACAGCTCGCTGGTACGCCTGTCTTTGCCCCCTCTCACGGTCTCACGCACCCGGGCTCAGTTCCGTGCAGGAATGCTGAGTGGGAGCGCCAGCCTCGCTTCTGGACTCGAAAGCCTTCCACCCCCTAATGGCAGGTTGTGTGTGTCTCTCACGTGGGGGGAGGAATGAAGTCGCCCACAGAGGTTCTGCCATGAAAGATCTAAAGACGCACGATGCTGAGGAGCTTGTTCCTCATGGAGCGTCCCCGAAGGCCAGAAGAATGCTGAAGGTCTCTTTCAAAGCTGCCGGACGCTCTGCCGTTCTAGGCCTGAGATAAGGACCTTGTGATGGCACTGTAACCCCGCGAGATTCAGGAGACATCGCCAGTGCGAGTGGCAATCCGGAAGGAAGAACCTTCAAGGCGGAGTGTCCTTTCCTGTACAAAACGGCGCCCAAGTGGCTGAGGCAGGGAGCATTTTCCTTCACAGAACCGGCATCCTCGTATGCCTGTGGGTTACTCTAAAGAAACGACACTGTGAGCAACCTCTTCGAAAAGGCCTTCGCAAGCGACTTGGAGACAACAGCAGTGCAGTGGAGGCACAGACCATTGTCCTAGAGAGCAGCACAGTGTCTCTAGCAGCGATCGCTTCCCGGAGGATACTTAAGCCACATCGAGATTCCAGCAGGGAGTTTTGCCTTATAGCAGTACAACTCACTCAAGAAAGAGGGATGAGGTGTAGGGCTAATCTACGTGCGCTCACGATCTGTGTCCCCGAGAAGGTTTCACGGAGCAGAATGCATCACCGACCGCTACCACGTGTGTGCACCAAAGAAGCCCTGTGCCGTGGGTGTTCTCAGGCCGACAGCGAAGACCTAGGTGTGTGCTGCACCCGCACCCGGTGGTTCACACGTTGCGTGACCCTGTGCCTTTTGAAGATGCTCAGAGCGGGTGGCACCTGCGTGCTGCGAGCGCAAGAGGTGTAGAGTGTAAAGGCCTTTCACACTGGAGGAAAGGCTTGCATCTCATGGAGAAAATGTGTACGTCGCCCGGGAGATGGAGGCGCGCTCTTGACACCATTTCCTCTGCCCGTTTCAAACACAAGTGTTTGTACTCGATCTGGGCTGCCTGGTGAAACGCTTGGCAGTCCGCATCACCCTGAGCACCTTTCCTGAAGTTTGATTCGTAGCTGGGTAAACTCGGGCTTCAGAGGCTTAGATGAGACCAAACGTGTTCAGCTTGTGGCGAAAGCCTTTGACCAGAGGCATATAAGCTTGTGCTTGGGGCGAGGGCTAGGCAAGAACGTTTACACACTGGGTTTTTATCTTTACCCTAAGCTGTCCCTTTTGGCTGCAGCAGGTGGAGAGAACCCGCGGAGAGAGAACAGCTGCGAAGTGGATGCACAGAACAGTCACCTCGATACCAGCCCCGGGCTCCCAAGCAACGATCCTTCCCCGCAGGGTACTTAACCCACCCAGGGATTCAAGCAGTGAGTTCGCCTTGTCCAACTCGCACAGGAGACTGGCAAGAGATGTAGGGCTCATCTACTTGCGTTCACACTACGTGGCCCGGAGAAGTTCTCACGGAGCCGAATCCAGCACCCTTCCTCCACCACGTGTGTACACAAAGGAGCGCTGGGCAGTGGGTGTTCTCAGGCCAAGAGAGAAGCCCTTGTTCTGTGCTGCACCTGCTGGGTGGTTCAAAGGCTTTCTGACCTTCCTGCTCTGGAAGCTTTTCAGAGCTGAGGCTACGCCTGGGCTGCGAAAGCAGAGAGGCGTAGAGGCCTTTCACACTGAAGGCGTGGGCCTGTTTCCCATGGGGAAAGTGTACGTCGCCCAACCCCCACTCCCACCCCACCCCACCCCACCCCACCCCACTCCAACCCACCCCCAGCTGGAGGCGTGCGGGTTGACACCATTTTGTCCTGCCCATGGAAAATACAAAGAGGCGTACACGATTTGGGCTGTCTGGTGAAAGAATTTTGAATCGGCGGCACCCTGAGTACCTTTCCCGAAGTTTGCTTCCTAGCTGGTTAAACTCGGCATTCAGAGGCGAGATGAGAACAAACTTGCTCCGCGTGCGGCGAAGTGCCCTGATGCCCTGCCCTCAATGTTTGAGCTTCTGGCCAGCGTCAGGCAAGTACTTTGACACGTAGGAGTCTCACTTTTACTCCAAGCTGTCCCTGTTGGCTGAAGCAGTCGGCGTGTCTGTATCGCAGCCTGGGAGGCCGGGCGTTGGGGGAGTCTGCCAAGTGACTGGCCTCCATTTATAGCTAACTGAGAAACTGCGTCGAAGCTTTCGGGAGCCTCTTACAGGGAATGGTTGCAGTTGGGAATTGGAGACTGTGCTGGCAAACGTCAGCAGCTCCTCTCCCTTGGAGGGCTCTTGGTGTGCCGACTCCTAACAGCCAGCACGGTCCCCAGCTCGTGAACGGTCCCATTGCGAGCCGGTCTCGTCCGTGAAAGAGCCACGTGAGGCTGAGCTCCAAGAGTCGGGCTCCACACCTGGATCCTTTGGGACAGGGCAGTCCTGAGCCGATGTGCCCACCAGGGGACGCGACCAAAGTTTACGTACCACAGGAAAGCGCATCAAGGCCTCGTGTTCTCTCCATGAAATGAACGTGAGCTTGAAGGGTGATGCGTCAGTGTGCACCGTGAACAGCTCGCTGGTACGCCTGTCTTTGCCCCCTCTCACGGTCTCACGCACCCGGGCTCAGTTCCGTGCAGGAATGCTGAGTGGGAGCGCCAGCCTCGCTTCTGGACTCGAAAGCCTTCCACCCCCTAATGGCAGGTTGTGTGTGTCTCTCACGTGGGGGGAGGAATGAGGTCGCCCACAGAGGTTCTGCCATGAAAGATCTAAAGACGCACGCTGCTGAGGAGCTTGTTCCTCATGGAGCGTCCCCGAAGGCCAGAAGCATGCCGAAGGTCTCTTTCAAAGCTGCCGGACGCTCTGCCGTTCTAGGCCTGAGATAAGGACCTTGTGACGGCACTGTAACCCCGCGAGATTCAGGAGACATCGCCAGTGCGAGTGGCAATCCGGAAGGAAGAACCTTCAAGGCGGAGTGTCCTTTCCTGTACAAAACGGCGCCCAAGTGGCTGAGGCAGGGAGCATTTTCCTTCACAGAACCGGCATCCTCGTATGCCTGTGGGTTACTCTAAAGAAACGACACTGTGAGCAACCTCTTCGAAAAGGCCTTCGCAAGCGACTAGGAGACAACAGCAGCGCAGTGGAGGCACAGACCATTGTCCTAGAGAGCAGCACAGTGTCTCTAGCAGCGATCGCTTCCCGGAGGATACTTAAGCCACACCGAGATTCCAGCAGGGAGTTTTGCCTTATAGCAGTACAACTCACTCATGAAAGAGGGATGAGGTGTAGGGCTAATCTACGTGCGCTCATGCTCTGTGTCCCCGAGAAGGTTTCACGGAGCAGAATGCATCACCGACCGCTACCACGTGTGTGCACCAAAGAAGCCCTGTGTCGTGGGTGTTCTCAGGCCGACAGCGAAGACCTAGGTGTGTGCTGCACCCGCCCCCGGTGGTTCAAACGTTGCGTGACCCTGTGCCTTTTGAAGATGCTCAGAGCGGGTGGCACCTGCGTGCTGCGAGCGCAAGAGGTGTAGAGTGTAAAGGCCTTTCACACTGGAGGAAAGGCTTGCATCTCATGGAGAAAATGTGTACGTCGCCCTGGAGATGGAGGCGCGCTCTTGACACCATTTCCTCTGCCCGTTTAAAACACAAGTGTTTGTACTCGATCTGGGCTGCCTGGTGAAACGCTTGGCAGTCTGCATCACCCTGAGCACCTTTCCTGAAGTTTGATTTGTAGCTGGGTAAACTCGGGCTTCAGAGGCTTAGATGAGACCAAACGTGTTCAGCTTGTGGCGAAAGCCTTTGACCAGAGGCATATAAGCTTGTGCTTGGGGCGAAGGCTAGGCAAGAACGTTTACACACTGGGTTTTTATCTTTACCCTAAGCTGTCCCTTTTGGCTGCAGCAGGTGGAGAGAACCCGCGGAGAGAGAACAGCTGCGAAGTGGATGCACACAACAGTCACCTCGATACCAGCCCGGGGCTCCCAAGCAACGATCCTTCCCCGCAGGGTACTTAACCCACCCAGGGATTCAAGCAGGGAGTTCGCCTTGTCCAACTCGCACAGGAGACTGGCATGAGATGTAGGGCTCATCTACTTGCGTTCACACTACGTGGCCCGGAGAAGTTCTCACGGAGCCGAATTCAGCACCCTTCCTCCACCACGTGTGTACACAAAGGAGCGCTGGGCAGTGGGTGTTCTCAGGCCAAGAGAGAAGCCCTTGTTCTGTGCTGAACCTGCTGGGTGGTTCAAAGGTTTTCTGACCTTCCTGCTCTGGAAGCTTTTCAGAGCTGAGGCTACGCCTGGGCTGCGAAAGCAGAGAGGCGTAGAGGCCTTTCACACTGAAGGCGCGGGCCTGTTTCCCATGGGGAAAGTGTACGTCGCCCAACCCCCACTCCCACCCCACCCCACCCCACCCCACCCCACTCCAACCCACCCCCAGCTGGAGGCGTGCGGGTTGACACCATTTTGTCCTGCCCATGAAAAATACAAAGAGGCGTACACGATTTGGGCTGTCTGGTGAGAGAATTTTGAATCGGCGGCACCCTGAGTACCTTTCCCGAAGTTTGCTTCCTAGCTGGTTAAACTCGGCATTCAGAGGCGAGATGAGAACAAATTTGCTCCGCGTGCGGCGAAGTGCCCTGATGCCCTGCCCTCAATGTTTGAGTTTCTGGCCAGTGTCAGGCAAGTACTTTGACACGTAGGAGTCTCACTTTTACTCCAAGCTGTCCCTGTTGGCTGAAGCAGTCGGCGTGTCTGTATCGCAGCCTGGGAGGCCGGGCGTTGGCGGAGTCTGCCAAGTGACTGGCCTCCATTTATAGCTAACTGAGAAACTGCGTCGAAGCTTTCGGGAGCCTCTTACAGGGAATGGTTGCAGTTGGGAATTGGAGACTGTGCTGGCAAACGTCAGCAGCTCCTCTCCCTCGGAGGGCTCTTGGTGTGCCGACTCCTAACAGCCAGCACGGTCCCCAGCTCGTGAACGGTCCCATTGCGAGCCGGTCTCGTCCGTGAAAGAGCCACGTGAGGCTGAGCTCCAAGAGTCGGGCTCCACACCTGGATCCTTTGGGACAGGGCAGTCCTGAGCCGATGTGCCCACCAGGGGACGCGACCAAAGTTTACGTACCACAGGAAAGCGCATCAAGGCCTCGTGTTCTCTCCATGAAATGAACGTGAGCTTGAAGGGTGATGCGTCAGCGTGCACCGTGTACAGCTCCCTGGTACGCCTGTCTTTGCCCCCTCTCACGGTCTCACGCACCCGGGCTCAGTTCCGTGCAGGAATGCTGAGTGGGAGCGCCAGCCTCGCTTCTGGACTCGAAAGCCTTCCACCCCCTAATGGCAGGTTGTGTGTGTCTCTCACGTGGGGGGAGGAATGAGGTCGCCCACAGAGGTTCTGCCATGAAAGATCTAAAGACGCACGCTGCTGAGGAGCTTGTTCCTCATGGAGCGTCCCCGAAGGCCAGAAGCATGCCGAAGGTCTCTTTCAAAGCTGCCGGACGCTCTGCCGTTCTAGGCCTGAGATAAGGACCTTGTGACGGCACTGTAACCCCGTGAGATTCAGGAGACATCGCCAGTGCGAGTGGCAATCCGGAAGGAAGAACCTTCAAGGCGGAGTGTCCTTTCCTGTACAAAACGGCGCCCAAGTGGCTGAGGCAGGGAGCATTTTCCTTCACAGAACCGGCATCCTCGTATGCCTGTGGGTTACTCTAAAGAAACGACACTGTGAGCAACCTCTTCGAAAAGGCCTTCGCAAGCGACTTGGAGACAACAGCAGCGCAGTGGAGGCACAGACCATTGTCCTAGAGAGCAGCACAGTGTCTCTAGCAGCGATCGCTTCCCGGAGGATACTTAAGCCACACCGAGATTCCAGCAGGGAGTTTTGCCTTATAGCAGTACAACTCACTCAAGAAAGAGGGATGAGGTGTAGGGCTAATCTACGTGCGCTCACGCTCTGTGTCCCCGAGAAGGTTTCACGGAGCAGAATGCATCACCGACCGCTACCACGTGTGTGCACCAAAGAAGCCCTGTGCCGTGGGTGTTCTCAGGTCGACAGCGAAGACCTAGGTGTGTGCTGCACCCGCGCCAGGTGGTTCACACGTTGCGTGACCCTGTGCCTTTTGAAGATGCTCAGAGCGGGTGGCACCTGCGTGCTGCGAGCGCAAGAGGTGTAGAGTGTAAAGGCCTTTCACACTGGAGGAAGGGCTTGCATCTCATGGAGAAAATGTGTACGTCGCCCGGGAGATGGAGGCGCGCTCTTGACACCATTTCCTCTGCCCGTTTCAAACACAAGTGTTTGTACTCGATCTGGGCTGCCTGGTGAAACGCTTGGCAGTCCGCATCACCCTGAGCACCTTTCCTGAAGTTTGATTCGTAGCTGGGTAAACTCGGGCTTCAGAGGCTTAGATGAGACCAAACGTGTTCAGCTTGTGGCGAAAGCCTTTGACCAGAGGCATATAAGCTTGTGCTTGGGGCGAGGGCTAGGCAAGAACGTTTACACACTGGGTTTTTATCTTTACCCTAAGCTGTCCCTTTTGGCTGCAGCAGGCGGAGAGAACCCGCGGAGAGAGAACAGCTGCGAAGTGGATGCACAGAACAGTCACCTCGATACCAGCCCCGGGCTCCCAAGCAACGATCCTTCCCCGCAGGGTACTTAACCCACCCAGGGATTCAAGCAGGGAGTTCGCCTTGTCCAACTCGCACAGGAGACTGGCATGAGATGTAGGGCTCATCTATTTGCGTTCACACTACGTGGCCCGGAGAAGTTCTCACGGAGCCGAATCCAGCACCCTTCCTCCACCACGTGTGTACACAAAGGAGCGCTGGGCAGTGGGTGTTCTCAGGCCAAGAGAGAAGCCCTTGTTCTGTGCTGCACCTGCTGGGTGGTTCAAAGGTTTTCTGACCTTCCTGCTCTGGAAGCTTTTCAGAGCTGAGGCTACGCCTGGGCTACGAAAGCAGAGAGGCGTAGAGGCCTTTCACACTGAAGGCGTGGGCCTGTTTCCCATGGGGAAAGTGTACGTCACCCAACCCCAAATCCCACCCCACCCCACCCCACCCCACCCCACTCCAACCCACCCCCAGCTGGAGGCGTGCGGGTTGACACCATTTTGTCCTGCCCATGGAAAATACAAAGAGGCGTACACGATTTGGGCTGTCTGGTGAGAGAATGTTGAATCGGCGGCACCCTGAGTACCTTTCCCGAAGTTTGCTTCCTAGCTGGTTAAACTCGGCATTCAGAGGCGAGATGAGAACAAACTTGCTCCGCGTGCGGCGAAGTGCCTTGATGCCCTGCCCTAAATGTTTGAGCTTCTGGCCAGCGTCAGGCAAGTACTTTGACACGTAGGAGTCTCACTTTTACTCCAAGCTGTCCCTGTTGGCTGAAGCAGTCGGCGTGTCTGTATCGCAGCCTGGGAGGCCGGGCGTTGGGGGAGTCTGCCAAGTGACTGGCCTCCATTTATAGCTAACTGAGAAACTGCGTCGAAGCTTTCGGGAGCCTCTTACAGGGAATGGTTGCAGTTGGGAATTGGAGACTGTGCTGGCAAACGTCAGCAGCTCCTCTCCCTCGGAGGGCTCTTGGTGTGCCGACTCCTAACAGCCAGCACGGTCCCCAGCTCGTGAACGGTCCCATTGCGAGCCGGTCTCGTCCGTGAAAGAGCCACGTGAGGCTGAGCTCCAAGAGTCGGGCTCCACACCTGGAGCCTTTGGGACAGGGCAGTCCTGAGCCGATGTGCCCACCAGGGGACGCGACCAAAGTTTACGTACCACAGGAAAGCGCATCAAGGCCTCGTGTTCTCTCCATGAAATGAACGTGAGCTTGAAGGGTGATGCGTCAGCGTGCACCGTGAACAGCTCGCTGGTACGCCTGTCTTTGCCCCCTCTCACGGTCTCACGCACCCGGGCTCAGTTCCGTGCAGGAATGCTGAGTGGGAGCGCCAGCCTCGCTTCTGGACTCGAAAGCCTTCCACCCCCTAATGGCAGGTTGTGTGTGTCTCTCACGTGGGGGGAGGAATGAGGTCGCCCACAGAGGTTCTGCCATGAAAGATCTAAAGACGCACGCTGCTGAGGAGCTTGTTCCTCATGGAGCGTCCCCGAAGGCCAGAAGCATGCCGAAGGTCTCTTTCAAAGCTGCCGGACGCTCTGCCATTCTAGGCCTGAGATAAGGACCTTGTGACGGCACTGTAACCCCGCGAGATTCAGGAGACATCGCCAGTGTGAGTGGCAATCCGGAAGGAAGAACCTTCAAGGCGGAGTGTCCTTTCCTGTACAAAACGGCGCCCAAGTGGCTGAGGCAGGGAGCATTTTCCTTCACAGAACCGGCATCCTCGTATGCCTGTGGGTTACTCTAAAGAAAAGACACTGTGAGCAACATCTTCGAAAAGGCCTTCGCAAGCGACTTGGAGACAACAGCAGCGCAGTGGAGGCACAGACCATTGTCCTAGAGAGCAGCACAGTGTCTCTAGCAGCGATCGCTTCCCGGAGGATACTTAAGCCACACCGAGATTCCAGCAGGGAGTTTTGCCTTATAGCAGTACAACTCACTCAAGAAAGAGGGATGAGGTGTAGGGCTAATCTACGTGCGCTCACGCTCTGTGTCCCCGAGAAGGTTTCACGGAGCAGAATGCATCACTGACCGCTACCACGTGTGTGCACCAAAGAAGCCCTGTGCCGTGGGTGTTCTCAGGCTGACAGCGAAGACCTAGGTGTGTGCTGCACCCGCGCCCGGTGGTTCACACGTTGCGTGACCCTGTGCCTTTTGAAGATGCTCAGAGCGGGTGGCACCTGCGTGCTGCGAGCGCAAGAGGTGTAGAGTGTAAAGGCCTTTCACACTGGAGGAAAGGCTTGCATCTCATGGAGAAAATGTGTACGTCGCCCGGGAGATGGAGGCGCGCTCTTGACACCATTTCCTCTGCCCGTTTCAAACATAAGTGTTTGTACTCGATCTGGGCTGCCTGGTGAAACGCTTGGCAGTCCGCATCACCCTGAGCACCTTCCCTGAAGTTTGATTCGTAGCTGGGTAAACTCGGGCTTCAGAGGCTTAGATGAGACCAAACGTGTTCAGCTTGTGGCGAAAGCCTTTGACCAGAGGCATATAAGCTTGTGCTTGGGGCGAGGGCTAGGCAAGAACGTTTACACACTGGGTTTTTATCTTTACCCTAAGCTGTCACTTTTGGCTGCAGCAGGCGGAGAGAACCCGCGGAGAGAGAACAGCTGCGAAGTGGATGCACAGAACAGTCACCTCGATACCAGCCCCGGGCTCCCAAGCAACGATCCTTCCCCGCAGGGTACTTAACCCACCCAGGGATTCAAGCAGGGAGTTCGCCTTGTCCAACTCGCACAGGAGACTGGCATGAGATATAGGGCTCATCTACTTGCGTTCACACTACGTGGCTCATCTACTTGCGTTCACACTACGTTCTCACGGAGCCGAATCCAGCACCCTTCCTCCACCACGTGTGTACACAAAGGAGCGCTGGGCAGTGGGTGTACTCAGGCCAAGAGAGAAGCCCTTGTTCTGTGCTGCACCTGCTGGGTGGTTCAAAGGTTTTCTGACCTTCCTGCTCTGGAAGCTTTTCAGAGCTGAGGCTACGCCTGGGCTGCGAAAGCAGAGAGGCGTAGAGGCCTTTCACACTGAAGGCGTGGGCCTGTTTCCCATGGGGAAAGTGTACGTCGCCCAACCCCCACTCCCACCCCACCCCACCCCACCCCACCCCACTCCAACCCACCCCCAGCTGGAGGCGTGCGGGTTGACACCATTTTGTCCTGCCCATGGAAAATACAATGAGGCGTACACGATTTGGGCCGTCTGGTGAAAGAATTTTGAATCGGCGGCACCCTGAGTACCTTTCCCGAAGTTTGCTTCCTAGCTGGTTAAACTCGGCATTCAGAGGCGAGATGAGAACAAACTTGCTCCGCGTGCGGCGAAGTGCCTTGATGCCCTGCCCTAAATGTTTGAGCTTCTGGCCAGCGTCAGGCAAGTACTTTGACACGTAGGAGTCTCCCTTTTACTCCAAGCTGTCCCTGTTGGCTGAAGCAGTCGGCGTGTCTGTATCGCAGCCTGGGAGGCCGGGCGTTGGGGGAGTCTGCCAAGTGACTGGCCTCCATTTATAGCTAACTGAGAAACTGCGTCGAAGCTTTCGGGAGCCTCTTACAGGGAATGGTTGCAGTTCGGAATTGGAGACTGTGCTGGCAAACGTCAGCAGCTCCTCTCCCTCGGAGGGCTCTTGGTGTGCCGACTCCTAACAGCCAGCATGGTCCCCAGCTCGTGAACGGTCCCATTGCGAGCCGGTCTCGTCCGTGAAAGAGCCACGTGAGGCTGAGCTCCAAGAGTCGGGCTCCACACCTGGAGCCTTTGGGACAGGGCAGTCCTGAGCCGATGTGCCCACCAGGGGACGCGACCAAAGTTTACGTACCACAGGAAAGCGCATCAAGGCCTCGTGTTCTCTCCATGAAATGAATGTGAGCTTGAAGGGTGATGCGTCAGCGTGCACCGTGAACAGCTCGCTGGTACGCCTGTCTTTGCCCCCTCTCACGGTCTCACGCACCCGGGCTCAGTTCCGTGCAGGAATGCTGAGTGGGAGCGTCAGCCTCGCTTCTGGACTCGAAAGCCTTCCACCCCCTAATGGCAGGTTGTGTGTGTCTCTCACGTGGGGGGAGGAATGAGGTCGCCCACAGAGGTTCTGCCATGAAAGATCTAAAGACGCACGCTGCTGAGGAGCTTGTTCCTCATGGAGCGTCCCCGAAGGCCAGAAGCATGCCGAAGGTCTCTTTCAAAGCTGCTGGACACTCTGCCGTTCTAGGCCTGAGATAAGGACCTTGTGACGGAACTGTAACCCCGCGAGATTCAGGAGACATCGCCAGTGCGAGTGGCAATCCGGAAGGAAGAACCTTCAAGGCGGAGTGTCCTTTCCTGTACAAAACGGCGCCCAAGTGGCTGAGGCAGGGAGCATTTTCCTTCACAGAACCGGCATCCTCGTATGCCTGTGGGTTACTCTAAAGAAACGACACTGTGAGCAACCTCTTCGAAAAGGCCTTCGCAAGCGACTTGGAGACAACAGCAGCGCAGTGGAGGCACAGACCATTGTCCTAGAGAGCAGCACAGTGTCTCTAGCAGCGATCGCTTCCCGGAGGATACTTAAGCCACACCGAGATTCCAGCAGGGAGTTTTGCCTTATAGCAGTACAACTCACTCAAGAAAGAGGGATGAGGTGTAGGGCTAATCTATGTGCGCTCACGCTCTGTGTCCCCGAGAAGGTTTCACGGAGCAGAATGCATCACCGACCGCTACCACGTGTGTGCACCAAAGAAGCCCTGTGCCGTGGGTGTTCTCAGGCCGACAGCGAAGACCTAGGTGTGTGCTGCACCCGCGCCCGGTGGTTCACACGTTGCGTGACCCTGTGCCTTTTGAAGATGCTCAGAGCGGGTGGCACCTGCGTGCTGCAAGCGCAAGAGGTGTAGAGTGTAAAGGCCTTTCACACTGGAGGAAAGGCTTGCATCTCATGGAGAAAATGTGTACGTCGCCCGGGAGATGGAGGCGCGCTCTTGACACCATTTCCTCTGCCCGTTTCAAACACAAGTGTTTGTACTCGATCTGGGCTGCCTGGTGAAACGCTTGGCAGTCCGCATCACCCTGAGCACCTTTCCTGAAGTTTGATTCGTAGCTGGGTAAACTCGGGCTTCAGAGGCTTAGATGAGACCAAACGTGTTCAGCTTGTGGCGAAAGCCTTTGACCAGAGGCATATAAGCTTGTGCTTGGGGCGAGGGCTAGGCAAGAACGTTTACACACTGGGTTTTTATCTTTACCCTAAGCTGTCCCTTTTGGCTGCAGCAGGCGGAGGGTACCCGCGGAGAGAGAACAGCTGCGAAGTGGATGCACACAACAGTCACCTCGATACCAGCCCCGGGCTCCCAAGCAACGATCCTTCCCCGCAGGGTACTTAACCCACCCAGGGATTCAAGCAGGGAGTTCGCCTTGTCCAACTCGCACAGGAGACTGGCATGAGATGTAGGGCTCATCTACTTGCGTTCACACTACGTGGCCCGGAGAAGTTCTCACGGAGCCGAATCCAGCACCCTTCCTCCACCACGTGTGTACACAAAGGAGCGCTGGGCAGTGGGTGTTCTCAGGCCAAGAGAGAAGCCCTTGTTCTGTGCTGCACCTGCTGGGTGGTTCAAAGGTTTTCTGACCTTCCTGCTCTGGAAGCTTTTCAGAGCTGAGGCTACGCCTGGGCTGCGAAAGCAGAGAGGCGTAGAGGCCTTTCACACTGAAGGCGTGGGCCTGTTTCCCATGGGGAAAGTGTATGTCGCCCAACCCCCACTCCCACCCCACCCCACCCCACCCCACCCCACTCCAACCCACCCCCAGCTGGAGGCGTGCGGGTTGACACCATTTTGTCCTGCCCATGGAAAATACAATGAGGCGTACACGATTTGGGCCGTCTGGTGAAAGAATTTTGAATCGGCGGCACCCTGAGTACCTTTCCCGAAGTTTGCTTCCTAGCTGGTTAAACTCGGCATTCAGAGGCGAGATGAGAACAAACTTGCTCCGCGTGCGGCGAAGTGCCTTGATGCCCTGCCCTAAATGTTTGAGCTTCTGGCCAGCGTCAGGCAAGTACTTTGACACGTAGGAGTCTCCCTTTTACGCCAAGCTGTCCCTGTTGGCTGAAGCAGTCGGCGTGTCTGTATCGCAGCCTGGGAGGCCGGGCGTTGGGGGAGTCTGCCAAGTGACTGGCCTCCATTTATAGCTAACTGAGAAACTGCGTCGAAGCTTTCGGGAGCCTCTTACAGGGAATGGTTGCAGTTCGGAATTGGAGACTGTGCTGGCGAACGTCAGCAGCTCCTCTCCCTCGGAGGGCTCTTGGTGTGCCGACTCCTAACAGCCAGCATGGTCCCCAGCTCGTGAACGGTCCCATTGCGAGCCGGTCTCGTCCGTGAAAGAGCCACGTGAGGCTGAGCTCCAAGAGTCGGGCTCCACACCTGGAGCCTTTGGGACAGGGCAGTCCTGAGCCGATGTGCCCACCAGGGGACGCGACCAAAGTTTACGTACCACAGGAAAGCGCATCAAGGCCTCGTGTTCTCTCCATGAAATGAACGTGAGCTTGAAGGGTGATGCGTCAGCGTGCACCGTGAACAGCTCGCTGGTACGCCTGTCTTTGCCCCCTCTCACGGTCTCACGCACCCGGGCTCAGTTCCGTGCAGGAATGCTGAGTGGGAGCGCCAGCCTCGCTTCTGGACTCGAAAGCCTTCCACCCCCTAATGGCAGGTTGTGTGTGTCTCTCACGTGGGGGGAGGAATGAGGTCGCCCACAGAGGTTCTGCCATGAAAGATCTAAAGACGCACGCTGCTGAGGAGCTTGTTCCTCATGGAGCGTCCCCGAAGGCCAGAAGAATGCCGAAGGTCTCTTTCAAAGCTGCCGGACGCTCTGCCATTCTAGGCCTGAGATAAGGACCTTGTGACGGCACTGTAACCCCGCGAGATTCAGGAGACATCGCCAGTGCGAGTGGCAATCCGGAAGGAAGAACCTTCAAGGCGGAGTGTCCTTTCCTGTACAAAACGGCGCCCAAGTGGCTGAGGCAGGGAGCATTTTCCTTCACAGAACCGGCATCCTCGTATGCCTGTGGGTTACTCTAAAGAAACGACACTGTGAGCAACCTCTTCGAAAAGGCCTTCGCAAGCGACTTGGAGACAACAGCAGCGCAGTGGAGGCACAGACCATTGTCCTAGAGAGCAGCACAGTGTCTCTAGCAGCGATCGCTTCCCGGAGGATACTTAAGCCACACCGAGATTCCAGCAGGGAGTTTTGCCTTATAGCAGTACAACTCACTCAAGAAAGAGGGATGAGGTGTAGGGCTAATCTACGTGCGCTCACGCTCTGTGTCCCCGAGAAGGTTTCACGGAGCAGAATGCATCACCGACCGCTACCACGTGTGTGCACCAAAGAAGCCCTGTGCCGTGGGTGTTCTCAGGCCGACAGCGAAGACCTAGGTGTGTGCTGCACCCGCGCCCGGTGGTTCACACGTTGCGTGACCCTGTGCCTTTTGAAGATGCTCAGAGCGGGTGGCACCTGCGTGCTGCGAGCGCAAGAGGTGTAGAGTGTAAAGGCCTTTCACACTGGAGGAAAGGCTTGCATCTCATGGAGAAAATGTGTACGTCGCCCGGGAGATGGAGGCGCGCTCTTGACACCATTTCCTCTGCCCGTTTCAAACACAAGTGTTTGTACTCGATCTGGGCTGCCTGGTGAAACGCTTGGCAGTCCGCATCACCCTGAGCACCTTTCCTGAAGTTTGATTCATAGCTGGGTAAACTCGGGCTTCAGAGGCTTAGATGAGACCAAACGTGTTCAGCTTGTGGCGAAAGCCTTTGACCAGAGGCATATGTGCTTGTGCTTGGGGCGAGGGCTAGGCAAGAACGTTTACACACTGGGTTTTTATCTTTACCCTAAGCTGTCCCTTTTGGCTGCAGCAGGCGGAGAGAACCCGCGGAGAGAGAACAGCTGCGAAGTGGATGCACACAACAGTCACCTCGATACCAGCCCCGGGCTCCCAAGCAACGATCCTTCCCCGCAGGATACTTAACCCACCCAGGGATTCAAGCAGGGAGTTCGCCTTGTCCAACTCGCACAGGAGACTGGCATGAGATATAGGGCTCATCTACTTGCGTTCACACTACGTGGCTCATCTACTTGCGTTCACACTACGTTCTCACGGAGCCGAATCCAGCACCCTTCCTCCACCACGTGTGTACACAAAGGAGCGCTGGGCAGTGGGTGTTCTCAGGCCAAGAGAGAAGCCCTTGTTCTGTGCTGCACCTGCTGGGTGGTTCAAAGGTTTTCTGACCTTCCTGCTCTGGAAGCTTTTCAGAGCTGAGGCTACGCCTGGGCTGCGAAAGCAGAGAGGCGTAGAGGCCTTTCACACTGAAGGCGTGGGCCTGTTTCCCATGGGGAAAGTGTACGTCGCCCAACCCCCACTCCCACCCCACCCCACCCCACCCCACCCCACTCCAACCCACCCCCAGCTGGAGGCGTGCGGGTTGACACCATTTTGTCCTGCCCATGGAAAATACAATGAGGCGTACACGATTTGGGCCGTCTGGTGAAAGAATTTTGAATCGGCGGCACCCTGAGTACCTTTCCCGAAGTTTGCTTCCTAGCTGGTTAAACTCGGCATTCAGAGGCGAGATGAGAACAAACTTGCTCCGCGTGCGGCGAAGTGCCCTGATGCCCTGCCCTAAATGTTTGAGCTTCTGGCCAGCGTCAGGCAAGTACTTTGACACGTAGGAGTCTCCCTTTTACTCCAAGCTGTCCCTGTTGGCTGAAGCAGTCGGCGTGTCTGTATCGCAGCCTGGGAGGCCGGGCGTTGGGGGAGTCTGCCAAGTGACTGGCCTCCATTTATAGCTAACTGAGAAACTGCGTCGAAGCTTTCGGGAGCCTCTTACAGGGAATGGTTGCAGTTCGGAATTGGAGACTGTGCTGGCAAACGTCAGCAGCTCCTCTCCCTCGGAGGGCTCTTGGTGTGCCGACTCCTAACAGCCAGCATGGTCCCCAGCTCGTGAACGGTCCCATTGCGAGCCGGTCTCGTCCGTGAAAGAGCCACGTGAGGCTGAGCTCCAAGAGTCGGGCTCCACACCTGGAGCCTTTGGGACAGGGCAGTCCTGAGCCGATGTGCCCACCAGGGGACGCGACCAAAGTTTACGTACCACAGGAAAGCGCATCAAGGCCTCGTGTTCTCTCCATGAAATGAATGTGAGCTTGAAGGGTGATGCGTCAGCGTGCACCGTGAACAGCTCGCTGGTACGCCTGTCTTTGCCCCCTCTCACGGTCTCACGCACCCGGGCTCAGTTCCGTGCAGGAATGCTGAGTGGGAGCGCCAGCCTCGCTTCTGGACTCGAAAGCCTTCCACCCCCTAATGGCAGGTTGTGTGTGTCTCTCACGTGGGGGGAGGAATGAGGTCGCCCACAGAGGTTCTGCCATGAAAGATCTAAAGACGCACGCTGCTGAGGAGCTTGTTCCTCATGGAGCGTCCCCGAAGGCCAGAAGCATGCCGAAGGTCTCTTTCAAAGCTGCTGGACACTCTGCCGTTCTAGGCCTGAGATAAGGACCTTGTGACGGAACTGTAACCCCGCGAGATTCAGGAGACATCGCCAGTGCGAGTGGCAATCCGGAAGGAAGAACCTTCAAGGCGGAGTGTCCTTTCCTGTACAAAACGGCGCCCAAGTGGCTGAGGCAGGGAGCATTTTCCTTCACAGAACCGGCATCCTCGTATGCCTGTGGGTTACTCTAAAGAAACGACACTGTGAGCAACCTCTTCGAAAAGGCCTTCGCAAGCGACTTGGAGACAACAGCAGCGCAGTGGAGGCACAGACCATTGTCCTAGAGAGCAGCACAGTGTCTCTAGCAGCGATCGCTTCCCAGAGGATACTTAAGCCACACCGAGATTCCAGCAGGGAGTTTTGCCTTATAGCAGTACAACTCACTCAAGAAAGAGGGATGAGGTGTAGGGCTAATCTACGTGCGCTCACGCTCTGTGTCCCCGAGAAGGTTTCACGGAGCAGAATGCATCACCGACCGCTACCACGTGTGTGCACCAAAGAAGCCCTGTGCCGTGGGTGTTCTCAGGCCGACAGCGAAGACCTAGGTGTGTGCTGCACCCGCGCCCGGTGGTTCACACGTTGCGTGACCCTGTGCCTTTTGAAGATGCTCAGAGCGGGTGGCACCTGCGTGCTGCAAGCGCAAGAGGTGTAGAGTGTAAAGGCCTTTCACACTGGAGGAAAGGCTTGCATCTCATGGAGAAAATGTGTACGTCGCCCGGGAGATGGAGGCGCGCTCTTGACACCATTTCCTCTGCCCGTTTCAAACACAAGTGTTTGTACTCGATCTGGGCTGCCTGGTGAAACGCTTGGCAGTCCGCATCACCCTGAGCACCTTTCCTGAAGTTTGATTCGTAGCTGGGTAAACTCGGGCTTCAGAGGCTTAGATGAGACCAAACGTGTTCAGCTTGTGGCGAAAGCCTTTGACCAGAGGCATATAAGCTTGTGCTTGGGGCGAGGGCTAGGCAAGAACGTTTACACACTGGGTTTTTATCTTTACCCTAAGCTGTCCCTTTTGGCTGCAGCAGGCGGAGGGTACCCGCGGAGAGAGAACAGCTGCGAAGTGGATGCACACAACAGTCACCTCGATACCAGCCCCGGGCTCCCAAGCAACGATCCTTCCCCGCAGGGTACTTAACCCACCCAGGGATTCAAGCAGGGAGTTCGCCTTGTCCAACTCGCACAGGAGACTGGCATGAGATGTAGGGCTCATCTACTTGCGTTCACACTACGTGGCCCGGAGAAGTTCTCACGGAGCCGAATCCAGCGCCCTTCCTCCACCACGTGTGTACACAAAGGAGCGCTGGGCAGTGGGTGTTCTCAGGCCAAGAGAGAAGCCCTTGTTCTGTGCTGCACCTGCTGGGTGGTTCAAAGGTTTTCTGACCTTCCTGCTCTGGAAGCTTTTCAGAGCTGTGGCTACGCCTGGGCTGTGAAAGCATAGAGGCGTAGAGGCCTTTCACACTGAAGGCGTGGGCCTGTTTCCCATGGGGAAAGTGTACGTCGCCCAACCCCCACTCCCACCCCACCCCACCCCACCCCACCCCACTCCAACCCACCCCCAGCTGGAGGCGTGCGGGTTGACACCATTTTGTCCTGCCCATGGAAAATACAAAGAGGCGTACACGATTTGGGCTGTCTGGTGAAAGAATTTTGAATCGGCGGCACCCTGAGTACCTTTCCCGAAGTTTGCTTCCTAGCTGGTTAAATTCGGCATTCAGAGGCGAGATGAGAACAAACTTGCTCCGCGTGCGGCGAAGTGCCCTGATGCCCTGCCCTAAATGTTTGAGCTTCTGGCCAGCGTCAGGCAAGTACTTTGACACGTAGGAGTCTCCCTTTTACTCCAAGCTGTCCCTGTTGGCTGAAGCAGTCGGCGTGTCTGTATCGCAGCCTGGGAGGCCGGGCATTGGGGGAGTCTGCCAAGTGACTGGCCTCCATTTATAGCTAACTGAGAAACTGCGTCGAAGCTTTCGGGAGCCTCTTACAGGGAATGGTTGCAGTTCGGAATTGGAGACTGTGCTGGCAAACGTCAGCAGCTCCTCTCCCTCAGAGGGCTCTTGGTGTGCTGACTCCTAACAGCCAGCACGGTCCCCAGCTCGTGAACGGTCCCATTGCGAGCCGGTCTCGTCCGTGAAAGAGCCAAGTGAGGCTGAGCTCCATCAGTCGGGCTCCACACCTGGAGCCTTTGGGACAGGGCAGTCCTGAGCCGATGTGCCCACCAGGGGACGCGACCAAAGTTTACGTACCACAGGAAAGCACATCAAGGCCTCGTGTTCTCTCCATGAAATGAACGTGAGCTTGAAGGGTGATGCGTCAGCGTGCACCGTGAACAGCTCGCTGGTACGCCTGTCTTTGCCCCCTCTCACGGTCTCACGCACCTGGGCTCAGTTCCGTGGAGGAATGCTGAGTGGGAGCGCCAGCCTCGCTTCTGGACTCGAAACCCTTCCACCCCCTAATGGCAGGTTGTGTGTGTCTCTCACGTGGGGGGAGGAATGAGGTCGCCCACAGAGGTTCTGCCATGAAAGATCTAAAGACGCACGCTGCTGAGGAGCTTGTTCCACATGGAGCATCCCCGAAGGCCAGAAGAATGCCGAAGGTCTCTTTCAAAGCTGCCGGATGCTCTGCCGTTCTAGGCCTGAGATAAGGACCTTGTGATGGCACTGTAACCCCACGAGATTCAGGAGACATCGCCAGTGCGAGTGGCAATCCGGAAGGAAGAACCTTCAAGGCGGAGTGTCCTTTCCTGTACAAAACGGCGCCCAAGTGGCTGAGGCAGGGAGCATTTTCCTTCACAGAACCGGCATCCTCGTATGCCTGTGGGTTACTCTAAAGAAACAACACTGTGAGCAACCTATTCGAAAAGGCCTTTGCAAGTGACTTGGAGACAACAGCAGCGCAGTGGAGGCACAGACCATTGTCCTAGAGAGCAGCACAGTGTCTCTAGCAGCAATCGCTTCCCGGAGGATACTTAAGCCACACCGAGATTCCAGCAGGGAGTTTTGCCTTATAGCAGTACAACTCACTCAAGAAAGAGGGATGAGGTGTAGGGCTAATCTACGTGCGCTCACGCTCTGTGTCCCCGAGAAGGTTTCACGGAGCAGAATGCATCACCGACCGCTACCACGTGTGTGCACCAAAGAATCCCTGTGCCGTGGGTGTTCTCAGGCCGACAGCGAAGACCTAGGTGTGTGCTGCACCCGCGCCCGGTGGTTCACACGTTGCGTGACCCTGTGCCTTTTGAAGATGCTCAGAGCGGGTGGCACCCGCGTGCTGTGAGCGCAAGAGGTGTAGAGTGTAAAGGCCTTTCACACTGGAGGAAAGGCTTGCATCTCATGGAGAAAATGTGTACGTCGCCCGGGAGATGGAGGCGCGCTCTTGACACCATTTCCTCTGCCCGTTTCAAACACAAGTGTTTGTACTCGATCTGGGCTGCCTGGTGAAACGCTCGGCAGTCCGCATCACCCTGAGCACCTTTCCTGAAGTTTGATTCGTAGCTGGGTAAACTCGGGCTTCAGAGGCTTAGATGAGACCAAACGTGTTCAGCTTGTGGCGAAAGCCTTTGACCAGAGGCATATGTGCTTGTGCTTGGGGCGAGGGCTAGGCAAGAACGTTTACACACTGGGTTTTTATCTTTACCCTAAGCTGTCCCTTTTGGCTGCAGCAGGCGGAGAGAACCCGCGGAGAGAGAACAGCTGCGAAGTGGATGCACACAACAGTCACCTCGATACCAGCCCCGGGCTCCCAAGCAACGATCCTTCCCCGCAGGGTACTTAACCCACCCCGGGATTCAAGCAGGGAGTTCGCCTTGTCCAACTCGCACAGGAGACTGGCATGAGATGTAGGGCTCATCTACTTGCGTTCACACTACGTGGCCCGGAGAAGTTCTCACGGAGCCGAATCCAGCACCCTTCCTCCACCACGTGTGTACACAAAGGAGCGCTGGGCAGTGGGTGTTCTCAGGCCAAGAGAGAAGCCCTTGTTCTGTGCTGCACCTGCTGGGTGGTTCAAAGGTTTTCTGACCTTCCTGCTCTGGAAGCTTTTCAGAGCTGAGGTTACGCCTGGGCTGCGAAAGCAGAGAGGCGTAGAGGCCTTTCACACTGAAGGCGTGGGCCTGTTTCCCATGGGGAAAGTGTACGTCGCCCAACCCCCACTCCCACCCCACCCCAGCCCACCCCACCCCACTCCAACCCACCCCCAGCTGGAGGCGTGCGGATTGACACCATTTTGTCCTGCCCATGGAAAATACAAAGAGGCGTACACGATTTGGGCCGTCTGGTGAAAGAATTTTGAATCGGCGGCACCCTGAGTACCTTTCCCGAAGTTTGCTTCCTAGCTGGTTAAACTCGGCATTCAGAGGCGAGATGAGAACAAACTTGCTCCGCGTGCGGCGAAGTGCCCTGATGCCCTGCCCTAAATGTTTGAGCTTCTGGCCAGCGTCAGGCAAGTACTTTGACACGTAGGAGTCTCACTTTTACTCCAAGCTGTCCCTGCTGGCTGAAGCAGTCGGCGTGTCTGTATCGCAGCCTGGGAGGCCGGGCGTTGGGGGAGTCTGCCAAGTGACTGGCCTCCATTTATAGCTAACTGAGAAACTGCGTCGAAGCTTTCGGGAGCCTCTTACAGGGAATGGTTGCAGTTGGGAATTGGAGACTGTGCTGGCAAACGTCAGCAGCTCCTCTCCCTCGGAGGGCTCTTGGTGTGCCGACTCCTAACAGCCAGCACGGTCCCCAGCTCGTGAACGGTCCCATTGCGAGCCGGTCTCGTCCGTGAAAGAGCCACGTGAGGCTGAGCTCCAACAGTCGGGCTCCACACCTGGAGCCTTTGGGACAGGGCAGTCCTGAGCCGATGTGCCCACCAGGGGACGCGACCAAAGTTTACGTACCACAGGAAAGCGCATCAAGGCCTCGTGTTCTCTCCATGAAATGAACGTGAGCTTAAAGGGTGATGTGTCAGCGTGCACTGTGAACAGCTCGCTGGTACGCCTGTCTTTGCCCCCTCTCACGGTCTCACGCACCCGGGCTCAGTTCCGTGCAGGAATGCTGAGTGGGAGCGCCAGCCTCGCTTCTGGACTCGAAAGCCTTCCACCCCCTAATGGCAGGTTGTGTGTGTCTCTCACATGGGGGGAGGAATGAGGTCGCCCACAGAGGTTCTGCCATGAAAGATCTAAAGACGCACGCTGCTGAGGAGCTTGTTCCTCATGGAGCGTCCCCGAAGGCCAGAAGAATGCCGAAAGTCTCTTTCAAAGCTGCCGGACGCTCTGCCGTTCTAGGCCTGAGATAAGGACCTTGTGACGGCACTGTAACCCCGCGAGATTCAGGAGACATCGTCAGTGCGAGTGGCAATCCGGAAGGAAGAACCTGCAAGGCGGAGTGTCCTTTCCTGTACAAAACGGCGCCCAAGTGGCTGAGGCAGGGAGCATTTTCCTTCACAGAACCGGCATCCTCGTATGCCTGTGGGTTACTCTAAAGAAACGACACTGTGAGCAACCTCTTCGAAAAGGCCTTTGCAAGCGACTTGGAGACAACAGCAGCGCAGTGGAGGCACAGACCATTGTCCTAGAGAGCAGCACAGTGTCTCTAGCAGCGATCGCTTCCCGGAGGATACTTAAGCCACACCGAGATTCCAGCAGGGAGTTTTGCCTTATAGCAGTACAACTCACTCAAGAAAGAGGGATGAGGTGTAGGGCTAATCTACGTGCGCTCACGCTCTGTGTCCCCGAGAAGGTTTCACGGAGCAGAATGCATCACCGACCGCTACCACGTGTGTGCACCAAAGAAGCCCGGTGCCGTGGGTGTTCTCAGGCCGACAGCGAAGACCTAGGTGTGTGCTGCACCCGCGCCCGGTGGTTCACACGTTGCGTGACCCTGTGCCTTTTGAAGATGCTCAGAGCGGGTGGCACCTGCGTGCTGCGAGCGCAAGAGGTGTAGAGTGTAAAGGCCGTTCACACTGGAGGAAGGGCTTGCATCTCATGGAGAAAATGTGTACGTCTCCCGGGAGATGGAGGCACGCTCTTGACACCATTTCCTCTGCCCGTTTCAAACACAAGTGTTTGTACTCGATCTGGGCTGCCTGGTGAAACGCTTGGCAGTCCGCATCACCCTGAGCACCTTTCCTGAAGTTTGATTCGTAGCTGGGTAAACTCGGGCTTCAGAGGCTTAGATGAGACCAAACGTGTTCAGCTTGTTGCGAAAGCCTTTGACCAGAGGCATATAAGCTTGTGCTTGGGGCGAGGGCTAGGCAAGAACGTTTACACACTGGGTTTTTATCTTTACCCTAAGCTGTCCCTTTTGGCTGCAGCAGGCGGAGAGAACCCGCGGAGAGAGAACAGCTGCGAAGTGGATGCACACAACAGTCACCTCGATACCAGCCCCGGGCTCCCAAGCAACGATCCTTCCCCGCAGGGTACTTAACCCACCCAGGGATTCAAGCAGGGAGTTCGCCTTGTCCAACTCGCACAGGAGACTGGCATGAGATGTAGGGCTCATCTACTTGCGTTCACACTACGTGGCCCGGAGAAGTTCTCACGGAGCCGAATCCAGCACCCTTCCTCCACCACGTGTGTACACAAAGGAGCGCTGGGCAGTGGGTGTTCTCAGGCCAAGAGAGAAGCCCTTGTTCTGTGCTGCACCTGCTGGGTGGTTCAAAGGTTTTCTGACCTTCCTGCTCTGGAAGCTTTTCAGAGCTGAGGCTACGCCTGGGCTGCGAAAGCAGAGAGGCGTAGAGGCCTTTCACACTGAAGGCGTGGGCCTGTTTCCCATGGGGAAAGTGTACGTCGCCCAACCCCCACTCCCACCCCACCCCACCCCACCCCACCCCACTCCAACCCACCCCCAGCTGGAGGCGTGCGGGTTGACACCATTTTGTCCTGCCCATGGAAAATACAAAGAGGCGTACACGATTTGGGCTGTCTGGTGAGAGAATTTTGAATCGGCGGCACCCTGAGTACCTTTCCCGAAGTTTGCTTCCTAGCTGGTTAAACTCGGCATTCAGAGGCGAGATGAGAACAAACTTGCTCCGCTTGCGGCGAAGTACCCTGATGCCCTGCCCTAAATGTTTGAGCTTCTGGCCAGCGTCAGGCAAGTACTTTGACACGTAGGAGTCTCCCTTTTACTCCAAGCTGTCCTTGTTGGCTGAAGCAGTTGGCGTGTCTGTATCGCAGCCTGGGAGGCCGGGCGTTGGGGGAGTCTGCCAAGTGACTGGCCTCCATTTATAGCTAACTGAGAAACTGCGTCGAAGCTTTCGGGAGCCTCTTACAGGGAATGGTTGCAGTTCGGAATTGGAGACTGTGCTGGCAAACGTCAGCAGCTCCTCTCCCTCGGAGGGCTCTTGGTGTGCCGACTCCTAACAGCCAGCACGGTCCCCAGCTCGTGAACGGTCCCATTGCGAGCCGGTCTCGTCCATGAAAGAGCCACGTGAGGCTGAGCTCCAAGAGTCGGGCTCCACACCTGGAGCCTTTGGGACAGGGCAATCCTGAGCCGATGTGCCCACCAGGGGACGCGACCAAAGTTTACGTACCACAGGAAAGCGCATCAAGGCCTCGTGTTCTCTCCATGAAATGAACGTGAGCTTGAAGGGTGATGCATCAGCGTGCACCGTGAACAGCTCGCTGGTACGCCTGTCTTTGCCCCCTCTCACGGTCTCACGCACCCGGGCTCAGTTCCGTGCAGGAATGCTGAGTGGGAGCGCCAGCCTCGCTTCTGGACTCGAAAGCCTTCCACCCCCTAATGGCAGGTTGTGTGTGTCTCTCACGTGGGGGGAGGAATGAGGTCGCCCACAGAGGTTCTGCCATGAAAGATCTAAAGACGCACGCTGCTGAGGAGCTTGTTCCTCATGGAGCGTCCCCGAAGGCCAGAGGAATGCCAACGGTCTCTTTCAAAGCTGCCGGACGCTCTGCCGTTCTAGGCCTGAGATAAGGACCTTGTGACGGCACTGTAACCCCGCGAGATTCAGGAGACATCGCCAGTGCGAGTGGCAATCCGGAAGGAAGAACCTGCAAGGCGGAGTGTCCTTTCCTGTACAAAACGGCGCCCAAGTGGCTGAGCCAGGGAGCATTTTCCTTCACAGAACCGGCATCCTCGTATGCCTGTGGGTTACTCTAAAGAAACGACACTGTGAGCAACCTCTTCGAAAAGGCCTTCGCAAGCGACTTGGAGACAACAGCAGCGCAGTGGAGGCACAGACCATTGTCCTAGAGAGCAGCACAGTGTCTCTAGCAGCGATCGCTTCCCGGAGGATACTTAAGCCACACCGAGATTCCAGCAGGGAGTTTTGCCTTATAGCAGTACAACTCACTCAAGAAAGAGGGATGAGGTGTAGGGCTAATCTACGTGCGCTCACGCTCTGTGTCCCCGAGAAGGTTTCACGGAGCAGAATGCATCACCGACCGCTACCACGTGTGTGCACCAAAGAAGCCCTGTGCCGTGGGTGTTCTCAGGCCGACAGCGAAGACCTAGGTGTGTGCTGCACCCGCGCCCGGTGGTTCACACGTTGTGTGACCCTGTGCCTTTTGAAGATGCTCAGAGCGGGTGGCACCTGCATGCTGCGAGCGCAAGAGGTGTAGAGTGTAAAGGCCTTTCACACTGGAGGAAGGGCTTGCATCTCATGGAGAAAATGTGTACGTCGCCCGGGAGATGGAGGCGCGCTCTTGACACCATTTCCTCTGCCCGTTTCAAACACAAGTGTTTGTACTCGATCTGGGCTGCCTGGTGAAACGCTTGGCAGTCCGCATCACCCGGAGCACCTTTCCTGAAGTTTGATTCGTAGCTGGGTAAACTCGGGCTTCAGAGGCTTAGATGAGACCAAACGTGTTCAGCTTGTGGCGAAAGCCTTTGACCAGAGGCATATAAGCTTGTGCTTGGGGCGAGGGCTAGGCAAGAACGTTTACACACTGGGTTTTTATCTTTACCCTAAGCTGTCCCTTTTGGCTGCAGCAGGCGGAGAGAACCCGCGGAGAGAGAACAGCTGCGAAGTGGATGCACACAACAGTCACCTCGATACCAGCCCCGGGCTCCCAAGCAACGATCCTTCCCCGCAGGGTACTTAACCCACCCAGGGATTCAAGCAGGGAGTTCGCCTTGTCCAACTCGCACAGGAGACTGGCATGAGATGTAGGGCTCATCTACTTGCGTTCACACTACGTGGCCCGGAGAAGTTCTCACGGAGCCGAATCCAGCACCCTTCCTCCACCACGTGTGTACACAAAGGAGCGCTGGGCAGTGGGTGTTCTCAGGCCAAGAGAGAAGCCCTTGTTCTGTGCTGCACCTGCTGGGTGGTTCAAAGGTTTTCTGACCTTCCTGCTCTGGAAGCTTTTCAGAGCTGAGGCTACGCCTGGGCTGCGAAAGCAGAGAGGCGTAGAGGCCTTTCACACTGAAGGCGTGGGCCTGTTTCCCATGGGGAAAGTGTACGTCGCCCAACCCCCACTCCCACCCCACCCCACCCCACCCCACCCCACTCCAACCCACCCCCAGCTGGAGGCGTGCGGGTTGACACCATTTTGTCCTGCCCATGGAAAATACAAAGAGGCGTACACGATTTGGGCTGTCTGGTGAGAGAATTTTGAATCGGCGGCACCCTGAGTACCTTTCCCGAAGTTTGCTTCCTAGCTGGTTAAACTCGGCATTCAGAGGCGAGATGAGAACAAACTTGCTCCGCGTGCGGCGAAGTGCCCTGATGCCCTGCCCTCAATGTTTGAGCTTCTGGCCAGCGTCAGGCAAGTACTTTGACACGTAGGAGTCTCACTTTTACTCCAAGCTGTCCCTGTTGGCTGAAGCAGTCGGCGTGTCTGTATCGCAGCCTGGGAGGCCGGGCGTTGGGGGAGTCTGCCAAGTGACTGGCCTCCATTTATAGCTAACTGAGAAACTGCGTCGAAGCTTTCGGGTGCCTCTTACAGGGAATGGTTGCAGTTCGGAATTGGAGACTGTGCTGGCAAACGTCAGCAGCTCCTCTCCCTCGGAGGGCTCTTGGTGTGCCGACTCCTAACAGCCAGCACGGTCCACAGCTCGTGAACGGTCCCATTGCGAGCCGGTCTCGTCCGTGAAAGAGCCACGTGAGGCTGAGCTCCAACAGTCGGGCTCCACACCTGGAGCCTTTGGGACAGGGCAGTCCTGAGCCGATGTGCCCACCAGGGGACGCGACCAAAGTTTACGTACCACAGGAAAGCGCATCAAGGCCTCGTGTTCTCTCCATGAAATGAACGTGAGCTTAAAGGGTGATGTGTCAGCGTGCACTGTGAACAGCTCGCTGGTACGCCTGTCTTTGCCCCCTCTCACGGTCTCACGCACCCGGGCTCAGTTCTGTGCAGGAATGCTGAGTGGGAGCGCCAGCCTCGCTTCTGGACTCGAAAGCCTTCCACCCCCTAATGGCAGGTTGTGTGTGTCTCTCACATGGGGGGAGGAATGAGGTCGCCCACAGAGGTTCTGCCATGAAAGATCTAAAGACGCACGCTGCTGAGGAGCTTGTTCCTCATGGAGCGTCCCCGAAGGCCAGAAGAATGCCGAAGGTCTCTTTCAAAGCTGCCGGACGCTCTGCCGTTCTAGGCCTGAGATAAGGACCTTGTGATGGCACTGTAACCCCGTGAGATTCAGGAGACATCGCCAGTGCGAGTGGCAATCCGGAAGGAAGAACCTGCAAGGTGGAGTGTCCTTTCCTGTACAAAACGGCGCCCAAGTGGCTGAGGCAGGGAGCATTTTCCTTCACAGAACTGGCATCCTCGTATGCCTGTGGGTTACTCTAAAGAAACGACACTGTGAGCAACCTCTTCGAAAAGGCATTTGCAAGCGACTTGGAGACAACAGCAGCGCAGTGGAGGCACAGACCATTGTCCTAGAGAGCAGCACAGTGTCTCTAGCAGCGATCGCTTCCCGGAGGATACTTAAGCCACACCGAGATTCCAGCAGGGAGTTTTGCCTTATAGCAGTACAACTCACTCAAGAAAGAGGGATGAGTTGTAGGGCTAATCTACGTGCGCTCACGCTCTGTGTCCCCGAGAAGGTTTCACGGAGCAGAATGCATCACCGACCGCTACCACGTGTGTGCACCAAAGAAGCCCTGTGCCGTGGGTGTTCTCAGGCCGACAGCGAAGACCTAGGTGTGTGCTGCACCCGCGCCCGGTGGTTCACACGTTGCGTGACCCTGTGCCTTTTGAAGATGCTCAGAGCGGGTGGCACCTGCGTGCTGCGAGCGCAAGAGGTGTAGAGTGTAAAGGCCGTTCACACTGGAGGAAGGGCTTGCATCTCATGGAGAAAATGTGTACGTCTCCCGGGAGATGGAGGCACGCTCTTGACACCATTTCCTCTGCCCGTTTCAAACACAAGTGTTTGTACTCGATCTGGGCTGCCTGGTGAAACGCTTGGCAGTCCGCATCACCCTGAGCACCTTTCCTGAAGTTTGATTCGTAGCTGGGTAAACTCGGGCTTCAGAGGCTTAGATGAGACCAAACGTGTTCAGCTTGTTGCGAAAGCCTTTGACCAGAGGCATATAAGCTTGTGCTTGGGGCGAGGGCTAGGCAAGAACGTTTACACACTGGGTTTTTATCTTTACCCTAAGCTGTCCCTTTTGGCTGCAGCAGGCGGAGAGAACCCGCGGAGAGAGAACAGCTGCGAAGTGGATGCACACAACAGTCACCTCGATACCAGCCCCTGGCTCCCAAGCAACGATCCTTCCCCGCAGGGTACTTAACCCACCCAGGGATTCAAGCAGGGAGTTCGCCTTGTCCAACTCGCACAGGAGACTGGCATGAGATGTAGGGCTCATCTACTTGCGTTCACACTACGTGGCCCGGAGAAGCTCTCACGGAGCCGAATCCAGCACCCTTCCTCCACCACGTGTGTACACAAAGGAGCGCTGGGCAGTGGGTGTTCTCAGGCCAAGAGAGAAGCCCTTGTTCTGTGCTGCACCTGCTGGGTGGTTCAAAGGTTTTCTGACCTTCCTGTTCTGGAAGCTTTTCAGAGCTGAGGCTACGCCTGGGCTGCGAAAGCAGAGAGGCGTAGAGGCCTTTCACACTGAAGGCGTGGGCCTGTTTCCCATGGGGAAAGTGTACGTCGCCCAACCCCCACTCCCACCCCACCCCACCCCACCCCACCCCACTCCAACCCACCCCCAGCTGGAGGCGTGCGGGTTGACACCATTTTGTCCTGCCCATGGAAAATACAAAGAGGCGTACACGATTTGGGCTGTCTGGTGAGAGAATTTTGAATCGGCGGCACCCTGAGTACCTTTCCCGAAGTTTGCTTCCTAGCTGGTTAAACTCGGCATTCAGAGGCGAGATGAGAACAAACTTGCTCCGCGTGCGGCGAAGTGCCCTGATGCCCTGCCCTCAATGTTTGAGCTTCTGGCCAGCGTCAGGCAAGTACTTTGACACGTAGGAGTCTCACTTTTACTCCAAGCTGTCCCTGTTGGCTGAAGCAGTCGGCGTGTCTGTATCGCAGCCTGGGAGGCCGGGCGTTGGGGGAGTCTGCCAAGTGACTGGCCTCCATTTATAGCTAACTGAGAAACTGCGTCGAAGCTTTCGGGAGCCTCTTACAGGGAATGGTTGCAGTTCGGAATTGGAGACTGTGCTGGCAAACGTCAGCAGCTCCTCTCCCTCGGAGGGCTCTTGGTGTGCCGACTCCTAACAGCCAGCACGGTCCCCAGCTCGTGAACGGTCCCATTGCGAGCCGGTCTCGTCCGTGAAAGAGCCACGTGAGGCTGAGCTAAAAGAGTCGGGCTCCACACCTGGAGCCTTTGGGACAGGGCAGTCCTGAGCCGATGTGCCCACCAGGGGACGCGACCAAAGTTTACGTACCACAGGAAAGCGCATCAAGGCCTCGTGTTCTCTCCATGAAATGAACGTGAGCTTGAAGGGTGATGCGTCAGCGTGCACCGTGAACAGCTCGCTGGTACGCCTGTCTTTGCCCCCTCTCACGGTCTCACGCACCCGGGCTCAGTTCCGTGCAGGAATGCTGAGTGGGAGCGCCAGCCTCGCTTCTGGACTCGAAAGCCTTCCACCCCCTAATGGCAGGTTGTGTGTGTCTCTCACGTGGGGAGAGGAATGAGGTCGACCACAGAGGTTCTGCCATGAAAGATCTAAAGACGCACGCTGCTGAGGAGCTTGTTCCTCATGGAGCGTCCCCGAAGGCCAGAAGAATGCCGACGGTCTCTTTCAAAGCTGCAGGACGCTCTGCCTTCTAGGCCTGAGATAAGGACCTTGTGACGGCACTGTAACCCCGCGAGATTCAGGAGACATCGCCAGTGCGAGTGGCAATCCGGAAGGAAGAACCTGCAAGGCGGAGTGTCCTTTCCTGTACAAAACGGCACCCAAGTGGCTGAGGCAGGGAGCATTTTCCTTCACAGAACCGGCATCCTCGGATGCCTGTGGGTTACTCTAAAGAAACGACACTGTGAGCAACCTCTTCGAAAAGGCCTTCGCAAGCGACTTGGAGACAACAGCAGCGCAGTGGAGGCACAGACCATTGTCCTAGAGAGCAGCACAGTGTCTCTAGCAGCGATCGCTTCCCGGAGGATACTTAAGCCACACCGAGATTACAGCAGGGAGTTTTGCCTTATAGCAGTACAACTCACTCAAGAAAGAGGGATGAGGTGTAGGGCTAATCTACGTGCGCTCACGCTCTGTGTCCCCGAGAAGGTTTCACGGAGCAGAATGCATCACCGACCACTACCACGTGTGTGCACCAAAGAAGCCCTGTGCCGTGGGTGTTCTCAGGCCGACAGCGAAGACCTAGGTGTGTGCTGAACCCGCGCCCGGTGGTTCACACGTTGCGTGACCCTGTGCCTTTTGAAGATGCTCAGAGCGGGTGGCACCTGCGTGCTGCGAGCGCAAGAGGTGTAGAGTGTAAAGGCCTTTCACACTGGAGGAAGGGCTTGCATCTCATGGAGAAAATGTGTACGTCGCCCGGGAGATGGAGGCGCGCTCTTGACACCATTTCCTCTGCCCGTTTCAAACACAAGTGTTTGTACTCGATCTGGGCTGCCTGGTGAAACGCTTGGCAGTCCGCATCACCCTGAGCACCTTTCCTGAAGTTTGATTCGTAGCTGGGTAAACTCGGGCTTCAGAGGCTTAGATGAGACCAAACGTGTTCAGCTTGTGGCGAAAGCCTTTGACCAGAGGCATATAAGCTTGTTCTTGGGGCGAGGGCTAGGCAAGAACGTTTACACACTGGGTTTTTATCTTTACCCTAAGCTGTCCCTTTTGGCTGCAGCAGGCGGAGAGAACCCACGGAGAGAGAACAGCTGCGAAGTGGATGCACACAACAGTCACCTCGATACCAGCCCCGGGCTCCCAAGCAACGATCCTTCCCCGCAGGGTACTTAACCCACCCAGGGATTCAAGCAGGGAGTTCGCCTTGTCCAACTCGCACAGGAGACTGGCATGAGATGTAGGGCTCATCTACTTGCGTTCACACTACGTGGCCCGGAGAAGTTCTCACGGAGCCGAATCCAGCACCCTTCCTCCACCACGTGTGTACACAAAGGAACGCTGGGCAGTGGGTGTTCTCAGGCCAAGAGAGAAGCCCTTGTTCTGTGCTGCACCTGCTGGGTGGTTCAAAGGTTTTCTGACCTTCCTGCTCTGGAAGCTTTTCAGAGCTGAGGCTACGCCTGGGCTGCGAAAGCAGAGAGGCGTAGAGGCCTTTCACACTGAAGGCGTGGGCCTGTTTCCCATGGGGAAAGTGTACGTCGCCCAACCCCCACTCCCACCCCACCCCACCCCACCCCACCCCACTCCAACCCACCCCCAGCTGGAGGCGTGCGGGTTGACACCATTTTGTCCTGCCCATGGAAAATACAAAGAGGCGTACACGATTTGGGCTGTCTGGTGAGAGAATTTTGAATCGGCGGCACCCTGAGTACCTTCCCCGAAGTTTGCTTCCTAGCTGGTTAAACTCGGCATTCAGAGGCGAGATGAGAACAAACTTGCTCCGCGTGCGGCGAAGTGCCCTGATGCCCTGCCCTAAATGTTTGAGCTTCTGGCCAGCGTCAGGCAAGTACTTTGACACGTAGGAGTCTCCCTTTTACTCCAAGCTGTCCCTGTTGGCTGAAGCAGTCGGCGTGTGTGTATCGCAGCCTGGGAGGCCGGGCGTTGGGGGAGTCTGCCAAGTGACTGGCCTCCATTTATAGCTAACTGAGAAACTGCGTCGAAGCTTTCGGGAGCCTCTTACAGGGAATGGTTGCAGTTCGGAATTGGAGACTGTGCTGGCAAACGTCAGCAGCTCCTCTCCCTCGGAGGGCTCTTGGTGTGCCGACTCCTAACAGCCAGCACGGTCCCCAGCTCGTGAACGGTCCCATTGCGAGCCGGTCTCGTCCGTGAAAGAGCCACGTGAGGCTGAGCTCCAAGAGTCGGGCTCCACACCTGGAGCCTTTGGGACAGGGCAGTCCTGAGCCGATGTGCCCACCAGGGGACGCGACCAAAGTTTACGTACCACAGGAAAGCGCATCAAGGCCTCGTGTTCTCTCCATGAAATGAACGTGAGCTTGAAGGGTGATGCGTCAGCGTGCACCGTGAACAGCTCGCTGGTACGCCTGTCTTTGCCCCCTCTCACGGTCTCACGCACCCGGGCTCAGTTCCGTGCAGGAATGCTGAGTGGGAGCGCCAGACTCGCTTCTGGACTCGAAAGCCTTCCACCCCCTAATGGCAGGTTGTGTGTGTCTCTCACGTGGGGGGAGGAATGAGGTCGCCCACAGAGGTTCTGCCATGAAAGATCTAAAGACGCACGCTGCTGAGGAGCTTGTTCCTCATGGAGCGTCCCCGAAGGCCAGAAGAATGCCGAAGGTCTCTTTCAAAGCTGCCGGACGCTCTGCCGTTCTAGGCCTGAGATAAGGACCTTGTGACGGCACTGTAACCCCGCGAGATTCAGGAGACATCGCCAGTGCGAGTGGCAATCCGGAAGGAAGAACCTTCAAGGCGGAGTGTCCTTTCCTGTACAAAACGGCGCCCAAGTGGCTGAGGCAGGGAGCATTTTCCTTCACAGAACCGGCATCCTCGTATGCCTGTGGGTTACTCTAAAGAAACGACACTGTGAGCAACCTCTTCGAAAAGGCCTTCGCAAGCGACTTGGAGACAACAGCAGCGCAGTGGAGGCACAGACCATTGTCCTAGAGAGCAGCACAGTGTCTCTAGCAGCGATCACTTCCCGGAGGATACTTAAGCCACACCGAGATTCCAGCAGGGAGTTTTGCCTTATAGCAGTACAACTCACTCAAGAAAGAGGGATGAGGTGTAGGGCTAATCTACGTGCGCTCACGCTCTGTGTCCCCGAGAAGGTTTCACGGAGCAGAATGCATCACCGACCGCTACCACGTGTGTGCACCAAAGAAGTCCTGTGCCGTGGGTGTTCTCAGGCCGACAGCGAAGACCTAGGTGTGTGCTGCACCCGCGCCCAATGGTTCACACGTTGCGTGACCCTGTGCCTTTTGAAGACGCTCAGAGCGGGTGGCACCTGCGTGCTGCGAGCGCAAGAGGTGTAGAGTGTAAAGGCCTTTCACACTGGAGGTAGGGCTTGCATCTCATGGAGAAAATGTGTACGTCGCCCGGGAGATGGAGGTGCGCTCTTGACACCATTTCCTCTGCCCGTTTCAAACACAAGTGTTTGTACTCGATCTGGGCTGCCTGGTGAAACGCTTGGCAGTCCGCATCACCCTGAGCACCTTTCCTGAAGTTTGATTCGTAGCTGGGTAAACTCGGGCTTCAGAGGCTTAGATGAGACCAAACGTGTTCAGCTTGTGGTGAAAGCCTTTGACCAGAGGCATATAAGCTTGTGCTTGGGGCGAGGGCTAGGCAAGAACGTTTACACACTGGGTTTTTATCTTTACCCTAAGCTGTCCCTTTTGGCTGCAGCAGGCGGAGAGAACCCGCGGAGAGAGAACAGCTGCGAAGTGGATGCACACAACAGTCACCTCGATACCAGCCCCGGGCTCCCAAGCAACGATCCTTCCCCGCAGGGTACTTAACCCACCCAGGGATTCAAGCAGGGAGTTCGCCTTGTCCAACTCGCACAGGAGACTGGCATGAGATGTAGGGCTCATCTACTTGCGTTCACACTACGTGGCCCGGAGAAGTTCTCACGGAGCCGAATCCAGCACCCTTCCTCCACCACGTGTGTACACAAAGGAGCGCTGGGCAGTGGGTGTTCTCAGGCCAAGAGAGAAGCCCTTGTTCTGTGCTGCACCTGCTGGGTGGTTCAAAGGTTTTCTGACCTTCCTGCTCTGGAAGCTTTTCAGAGCTGAGGCTATGCCTGGGCTGCGAAAGCAGAGAGGCGTAGAGGCCTTTCACACTGAAGGCGTGGGCCTGTTTCCCATGGGGAAAGTGTACGTCGCCCAACCCCCACTCCCACCCCACCCCACCCCACCCCACCCCACTCCAACCCACCCCCAGCTGGAGGCGTGCGGGTTGACACCATTTTGTCCTGCCCATGGAAAATACAAAGAGGCGTACACGATTTGGGCTGTCTGGTGAGAGAATTTTGAATCGGCGGCACCCTGAGTACCTTTCCCGAAGTTTGCTTCCTAGCTGGTTAAACTCGGCATTCAGAGGCGAGATGAGAACAAACTTGCTCCGCGTGCGGCAAAGTGCCATGATGCCCTGCCCTAAATGTTTGAGCTTCTGGCCAGCGTCAGGCAAGTACTTTGCCACGTAGGAGTCTCCCTTTTACTCCAAGCTGTCCCTGTCGGCTGAAGCACTCGGCGTGTCTGTATCGCAGCCTGGGAGGCCGGGCGTTGGGGGAGTCTGCCAAGTGACTGGCCTCCATTTATAGCTAACTGAGAAACTGCGTCGAAGCTTTCGGGAGCCTCTTACAGGGAATGGTTGCAGTTCGGAATTGGAGACTGTGCTGGCAAACGTCAGCAGCTCCTCTCCCTCGGAGGGCTCTTGGTGTGCCGACTCCTAACAGCCAGCACGGTCCCCAGCTCGTGAACGGTCCCATTGCGAGCCGGTCTCGTCCGTGAAAGAGCCACGTGAGGCTGAGCTCCAAGAGTTGGGCTCCACACCTGGAGCCTTTGGGACAGGGCAGTCCTGAGCCGATGTGCCCACCAGGGGACGCGACCAAAATTTACGTACCACAGGAAAGCGCATCAAGGCCTCGTGTTCTCTCCATGAAATGAACGTGAGCTTGAAGGGTGATGCGTCAGCGTGCACCGTGAACAGCTCGCTGGTACGCCTGTCTTTGCCCCCTCTCACGGTCTCACGCACCCGGGCTCAGTTCCGTGCAGGAATGCTGAGTGGGAGCGCCAGCCTCGCTTCTGGACTCGAAAGCCTTCCACCCCCTAATGGCAGGTTGTGTGTGTCTCTCACGTGGGGGGAGGAATGAGGTCGCCCACAGAGGTTCTGCCATGAAAGATCTAAAGACGCACGCTGCTGAGGAGCTTGTTCCTCATGGAGCGTCCCCGAAGGCCAGAAGAATGCCGAAGGTCTCTTTCAAAGCTGCCGGACGCTCTGCCATTCTAGGCCTGAGATAAGGACCTTGTGACGGCACTGTAACCCCGCGAGATTCAGGAGACATCGCCAGTGCGAGTGGCAATCCGGAAGGAAGAACCTTCAAGGCGGAGTGTCCTTTCCTGTACAAAACGGCGCCCAAGTGGCTGAGGCAGGGAGCATTTTCCTTCACAGAACCGGCATCCTCGTATGCCTGTGGGTTACTCTAAAGAAACGACACTGTGAGCAACCTCTTCGAAAAGGCCTTCGCAAGCGACTTGGAGACAACAGCAGCGCAGTGGAGGCACAGACCATTGTCCTAGAGAGCAGCACAGTGTCTCTAGCAGCGATCGCTTCCCGGAGGATACTTAAGCCACACCGAGATTCCAGCAGGGAGTTTTGCCTTATAGCAGTACAACTCACTCAAGAAAGAGGGATGAGGTGTAGGGCTAATCTACGTGCGCTCACGCTCTGTGTCCCCGAGAAGGTTTCACGGAGCAGAATGCATCACCGACCGCTACCACGTGTGTGCACCAAAGAAGCCCTGTGCCGTGGGTGTTCTCAGGTCGACAGCGAAGACCTAGGTGTGTGCTGCACCCGCGCCCGGTGGTTCACACGTTGCGTGACCCTGTGCCTTTTGAAGACGCTCAGAGCAGGTGGCACCTGTGTGCTGCGAGCGCAAGAGGTGTAGAGTGTAAAGGCCTTTCACACTGGAGGAAGGGCTTGCATCTCATGGAGAAAATGTGTACGTCGCCCGGGAGATGGAGGTGCGCTCTTGACACCATTTCCTCTGCCCGTTTAAAACACAAGTGTTTGTACTCGATCTGGGCTGCCTGGTGAAACGCTTGGCAGTCCGCATCACCCTGAGCACCTTCCCTGAAGTTTGATTCGTAGCTGGGTAAACTCGGGCTTCAGAGGCTTAGATGAGACCAAACGTGTTCAGCTTGTGGCGAAAGCCTTTGACCAGAGGCATATAAGCTTGTGCTTGGGTCGAGGGCTAGGCAAGAACGTTTACACACTGGGTTTTTATCTTTACCCTAAGCTGTCCCTTTTGGCTGCAGCAGGCGGAGGGAACCCGCGGACAGAGAACAGCTGCGAAGTGGATGCACACAACAGTCACCTCGATACCAGCCCCGGGCTCCCAAGCAACGATCCTTCCCCGCAGGGTACTTAACCCACCCAGGGATTCAAGCAGGGAGTTCGCCTTGTCCAACTCGCACAGGAGACTGGCATGAGATGTAGGGCTCATCTACTTGCGTTCACACTACGTGGCCCGGAGAAGTTCTCACGGAGCCGAATCCAGCACCCTTCCTCCACCACGTGTGTACACAAAGGAGCGCTGGGCAGTGGGTGTTCTCAGGCCAAGAGAGAAGCCCTTGTTCTGTGCTGCACCTGCTGGGTGGTTCAAAGGTTTTCTGACCTTCCTGCTCTGGAAGCTTTTCAGAGCTGAGGCTATGCCTGGGCTGCGAAAGCATAGAGGCGTAGAGGCCTTTCACACTGAAGGCGTGGGCCTGTTTCCCATGGGGAAAGTGTACGTCACCCAACCCCCACTCCCACCCCACCCCACCCCACCCCACCCCACTCCAACCCACCCCCAGCTGGAGGCGTGCGGGTTGACACCATTTTGTCCTGCCCATGGAAAATACAAAGAGGCGTACACGATTTGGGCTGTCTGGTGAGAGAATTTTGAATCGGCGGCACCCTGAGTACCTTTCCCGAAGTTTGCTTCCTAGCTGGTTAAACTCGGCATTCAGAGGCGAGATGAGAACAAACTTGCTCCGCGTGCGGCGAAGTGCCCTGATGCCCTGCCCTAAATGTTTGAGCTTCTGGCCAGCGTCAGGCAAGTACTTTGACACGTAGGAGTCTCACTTTTACTCCAAGCTGTCCCTGTTGGCTGAAGCAGTCGGCGTGTCTGTATCGCAGCCTGGGAGGCCGGGCATTGGGGGAGTCTGCCAAGTGACTGGCCTCCATTTATAGCTAACTGAGAAACTGCGTCGAAGCTTTCGGGAGCCTCTTACAGGGAATGGTTGCAGTTCGGAATTGGAGACTGTGCTGGCAAACGTCAGCAGCTCCTCTCCCTCGGAGGGCTCTTGGTGTGCCGACTCCTAACAGCCAGCACGGTCCCCAGCTCGTGAACGGTCCCATTGCGAGCCGGTCTCGTCCATGAAAGAGCCACGTGAGGCTGAGCTCCAAGAGTCGGGCTCCACACCTGGAGCCTTTGGGACAGGGCAGTCCTGAGCCGATGTGCCCACCAGGGGACGCGACCAAAGTTTACGTACCACAGGAAAGCGCATCAAGGCCTCGTGTTCTCTCCATGAAATGAACGTGAGCTTGAAGGGTGATGCGTCAGCGTGCACCGTGAACAGCTCGCTGGTACGCCTGTCTTTGCCCCCTCTCACGGTCTCACGCACCCGGGCTCAGTTCCGTGCAGGAATGCTGAGTGGGAGCGCCAGCCTCGCTTCTGGACTCGAAAGCCTTCCACCCCCTAATGGCAGGTTGTGTGTGTCTCTCACGTGGGGGGAGGAATGAGGTCGCCCACAGAGGTTCTGCCATGAAAGATCTAAAGACGCACGCTGCTGAGGAGCTTGTTCCTCATGGAGCGTCCCCGAAGGCCAGAAGAATGCCGAACGTCTCTTTCAAAGCTGCCGGACGCTCTGCCGTTCTAGGCCTGAGATAAGGACCTTGTGACGGCACTGTAACCCTGCGAGATTCAGGAGACATCGCCAGTGCGAGTGGCAATCCGGAAGGAAGAACCTTCAAGGCGGAGTGTCCTTTCCTGTACAAAATGGCGCCCAAGTGGCTGAGGCAGGGAGCATTTTCCTTCACAGAACCGGCATCCTCGTATGCCTGTGGGTTACTCTAAAGAAACGACACTGTGAGCAACCTCTTCGAAAAGGCCTTCGCAAGCGACTTGGAGACAACAGCAGCGCAGTGGAGGCACAGACCATTGTCCTAGAGAGCAGCACAGTGTCTCTAGCAGCGATCGCTTCCCGGAGGATACTTAAGCCACACCGAGATTCCAGCAGGGAGTTTTGCCTTATAGCAGTACAACTCACTCAAGAAAGAGGGATGAGGTGTAGGGCTAATCTACGTGCGCTCACGCTCTGTGTCCCCGAGAAGGTTTCACGGAGCAGAATGCATCACCGACTGCTACCACGTTTGTGCACCAAAGAAGCCCTGTGCCGTGGGTGTTCTCAGGTCGACAGCGAAGACCTAGGTGTGTGCTGCACCCGCGCCCGGTGGTTCACACGTTGCGTGACCCTGTGCCTTTTGAAGACGCTCAGAGCGGGTGGCACCTGCGTGCTGCGAGCGCAAGAGGTGTAGAGTGTAAAGACCTTTCACACTGGAGGAAGGGCTTGCATCTCATGGAGAAAATGTGTACGTCGCCCGGGAGATGGAGGTGCGCTCTTGACACCATTTCCTCTGCCCGTTTAAAACACAAGTGTTTGTACTCGATCTGGGCTGCCTGGTGAAACGCTTGGCAGTCCGCATCACCCTGAGCACCTTCCCTGAAGTTTGATTCGTAGCTGGGTAAACTCGGGCTTCAGAGGCTTAGATGAGACCAAACGTGTTCAGCTTGTGGCGAAAGCCTTTGACCAGAGGCATATAAGCTTGTGCTTGGGGCGAGGGCTAGGCAAGAACGTTTACACACTGGGTTTTTATCTTTACCCTAAGCTGTCCCTTTTGGCTGCAGCAGGCGGAGAGAACCCACGGAGAGAGAACAGCTGCGAAGTGGATGCACACAACAGTCACCTCGATACCAACCCCGGGCTCCCAAGCAACGATCCTTCCCCGCAGGGTACTTAACCCACCCAGGGATTCAAGCAGGGAGTTCGCCTTGTCCAACTCGCACAGGAGACTGGCATGAGATGTAGGGCTCATCTACTTGCGTTCACACTACGTGGCCCGGAGAAGTTCTCACGGAGCCGAATCCAGCACCCTTCCTCCACCACGTGTGTACACAAAGGAGCGCTGGGCAGTGGGTGTTCTCAGGCCAAGAGAGAAGCCCTTGTTCTGTGCTGCACCTGCTGGGTGGTTCAAAGGTTTTCTGACCTTCCTGCTCTGGAAGCTTTTCAGAGCTGAGGCTACGCCTGGGTTGCGAAAGCAGAGAGGCGTAGAGGCCTTTCACACTGAAGGCGTGGGCCTGTTTCCCATGGGGAAAGTGTACGTCGCCCAACCCCCACTCCCACCCCACCCCACCCCACCCCACCCCACTCCAACCCACCCCCAGCTGGAGGCGTGCGGGTTGACACCATTTTGTCCTGCCCATGGAAAATACAAAGAGGCGTACACGATTTGGGCTGTCTGGTGAGAGAATTTTGAATCGGCGGCACCCTGAGTACCTTTCCCGAAGTTTGCTTCCTAGCTGGTTAAACTCGGCATTCAGAGGCGAGATGAGAACAAACTTGCTCCGCGTGCGGCGAAGTGCCCTGATGCCCTGCCCTAAATGTTTGAGCTTCTGGCCAGCGTCAGGCAAGTACTTTGACACGTAGGAGTCTCACTTTTACTCCAAGCTGTCCCTGTTGGCTGAAGCAGTCGGCGTGTCTGTATCGCAGCCTGGGAGGCCGGGCGTTGGGGGAGTCTGCCAAGTGACTGGCCTCCATTTATAGCTAACTGAGAAACTGCGTCGAAGCTTTCGGGAGGCTCTTACAGGGAATGGTTGCAGTTGGGAATTGGAGACTGTGCTGGCAAACGTCAGCAGCTCCTCTCCCTCGGAGGGCTCTTGGTGTGCCGACTCCTAACAGCCAGCACGGTCCCCAGCTCGTGAACGGTCCCATTGCGAGCCGGTCTCGTCCGTGAAAGAGCCACGTGAGGCTGAGCTCCAAGAGTCGGGCTCCACACCTGGAGCCTTTGGGACAGGGCAGTCCTGAGCCGATGTGCCCACCAGGGGACGCGACCAAAGTTTACGTACCACAGGAAAGCGCATCAAGGCCTCGTGTTCTCTCCATGAAATGAACGTGAGCTTGAAGGGTGATGCGTCAGCGTGCACCGTGAACAGCTCGCTGGTACGCCTGTCTTTGCCCCCTCTCACGGTCTCACGCACCCGGGCTCAGTTCCGTGCAGGAATGCTGAGTGGGAGCGCCAGCCTCGCTTCTGGACTCGAAAGCCTTCCACCCCCTAATGGCAGGTTGTGTGTGTCTCTCACGTGGGGGGAGGAATGAGGTCGCCCACAGAGGTTCTGCCATGAAAGATCTAAAGACGCACGCTGCTGAGGAGCTTGTTCCTCATGGAGCGTCCCCGAAGGCCAGAAGAATACCGAAGGTCTCTCTCAAAGCTGCCGGACGCTCTGCCGTCCTAGGCCTGAGATAAGGACGTTGTGACGGCACTGTAACCCCGCGAGATTCAGGAGACATCGCCAGTGCGAGTGGCAATCCGGAAGGAAGAACCTTCAAGGCGGAGTGTCCTTTCCTGTACAAAACGGCGCCCAAGTGGCTGAGGCAGGGAGCATTTTCCTTCACAGAACCGGCATCCTCGTATGCCTGTGGGTTACTCTAAAGAAACGACACTGTGAGCAACCTCTTCGAAAAGGCCTTCGCAAGCGACTTGGAGACAACAGCAGCGCAGTGGAGGCACAGACCATTGTCCTAGAGAGCAGCACAGTGTCTCTAGCAGCGATCGCTTCCCGGAGGATACTTAAGCCACACCGATATTCCAGCAGGGAGTTTTGCCTTATAGCAGTACAACTCACTCAAGAAAGAGGGATGAGGTGTAGGGCTAATCTACGTGCGCTCACGCTCTGTGTCCCCGAGAAGGTTTCAAGGAGCAGAATGCATCACCGACCGCTACCACGTGTGTGCACCAAAGAAGCCCTGTGCCGTGGGTGTTCTCAGGCCGACAGCGAAGACCTAGGTGTGTGCTGCACCCGCGCCCAGTGGTTCACACGTTGCGTGACCCTGTGCCTTTTGAAGATGCTCAGAGCGGGTGGCACCTGCGTGCTGCGAGCGCAAGAGGTGTAGAGTGTAAAGGCCTTTCACACTGGAGGAAGGGCTTGCATCTCATGGAGAAAATGTGTACGTCGCCCGGGAGATGGAGGCGCGCTCTTGACACCATTTCCTCTGCCCGTTTCAAACACAAGTGTTTGTACTCGATCTGGGCTGCCTGGTGAAACGCTTGGCAGTCCGCATCACCCTGAGCACCTTTCCTGAAGTTTGATTCGTAGCTGGGTAAACTCGGGCTTCAGAGGCTTAGATGAGACCAAACGTGTTCAGCTTGTGGCGAAAGCCTTTGACCAGAGGCATATAAGCTTGTGCTTGGGGCGAGGGCTAGGCAAGAACGTTTACACACTGGGTTTTTATCTTTACCCTAAGCTGTCCCTTTTGGCTGCAGCAGGCGGAGAGAACCCGCGGAGAGAGAACAGCTGCGAAGTGGATGCACACAACAGTCACCTCGATACCAGCCCCGGGCTCCCAAGCAACGATCCTTCCCCGCAGGGTACTTAACCCACCCAGGGATTCAAGCAGGGAGTTCGCCTTGTCCAACTCGCACAGGAGACTGGCATGAGATGTAGGGCTCATCTATTTGCGTTCACACTACGTGGCCCGGAGAAGTTCTCACGGAGCCGAATCCAGCACCCTTCCTCCACCACGTGTGTACACAAAGGAGCGCTGGGCAGTGGGTGTTCTCAGGCCAAGAGAGAAGCCCTTGTTCTGTGCTGCACCTGCTGGGTGGTTCAAAGGTTTTCTGACCTTCCTGCTCTGGAAGCTTTTCAGAGCTGAGGCTACGCCTGGGCTGCGAAAGCAGAGAGGCGTAGAGGCCTTTCACATTGAAGGCGTGGGCCTGTTTCCCATGGGGAAAGTGTACGTCGCCCAACCCCCACTCCCACCCCACCCCACTCCACCCCACTCCAACCCACCCCCAGCTGGAGCCGTGCGGGTTGACACCATTTTGTCCTGCCCATGGAAAATACAAAGAGGCGTACATGATTTGGGCTGTCTGGTGAAAGAATTTTGAATCGGCGGCACCCTGAGTACCTTTCCCGAAGTTTGCTTCCTAGCTGGTTAAACTCGGCATTCAGAGGCGAGATGAGAACAAACTTGCTCCGCGTGCGGCGAAGTGCCTTGATGCCCTGCCCTAAATGTTTGAGCTTCTGGCCAGCGTCAGGCAAATACTTTGACACGTAGGAGTCTCACTTTTACTCCAAGCTGTCCCTGTTGGCTGAAGCAGTCGGCGTGTCTGTATCGCAGCCTGGGAGGCCGGGCGTTGGGGGAGTCTGCCAAGTGACTGGCCTCCATTTATAGCTAACTGAGAAACTGCGTCGAAGCTTTCGGGAGCCTCTTACAGGGAATGGTTGCAGTTCGGAATTGGAGACTGTGCTGGCAAACGTCAGCAGCTCCTCTCCCTCGGAGGGCTCTTGGTGTGCCGACTCCTAACAGCCAGCACGGTCCCCAGCTCGTGAACGGTCCCATTGCGAGCCGGTCTCGTCCGTGAAAGAGCCACGTGAGGCTGAGCTCCAAGAGTCGGGCTCCACACCTGGAGCCTTTGGGACAGGGCAGTCCTGAGCCGATGTGCTCACCAGGGGACGCGACCAAAGTTTACGTACCACAGGAAAGCGCATCAAGGCCTCGTGTTCTCTCCATGAAATGAACGTGAGCTTGAAGGGTGATGCGTCAGCGTGCACCGTGAACAGCTCGCTGGTACGCCTGTCTTTGCCCCCTCTCACGGTCTCACGCACCCGGGCTCAGTTCCGTGCAGGAATGCTGAGTGGGAGCGCCAGCCTCGCTTCTGGACTCGAAAGCCTTCCACCCCCTAATGGCAGGTTGTGTGTGTCTCTCACGTGGGGGGAGGAATGAGGTCGCCCACAGAGGTTCTGCCATGAAAGATCTAAAGACGCACGCTGCTGAGGAGCTTGTTCCTCATGGAGCGTCCCCGAAGGCCAGAAGAATGCCGAAGGTCTCTTTCAAAGCTGCCGGACGCTCTGCCGTTCTAGGCCTGAGATAAGGACCTTGTGACGGCACTGTAACCCCGCGAGATTCAGGAGACATCGCCAGTGCGAGTGGCAATCCGGAAGGAAGAACCTTCAAGGCGGAGTGTCCTTTCCTGTACAAAACGGCGCCCAAGTGGCTGAGGCAGGGAGCATTTTCCTTCACAGAACCGGCATCCTCGTATGCCTGTGGGTTACTCTAAAGAAACGACACTGTGAGCAACCTCTTCGAAAAGGCCTTCGCAAGCGACTTGGAGACAACAGCAGCGCAGTGGAGGCACAGACCATTGTCCTAGAGAGCAGCACAGTGTCTCTAGCAGCGATCGCTTCCCGGAGGATACTTAAGCCACACCGAGATTCCAGCAGGGAGTTTTGCCTTATAGCAGTACAACTCACTCAAGAAAGAGGGATGAGGTGTAGGGCTAATCTACGTGCGCTCACGCTCTGTGTCCCCGAGAAGGTTTCACGGAGCAGAATGCATCACCGACCGCTACCACGTGTGTGCACCAAAGAAGCCCTGTGCCGTGGGTGTTCTCAGGCCGACAGCGAAGACCTAGGTGTGTGCTGCACCCGCGCCCGGTGGTTCACACGTTGCGTGACCCTGTGCCTTTTGAAGACGCTCAGAGCGGGTGGCACCTGCGTGCTGCGAGCGCAAGAGGTGTAGAGTGTAAAGGCCTTTCACACTGGAGGAAGGGCTTGCATCTCATGGAGAAAATGTGTACGTCGCCCGGGAGATGGAGGCGCGCTCTTGACACCATTTCCTCTGCCCGTTTAAAACACAAGTGTTTGTACTCGATCTGGGCTGCCTGGTGAAACGCTTGGCAGTCCGCATCACCCTGAGCACCTTTCCTGAAGTTTGATTCGTAGCTGGGTAAACTCGGGCTTCAGAGGCTTAGATGAGACCAAACGTGTTCAGCTTGTGGCGAAAGCCTTTGACCAGAGGCATATAAGCTTGTGCTTGGGGCGAGGGCTAGGCAAGAACGTTTACACACTGGGTTTTTATCTTTACCCTAAGCTGTCCCTTTTGGCTGCAGCAGGCAGAGAGAACCCGCGGAGAGAGAACAGCTGCGAAGTGGATGCACACAACAGTCACCTCGATACCAGACCCGGGCTCCCAAGCAACGATCCTTCCCCGCAGGGTACTTAACCCACCCAGGGATTCAAGCAGGGAGTTCGCCTTGCCCAACTCGCACAGGAGACTGGCATGAGATGTAGGGCTCATCTACTTGCGTTCACACTACGTGGCCCGGAGAAGTTCTCACGGAGCCGAATCCAGCACCCTTCCTCCACCACGTGTGTACACAAAGGAGCGCTGGGCAGTGGGTGTTCTCAGGCCAAGAGAGAAGCCCTTGTTCTGTGCTGCACCTGCTGGGTGGTTCAAAGGTTTTCTGACCTTCCTGCTCTGGAAGCTTTTCAGAGCTGTGGCTACACCTGGGCTGCGAAAGCAGAGAGGCGTAGAGGCCTTTCACACTGAAGGCGTGGGCCTGTTTCCCATGGGGAAAGTGTACGTCGCCCAACCCCCACTCCCACCCCACCCCACCCCACCCCACTCCAACCCACCCCCAGCTGGAGGCGTGCGGGTTGACACCATTTTGTCCTGCCCATGGAAAATACAAAGAGGCGTACACGATTTGGGCTGTCTGGTGAGAGAATTTTGAATCGGCGGCACCCTGAGTACGTTTCCCGAAGTTTGCTTCCTAGCTGGTTAAACTCGGCATTCAGAGGCGAGATGAGAACAAACTTGCTCCGCGTGCGGCGAAGTGCCCTGATGCCCTGCCCTAAATGTTTGAGCTTCTGGCCAGCGTCAGGCAAGTACTTTGACACGTAGGAGTCTCCCTTTTACTCCAAGCTGTCCCTGTTGGCTGAAGCAGTCGGCGTGTCTGTATCGCAGCCTGGGAGGCCGGGCGTTGGGGGAGTCTGCCAAGTGACTGGCCTCCATTTATAGCTAACTGAGAAACTGCGTCGAAGCTTTCGGGAGCCTCTTACAGGGAATGGTTGCAGTTGGGAATTGGAGACTGTGCTGGCAAACGTCAGCAGCTCCTCTCCCTCGGAGGGCTCTTGGTGTGCCGACTCCTAACAGCCAGCACGGTCCCCAGCTCGTGAACGGTCCCATTGCGAGCCGGTCTCGTCCGTGAAAGAGCCACGTGAGGCTGAGCTCCAAGAGTCGGGCTCCACACCTGGAGCCTTTGGGACAGGGCAGTCCTGAGCCGATGTGCCCACCAGGGGACGCGACCAAAGTTTACGTACCACAGGAAAGCGCATCAAGGCCTCGTGTTCTCTCCATGAAATGAACGTGAGCTTGAAGGGTGATGCGTCAGCGTGCACCGTGAACAGCTCGCTGGTACGCCTGTCTTTGCCCCCTCTCACGGTCTCACGCACCCGGGCTCAGTTCCGTGCAGGAATGCTGAGTGGGAGCGCCAGCCTCGCTTCTGGACTCGAAAGCCTTCCACCCCCTAATGGCAGGTTGTGTGTGTCTCTCACGTGGGGGGAGGAATGAGGTCGCCCACAGAGGTTCTGCCATGAAAGATCTAAAGACGCACGCTGCTGAGGAGCTTGTTCCTCATGGAGCGTCCCCGAAGGCCAGAAGAATGCCGAAGGTCTCTTTCAAAGCTGCCGGACGCTCTGCCGTTCTAGGCCTGAGATAAGGACCTTGTGACGGCACTGTAACCCCACGAGATTCAGGAGACATCGCCAGTGCGAGTGGCAATCCGGAAGGAAGAACCTTCAAGGCGGAGTGTCCTTTCCTGTACAAAACGGCGCCCAAGTGGCTGAGGCAGGGAGCATTTTCCTTCACAGAACCGGCATCCTCGTATGCCTGTGGGTTACTCTAAAGAAACGACACTGTGAGCAACCTCTTCGAAAAGGCCTTCGCAAGCGACTTGGAGACAACAGCAGCGCAGTGGAGGCACAGACCATTGTCCTAGAGAGCAGCACAGTGTCTCTAGCAGCGATCGCTTCCCGGAGGATACTTAAGCCACACCGAGATTCCAGCAGGGAGTTTTGCCTTATAGCAGTACAACTCACTCAAAAAAGAGGGATGAGGTGTAGGGCTAATCTACGTGCGCTCACGCTCTGTGTCCCCGAGAAGGTTTCACGGAGCAGAATGCATCACCGACCGCTACCACGTGTGTGCACCAAAGAAGCCCTGCGCCGTGGGTGTTCTCAGGCCGACAGCGAAGACCTAGGTGTGTGCTGCACCCGCGCCCGGTGGTTCACACGTTGCGTGACCCTGTGCCTTTTGAAGACGCTCAGAGCGGGTGGCACCTGCGTGCTGCGAGCGCAAGAGGTGTAGAGTGTAAAGGCCTTTCACACTGGAGGAAAGGCTTGCATCTCATGGAGAAAATGTGTACGTCGCCCGGGAGATGGAGGCGCGCTCTTGACACCATTTCCTCTGCCCGTTTCAAACACAAGTGTTTGTACTCGATCTGGGCTACCTGGTGAAACGCTTGGCAGTCCGCATCACCCTGAGCACCTTTCCTGAAGTTTGATTCGTAGCTGGGTAAACTCGGGCTTCAGAGGCTTAGATGAGACCAAACGTGTTCAGCTTGTGGCGAAAGCCTTTGACCAGAGGCATATAAGCTTGTGCTTGGGGCGAGGGCTAGGCAAGAACGTTTACACACTGGGTTTTTATCTTTACCCTAAGCTGTCCCTTTTGGCTGCAGCAGGCGGAGAGAACCCGCGGAGAGAGAACAGCTGCGAAGTGGATGCACACAACAGTCACCTCGATACCAGCCCCGGGCTCCCAAGCAACGATCCTTCCCCGCAGGGTACTTAACCCACCCAGGGATTCAAGCAGGGAGTTCGCCTTGTCCAACTCGCACAGGAGACTGGCATGAGATGTAGGGCTCATCTACTTGCGTTCACACTACGTGGCCCGGAGAAGTTCTCACGGAGCCGAATCCAGCACCCTTCCTCCACCACGTGTGTACACAAAGGAGCGCTGGGCAGTGGGTGTTCTCAGGCCAAGAGAGAAGCCCTTGTTCTGTGCTGCACCTGCTGGGTGGTTCAAAGGTTTTCTGACCTTCCTGCTCTGGAAGCTTTTCAGAGCTGAGGCTACGCCTGGGCTGCGAAAGCAGAGAGGCGTAGAGGCCTTTCACACTGAAGGCGTGGGCCTGTTTCCCATGGGGAAAGTGTACGTCGCCCAACCCCCACTCCCACCCCACCCCACCCCACCCCACCCCACTCCAACCCACCCCCAGCTGGAGGCGTGCGGGTTGACACCATTTTGTCCTGCCCATGGAAAATACAAAGAGGCGTACACGATTTGGGCTGTCTGGTGAAAGAATTTTGAATCGGCGGCACCCTGAGTACCTTTCCCGAAGTTTGCTTCCTAGCTGGTTAAACTCGGCATTCAGAGGCGAGATGAGAACAAACTTGCTCCGCGTGCGGCGAAGTGCCCTGATGCCCTGCCCTAAATGTTTGAGCTTCTGGCCAGCGTCAGGCAAGTACTTTGACACGTAGGAGTCTCCCTTTTACTCCAAGCTGTCCCTGTTGGCTGAAGCAGTCGGCGTGTCTGTATCACAGCCTGGGAGGCCGGGCGTTGGGGGAGTCTGCCAAGTGACTGGCCTCCATTTATAGCTAACTGAGAAACTGCGTCGAAGCTTTCGGGAGCCTCTTACAGGGAATGGTTGCAGTTGGGAATTGGAGACTGTGCTGGCAAACGTCAGCAGCTCCTCTCCCTCGGAGGGCTCTTGGTGTGCCGACTCCTAACAGCCAGCACGGTCCCCAGCTCGTGAACGGTCCCATTGCGAGCCGGTCTCGTCCGTGAAAGAGCCACGTGAGGCTGAGCTCCAAGAGTCGGGCTCCACACCTGGAGCCTTTGGGACAGGGCAGTCCTGAGCCGATGTGCCCACCAGGGGACGCGACCAAAGTTTACGTACCACAGGAAAGCGCATCAAGGCCTCGTGTTCTCTCCATGAAATGAACGTGAGCTTGAAGGGTGATGTGTCAGCGTGCACCGTGAACAGCTCGCTGGTACGCCTGTCTTTGCCCCCTCTCACGGTCTCACGCACCCGGGCTCAGTTCCGTGCAGGAATGCTGAGTGGGAGCGCCAGCCTCGCTTCTGGACTCGAAAGCCTTCCACCCCCTAATGGCAGGTTGTGTGTGTCTCTCACGTGGGGGGAGGAATGAGGTCGCCCACAGAGGTTCTGCCATGAAAGATCTAAAGACGCACGCTGCTGAGGAGCTTGTTCCTCATGGAGCGTCCCCGAAGGCCAGAAGAATGCCGAAGGTCTCTTTCAAAGCTGCCGGACGCTCTGCCGTTCTAGGCCTGAGATAAGGACCTTGTGACGGCACTGTAACCCCACGAGATTCAGGAGACATCGCCAGTGCGAGTGGCAATCCGGAAGGAAGAACCTTCAAGGCGGAGTGTCCTTTCCTGTACAAAACGGCGCCCAAGTGGCTGAGGCAGGGAGCATTTTCCTTCACAGAACCGGCATCCTCGTATGCCTGTGGGTTACTCTAAAGAAACGACACTGTGAGCAACCTCTTCGAAAAGGCCTTCGCAAGCGACTTGGAGACAACAGCAGCGCAGTGGAGGCACAGACCATTGTCCTAGAGAGCAGCACAGTGTCTCTAGCAGCGATCGCTTCCCGGAGGATACTTAAGCCACACCGAGATTCCAGCAGGGAGTTTTGCCTTATAGCAGTACAACTCACTCAAAAAAGAGGGATGAGGTGTAGGGCTAATCTACGTGCGCTCACGCTCTGTGTCCCCGAGAAGGTTTCACGGAGCAGAATGCATCACCGACCGCTACCACGTGTGTGCACCAAAGAAGCCCTGCGCCGTGGGTGTTCTCAGGCCGACAGCGAAGACCTAGGTGTGTGCTGCACCCGCGCCCGGTGGTTCACACGTTGCGTGACCCTGTGCCTTTTGAAGACGCTCAGAGCGGGTGGCACCTGCGTGCTGCGAGCGCAAGAGGTGTAGAGTGTAAAGGCCTTTCACACTGGAGGAAAGGCTTGCATCTCATGGAGAAAATGTGTACGTCGCCCGGGAGATGGAGGCGCGCTCTTGACACCATTTCCTCTGCCCGTTTCAAACACAAGTGTTTGTACTCGATCTGGGCTACCTGGTGAAACGCTTGGCAGTCCGCATCACCCTGAGCACCTTTCCTGAAGTTTGATTCGTAGCTGGGTAAACTCGGGCTTCAGAGGCTTAGATGAGACCAAACGTGTTCAGCTTGTGGCGAAAGCCTTTGACCAGAGGCATATAAGCTTGTGCTTGGGGCGAGGGCTAGGCAAGAACGTTTACACACTGGGTTTTTATCTTTACCCTAAGCTGTCCCTTTTGGCTGCAGCAGGCGGAGAGAACCCGCGGAGAGAGAACAGCTGCGAAGTGGATGCACACAACAGTCACCTCGATACCAGCCCCGGGCTCCCAAGCAACGATCCTTCCCCGCAGGGTACTTAACCCACCCAGGGATTCAAGCAGGGAGTTCGCCTTGTCCAACTCGCACAGGAGACTGGCATGAGATGTAGGGCTCATCTACTTGCGTTCACACTACGTGGCCCGGAGAAGTTCTCACGGAGCCGAATCCAGCACCCTTCCTCCACCACGTGTGTACACAAAGGAGCGCTGGGCAGTGGGTGTTCTCAGGCCAAGAGAGAAGCCCTTGTTCTGTGCTGCACCTGCTGGGTGGTTCAAAGGTTTTCTGACCTTCCTGCTCTGGAAGCTTTTCAGAGCTGAGGCTACGCCTGGGCTGCGAAAGCAGAGAGGCGTAGAGGCCTTTCACACTGAAGGCGTGGGCCTGTTTCCCATGGGGAAAGTGTACGTCGCCCAACCCCCACTCCCACCCCACCCCACCCCACCCCACCCCACTCCAACCCACCCCCAGCTGGAGGCGTGCGGGTTGACACCATTTTGTCCTGCCCATGGAAAATACAAAGAGGCGTACACGATTTGGGCTGTCTGGTGAAAGAATTTTGAATCGGCGGCACCCTGAGTACCTTTCCCGAAGTTTGCTTCCTAGCTGGTTAAACTCGGCATTCAGAGGCGAGATGAGAACAAACTTGCTCCGCGTGCGGCGAAGTGCCCTGATGCCCTGCCCTAAATGTTTGAGCTTCTGGCCAGCGTCAGGCAAGTACTTTGACACGTAGGAGTCTCCCTTTTACTCCAAGCTGTCCCTGTTGGCTGAAGCAGTCGGCGTGTCTGTATCGCAGCCTGGGAGGCCGGGCGTTGGGGGAGTCTGCCAAGTGACTGGCCTCCATTTATAGCTAACTGAGAAACTGCGTCGAAGCTTTCGGGAGCCTCTTACAGGGAATGGTTGCAGTTCGGAATTGGAGACTGTGCTGGCAAACGTCAGCAGCTCCTCTCCCTCGGAGGGCTCTTGGTGTGCCGACTCCTAACAGCCAGCACGGTCCCCAGCTCGTGAACGGTCCCATTGCGAGCCGGTCTCGTCCGTGAAAGAGCCACGTGAGGCTGAGCTCCAAGAGTCGGGCTCCACACCTGGAGCCTTTGGGACAGGGCAGTCCTGAGCCGATGTGCCCACCAGGGGACGCGACCAAAGTTTACGTACCACAGGAAAGCGCATCAAGGCCTCGTGTTCTCTCCATGAAATGAACGTGAGCTTGAAGGGTGATGCGTCAGCGTGCACCATGAACAGCTCGCTGGTACGCCTGTCTTTGCCCCCTCTCACGGTCTCACGCACCCGGGCTCAGTTCCGTGCAGGAATGCTGAGTGGGAGCGCCAGCCTCGCTTCTGGACTCGAAAGCCTTCCACCCCCTAATGGCAGGTTGTGTGTGTCTCTCACGTGGGGGGAGGAATGAGGTCGCCCACAGAGGTTCTGCCATGAAAGATCTAAAGACGCACGCTGCTGAGGAGCTTGTTCCTCATGGAGCGTCCCCGAAGGCCAGAAGAATGCCGAAGGTCTCTTTCAAAGCTGCCGGACGCTCTGCCGTTCTAGGCCTGAGATAAGGACCTTGTGACGGCACTGTAACCCCGCGAGATTCAGGAGACATCGCCAGTGCGAGTGGCAATCCGGAAGGAAGAACCTTCAAGGCGGAGTGTCCTTTCCTGTACAAAACGGCGCCCAAGTGGCTGAGGCAGGGAGCATTTTCCTTCACAGAACCGGCATCCTCGTATGCCTGTGGGTTACTCTAAAGAAACGACACTGTGAGCAACCTCTTCGAAAAGGCCTTCGCAAGCGACTTGGAGACAACAGCAGCGCAGTGGAGGCACAGACCATTGTCCTAGAGAGCAGCACAGTGTCTCTAGCAGCGATCGCTTCCCGGAGGATACTTAAGCCACACCGAGATTCCAGCAGGTAGTTTTGCCTTATAGCAGTACAACTCACTCAAGAAAGAGGGATGAGGTGTAGGGCTAATCTACGTGCGCTCACGCTCTGTGTCCCCGAGAAGGTTTCACGGAGCAGAATGCATCACCGAACGGTACCACGTGTGTGCACCAAAGAAGCCCTGTGCCGTGGGTGTTCTCAGGCCGACAGAGAAGACCTAGGTGTGTGCTGCACCCGCGCCCGGTGGTTCACACGTTGCGTGACCCTGTGCCTTTTGAAGACGCTCAGAGCGGGTGGCACCTGCGTGCTGCGAGCGCAAGAGGTGTAGAGTGTAAAGGCCTTTCACACTGGAGGAAAGGCTTGCATCTCATGGAGAAAATGTGTACGTCGCCCGGGAGATGGAGGCACGCTCTTGACACCATTTCCTCTGCCCGTTTCAAACACAAGTGTTTGTACTCGATCTGGGCTGCCTGGTGAAACGCTTGGCAGTCCGCATCACCCTGAGCACCTTTCCTGAAGTTTGATTCGTAGCTGGGTAAACTCGGGCTTCAGAGGCTTAGATGAGACCAAACGTGTTCAGCTTGTGGCGAAAGCCTTTGACCAGAGGCATATAAGCTTGTGCTTGGGGCGAGGGCTAGGCAAGAACGTTTACACACTGGGTTTTTATCTTTACCCTAAGCTGTCCCTTTTGGCTGCAGCAGGCGGAGAGAACCCGCGGAGAGAGAACAGCTGCGAAGTGGATGCACACAACAGTCACCTCGATACCAGCCCCGGGCTCCCAAGCAACGATCCTTCCCCGCAGGGTACTTAACCCACCCAGGGATTCAAGCAGGGAGTTCGCCTTGTCCAACTCGCACAGGAGACTGGCATGAGATGTAGGGCTCATCTACTTGCGTTCACACTACGTGGCCCGGAGAAGTTCTCACGGAGCCGAATCCAGCACCCTTCCTCCACCACGTGTGTACACAAAGGAGCGCTGGGCAGTGGGTGTTCTCAGGCCAAGAGAGAAGCCCTTGTTCTGTGCTGCACCTGCTGGGTGGTTCAAAGGTTTTCTGACCTTCCTGCTCTGGAAGCTTTTCAGAGCTGAGGCTACGCCTGGGCTGCGAAAGCAGAGAGGCGTAGAGGCCTTTCACACTGAAGGCGTGGGCCTGTTTCCCATGGGGAAAGTGTACGTCGCCCAACCCCCACTCCCACCCCACCCCACCGCACCCCACCCCACTCCAACCCACCCCCAGCTGGAGGCGTGCGGGTTGACACCATTTTGTCCTACCCATGGAAAATACAAAGAGGCGTACACGATTTGGGCTGTCTGGTGAGAGAATTTTGAATCGGCGGCACCCTGAGTACCTTTCCCGAAGTTTGCTTCCTAGCTGGTTAAACTCGGCATTCAGAGGCGAGATGAGAACAAACTTGCTCCGCGTGCGGCAAAGTGCCCTGATGCCCTGCCCTAAATGTTTGAGCTTCTGGCCAGCGTCAGGCAAGTACTTTGACACGTAGGAGTCTCACTTTTACTCCAAGCTGTCCCTGTTGGCTGAAGCAGTCAGCGTGTCTGTATCGCAGCCTGGGAGGCCGGGCGTTGGGGGAGTCTGCCAAGTGACTGGCCTCCATTTATAGCTAACTGAGAAACTGCGTCGAAGCTTTCGGGAGCCTCTTACAGGGAATGGTTGCAGTTCGGAATTGGAGACTGTGCTGGCAAACGTCAGCAGCTCCTCTCCCTCGGAGGGCTCTTGGTGTGCCGACTCCTAACAGCCAGCACGGTCCCCAGCTCGTGAACGGTCCCATTGCTAGCCGGTCTCGTCCATGAAAGAGCCACGTGAGGCTGAGCTCCAAGAGTCGGGCTCCACACCTGGAGCCTTTGGGACAGGGCAGTCCTGAGCCGATGTGCCCACCAGGGGACGCGACCAAAGTTTACGTACCACAGGAAAGCGCATCAAGGCCTCGTGTTCTCTCCATGAAATGAACGTGAGCTTGAAGGGTGATGCGTCAGCGTGCACCGTGAACAGCTCGCTGGTACGCCTGTCTTTGCCCCCTCTCACGGTCTCACGCACCCGGGCTCAGTTCCGTGCAGGAATGCTGAGTGGGAGCGCCAGCCTCGCTTCTGGACTCGAAAGCCTTCCACCCCCTAATGGCAGGTTGTGTGTGTCTCTCACGTGGGGGGAGGAATGAGGTCGCCCACAGAGGTTCTGCCATGAAAGATCTAAAGACGCACGCTGCTGAGGAGCTTGTTCCTCATGGAGCGTCCCCGAAGGCCAGAAGCATGCCGAAGGTCTCTTTCAAAGCTGCCGGACGCTCTGCCGTTCTAGGCCTGAGATAAGGACCTTGTGACGGCACTGTAACCCCGCGAGATTCAGGAGACATCGCCAGTGCGAGTGGCAATCCGGAAGGAAGAACCTTCAAGGCGGAGTGTCCTTTCCTGTACAAAACGGCGCCCAAGTGGCTGAGGCAGGGAGCATTTTCCTTCACAGAACCGGCATCCTCGTATGCCTGTGGGTTACTCTAAAGAAACGACACTGTGAGCAACCTCTTCGAAAAGGCCTTCGCAAGCGACTTGGAGACAACAGCAGCGCAGTGGAGGCACAGACCATTGTCCTAGAGAGCAGCACAGTGTCTCTAGCAGCGATCGCTTCCCGGAGGATACTTAAGCCACACCGAGATTCCAGCAGGGAGTTTTGCCTTATAGCAGTACAACTCACTCAAGAAAGAGGGATGAGGTGTAGGGCTAATCTACGTGCGCTCACGCTCTGTGTCCCCGAGAAGGTTTCACGGAGCAGAATGCATCACCGACCGCTACCACGTGTGTGCACCAAAGAAGCCCTGTGCCGTGGGTGTTCTCAGGCCGACAGCGAAGACCTAGGTGTGTGCTGCACCCGTGCCCGGTGGTTCACACGTTGCGTGACCCTGTGCCTTTTGAAGACGCTCAGAGCGGGTGGCACCTGCGTGCTGCGAGCGCAAGAGGTGTAGAGTGTAAAGGCCTTTCACACTGGAGGAAAGGCTTGCATCTCATGGAGAAAATGTGTACGTCGCCCGGGAGATGGAGGCGCTCTCTTGACACCATTTCCTCTGCCCATTTCAAACACAAGTGTTTGTACTCGATCTGGGCTGCCTGGTGAAACGCTTGGCAGTCCGCATCACCCTGAGCACCTTTCCTGAAGTTTGATTCGTAGCTGGGTAAACTCGGGCTTCAGAGGCTTAGATGAGACCAAACGTGTTCAGCTTGTGGCGAAAGCCTTTGACCAGAGGCATATAAGCTTGTGCTTGGGGCGAGGGCTAGGCAAGAACGTTTACACACTGGGTTTTTATCTTTACCCTAAGCTGTCCCTTTTGGCTGCAGCAGGCGGAGGGAACCCGCGGAGAGAGAACAGCTGCGAAGTGGATGCACACAACAGTCACCTCGATACCAGCCCCGGGCTCCCAAGCAACGATCCTTCCCCGCAGGGTACTTAACCCACCCAGGGATTCAAGCAGGGAGTTCGCCTTGTCCAACTCGCACAGGAGACTGGCATGAGATGTTGGGCTCATCTACTTGTGTTCACACTACGTGACCCGGAGAAGTTCTCACGGAGCCGAATCCAGCACCCTTCCTCCACCACGTGTGTACACAAAGGAGCGCTGGGCAGTGGGTGTTCTCAGGCCAAGAGAGAAGCCCTTGTTCTGTGCTGCACCTGCTGGGTGGTTCAAAGGTTTTCTGACCTTCCTGCTCTGGAAGCTTTTCAGAGCTGAGGCTACGCCTGGGCTGCGAAAGCAGAGAGGCGTAGAGGCCTTTCACACTGAAGGCGTGGGCCTGTTTCCCATGGGGAAAGTGTACGTCGCCCAACCCCCACTCCCACCCCACCCCACCCCACCCCACCCCACTCCAACCCACCCCCAGCTGGAGGCGTGCGGGTTGACACCATTTTGTCCTGCCCATGGAAAATACAAAGAGGCGTACACGATTTGGGCTGTCTGGTGAGAGAATTTTGAATCGGCGGCACCCTGAGTACCTTTCCCGAAGTTTGCTTCCTAGCTGGTTAAACTCGGCATTCAGAGGCGAGATGAGAACAAACTTGCTCCGCGTGCGGCGAAGTGCCCTGATGCACTGCCCTAAATGTTTGAGCTTCTGACCAGCGTCAGGCAAGTACTTTGACACGTAGGAGTCTCACTTTTACTCCAAGCTGTCCCTGTTGGCTGAAGCAGTCGGCGTGTCTGTATCGCAGCCTGGGAGGCCGGGCATTGGGGGAGTCTGCCAAGTGACTGGCCTCCATTTATAGCTAACTGAGAAACTGCGTAGAAGCTTTCGGGAGCCTCTTACAGGGAATGGTTGCAGTTGGGAATTGGAGACTGTGCTGGCAAACGTCAGCAGCTCCTCTCCCTCGGAGGGCTCTTGGTGTGCCGACTCCTAACAGCCAGCACGGTCCCCAGCTCGTGAATGGTCCCATTGCGAGCCGGTCTCGTCCGTGAAAGAGCCACGTGAGGCTGAGCTCCAAGAGTCGGGCTCCACACCTGGAGCCTTTGGGACAGGGCAGTCCTGAACCGATGTGCCCACCAGGGGACGCGACCAAAGTTTACGTACCACAGGAAAGCGCATCAAGGCCTCGTGTTCTCTCCATGAAATGAACGTGAGCTTGAAGGGTGATGCGTCAGCGTGCACCGTGAACAGCTCGCTGGTACGCCTGTCTTTGCCCCCTCTCACGGTCTCACGCACCCGGGCTCAGTTCCGTGCAGGAATGCTGAGTGGGAGCGCCAGCCTCGCTTCTGGACTCGAAAGCCTTCCACCCCCTAATGGCAGGTTGTGTGTGTCTCTCACGTGGGGGGAGGAATGAGGTCGCCCACAGAGGTTCTGCCATGAAAGATCTAAAGACGCACGCTGCTGAGGAGCTTGTTCCTCATGGAGCGTCCCCGAAGGCCAGAAGAATGCCGAAGGTCTCTTTCAAAGCTGCCGGATGCTCTGCCGTTCTAGGCCTGAGATAAGGACCTTGTGACGGCACTGTAACCCCGCGAGATTCAGGAGACATCGCCAGTGCGAGTGGCAATCCGGAAGGAAGAACCTTCAAGGCGGAGTGTCCTTTCCTGTACAAAACGGCGCCCAAGTGGCTGAGGCAGGGAGCATTTTCCTTCACAGAACCGGCATCCTCGTATGCCTGTGGGTTACTCTAAAGAAACGACACTGTGAGCAACCTCTTCGAAAAGGCCTTCGCAAGCGACTTGGAGACAACAGCAGTGCAGTGGAGGCACAGATCATTGTCCTAGAGAGCAGCACAGTGTCTCTAGCAGCGATCGCTTCCCGGAGGATATTTAAGCCACACCGAGATTCCAGCAGGGAGTTTTGCCTTATAGCAGTACAACTCACTCAAGAAAGAGGGATGAGGTGTAGGGCTAATCTACGTGCGCTCACGCTCTGTGTCCCCGAGAAGGTTTCACGGAGCAGAATGCATCACCGACCGCTACCACGTGTGTGCACCAAAGAAGCCCTGTGCCGTGGGTGTTCTCAGGCCGACAGCGAAGACCTAGGTGTGTGCTGCACCCGCGCCCGGTGGTTCACACGTTGCGTGACCCTGTGCCTTTTGAAGACGCTCAGAGCGGGTGGCACCTGCGTGCTGCGAGCGCAAGAGGTGTAGAGTGTAAAGGCCTTTCACACTGGAGGAAGGGCTTGCATCTCATGGAGAAAATGTGTACGTCGCCCGGGAGATGGAGGCGCGCTCTTGACACCATTTCCTCTGCCCGTTTCAAACACAAGTGTTTGTACTCGATCTGGGCTGCCTGGTGAAACGCTTGGCAGTCCGCATCACCCTGAGCACCTTCCCTGAAGTTGGATTCGTAGCTGGGTAAACTCGGGCTTCAGAGGCTTAGATGAGACCTAACGTGTTCAGTTTGTGGCGAAAGCCTTTGACCAGAGGCATATAAGCTTGTGCTTGGGGCGAGGGCTAGGCAAGAACGTTTACACACTGGGTTTTTATCTTTACCCTAAGCTGTCCCTTTTGGCTGCAGCAGGCGGAGAGAACCCGCGGAGAGAGAACAGCTGCGAAGTGGATGCACACAACAGTCACCTCGATACCAGCCCCGGGCTCCCAAGCAACGATCCTTCCCCGCAGGGTACTTAACCCACCCAGGGATTCAAGCAGGGAGTTCGCCTTGTCCAACTCCCACAGGAGACTGGCATGAGATGTAGGGCTCATCTACTTGTGTTCACACTACGTGACCCGGAGAAGTTCTCACGGAGCCGAATCCAGCACCCTTCCTCCACCACGTGTGTACACAAAGGAGCGCTGGGCAGTGGGTGTTCTCAGGCCAAGAGAGAAGCCCTTGTTCTGTGCTGCACCTGCTGGGTGGTTCAAAGGTTTTCTGACCTTCCTGCTCTGGAAGCTTTTCAGAGCTGGGGCTACGCCTGGGCTGCGAAAGCAGAGAGGCGTAGAGGCCTTTCACACTGAAGGCGTGGGCCTGTTTCCCATGGGGAAAGTGTACGTCGCCCAACCCCCACTCCCACCCCACCCCACCCCACCCCACCCCACTCCAACCCACCCCCAGCTGGAGGCGTGCGGGTTGACACCATTTTGTCCTGCCCATGGAAAATACAAAGAGTCGTACACGATTTGGGCTGTCTGGTGAAAGAATTTTGAATCGGCGGCACCCTGAGTACCTTTCCCGAAGTTTGCTTCCTAGCTGGTTAAACTCGGCATTCAGAGGCGAGATGAGAACAAACTTGCTCCGTGTGCGGCGAAGTGCCCTGATACCCTGCCCTAAATGTTTGAGCTTCTGGCCAGCGTCAGGCAAGTACTTTGACACGTAGGATTCTCACTTTTACTCCAAGCTGTCCCTGTTGGCTGAAGCAGTCGGCGTGTCTGTATCGCAGCCTGGGAGGCAGGGCGTTGGGGGAGTCTGCCAAGTGACTGGCCTCCATTTATAGCTAACTGAGAAACTGCGTCGAAGCTTTCGGGAGCCTCTTACAGGGAATGGTTGCAGTTCGGAATTGGAGACTGTGCTGGCAAACGTCAGCAGCTCCTCTCCCTCGGAGGGCTCTTGGTGTGCCGACTCCTAACAGCCAGCACGGTCCCCAGCTCGTGAACGGTCCCATTGCGAGCCGGTCTCGTCCGTGAAAGAGCCACGTGAGGCTGAGCTCCAAGAGTCGGGCTCCACACCTGGAGCCTTTGGGACAGGGCAGTCCTGAGCCGATGTGCCCACCAGGGGACGCGACCAAAGTTTACGTACCACAGGAAAGCGCATCAAGGCCTCGTGTTCTCTCCATGAAATGAACGTGAGCTTGAAGGGTGATGCGTCAGCGTGCACCGTGAACAGCTCGCTGGTACGCCTGTCTTTGCCCCCTCTCACGGTCTCACGCACCCGGGCTCAGTTCCGTGCAGGAATGCTGAGTGGGAGCGCCAGCCTCGCTTCTGGACTCGAAAGCCTTCCACCCCCTAATGGCAGGTTGTGTGTGTCTCTCACGTGGGGGGAGGCATGAGGTCGCCCACAGAGGTTCTGCCATGAAAGATCTAAAGACGCACGCTGCTGAGGAGCTTGTTCCTCATGGAGCGTCCCCGAAGGCCAGAAGAATGCCGAAGGTCTCTTTCAAAGCTGCCGGACGCTCTGCCGTTCTAGGCCTGAGATAAGGACCTTGTGACGGCACTGTAACCCCGCGAGATTCAGGAGACATCGCCAGTGCGAGTGGCAATCCGGAAGGAAGAACCTTCAAGGCGGAGTGTCCTTTCCTGTACAAAACGGCGCCCAAGTGGCTGAGGCAGGGAGCATTTTCCTTCACAGAACCGGCATCCTCGTATGCCTGTGGGTTACTCTAAAGAAACGACACTGTGAGCAACCTCTTCGAAAAGGCCTTCGCAAGCGACTTGGAGACAACAGCAGCGCAGTGGAGGCACAGACCATTGTCCTAGAGAGCAGCACAGGGTCTCTAGCAGCGATCGCTTCCCGGAGGATACTTAAGCCACACCGAGATTCCAGCAGGGAGTTTTGCCTTATAGCAGTACAACTCACTCAAGAAAGAGGGATGAGGTGTAGGGCTAATCTACGTGCGCTCACGCTCTGTGTCCCCGAGAAGGTTTCACGGAGCAGAATGCATCACCGACCGCTACCACGTGTGTGCACCAAAGAAGCCCTGTGCCGTGGGTGTTCTCAGGCCGACAGCGAAGACCTAGGTGTGTGCTGCACACGCGCCCGGTGGTTCACACGTTGCGTGACCCTGTGCCTTTTGAAGACGCTCAGAGCGGGTGGCACCTGCGTGCTGCGAGCGCAAGAGGTGTAGAGTGTAAAGGCCTTTCACACTGGAGGAAGGGCTTGCATCTCATGGAGAAAATGTGTACATCGCCCGGGAGATGGAGGCGCGCTCTTGACACCATTTCCTCTGCCCGTTTCAAACAGAAGTATTTGTACTCGATCTGGGCTGCCTGGTGAAACGCTTGGCAGTCCGCATCACCCTGAGCACCTTCCCTGTAGTTTGATTCGTAGCTGGGTAAACTCGGGCTTCAGAGGCTTAGATGAGACCAAACGTGTTCAGCTTGTGGCGAAAGCCTTTGACCAGAGGCATATAAGCTTGTGCTTGGGGCGAGGGCTAGGCAAGAACGTTTACACACTGGGTTTTTATCTTTACCCTAAGCTGTCCCTTTTGGCTGCAGCAGGCGGAGGAAACCCGCGGAGAGAGAACAGCTGCGAAGTGGATGCAAACAACAGTCACCTCGATACCAGCCCCGGGCTCCCAAGCAACGATCCTTCCCCGCAGGGTACTTAACCCACCCAGGGATTCAAGCAGGGAGTTCGCCTTGTCCAACTCGCACAGGAGACTGGCATGAGATGTAGGGCTCATCTACTTGCGTTCACACTACGTGGCCCGGAGAAGTTCTCACGGAGCCGAATCCAGCACCCTTCCTCCACCACGTGTGTACACAAAGGAGCGCTGGGCAGTGGGTGTTCTCAGGCCAAGAGAGAAGCCCTTGTTCTGTGCTGCACCTGCTGGGTGGTTCAAAGGTTTTCTGACCTTCCTGCTCTGGAAGCTTTTCAGAGCTGAGGCTACGCCTGGGCTGCGAAAGCAGAGAGGCGTAGAGGCCTTTCACACTGAAGGCGTGGGCCTGTTTCCCATGGGGAAAGTGTACGTCTCCCAACCCCCACTCCCACCCCACCCCACCCCACCCCACCCCACTCCAACCCACCCCCACCTGGAGGCGTGCATGTTGACACCATTTTGTCCTGCCCATGGAAAATACAAAGAGGCGTACACGATTTGGGCTGTCTGGTGAGAGAATTTTGAATCGGCGGCACCCTGAGTACCTTTCCCGAAGTTTGCTTCCTAGCTGGTTAAACTCGGCATTCAGAGGCGAGATGAGAACAAACTTGCTCCGCGTGCGGCAAAGTGCCCTGATGCCCTGCCCTAAATGTTTGAGCTTCTGGCCAGCGTCAGGGAAGTACTTTGACACGTAGGAGTCTCACTTTTACTCCAAGCTGTCCCTGTTGGCTGAAGCAGTCGGCGTGTCTGTATCGCAGCCTGGGAGGCCGGGCGTTGGGGGAGTCTGCCAAGTGACTGGCCTCCATTTATAGCTAACTGAGAAACTGCGTCGAAGCTTTCGGGAGCCTCTTACAGGGAATGGTTGCAGTTCGGAATTGGAGACTGTGCTGGCAAACGTCAGCAGCTCCTCTCCCTCGGAGGGCTCTTGGTGTGCCGACTCCTAACAGCCAGCACGGTCCCCAGCTCGTGAACGGTCCCATTGCGAGCCGGTCTCGTCCGTGAAAGAGCCACGTGAGGCTGAGCTCCAAGAGTCGGGCTCCACACCTGGAGCCTTTGGGACAGGGCAGTCCTGAGCCGATGTGCCCACCAGGGGACACGACCAAAGTTTACGTACCACAGGAAAGCGCATCAAGGCCTCGTGTTCTCTCCATGAAATGAACGTGAGCTTGAAGGGTGATGCGTCAGCGTGCACCGTGAACAGCTCGCTGGTACGCCTGTCTTTGCCCCCTCTCACGGTCTCACGCACCCGGGCTCAGTTCCGTGCAGGAATGCTGAGTGGGAGCGCCAGCCTCACTTCTGGACTCGAAAGCCTTCCACCCCCTAATGGCAGGTTGTGTGTGTCTCTCACGTGGGGGGAGGAATGAGGTCGCCCACAGAGGTTCTGCCATGAAAGATCTAAAGACGCACGCTGCTGAGGAGCTTGTTCCTCATGGAGCGTCCCCGAAGGCCAGAAGAATGCCGAAGGTCTCTTTCAAAGCTGCCGGACGCTCTGCTGTTCTAGGCCTGAGATAAGGACCTTGTGACGGCACTGTAACCCCGCGAGATTCAGGAGACATCGCCAGTGCGAGTGGCAATCCGGAAGGAAGAACCTTCAAGGCGGAGTGTCCTTTCCTGTACAAAACGGCGCCCAAGTGGCTGAGGCAGGGAGCATTTTCCTTCACAGAACCGGCATCCTCGTATGCCTGTGGGTTACTCTAAAGAAACGACACTGTGAGCAACCTCTTCGAAAAGGCCTTCGCAAGCGACTTGGAGACAACAGCAGCACAGTGGAGGCACAGACCATTGTCCTAGAGAGCAGCACAGTGTCTCTAGCAGCGATCGCTTCCCGGAGGATACTTAAGCCACACCGAGATTCCAGCAGGGAGTTTTGCCTTATAGCAGTACAACTCACTCAAGAAAGAGGGATGAGGTGTAGGGCTAATCTACGTGCGCTCATGCTCTGTGTCCCCGAGAAGGTTTCACGGAGCAGAATGCATCACCGACCGCTACCACGTGTGTGCACCAAAGAAGCCCTGTGCCGTGGGTGTTCTCAGGCCGACAGCGAAGACCTAGGTGTGTGCTGCACCCGCGCCCGGTGGTTCACACGTTGCGTGACCCTGTGCCTTTTGAAGACGCTCAAAGCGGGTGGCACCTGCGTTCTGCGAGCGCAAGAGGTGTAGAGTGTAAAGGCCTTTCACACTGGAGGAAGGGCTTGCATCTCATGGAGAAAATGTGTACATTGCCCGGGAGATGGAGGCGCGCTCTTGACACCATTTCCTCTGCCCGTTTAAAACACAAGTATTTGTACTCGATCTGGGCTGCCTGGTGAAACGCTTGGCAGTCCGCATCACCCTGAGCACCTTCCCTGAAGTTTGATTCGTAGCTGGGTAAACTCGGGCTTCAGAGGCTTAGATGAGACCAAACGTGTTCAGCTTGTGGCGAAAGCCTTTGACCAGAGGCATATAAGCTTGTGCTTGGGGCGAGGGCTAGGCAAGAACGTTTACACACTGGGTTTTTATCTTTACCCTAAGCTGTCCCTTTTGGCTGCAGCAGGCGGAGGGAACCCGCGGAGAGAGAACAGCTGCGAAGTGGATGCAAACAACAGTCACCTCGATACCAGCCCCGGGCTCCCAAGCAACGATCCTTCCCCGCAGGGTACTTAACCCACCCAGGGATTCAAGCAGGGAGTTCGCCTTGTCCAACTCGCACAGGAGACTGGCATGAGATGTAGGGCTCATCTACTTGCGTTCACACTACGTGGCCCGGAGAAGTTCTCACGGAGCCGAATCCAGCACCCTTCCTCCACCACGTGTGTACACAAAGGAGCGCTGGGCAGTGGGTGTTCTCAGGCCAAGAGAGAAGCCCTTGTTCTGTGCTGCACCTGCTGGGTGGGTCAAAGGTTTTCTGACCTTCCTGCTCTGGAAGCTTTTCAGAGCTGAGGCTACGCCTGGGCTGCGAAAGCAGAGAGGCGTAGAGGCCTTTCACACTGAAGGCGTGGGCCTGTTTCCCATGGGGAAAGTGTACGTCGCCCAACCCCCACTCCCACCCCACCCCACCCCACCCCACCCCACTCCAACCCACCCCCAGCTGGAGGCGTGCGGGTTGACACCATTTTGTCCTGCCCATGGAAAATACAAAGAGGCGTACACGATTTGGGCTGTCTGGTGAGAGAATTTTGAATCGGCGGCACCCTGAGTACCTTTCCCGAAGTTTGCTTCCTAGCTGGTTAAACTCGGCATTCAGAGGCGAGATGAGAACAAACTTGCTCCGCGTGCGGCGAAGTGCCCTGATGCCCTGCCCTAAATGTTTGAGCTTCTGGCCAGCGTCAGGCAAGTACTTTGACACGTAGGAGTCTCACTTTTACTCCAAGCTGTCCCTGATGGCTGAAGCAGTCGGCGTGTCTGTATCGCAGCCTGGGAGGCCGGGCGTTGGGGGAGTCTGCCAAGTGACTGGCCTCCATTTATAGCTAACTGAGAAACTGCGTCGAAGCTTTCAGGAGCCTCTTACAGGGAATGGTTGCAGTTCGGAATTGGAGACTGTGCTGGCAAACGTCAGCAGCTCCTCTCCCTCGGAGGGCTCTTGGTGTGCCGACTCCTAACAGCCAGCACGGTCCCCAGCTCGTGAACGGTCCCATTGCGAGCCGGTCTCGTCCGTGAAAGAGCCACATGAGGCTGAGCTCCAAGAGTCGGGCTCCACACCTGGAGCCTTTGGGACAGGGCAGTCCTGAGCCGATGTGCCCACCAGGGGACGCGACCAAAGTTTACGTACCACAGGAAAGCGCATCAAGGCCTCGTGTTCTCTCCATGAAATGAACGTGAGCTTGAAGGGTGATGCGTCAGCGTGCACCGTGAACAGCTCGCTGGTACGCCTGTCTTTGCCCCCTCTCACGGTCTCACGCACCCGGGCTCAGTTCCGTGCAGGAATGCTGAGTGGGAGCGCCAGCCTCGCTTCTGGACTCGAAAGCCTTCCACCCCCTGATGGCAGGTTGTGTGTGTCTCTCACGTGGGGGGAGGAATGAGGTCGCCCACAGAGGTTCTGCCATGAAAGATCTAAAGACGCACGCTGCTGAGGAGCTTGTTCCTCATGGAGCGTCCCCGAAGGCCAGAAGAATGCCGAAGGTCTCTTTCAAAGCTGCCGGACGCTCTGCCGTTCTAGGCCTGAGATAAGGACCTTGTGACGGCACTGTAACCCCGCGAGATTCAGGAGACATCGCCAGTGCGAGTGGCAATCCGGAAGGAAGAACCTTCAAGGCGGAGTGTCCTTTCCTGTACAAAACGGCGCCCAAGTGGCTGAGGCAGGGAGCATTTTCCTTCACAGAACCGGCATCCTCGTATGCCTGTGGGTTACTCTAAAGAAACGACACTGTGAGCAACCTCTTCGAAAAGGCCTTCGCAAGCGACTTGGAGACAACAGCAGCGCAGTGGAGGCACAGACCATTGTCCTAGAGAGCAGCACAGTGTCTCTAGCAGATATCGCTTCCCGGAGGATACTTAAGCCACACCGAGATTCCAGCAGGGAGTTTTGCCTTATAGCAGTACAACTCACTCAAGAAAGTAGGATGAGGTGTAGGGCTAATCTACGTGCGCTCACGCTCTGTGTCCCCGAGAAGGTTTCACGGAGCAGAATGCATCACCGACCGCTACCACGTGTGTGCACCAAAGAAGCCCTGTGCCGTGGGTGTTCTCAGGCCGACAGCGAAGACCTAGGTGTGTGCTGCACCCACGCCCGGTGGTTCACACGTTGCGTGACCCTGTGCCTTTTGAAGATGCTCAGAGCGGGTGGCACCTGCGTGCTGCGAGCGCAAGAGGTGTAGAGTGTAAAGGCCTTTCACACTGGAGGAAAGGCTTGCATCTCATGGAGAAAATGTGTACGTCGCCCGGGAGATGGAGGCGCGCTCTTGACACCATTTCCTCTGCCCGTTTCAAACACAAGTGTTTGTACTCGATCTGGGCTGCCTGGTGAAACGCTTGGCAGTCCGCATCACCCTGAGCACCTTTCCTGAAGTTTGATTCGTAGCTGGGTAAACTCGGGCTTCAGAGGCTTAGATGAGACCAAACGTGTTCAGCTTGTGGCGAAAGCCTTTGACCAGAGGCATATAAGCTTGTGCTTGGGGCGAGGGCTAGGCAAGAACGTTTACACACTGGGTTTTTATCTTTACCCTAAGCTGTCCCTTTTGGCTGCAGCAGGCGGAGGGAACCCGCGGAGAGAGAACAGCTGCGAAGTGGATGCACACAACAGTCACCTCGATACCAGCCCCGGGCTCCCAAGCAACGATCCTTCCCCGCAGGGTACTTAACCCACCCAGGGATTCAAGCAGGGAGTTCGCCTTGTCCAACTCGCACAGGAGACTGGCATGAGATGTAGGGCTCATCTACTTGCGTTCACACTACGTGGCCCGGAGAAGTTCTCACGGAGCCGAATCCAGCACCCTTCCTCCACCACGTGTGTACACAAAGGAGCGCTGGGCAGTGGGTGTTCTCAGGCCAAGAGAGAAGCCCTTGTTCTGTGCTGCACCTGCTGGGTGGTTCAAAGGTTTTCTGACCTTCCTGCTCTGGAAGCTTTTCAGAGCTGAGGCTACGCCTGGGCTGCGAAAGCAGAGAGGCGTAGAGGCCTTTCACACTGAAGGCGTGGGCCTGTTTCCCATGGGGAAAGTGTACGTCGCCCAACCCCCACTCCCACCCCACCCCACCCCACCCCACCCCACTCTAACCCACCCCCAGCTGGAGGCGTGCGGTTTGACACCATTTTGTCCTGCCCATGGAAAATACAAAGAGGCGTACACGATTTGGGCTGTCTGGTGAGAGAATTTTGAATCGGCGGCACCCTGAGTACCTTTCCCGAAGTTTGCTTCCTAGCTGGTTAAACTCGGCATTCAGAGGCGAGATGAGAACAAACTTGCTCCGCGTGCGGCGAAGTGCCCTGATGCCCTGCCCTAAATGTTTGAGCTTCTGGCCAGCGTCAGGCAAGTACTTTGACACGTAGGAGTCTCCCTTTTACTCCAAGCTGTCCCTGTTGGCTGAAGCATTCGGCGTGTCTGTATCGCAGCCTGGGAGGCCGGGCGTTGGGGGAGTCTGCCAAGTGACTGGCCTCCATTTATAGCTAACTGAGAAACTGCGTCGAAGCTTTCGGGAGCCTCTTACAGGGAATGGTTGCAGTTGGGAATTGGAGACTGTGCTGGCAAACGTCAGCAGCTCCTCTCCCTCGGAGGGCTCTTGGTGTGCCGACTCCTAACAGCCAGCACGGTCCCCAGCTCGTGAACGGTCCCATTGCGAGCCGGTCTCGTCCGTGAAAGAGCCACGTGAGGCTGAGCTCCAAGAGTCGGGCTCCACACCTGGAGCCTTTGGGACAGGGCAGTCCTGAGCCGATGTGCCCACCAGGGGACGCGACCAAAGTTTACGTACCACAGGAAAGCGCATCAAGGCCTCGTGTTCTCTCCATGAAATGAACGTGAGCTTGAAGGGTGATGCGTCAGCGTGCACCGTGAACAGCTCGCTGGTACGCCTGTCTTTGCCCCCTCTCACGGTCTCACGCACCCGGGCTCAGTTCCGTGCAGGAATGCTGAGTGGGAGCGCCAGCCTCGCTTCTGGACTCGAAAGCCTTCCACCCCCTAATGGCAGGTTGTGTGTGTCTCTCACGTGGGGGGAGGAATGAGGTCGCCCACAGAGGTTCTGCCATGAAAGATCTAAAGACGCACGCTGCTGAGGAGCTTGTTCCTCATGGAGCGTCCCCGAAGGCCAGAAGAATGCCGAAGGTCTCTTTCAAAGCTGCCGGACGCTCTGCCGTTCTAGGCCTGAGATAAGGAACTTGTGACGGCACTGTAACCCCACGAGATTCAGGAGACATCGCCAGTGTGAGTGGCAATCCGGAAGGAAGAACCTTCAAGGCGGAGTGTCCTTTCCTGTACAAAACGGCGCCCAAGTGGCTGAGGCAGGGAGCATTTTCCTTCACAGAACCGGCATCCTCGTATGCCTGTGGGTTACTCTAAAGAAACGACACTGTGAGCAACCTCTTCGAAAAGGCCTTCGCAAGCGACTTGGAGACAACAGCAGCGCAGTGGAGGCACAGACCATTGTCCTAGAGAGCAGCACAGTGTCTCTAGCAGCGATCGCTTCCCGGAGGATACTTAAGCCACACCGAGATTCCAGCAGGGAGTTTTGCCTTATAGCAGTACAACTCACTCAAGAAAGAGGGATGAGGTGTAGGGCTAATCTACGTGCGCTCACGCTCTGTGTCCCCGAGAAGGTTTCACGGAGCAGAATGCATCACCGACCGCTACCACGTGTGTGCACCAAAGAAGCCCTGTGCCGTGGGTGTTCTCAGGCCGACAGCAAAGACCTAGGTGTGTGCTGCACCCGCGCCCGGTGGTTCACACGTTGCGTGACCCTGTGCCTTTTGAAGACGCTCAGAGCGGGTGGCACCTGCGTGTTGCGAGCGCAAGAGGTGTAGAGAGTAAAGGCCTTTCACACTGGAGGAAAGGCTTGCATCTCATGGAGAAAATGTGTACGTCGCCCGGGAGATGGAGGCGCGCTCTTGACACCATTTCCTCTGCCCGTTTCAAACACAAGTGTTTGTACTCGATCTGGGCTGCCTGGTGAAACGCTTGGCAGTCCGCATCACCCTGAGCACCTTTCCTGAAGTTTGATTCGTAGCTGGGTAAACTCGTGCTTCAGAGGCTTAGATGAGACCAAACGTGTTCAGCTTGTGGCGAAAGCCTTTGACCAGAGGCATATAAGCTTGTGCTTGGGGCGAGGGCTAGGCAAGAACGTTTACACACTGGGTTTTTATCTTTACCCTAAGCTGTCCCTTTTGGCTGCAGCAGGCGGAGGGAACCCGCGGAGAGAGAACAGCTGCGAAGTGGATGCACACAACAGTCACCTCGATACCAGCCCCGGGCTCCCAAGCAACGATCCTTCCCCGCAGGGTACTTAACCCACCCAGGGATTCAAGCAGGGAGTTCGCCTTGTCCAACTCGCACAGGAGACTGGCATGAGATGTAGGGCTCATCTACTTGCGTTCACACTACGTGGCCCGGAGAAGTTCTCACGGAGCCAAATCCAGCACCCTTCCTCCACCACGTGTGTACACAAAGGAGCGCTGGGCAGTGGGTGTTCTCAGGCCAAGAGAGAAGCCCTTGTTCTGTGCTGCACCTGCTGGGTGGTTCAAAGGTTTTCTGACCTTCCTGCTCTGGAAGCTTTTCAGAGCTGAGGCTACGCCTGGGCTGCGAAAGCAGAGAGGCGTAGAGGCCTTTCACACTGAAGGCGTGGGCCTGTTTCCCATGGGGAAAGTGTACGTCGCCCAACCCCCACTCCCACCCCACCCCACCCCACCCCACCCCACTCCAACCCACCCCCAGCTGGAGGCGTGCGGGTTGACACCATTTTGTCCTGCCCATGGAAAATACAAAGAGGCGTACACGATTTGGGCTGTCTGGTGAGAGAATTTTGAATCGGCGGCACCCTGAGTACCTTTCCCGAAGTTTGCTTCCTAGCTGGTTAAACTCGGCATTCAGAGGCGAGATGAGAACAAACTTGCTCCGCGTGCGGCGAAGTGCCTTGATGCCCTGCCCTAAATGTTTGAGCTTCTGGCCAGCGTCAGGCAAGTACTTTGACACGTAGGAGTCTCACTTTTACTCCAAGCTGTCCCTGTTGGCTGAAGCAGTCGGCGTGTCTGTATCGCAGCCTGGGAGGCCGGGCGTTGGGGGAGTCTGCCAAGTGACTGGCCTCCATTTATAGCTAACTGAGAAACTGCGTCGAAGCTTTCGGGAGCCTCTTACAGGGAATGGTTGCAGTTGGGAATTGGAGACTGTGCTGGCAAACGTCAGCAGCTCCTCTCCCTCGGAGGGCTCTTGGTGTGCCGACTCCTAACAGCCAGCACGGTCCCCAGCTCGTGAACGGTCCCATTGCGAGCCGGTCTCGTCCGTGAAAGAGCCACGTGAGGCTGAGCTCCAAGAGTCGGGCTCCACACCTGGAGCCTTTGGGACAGGGCAGTCCTGAGCCGATGTGCCCACCAGGGGACGCGACCAAAGTTTATGTACCACAGGAAAGTGCATCAAGGCCTCGTGTTCTCTCCATGAAATGAACGTGAGCTTGAAGGGTGATGCGTCAGCGTGCACCGTGAACAGCTCGCTGGTACGCCTGTCTTTGCCCCCTCTCACGGTCTCACGCACCCGGGCTCAGTTCCGTGCAGGAATGCTGAGTGGGAGCGCCAGCCTCGCTTCTGGACTCGAAAGCCTTCCACCCCCTAATGGCAGGTTGTGTGTCTCTCACGTGGGGGGAGGAATGAGGTCGCCCACAGAGGTTCTGCCATGAAAGATCTAAAGACGCACGCTGCTGAGGAGCTTGTTCCTCATGGAGCGTCCCCGAAGGCCAGAAGAATGCCGAAGGTCTCTTTCAAAGCTGCCGGACGCTCTGCCGTTCTAGGCCTGAGATAAGGACCTTGTGACGGCACTGTAACCCCACGAGATTCAGGAGACATCGCCAGTGCGAGTGGCAATCCGGAAGGAAGAACCTTCAAGGCGGAGTGTCCTTTCCTGTACAAAACGGCGCCCAAGTGGCTGAGGCAGGGAGCATTTTCCTTCACAGAACCGGCATCCTCGTATGCCTGTGGGTTACTCTAAAGAAACGACACTGTGAGCAACCTCTTCGAAAAGGCCTTCGCAAGCGACTTGGAGACAACAGCAGCGCAGTGGAGGCACAGACCATTGTCCTAGAGAGCAGCACAGGGTCTCTAGCAGCGATCGCTTCCCGGAGGATACTTAAGCCACACCGAGATTCCAGCAGGGAGTTTTGCCTTATAGCAGTACAACTCACTCAAGAAAGAGGGATGAGGTGTAGGGCTAATCTACGTGCGCTCACGCTCTGTGTCCCCGAGAAGGTTTCACGGAGCAGAGTGCATCACCGACCGCTACCACGTGTGTGCACCAAAGAAGCCCTGTGCCGTGGGTGTTCTCAGGCCGACAGCGAAGACCTAGGTGTGTGCTGCACCCGTGCCCGGTGGTTCACACGTTGCGTGACCCTGTGCCTTTTGAAGACGCTCAGAGCGGGTGGCACCTGCGTGCTGCGAGCGCAAGAGGTGTAGAGTGTAAAGGCCTTTCACACTGGAGGAAATGCTTGCATCTCATGGAGAAAATGTGTACGTCGCCCGGGAGATGGAGGCGCGCTCTTGACACCATTTCCTCTGCCCGTTTCAAACACAAGTGTTTGTACTCGATCTGGGCTGCCTGGTGAAACGCTTGGCAGTCCGCATCACCCTGAGCACCTTTCCTGAAGTTTGATTCGTAGCTGGGTAAACTCGGGCTTCAGAGGCTTAGATGAGACCAAACGTGTTCAGCTTGTGGTGAAAGCCTTTGACCAGAGGCATATAAGCTTGTGCTTGGGGCGAGGGCTAGGCAAGAACGTTTACACACTGGGTTTTTATCTTTACCCTAAGCTGTCCCTTTTGGCTGCAGCAGGCGGAGAGAACCCGCGGAGAGAGAACAGCTGCGAAGTGGATGCACACAACAGTCACCTCGATACCAGCCCCGGGCTCCCAAGCAACGATCCTTCCCCGCAGGGTACTTAACCCACCCAGGGATTCAAGCAGGGAGTTCGCCTTGTCCAACTCGCACAGGAGACTGGCATGAGATGTAGGGCTCATCTACTTGCGTTCACACTACGTGGCCCGGAGAAGTTCTCACGGAGCCGAATCCAGCACCCTTCCTCCACCACGTGTGTACACAAAGGAGCGCTGGGCAGTGGGTGTTCTCAGGCCAAGAGAGAATCCCTTGTTCTGTGCTGCACCTGCTGGGTGGTTCAAAGGTTTTCTGACCTTCCTGCTCTGGAAGCTTTTCAGAGCTGAGGCTACGCCTGGGCTGCGAAAGCAGAGAGGCGTAGAGGCCTTTCACACTGAAGGCGTGGGCCTGTTTCCCATGGGGAAAGTGTACGTCTCCCAACCCCCACTCCCACCCCACCCCACCCCACCCCACCCTACTCCAACCCACCCCCAGCTGGAGGCGTGCGGGTTGACAAGATTTTGTCCTGCCCATGGAAAATACAAAGAGGCGTACACGATTTGGGCTGTCTGGTGAGAGAATTTTGAATCGGCGGCACCCTGAGTACCTTTCCCGAAGTTTGCTTCCTAGCTGGTTAAACTCGGCATTCAGAGGCGATATGAGAACAAACTTGCTCCGCGTGCGGCGAAGTGCCCTGATGCCCTGCCCTAAATGTTTGAGCTTCTGGCCAGCGTCAGGCAAGTACTTTGACAGGTAGGAGTCTCCCTTTTACTCCAAGCTGTCCCTGTTGGCTGAAGCAGTCGGCGTGTCTGTATCGCAGCCTGGGAGGCCGGGCGTTGGGGGAGTCTGCCAAGTGACTGGCCTCCATTTATAGCTAACTGAGAAACTGCGTCGAAGCTTTCGGGAGCCTCTTACAGGGAATGGTTGCAGTTGGGAATTGGAGACTGTGCTGGCAAACGTCAGCAGCTCCTCTCCCTCGGAGGGCTCTTGGTGTGCCGACTCCTAACAGCCAGCACGGTCCCCAGCTCGTGAACGGTCCCATTGCGAGCCGGTCTCGTCCGTGAAAGAGCCACGTGAGGCTGAGCTCCAAGAGTCGGGCTCCACACCTGGAGCCTTTGGGACAGGGCAGTCCTGAGCCGATGTGCCCACCAGGGGACGCGACCAAAGTTTACGTACCACAGGAAAGCGCATCAAGGCCTAGTGTTCTCTCCATGAAATGAACGTGAGCTTGAAGGGTGATGCGTCAGCGTGCACCGTGAACAGCTCGCTGGTACGCCTGTCTTTGCCCCCTCTCACGGTCTCACGTACCCGGGCTCAGTTCCGTGCAGGAATGCTGAGTGGGAGCGCCAGCCTCGCTTCTGGACTCGAAAGCCTTCCACCCCCTAATGGCAGGTTGTGTGTGTCTCTCACGTGGGGGGAGGAATGAGGTCGCCCACAGAGGTTCTGCCATGAAAGATCTAAAGACGCACGCTGCTGAGGAGCTTGTTCCTCATGGAGCGTCCCCGAAGGCCAGAAGAATGCCGAAGGTCTCTTTCAAAGCTGCCGGACGCTCTGCCGTTCTAGGCCTGAGATAAGGACCTTGTGACGGCACTGTAACCCCGCGAGATTCAGGAGACATCGCCAGTGTGAGTGGCAATCCGGAAGGAAGAACCTTCAAGGCGGAGTGTCCTTTCCTGTACAAAACGGCGCCCAAGTGGCTGAGGCAGGGAGCATTTTCCTTCACAGAACCGGCATCCTCGTATGCCTGTGGGTTACTCTAAAGAAACGACACTGTGAGCAACCTCTTCGAAAAGGCCTTCGCAAGCGACTTGGAGAGAACAGCAGCGCAGTGGAGGCACAGACCATTGTCCTAGAGAGCAGCACAGGGTCTCTAGCAGCGATCGCTTCCCGGAGGATACTTAAGCCACACCGAGATTCCAGCAGGGAGTTTTGCCTTATAGCAGTACAACTCACTCAAGAAAGAGGGATGAGGTGTAGGGCTAATCTACGTGCGCTCACGCTCTGTGTCCCCGAGAAGGTTTCACGGAGCAGAATGCATCACCGACCGCTACCACGTGTGTGCACCAAAGAAGCCCTGTGCCGTGGGTATTCTCAGGCCGACAGCGAAGACCTAGGTGTGTGCTGCACCCGCACCCGGTGGTTCAAACGTTGTGTGACCCTGTGCCTTTTGAAGACGCTCAGAGCGGGTGGCACCTGCGTGCTACGAGCGCAAGAGGTGTAGAGTGTAAAGGCCTTTCACACTGGAGGAAAGGCTTGCATCTCATGGAGAAAATGTGTACGTCGCCCGGGAGATGGAGGCGCGCTCTTGACACCATTTCCTCTGCCCGTTTCAAACACAAGTGTTTGTACTCGATCTGGGCTGCCTGGTGAAACGCTTGGCAGTCCGCATCACCCTGAGCACCTTTCCTGAAGTTTGATTCGTAGCTGGGTAAACTCGGGCTTCAGAGGCTTAGATGAGACCAAACGTGTTCAGCTTGTGGTGAAAGCCTTTGACCAGAGGCATAGAAGCTTGTGCTTGGGGCGAGGGCTAGGCAAGAACGTTTACACACTGGGTTTTTATCTTTACCCTAAGCTGTCCCTTTTGGCTGCAGCAGGCGGAGAGAACCCGCGGAGAGAGAACAGCTGCGAAGTGGATGCACACAACAGTCACCTCGATACCAGCCCCGGGCTCCCAAGCAACGATCCTTCCCCGCAGGGTACTTAACCCACCCAGGGATTCAAGCAGGGAGTTCGCCTTGTCCAACTCGCACAGGAGACTGGCATGAGATGTAGGGCTCATCTACTTGCGTTCACACTACGTGGCCCGGAGAAGTTCTCACGGAGCCGAATCCAGCACCCTTCCTCCACCACGTGTCTGCACAAAGGAGCGCTGGGCAGTGGGTGTTCTCAGGCCAAGAGAGAATCCCTTGTTCTGTGCTGCACCTGCTGGGTGGTTCAAAGGTTTTCTGACCTTCCTGCTCTGGAAGCTTTTCAGAGCTGAGGCTACGCCTGGGCTGCGAAAGCAGAGAGGCGTAGAGGCCTTTCACACTGAAGGCGTGGGCCTGTTTCCCATGGGGAAAGTGTACGTCTCCCAACCCCCACTCCCACCCCACCCCACCCCACCCCACCCTACTCCAACCCACCCCCAGCTGGAGGCGTGCGGGTTGACACCATTTTGTCCTGCCCATGGAAAATACAAAGAGGCGTACACGATTTGGGCTGTCTGGTGAGAGAATTTTGAATCGGCGGCACCCTGAGTACCTTTCCCGAAGTTTGCTTCCTAGCTGGTTAAACTCGGCATTCAGAGGCGAGATGAGAACAAACTTGCTCCGCGTGCGGCGAAGTGCCCTGATGCCCTGCCCTAAATGTTTGAGCTTCTGGCCAGCGTCAGGCAAGTACTTTGACACGTAGGAGTCTCACTTTTACTCCAAGCTGTCCCTGTTGGCTGAAGCAGTCGGCGTGTCTGTATCGCAGCCTGGGAGGCCGGGCGTTGGGGGAGTCTGCCAAGTGACTGGCCTCCATTTATAGCTAACTGAGAAACTGCGTCGAAGCTTTCGGGAGCCTCTTACAGGGAATGGTTGCAGTTCGGAATTGGAGACTGTGCTGGCAAACGTCAGCAGCTCCTCTCCCTCGGAGGGCTCTTGGTGTGCCGACTCCTAACAGCCAGCACGGTCCCCAGCTCGTGAACGGTCCCATTGCGAGCCGGTCTCGTCCGTGAAAGAGCCACGTGAGGCTGAGCTCCAAGAGTCGGGCTCCACACCTGGAGCCTTTGGGACAGGGCAGTCCTGAGCCGATGTGCCCACCAGGGGACGCGACCAAAGTTTACGTACCACAGGAAAGCGCATCAAGGCCTAGTGTTCTCTCCATGAAATGAACGTGAGCTTGAAGGGTGATGCGTCAGCGTGCACCGTGAACAGCTCGCTGGTACGTCTGTCTTTGCCCCCTCTCACGGTCTCACGCACCCGGGCTCAGTTCCGTGCAGGAATGCTGAGTGGGAGCGCCAGCCTCGCTTCTGGACTCGAAAGCCTTCCACCCCCTAATGGCAGGTTGTGTGTGTCTCTCACGTGGGGGGAGGAATGAGGTCGCCCACAGAGGTTCTGCCATGAAAGATCTAAAGACGCACGCTGCTGAGGAGCTTGTTCCTCATGGAGCGTCCCCGAAGGCCAGAAGAATGCCGAAGGTCTCTTTCAAAGCTGCCGGACGCTCTGCCGTTCTAGGCCTGAGATAAGGACCTTGTGACGGCACTGTAACCCCGCGAGATTCAGGAGACATCGCCAGTGCGAGTGGCAATCCGGAAGGAAGAACCTTCAAGGCGGAGTGTCCTTTCCTGTACAAAACGGCGCCCAAGTGGCTGAGGCAGGGAGCATTTTCCTTCACAGAACCGGCATCCTCGTATGCCTGTGGGTTACTCTAAAGAAACGACACTGTGAGCAACCTCTTCGAAAAGGCCTTCGCAAGCGACTTGGAGACAACAGCAGCGCAGTGGAGGCACAGACCATTGTCCTAGAGAGCAGCACAGGGTCTCTAGCAGCGATCGCTTCCCGGAGGATACTTAAGCCACACCGAGATTCCAGCAGGGAGTTTTGCCTTATAGCAGTACAACTCACTCAAGAAAGAGGGATGAGGTGTAGGGCTAATCTACGTGCGCTCACGCTCTGTGTCCCCGAGAAGGTTTCACGGAGCAGAATGCATCACTGACCGCTACCACGTGTGTGCACCAAAGAAGCCCTGTGCCGTGGGTGTTCTCAGGCCGACAGCGAAGACCTAGGTGTGTGCTGCACCCGCGCCCGGTGGTTCACACGTTGCGTGACCCTGTGCCTTTTGAAGACGCTCAGAGCGGGTGGCACCTGCGTGCTGCGAGCGCAAGAGGTGTAGAGTGTACAGGCCTTTCACACTGGAGGAAAGGCTTGCATCTCATGGAGAAAATGTGTACGTCGCCCGGGAGATGGAGGCGCGCTCTTGACACCATTTCCTCTGCCCGTTTCAAACACAAGTGTTTGTACTCGATCTGGGCTGCCTGGTGAAACGCTTGGCAGTCCGCATCACCCTGAGCACCTTTCCTGAAGTTTGATTCGTAGCTGGGTAAACTCGGGCTTCAGAGGCTTAGATGAGACCAAACGTGTTCAGCTTGTGGTGAAAGCCTTTGACCAGAGGCATATAAGCTTGTGCTTCGGGAGAGGGCTAGGCAAGAACGTTTACACACTGGGTTTTTATCTTTACCCTAAGCTGTCCCTTTTGGCTGCAGCAGGCGGAGAGAACCCGCGGAGAGAGAACAGCTGCGAAGTGGATGCACACAACAGTCACCTCGATACCAGCCCCGGGCTCCCAAGCAACGATCCTTCCCCGCAGGGTACTTAACCCACCCAGGGATTCAAGCAGGGAGTTCGCCTTGTCCAACTCGCACAGGAGACTGGCATGAGATGTAGGGCTCATCTACTTGCGTTCACACTACGTGGCCCGGAGAAGTTCTCACGGAGCCGAATCCAGCACCCTTCCTCCACCACGTGTGTACACAAAGGAGCGCTGGGCAGTGGGTGTTCTCAGGCCAAGAGAGAATCCCTTGTTCTGTGCTGCACCTGCTGGGTGGTTCAAAGGTTTTCTGACCTTCCTGCTCTGGAAGCTTTTCAGAGCTGAGGCTACGCCTGGGCTGCGAAAGCAGAGAGGCGTAGAGGCCTTTCACACTGAAGGCGTGGGCCTGTTTCCCATGGGGAAAGTGTACGTCTCCCAACCCCCACTCCCACCCCACCCCACCCCACCCCACCCTACTCCAACCCACCCCCAGCTGGAGGCGTGCGGGTTGACAAGATTTTGTCCTGCCCATGGAAAATACAAAGAGGCGTACACGATTTGGGCTGTCTGGTGAGAGAATTTTGAATCGGCGGCACCCTGAGTACCTTTCCCGAAGTTTGCTTCCTAGCTGGTTAAACTCGGCATTCAGAGGCGAGATGAGAACAAACTTGCTCCGCGTGCGGCGAAGTGCCCTGATGCCCTGCCCTAAATGTTTGAGCTTCTGGCCAGCGTCAGGCAAGTACTTTGACACGTAGGAGTCTCCCTTTTACTCCAAGCTGTCCCTGTTGGCTGAAGCAGTCGGCGTGTCTGTATCGCAGCCTGGGAGGCCGGGCGTTGGGGGAGTCTGCCAAGTGACTGGCCTCCATTTATAGCTAACTGAGAAACTGCGTCGAAGCTTTCGGGAGCCTCTTACAGGGAATGGTTGCAGTTCGGAATTGGAGACTGTGCTGGCAAACGTCAGCAGCTCCTCTCCCTCGGAGGGCTCTTGGTGTGCCGACTCCTAACAGCCAGCACGGTCCCCAGCTCGTGAACGGTCCCACTGCGAGCCGGTCTCGTCCGTGAAAGAGCCACGTGAGGCTGAGCTCCAAGAGTCGGGCTCCACACCTGGAGCCTTGGGGACAGGGCAGTCCTGAGCCAATGTGCCCACCAGGGGACGCGACCAAAGTTTACGTACCACAGGAAAGCGCATCAAGGCCTCGTGTTCTCTCCATGAAATGAACGTGAGCTTGAAGGGTGATGCGTCAGCGTGCACCGTGAACAGCTCGCTGGTACGCCTGTCTTTGCCCCCTCTCACGGTCTCACGCACCCGGGCTCAGTTCCGTGCAGGAATGCTGAGTGGGAGCGCCAGCCTCGCTTCTGGACTCGAAAGCCTTCCACCCCCTAATGGCAGGTTGTGTGTGTCTCTCACGTGGGGGGAGGAATGAGGTCGCCCACAGAGGTTCTGCCATGAAAGATCTAAAGACGCACGCTGCTGAGGAGCTTGTTCCTCATGGAGCGTCCCCGAAGGCCAGAAGAATGCCGAAGGTCTCTTTCAAAGCTGCCGGACGCTCTGCCGTTCTAGGCCTGAGATAAGGACCTTGTGACGGCACTGTAACCCCGCGAGATTCAGGAGACATCGCCAGTGCGAGTGGCAATCCGGAAGGAAGAACCTTCAAGGCGGAGTGTCCTTTCCTGTACAAAACGGCGCCCAAGTGGCTGAGGCAGGGAGCATTTTCCTTCACAGAACCGGCATCCTCGTATGCCTGTGGGTTACTCTAAAGAAACGACACTGTGAGCAACCTCTTCGAAAAGGCCTTCGCAAGCGACTTGGAGACAACAGCAGCGCAGTGGAGGCACAGACCATTGTCCTAGAGAGCAGCACAGGGTCTCTAGCAGCGATCGCTTCCCGGAGGATACTTAAGCCACACCGAGATTCCAGCAGGGAGTTTTGCCTTATAGCAGTACAACTCACTCAAGAAAGAGGGATGAGGTGTAGGGCTAATCTACGTGCGCTCACGCTCTGTGTCCCCGAGAAGGTTTCACGGAGCAGAATGCATCACCGACCGCTACCACGTGTGTGCACCAAAGAAGCCCTGTGCCGTGGGTATTCTCAGGCCGACAGTGAAGACCTAGGTGTGTGCTGCACCCGCACCCGGTGGTTCAAACGTTGTGTGACCCTGTGCCTTTTGAAGACGCTCAGAGCGGGTGGCACCTGCGTGCTGCGAGCGCAAGAGGTGTAGAGTGTAAAGGCCTTTCACACTGGAGGAAAGGCTTGCATCTCATGGAGAAAATGTGTACGTCGCCCGGGAGATGGAGGCGCGCTCTTGACACCATTTCCTCTGCCCGTTTCAAACACAAGTGTTTGTACTCGATCTGGGCTGCCTGGTGAAACGCTTGGCAGTCCGCATCACCCTGAGCACCTTTCCTGAAGTTTGATTCGTAGCTGGGTAAACTCGGGCTTCAGAGGCTTAGATGAGACCAAACGTGTTCAGCTTGTGGTGAAAGCCTTTGACCAGAGGCATATAAGCTTGTGCTTGGGGCGAGGGCTAGGCAAGAACGTTTACACACTGGGTTTTTATCTTTACCCTAAGCTGTCCCTTTTGGCTGCAGCAGGCGGAGAGAACCTGCGGAGAGAGAACAGCTGCGAAGTGGATGCACACAACAGTCACCTCGATACCAGCCCCGGGCTCCCAAGCAACGATCCTTCCCCGCAGGGTACTTAACCCACCCAGGGATTCAAGCAGGGAGTTCGCCTTGTCCAACTCGCACAGGAGACTGGCATGAGATGTAGGGCTCATCTACTTGCGTTCACACTACGTGGCCCGGAGAAGTTCTCACGGAGCCGAATCCAGCACCCTTCCTCCACCACGTGTGTACACAAAGGAGCGCTGGGCAGTGGGTGTTCTCAGGCCAAGAGAGAATCCCTTGTTCTGTGCTGCACCTGCTGGGTGGTTCAAAGGTTTTCTGACCTTCCTGCTCTGGAAGCTTTTCAGAGCTGAGGCTACGCCTGGGCTGCGAAAGCAGAGAGGCGTAGAGGCCTTTCACACTGAAGGCGTGGGCCTGTTTCCCATGGGGAAAGTGTACGTCTCCCAACCCCCACTCCCACCCCACCCCACCCCACCCCACCCTACTCCAACCCACCCCCAGCTGGAGGCGTGCGGGTTGACACCATTTTGTCCTGCCCATGGAAAATACAAAGAGGCGTACACGATTTGGGCTGTCTGGTGAGAGAATTTTGAATCGGCGGCACCCTGAGTACCTTTCCCGAAGTTTGCTTCCTAGCTGGTTAAACTCGGCATTCAGAGGCGAGATGAGAACAAACTTGCTCCGCGTGCGGCGAAGTGCCCTGATGCCCTGCCCTAAATGTTTGAGCTTCTGGCCAGCGTCAGGCAAGTACTTTGACACGTAGGAGTCTCACTTTTACTCCAAGCTGTCCCTGTTGGCTGAAGCAGTCGGCGTGTCTGTATCGCAGCCTGGGAGGCCGGGCGTTGGGGGAGTCTGCCAAGTGACTGGCCTCCATTTATAGCTAACTGAGAAACTGCGTCGAAGCTTTCGGGAGCCTCTTACAGGGAATGGTTGCAGTTCGGAATTGGAGACTGTGCTGGCAAACGTCAGCAGCTCCTCTCCCTCGGAGGGCTCTTGGTGTGCCGACTCCTAACAGCCAGCACGGTCCCCAGCTCGTGAACGGTCCCATTGCGAGCCGGTCTCGTCCGTGAAAGAGCCACGTGAGGCTGAGCTCCAAGAGTCGGGCTCCACACCTGGAGCCTTTGGGACAGGGCAGTCCTGAGCCGATGTGCCCACCAGGGGACGCGACCAAAGTTTACGTACCACAGGAAAGCGCATCAAGGCCTCGTGTTCTCTCCATGAAATGAACGTGAGCTTGAAGGGTGATGCGTCAGCGTGCACCGTGAACAGCTCGCTGGTACGCCTGTCTTTGCCCCCTCTCACGGTCTCACGCACCCGGGCTCAGTTCCGTGCAGGAATGCTGAGTGGGAGCGCCAGCCTCGCTTCTGGACTCGAAAGCCTTCCACCCCCTAATGGCAGGTTGTGTGTGTCTCTCACGTGGGGGGAGGAATGAGGTCGCCCACAGAGGTTCTGCCATGAAAGATCTAAAGACGCACGCTGCTGAGGAGCTTGTTCCTCATGGAGCGTCCCCGAAGGCCAGAAGAATGCCGAAGGTCTCTTTCAAAGCTGCCGGACGCTCTGCCGTTCTAGGCCTGAGATAAGGACCTTGTGACGGCACTGTAACCCCGCGAGATTCAGGAGACATCGCCAGTGCGAGTGGCAATCCGGAAGGAAGAACCTTCAAGGCGGAGTGTCCTTTCCTGTACAAAACGGCGCCCAAGTGGCTGAGGCAGGGAGCATTTTCCTTCACAGAACCGGCATCCTCGTATGCCTGTGGGTTACTCTAAAGAAACGACACTGTGAGCAACCTCTTCGAAAAGGCCTTCGCAAGCGACTTGGAGACAACAGCAGCGCAGTGGAGGCACAGACCATTGTCCTAGAGAGCAGCACAGGGTCTCTAGCAGCGATCGCTTCCCGGAGGATACTTAAGCCACACCGAGATTCCAGCAGGGAGTTTTGCCTTATAGCAGTACAACTCACTCAAGAAAGAGGGATGAGGTGTAGGGCTAATCTACGTGCGCTCACGCTCTGTGTCCCCGAGAAGGTTTCACGGAGCAGAATGCATCACTGACCGCTACCACGTGTGTGCACCAAAGAAGCCCTGTGCCGTGGGTGTTCTCAGGCTGACAGCGAAGACCTAGGTGTGTGCTGCACCCGCACCCGGTGGTTCAAACGTTGTGTGACCCTGTGCCTTTTGAAGACGCTCAGAGCGGGTGGCACCTGCGTGCTGCGAGCGCAAGAGGTGTAGAGTGTAAAGGCCTTTCACACTGGAGGAAAGGCTTGCATCTCATGGAGAAAATGTGTACGTCGCCCGGGAGATGGAGGCGCGCTCTTGACACCATTTCCTCTGCCCGTTTCAAACACAAGTGTTTGTACTCGATCTGGGCTGCCTGGTGAAACGCTTGGCAGTCCGCATCACCCTGAGCACCTTTCCTGAAGTTTGATTCGTAGCTGGGTAAACTCGGGCTTCAGAGGCTTAGATGAGACCAAACGTGTTCAGCTTGTGGTGAAAGCCTTTGACCAGAGGCATATAAGCTTGTGCTTGGGGCGAGGGCTAGGCAAGAACGTTTACACACTGGGTTTTTATCTTTACCCTAAGCTGTCCCTTTTGGCTGCAGCAGGCGGAGAGAACCCGCGGAGAGAGAACAGCTGCGAAGTGGATGCACACAACAGTCACCTCGATACCAGCCCCGGGCTCCCAAGCAACGATCCTTCCCCGCAGGGTATTTAACCCACCCAGGGATTCAAGCAGGGAGTTCGCCTTGTCCAACTCGCACAGGAGACTGGCATGAGATGTAGGGCTCATCTACTTGCGTTCACACTACGTGGCCCGGAGAAGTTCTCACGGAGCCGAATCCAGCACCCTTCCTCCACCACGTGTGTACACAAAGGAGCGCTGGGCAGTGGGTGTTCTCAGGCCAAGAGAGAATCCCTTGTTCTGTGCTGCACCTGCTGGGTGGTTCAAAGGTTTTCTGACCTTCCTGCTCTGGAAGCTTTTCAGAGCTGAGGCTACGCCTGGGCTGCGAAAGCAGAGAGGCGTAGAGGCCTTTCACACTGAAGGCGTGGGCCTGTTTCCCATGGGGAAAGTGTACGTCTCCCAACCCCCACTCCCACCCCACCCCACCCCACCCCACCCTACTCCAACCCACCCCCAGCTGGAGGCGTGCGGGTTGACACCATTTTGTCCTGCCCATGGAAAATACAAAGAGGCGTACACGATTTGGGCTGTCTGGTGAGAGAATTTTGAATCGGCGGCACCCTGAGTACCTTTCCCGAAGTTTGCTTCCTAGCTGGTTAAACTCGGCATTCAGAGGCGAGATGAGAACAAACTTGCTCCGCGTGCGGCGAAGTGCCCTGATGCCCTGCCCTAAATGTTTGAGCTTCTGGCCAGCGTCAGGCAAGTACTTTGACACGTAGGAGTCTCACTTTTACTCCAAGCTGTCCCTGTTGGCTGAAGCAGTCGGCGTGTCTGTATCGCAGCCTGGGAGGCCGGGCGTTGGGGGAGTCTGCCAAGTGACTGGCCTCCATTTATAGCTAACTGAGAAACTGCGTCGAAGCTTTCGGGAGCCTCTTACAGGGAATGGTTGCAGTTCGGAATTGGAGACTGTGCTGGCAAACGTCAGCAGCTCCTCTCCCTCGGAGGGCTCTTGGTGTGCCGACTCCTAACAGCCAGCATGGTCCCCAGCTCGTGAACGGTCCCATTGCAAGCCGGTCTCGTCCGTGAAAGAGCCACGTGAGGCTGAGCTCCAAGAGTCGGGCTCCACACCTGGAGCATTTGGGACAGGGCAGTCCTGAGCCGATGTGCCCACCAGGGGACGCGACCAAAGTTTACGTACCACAGGAAAGCGCATCAAGGCCTCGTGTTCTCTCCATGAAGTGAACGTGAGCTTGAAGGGTGATGCGTCAGCGTGCACCGTGAACAGCTCGCTGGTACACCTGTCTTTGCCCCCTCTCACGGTCTCACGCACCCGGGCTCAGTTCCGTGCAGGAATGCTGAGTGGGAGCGCCAGCCTCGCTTCTGGACTCGAAAGCCTTCCACCCCCTAATGGCAGGTTGTGTGTGTCTCTCACGTAGGGGGAGGAATGAGGTCGCCCACAGAGGTTCTGCCATGAAAGATCTAAAGACACACACTGCTGAGGAGCTTGTTCCTCATGGAGCGTCCCCGAAGGCCAGAAGAATGCCGAAGGTCTCTGTCAAAGCTGCCGGACGCTGTGCCGTTCTAGGCCTGAGATAAGGACCTTGTGACGGCACTGTAACCCCGCGAGATTCAGGAGACATCGCCAGTGCGAGTGGCAATCCGGAAGGAAGAACCTTCAAGGCGGAGTGTCCTTTCCTGTACAAAACGGCGCCCAAGTGGCTGAGGCAGGGAGCATTTTCCTTCACAGAACCGGCATCCTCGTATGCCTGTGGGTTACTCTAAAGAAACGACACTGTGAGCAACCTCTTCGAAAAGGCCTTCGCAAGCGACTTGGAGACAACAGCAGCGCAGTGGAGGCACAGACCATTGTCCTAGAGAGCAGCACAGGGTCTCTAGCAGCGATCGCTTCCCGGAGGATACTTAAGCCACACCGAGATTCCAGCAGGGAGTTTTGCCTTATAGCAGTACAACTCACTCAAGAAAGAGGGATGAGGTGTAGGGCTAATCTACGTGCGCTCACGCTCTGTGTCCCCGAGAAGGTTTCACGGAGCAGAATGCATCACTGACCGCTACCACGTGTGTGCACCAAAGAAGCCCTGTGCCGTGGGTGTTCTCAGGCTGACAGCGAAGACCTAGGTGTGTGCTGCACCCGCACCCGGTGGTTCAAACGTTGTGTGACCCTGTGCCTTTTGAAGACGCTCAGAGCGGGTGGCACCTGCGTGCTGCGAGCGCAAGAGGTGTAGAGTGTAAAGGCCTTTCACACTGGAGGAAAGGCTTGCATCTCATGGAGAAAATGTGTACGTCGCCCGGGAGATGGAGGCGCGCTCTTGACACCATTTCCTCTGCCCGTTTCAAACACAAGTGTTTGTACTCGATCTGGGCTGCCTGGTGAAACGCTTGGCAGTCCGCATCACCCTGAGCACCTTTCCTGAAGTTTGATTCGTAGCTGGGTAAACTCGGGCTTCAGAGGCTTAGATGAGACCAAACGTGTTCAGCTTGTGGTGAAAGCCTTTGACCAGAGGCATATAAGCTTGTGCTTGGGGCGAGGGCTAGGCAAGAACGTTTACACACTGGGTTTTTATCTTTACCCTAAGCTGTCCCTTTTGGCTGCAGCAGGCGGAGAGAACCCGCGGAGAGAGAACAGCTGCGAAGTGGATGCACACAACAGTCACCTCGATACCAGCCCCGGGCTCCCAAGCAACGATCCTTCCCCGCAGGGTACTTAACCCACCCAGGGATTCAAGCAGGGAGTTCGCCTTGTCCAACTCGCACAGGAGACTGGCATGAGATGTAGGGCTCATCTACTTGCGTTCACACTACGTGGCCCGGAGAAGTTCTCACGGAGCCGAATCCAGCACCCTTCCTCCACCACGTGTGTACACAAAGGAGCGCTGGGCAGTGGGTGTTCTCAGGCCAAGAGAGAATCCCTTGTTCTGTGCTGCACCTGCTGGGTGGTTCAAAGGTTTTCTGACCTTCCTGCTCTGGAAGCTTTTCAGAGCTGAGGCTACGCCTGGGCTGCGAAAGCAGAGAGGCGTAGAGGCCTTTCACACTGAAGGCGTGGGCCTGTTTCCCATGGGGAAAGTGTACGTCTCCCAACCCCCACTCCCACCCCACCCCACCCCACCCCACCCTACTCCAACCCACCCCCAGCTGGAGGCGTGCGGGTTGACACCATTTTGTCCTGCCCATGGAAAATACAAAGAGGCGTACACGATTTGGGCTGTCTGGTGAGAGAATTTTGAATCGGCGGCACCCTGAGTACCTTTCCCGAAGTTTGCTTCCTAGCTGGTTAAACTCGGCATTCAGAGGCGAGATGAGAACAAACTTGCTCCGCGTGCGGCGAAGTGCCCTGATGCCCTGCCCTAAATGTTTGAGCTTCTGGCCAGCGTCAGGCAAGTACTTTGACACGTAGGAGTCTCACTTTTACTCCAAGCTGTCCCTGTTGGCTGAAGCAGTCGGCGTGTCTGTATCGCAGCCTGGGAGGCCGGGCGTTGGGGGAGTCTGCCAAGTGACTGGCCTCCATTTATAGCTAACTGAGAAACTGCGTCGAAGCTTTCGGGAGCCTCTTACAGGGAATGGTTGCAGTTCGGAATTGGAGACTGTGCTGGCAAACGTCAGCAGCTCCTCTCCCTCGGAGGGCTCTTGGTGTGCCGACTCCTAACAGCCAGCATGGTCCCCAGCTCGTGAACGGTCCCATTGCAAGCCGGTCTCGTCCGTGAAAGAGCCACGTGAGGCTGAGCTCCAAGAGTCGGGCTCCACACCTGGAGCATTTGGGACAGGGCAGTCCTGAGCCGATGTGCCCACCAGGGGACGCGACCAAAGTTTACGTACCACAGGAAAGCGCATCAAGGCCTCGTGTTCTCTCCATGAAGTGAACGTGAGCTTGAAGGGTGATGCGTCAGCGTGCACCGTGAACAGCTCGCTGGTACACCTGTCTTTGCCCCCTCTCACGGTCTCACGCACCCGGGCTCAGTTCCGTGCAGGAATGCTGAGTGGGAGCGCCAGCCTCGCTTCTGGACTCGAAAGCCTTCCACCCCCTAATGGCAGGTTGTGTGTGTCTCTCACGTAGGGGGAGGAATGAGGTCGCCCACAGAGGTTCTGCCATGAAAGATCTAAAGACACACACTGCTGAGGAGCTTGTTCCTCATGGAGCGTCCCCGAAGGCCAGAAGAATGCCGAAGGTCTCTGTCAAAGCTGCCGGACGCTGTGCCGTTCTAGGCCTGAGATAAGGACCTTGTGACGGCACTGTAACCCCGCGAGATTCAGGAGACATCGCCAGTGCGAGTGGCAATCCGGAAGGAAGAACCTTCAAGGCGGAGTGTCCTTTCCTGTACAAAACGGCGCCCAAGTGGCTGAGGCAGGGAGCATTTTCCTTCACAGAACCGGCATCCTCGTATGCCTGTGGGTTACTCTAAAGAAACGACACTGTGAGCAACCTCTTCGAAAAGGCCTTCGCAAGCGACTTGGAGACAACAGCAGCGCAGTGGAGGCACAGACCATTGTCCTAGAGAGCAGCACAGTGTCTCTAGCAGCGATCGCTTCCCGGAGGATACTTAAGCCACACCGAGATTCCAGCAGGGAGTTTTGCCTTATAGCAGTACAACTCACTCAAGAAAGAGGGATGAGGTGTAGGGCTAATCTACGTGCGCTCACGCTCTGTGTCCCCGAGAAGGTTTCACGGAGCAGAATGCATCACCGACCGCTACCACGTGTGTGCACCAAAGAAGCCCTGTGCCGTGGGTGTTCTCAGGCCGACAGCGAAGACCTAGGTGTGTGTTGCACCCGCGCCCGGTGGTTCACACGTTGCGTGACCCTGTGCCTTTTGAAGATGCTCAGAGCGGGTGGCACCTGCGTGCTGCGAGCGCAAGAGGTGTAGAGTGTAAAGGCCTTTCACACTGGAGGAAAGGCTTGCATCTCATGGAGAAAATGTGTACGTCGCCCGGGAGATGGAGGCGCGCTCTTGACACCATTTCCTCTGCCCGTTTCAAACACAAGTGTTTGTACTCGATCTGGGCTGCCTGGTGAAACGCTTGGCAGTCCGCATCACCCTGAGCACCTTTCCTGAAGTTTGATTCGTAGCTGGGTAAACTCGGGCTTCAGAGGCTTAGATGAGACCAAACGTGTTCAGCTTGTGGTGAAAGCCTTTGACCAGAGGCATATAAGCTTGTGCTTGGGGCGAGGGCTAGGCAAGAACGTTTACACACTGGGTTTTTATCTTTACCCTAAGCTGTCCCTTTTGGCTGCAGCAGGCGGAGAGAACCCGCGGAGAGAGAACAGCTGCGAAGTGGATGCACACAACAGTCACCTCGATACCAGCCCCGGGCTCCCAAGCAACGATCCTTCCCCGCAGGGTACTTAACCCACCCAGGGATTCAAGCAGGGAGTTCGCCTTGTCCAACTCGCACAGGAGACTGGCATGAGATGTAGGGCTCATCTACTTGCGTTCACACTACGTGGCCCGGAGAAGTTCTCACGGAGCCGAATCCAGCACCCTTCCTCCACCACGTGTGTACACAAAGGAGCGCTGGGCAGTGGGTGTTCTCAGGCCAAGAGAGAATCCCTTGTTCTGTGCTGCACCTGCTGGGTGGTTCAAAGGTTTTCTGACCTTCCTGCTCTGGAAGCTTTTCAGAGCTGAGGCTACGCCTGGGCTGCGAAAGCAGAGAGGCGTAGAGGCCTTTCACACTGAAGGCGTGGGCCTGTTTCCCATGGGGAAAGTGTACGTCTCCCAACCCCCACTCCCACCCCACCCCACCCCACCCCACCCTACTCCAACCCACCCCCAGCTGGAGGCGTGCGGGTTGACACCATTTTGTCCTGCCCATGGAAAATACAAAGAGGCGTACACGATTTGGGCTGTCTGGTGAGAGAATTTTGAATCGGCGGCACCCTGAGTACCTTTCCCGAAGTTTGCTTCCTAGCTGGTTAAACTCGGCATTCAGAGGCGAGATGAGAACAAACTTGCTCCGCGTGCGGCGAAGTGCCCTGATGCCCTGCCCTAAATGTTTGAGCTTCTGGCCAGCGTCAGGCAAGTACTTTGACACGTAGGAGTCTCACTTTTACTCCAAGCTGTCCCTGTTGGCTGAAGCAGTCGGCGTGTCTGTATCACAGCCTGGGAGGCCGGGCGTTGGGGGAGTCTGCCAAGTGACTGGCCTCCATTTATAGCTAACTGAGAAACTGCGTCGAAGCTTTCGGGAGCCTCTTACAGGGAATGGTTGCAGTTCGGAATTGGAGACTGTGCTGGCAAACGTCAGCAGCTCCTCTCCCTCGGAGGGCTCTTGGTGTGCCGACTCCTAACAGCCAGCACGGTCCCCAGCTCGTGAACGGTCCCATTGCGAGCCGGTCTCGTCCGTGAAAGAGCCATGTGAGGCTGAGCTCCAAGAGTCGGGCTCCACACCTGGAGCCTTTGGGACAGGGCAGTCCTGAGCCGATGTGCCCACCAGGGGACGCGACCAAAATTTACGTACCACAGGAAAGCGCATCAAGGCCTCGTGTTCTCTCCATGAAGTGAACGTGAGCTTGAAGGGTGATGCGTCAGCGTGCACCGTGAACAGCTCGCTGGTACGCCTGTCTTTGCCCCCTCTCACGGTCTCACGCACCCGGGCTCAGTTCCGTGCAGGAATGCTGAGTGGGAGCGCCAGCCTCGCTTCTGGACTCGAAAGCCTTCCACCCCCTAATGGCAGGTTGTGTGTGTCTCTCACGTAGGGGGAGGAATGAGGTCGCCCGCAGAGGTTCTGCCATGAAAGATCTAAAGACGCACACTGCTGAGGAGCTTGTTCCTCATGGAGCGTCCCCGAAGGCCAGAAGAATGCCGAAGGTCTCTGTCAAAGCTGCCGGACGCTCTGCCATTCTAGGCCTGAGATAAGGACCTTGTGACGGCACTGTAACCCCGCGAGATTCAGGAGACATCGCCAGTGCGAGTGGCAATCCGGAAGGAAGAACCTTCAAGGCGGAGTGTCCTTTCCTGTACAAAACGGCGCCCAAGTGGCTGAGGCAGGGAGCATTTTCCTTCACAGAACCGGCATCCTCGTATGCCTGTGGGTTACTCTAAAGAAACGACACTGTGAGCAACCTCTTCGAAAAGGCCTTCGCAAGCGACTTGGAGACAACAGCAGCGCAGTGGAGGCACAGACCATTGTCCTAGAGAGCAGCACAGTGTCTCTAGCAGCGATCGCTTCCCGGAGGATACTTAAGCCACACCGAGATTCCAGCAGGGAGTTTTGCCTTATAGCAGTACAACTCACTCAAGAAAGAGGGATGAGGTGTAGGGCTAATCTACGTGCGCTCACGCTCTGTGTCCCCGAGAAGGTTTCACGGAGCAGAATGCATCACCGACCGCTACCACGTGTGTGCACCAAAGAAGCCCTGTGCCGTGGGTGTTCTCAGGCCGACAGCGAAGACCTAGGTGTGTGTTGCACCCGCGCCCGGTGGTTCACACGTTGCGTGACCCTGTGCCTTTTGAAGATGCTCAGAGCGGGTGGCACCTGCGTGCTGCGAGCGCAAGAGGTGTAGAGTGTAAAGGCCTTTCACACTGGAGGAAAGGCTTGCATCTCATGGAGAAAATGTGTACGTCGCCCGGGAGATGGAGGCGCGCTCTTGACACCATTTCCTCTGCCCGTTTCAAACACAAGTGTTTGTACTCGATCTGGGCTGCCTGGTGAAACGCTTGGCAGTCCGCATCACCCTGAGCACCTTTCCTGAAGTTTGATTCGTAGCTGGGTAAACTCGGGCTTCAGAGGCTTAGATGAGACCAAATGTGTCAGCTTGTGGCGAAAGCCTTTGACCAGAGGCATATAAGCTTGTGCTTGGGGCGAGGGCTAGGCAAGAAAGTTTACACACTGGGTTTTTATCTTTACCCTAAGCTGTCCCTTTTGGCTGCAGCAGGCGGAGAGAACCCGCGGAGAGAGAACAGCTGCGAAGTGGATGCACACAACAGTCACCTCGATACCAGCCCCGGGCTCCCAAGCAACGATCCTTCCCCGCAGGGTACTTAACCCACCCAGGGATTCAAGCAGGGAGTTCGCCTTGTCCAACTCGCACAGGAGACTGGCATGAGATGTAGGGCTCATCTACTTGCGTTCACACTACGTGGCCCGGAGAAGTTCTCACGGAGCCGAATCCAGCACCCTTCCTCCACCACGTGTGTACACAAAGGAGCGCTGGGCAGTGGGTGTTCTCAGGCCAAGAGAGAAGCCCTTTTTCTGTGCTGCATCTGCAGGGTGGTTCAAAGGTTTTCTGACCTTCCTGCTCTGGAAGCTTTTCAGAGCTGAGGCTACGCCTGGGCTGCGAAATCGGAGAGTCGTAGAGGCCTTTCACACTGAAGGCGTGGGCCTGTTTCCCATGGGGAAAGTGTACGTCGCCCAACCCCCACTCCCAGCACACCCCACCCCACCCCACCCCACCCCACTCCAACCCACCCCCAGCTGGAGGCGTGCGGGTTGACACCATTTTGTCCTGCCCATGGAAAATACAAAGAGGCGTACACGATTTGGGCTGTCTGGTGAGAGAATTTTGAATCGGCGGCACCCTGAGTACCTTTCCCGAAGTTTGCTTCCTAGCTGGTTAAACTCGGCATTCAGAGGCGAGATGAGAACAAACTTGCTCCGCGTGCGGCGAAGTGCCCTGATGCCCTGCCCTAAATGTTTGAGCTTCTGGCCAGCGTCAGGCAAGTACTTTGACACGTAGGAGTCTCACTTTTACTCCAAGCTGTCCCTGTTGGCTGAAGCAGTCGGCGTGTCTGTATCGCAGCCTGGGAGGCCGGGCGTTGAGGGAGTCTGCCAAGTGACTGGCCTCCATTTATAGCTAACTGAGAAACTGCGTTGAAGCTTTCGGGAGCCTCTTACAGGGAATGGTTGCAGTTCGGAATTGGAGACTGTGCTGGCAAACGTCAGCAGCTCCTCTCCCTCGGAGGGCTCTTGGTGTGCCGACTCCTAACAGCCAGCACGGTCCCCAGCTCGTGAACGGTCCCATTTCGAGCTGGTCTCATCCGTGAAAGAGCCACGTGAGGCTGAGCTCCAAGAGTCGGGCTCCACACCTGCAGCCTTTGGGACAGGGCAGTCCTGAGCCGATGTGCCCACCAGGGGATGCGACCAAAGTTTACGTACCACAGGAAAGCGCATCAAGGCCTCGTGTTCTCTCCATGAAGTGAACGTGAGCTTGAAGTGTGATGCGTCAGCGTGCACCGTGAACAGCTCGCTGGTACGCCTGTCTTTGCCCCCTCTCACGGTCTCACGCACCCGGGCTCAGTTCCGTGCAGGAATGCTGAGTGGGAGCGCCAGCCTCGCTTCTGGACTCAAAAGCCTTCCACCCCCTAATGGCAGGTTGTGTGTGTCTCTCACGTGGGGGGAGGAATGAGGTCGCCCACAGAGGTTCTGCCATGAAAGATCTAAAGACGCACGCTGCTGAGGAGCTTGTTCCTCATGGAGCGTCCCCGAAGGCCAGAAGCATGCCGAAGGTCTCTTTCAAAGCTGCCGGACGCTCTGCCGTTCTAGGCCTGAGATAAGGACCTTGTGACGGCACTGTAACCCCGCGAGATTCAGGAGACATCGCCAGTGCGAGTGGCAATCCGGAAGGAAGAACCTTCAAGGCGGAGTGTCCTTTCCTGTACAAAACGGCGCCCAAGTGGCTGAGGCAGGGAGCATTTTCCTTCACAGAACCGGCATCCTCGTATGCCTGTGGGTTACTCTAAAGAAACGACACTGTGAGCAACCTCTTCGAAAAGGCCTTCGCAAGCGACTTGGAGACAACAGCAGCGCAGTGGAGGCACAGACCATTGTCCTAGAGAGCAGCACAGTGTCTCTAGCAGCGATCGCTTCCCGGAGGATACTTAAGCCACACCGAGATTCCAGCAGGGAGTTTTGCCTTATAGCAGTACAACTCACTCAAGAAACAGGGATGAGGTGTAGGGCTAATCTATGTGCGCTCATGCTCTGTGTCTCCGAGAAGGTTTCACAGAGCAGAATGCATCACCGACCGCTACCACGTGTGTGCACCAAAGAAGCCCTGTGCCGTGGGTGTTCTCAGGCCGACAGCGAAGACCTAGGTGTGTGCTGCACCCGCGCCCGGTGGTTCACACGTTGCGTGACCCTGTGCCTTTTGAAGATGCTCAGAGCGGGTGGCACCTGCGTGCTGCGAGCGCAAGAGGTGTAGAGTGTAAAGGCCTTTCACACTGGAGGAAGGGCTTGCATCTCATGGAGAAAATGTGTACGTCGCCCGGGAGATGGAGGCGCGCTCTTGACACCATTTCCTCTGCCCGTTTCAAACACAAGTGTTTGTACTCGATCTGGGCTGCCTGGTGAAACGCTTGGCAGTCCGCATCACCCTGAGCACCTTTCCTGAAGTTTGATTCGTAGCTGGGTAAACTCGGGCTTCAGAGGCTTAGATGAGACCAAACGTGTTCAGCTTGTGGCGAAAGCCTTTGACCAGAGGCATATAAGCTTGTGCTTGGGGCGAGGGCTAGGCAAGAACGTTTACACACTGGGTTTTTATCTTTACCCTAAGCTGTCCCTTTTGGCTGCAGCAGGCGGAGAGAACCCGCGGAGAGAGAACAGCTGCGAAGTGGATGCACACAACAGTCACCTCGATACCAGCCCCGGGCTCCCAAGCAACGATCCTTCCCCGCAGGGTACTTAACCCACCCAGGGATTCAAGCAGGGAGTTCGCCTTGTCCAACTCGCACAGGAGACTGGCATGAGATGTAGGGCTCATCTACTTGCGTTCACACTACGTGGCCCGGAGAAGTTCTCACGGAGCCGAATCCAGCACCCTTCCTCCACCACGTGTGTACACAAAGGAGCGCTGGGCAGTGGGTGTTCTCAGGCCAAGAGAGAAGCCCTTGTTCTGTGCTGCACCTGCTGGGTGGTTCAAAGGCTTTCTGACCTTCCTGCTCTGGAAGCTTTTCAGAGCTGAGGCTACGCCTGGGCTGCGAAAGCAGAGAGGCGTAGAGGCCTTTCACACTGAAGGCGTGGGCCTGTTTCCCATGGGGAAAGTGTACGTCGCCTAACCCCCACTCCCACCCCACCCCACCCCACCCCACCCCACTCCAACCCACCCCCAGCTGGAGGCGTGCGGGTTGACACCATTTTGTCCTGCCCGTGGAAAATACAAAGAGGCGTACACGATTTGGGCTGTCTGGTGAAAGAATTTTGAATCGGCGGCACCCTGAGTACCTTTCCCGAAGTTTGCTTCCTAGCTGGTTAAACTCGGCATTCAGAGGCGAGATGAGAACAAACTTGCTCCGCGTGCGGCGAAGTGCCCTGATGCCCTGCCCTAAATGTTTGAGCTTCTGGCCAGCGTCAGGCAAGTACTTTGACACGTAGGAGTCTCACTTTTACTCCAAGCTGTCCCTGTTGGCTGAAGCAGTCGGCGTGTCTGTATCGCAGCCTGGGAGGCCGGGCGTTGGGGGAGTCTGCCAAGTGACTGTCCTCCATTTATAGATAACTGAGAAACTGCATCGAAGCTTTCGGGAGCCTCTTACAGGGAATGGTTGCAGTTCGGAATTGGAGACTGTGCTGGCAAACGTCAGCAGCTCCTCTCCCTCGGAGGGCTCTTGGTGTGCCGACTCCTAACAGCCAGCACGGTCCCCAGCTCGTGAACGGTCCCATTGCGAGCCGGTCTCGTCCGTGAAAGAGCCACGTGAGGCTGAGCTCCAAGAGTCGGGCTCCACACCTGGAGCCTTTGGGACAGGGCAGTCCTGAGCCGATGTGCCCACCAGGGGACGCGACTAAAGTTTACGTACCACAGGAAAGCGCATCAAGGCCTCGTGTTCTCTCCATGAAATGAACGTGAGCTTGAAGGGTGATGCGTCAGCGTGCACCGTGAACAGCTCGCTGGTACCCCTGTCTTTGCCCCCTCTCACGGTCTCACGCACCCGGGCTCAGTTCCGTGCAGGAATGCTGAGTGGGAGCGCCAGCCTCGCTTCTGGACTCGAAAGCCTTCCACCCCCTAATGGCAGGTTGTGTGTGTCTCTCACGTGGGGGGAGGAATGAGGTCGCCCACAGAGGTTCTGCCATGAAAGATCTAAAGACGCACGCTGCTGAGGAGCTTGTTCCTCATGGAGCGTCCCCGAAGGCCAGAAGAATGCCGAAGGTCTCTTTCAAAGCTGCCGGACGCTCTGCCGTTCTAGGCCTGAGATAAGGACCTTGTGACGGCACTGTAACCCCGCGAGATTCAGGAGACATCGCCAGTGCGAGTGGCAATCCGGAAGGAAGAACCTTCAAGGCGGAGTGTCCTTTCCTGTACAAAACGGCGCCCAAGTGGCTGAGGCAGGGAGCATTTTCCTTCACAGAACCGGCATCCTCGTATGCCTGTGGGTTACTCTAAAGAAATGACACTGTGAGCAACCTCTTAGAAAAGGCCTTCGCAAGCGACTTGGAGACAACAGCAGCGCAGTGGAGGCACAGACCATTGTCCTAGAGAGCAGCACAGTGTCTCTAGCAGCGATCGCTTCCCGGAGGATACTTAAGCCACACCGAGATTCCAGCAGGGAGTTTTGCCTTATAGCAGTACAACTCACTCAAGAAAGAGGGATGAGGTGTAGGGCTAATCTACGTGCGCTCACGCTCTGTGTCCCCGAGAAGGTTTCACGGAGCAGAATGCATCACCGACCGCTACCACGTGTGTGCACCAAAGAAGCCCTGTGCCGTGGGTGTTCTCAGGCCGACAGCGAAGACCTAGGTGTGTGCTGCACCCGCGCCCGGTGGTTCACACGTTGCATGACCCTGTGCCTTTTGAAGACGCTCAGAGCGGGTGGCACCTGCGTGCTGCGAGCGCAAGAGGTGTAGAGTGTAAAGGCCTTTCACACTGGAGGAAAGGCTTGCATCTCATGGAGAAAATGTGTACGTCGCCCGGGAGATGGAGGCGCGCTCTTGACACCATTTCCTCTGCCCGTTTCAAACACAAGTGTTTGTACTCGATCTGGGCTGCCTGGTGAAACGCTTGGCAGTCCGCATCACCCTGAGCACCTTTCCTGAAGTTTGATTCGTAGCTGGGTATACTCGGGCTTCAGAGGCTTAGATGAGACCAAACGTGTTCAGCTTGTGGCGAAAGCCTTTGACCAGAGGCATATAAGCTTGTGCTTGGGGCGAGGGCTAGGCAAGAACGTTTACACACTGGGTTTTTATCTTTACCCTAAGCTGTCCCTTTTGGCTGCAGCAGGCGGAGAGAACCCGCGGAGAGAGAACAGCTGCGAAGTGGATGCACACAACAGTCACCTCGATACCAGCCCCGGGCTCCCAAGCAACGATCCTTCCCCGCAGGGTACTTAACCCACCCAGGGATTCAAGCAGGGAGTTCGCCTTGTCCAACTCGCACAGGAGACTGGCATGAGATGTAGGGCTCATCTACTTGCGTTCACACTACGTGGCCCGGAGAAGTTCTCACGGAGCCGAATCCAGCACCCTTCCTCCACCACGTGTGTACACAAAGGAGCGCTGGGCAGTGGGTGTTCTCAGGCCAAGAGAGAAGCCCTTGTTCTGTGCTGCACCTGCTGGGTGGTTCAAAGGTTTTCTGACCTTCCTGCTCTGGAAGCTTTTCAGAGCTGAGGCTACGCCTGGGCTGCGAAAGCAGAGAGGCGTAGAGGCCTTTCACACTGAAGGCGTGGGCCTGTTTCCCATGGGGAAAGTGTACGTCGCCCAACCCCCACTCCCACCCCACCCCACCCCACCCCACCCCACTCCAACCCACCCCCAGCTGGAGGCGTGCGGGTTGACACCATTTTGTCCTGCCCATGGAAAATACAAAGAGGCGTACACGATTTGGGCTGTCTGGTGAGAGAATTTTGAATCGGCGGCACCCTGAGTACCTTTCCCGAAGTTTGCTTCCTAGCTGGTTAAACTCGGCATTCAGAGGCGAGATGAGAACAAACTTGCTCCGCGTGCGGCGAAGTGCCCTGATGCCCTGCCCTAAATGTTTGAGCTTCTGGCCAGCGTCAGGCAAGTACTTTGACACGTAGGAGTCTCCCTTTTACTCCAAGCTGTCCCTGTTGGCTGAAGCATTCGGCGTGTCTGTATCGCAGCCTGGGAGGCCGGGCGTTAGGGGAGTCTGCCAAGTGACTGGCCTCCATTTATAGCTAACTGAGAAACTGCGTCGAAGCTTTCGGGAGCCTCTTACAGGGAATGGTTGCAGTTGGGAATTGGAGACTGTGCTGGCAAACGTCAGCAGCTCCTCTCCCTCGGAGGGCTCTTGGTGTGCCGACTCCTAACAGCCAGCACGGTCCCCAGCTCGTGAACGGTCCCATTGCGAGCCGGTCTCGTCCGTGAAAGAGCCACGTGAGGCTGAGCTCCAAGAGTCGGGCTCCACACCTGGAGCCTTTGGGACAGGGCAGTCCTGAGCCGATGTGCCCACCAGGGGACGCGACCAAAGTTTACGTACCACAGGAAAGCGCATCAAGGCCTCGTGTTCTCTCCATGAAATGAACGTGAGCTTGAAGGGTGATGCGTCAGCGTGCACCGTGAACAGCTCGCTGGTACGCCTGTCTTTGCCCCCTCTCACGGTCTCACGCACCCGGGCTCAGTTCCGTGCAGGAATGCTGAGTGGGAGCGCCAGCCTCGCTTCTGGACTCGAAAGCCTTCCACCCCCTAATGGCAGGTTGTGTGTGTCTCTCACGTGGGGGGAGGAATGAGGTCGCCCACAGAGGTTCTGCCATGAAAGATCTAAAGACGCACGCTGCTGAGGAGCTTGTTCCTCATGGAGCGTCCCCGAAGGCCAGAAGAATGCCGAAGGTCTCTTTCAAAGCTGCCGGACGCTCTGCCGTTCTAGGCCTGAGATAAGGACCTTGTGATGGCACTGTAACCCCACGAGATTCAGGAGACATCGCCAGTGTGAGTGGCAATCCGGAAGGAAGAACCTTCAAGGCGGAGTGTCCTTTCCTGTACAAAACGGCGCCCAAGTGGCTGAGGCAGGGAGCATTTTCCTTCACAGAACCGGCATCCTCGTATGCCTGTGGGTTACTCTAAAGAAACGACACTGTGAGCAACCTCTTCGAAAAGGCCTTCGCAAGCGACTTGGAGACAACAGCAGCGCAGTGGAGGCACAGACCATTGTCCTAGAGAGCAGCACAGTGTCTCTAGCAGCGATCGCTTCCCGGAGGATACTTAAGCCACACCGAGATTCCAGCAGGGAGTTTTGCCTTATAGCAGTACAACTCACTCAAGAAAGAGGGATGAGGTGTAGGGCTAATCTACGTGCGCTCACGCTCTGTGTCCCCGAGAAGGTTTCACGGAGCAGAATGCATCACCGACCGCTACCACGTGTGTGCACCAAAGAAGCCCTGTGCCGTGGGTGTTCTCAGGCCGACAGCGAAGACCTAGGTGTGTGCTGCACCCGCGCCCGGTGGTTCACACGTTGCATGACCCTGTGCCTTTTGAAGACGCTCAGAGCGGGTGGCACCTGCGTGCTGCGAGCGCAAGAGGTGTAGAGTGTAAAGGCCTTTCACACTGGAGGAAAGGCTTGCATCTCATGGAGAAAATGTGTACGTCGCCCGGGAGATGGAGGCGCGCTCTTGACACCATTTCCTCTGCCCGTTTCAAACACAAGTGTTTGTACTCGATCTGGGCTGCCTGGTGAAACGCTTGGCAGTCCGCATCACCCTGAGCACCTTCCCTGAAGTTTGATTCGTAGCTGGGTAAACTCGGGCTTCAGAGGCTTAGATGAGACCAAACGTGTTCAGCTTGTGGCGAAAGCCTTTGACCAGAGGCATATAAGCTTGTGCTTGGGACGAGGGCTAGGCAAGAACGTTTACACACTGGGTTTTTATCTTTACCCTAAGCTGTCCCTTTTGGCTGCAGCAGGCGGAGGGAACCCGCGGAGAGAGAACAGCTGCGAAGTGGATGCACACAACAGTCACCTCGATACCAGCCCCGGGCTCCCAAGCAACGATCCTTCCCCGCAGGGTACTTAACCCACCCAGGGATTCAAGCAGGGAGTTCGCCTTGTCCAACTCGCACAGGAGACTGGCATGAGATGTAGGGCTCATCTACTTGCGTTCACACTACGTGGCCCGGAGAAGTTCTCACGGAGCCGAATCCAGCACCCTTCCTCCACCACGTGTGTACACAAAGGAGCGCTGGGCAGTGGGTGTTCTCAGGCCAAGAGAGAAGCCCTTGTTCTGTGCTGCACCTGCTGGGTGGTTCAAAGGTTTTCTGACCTTCCTGCTCTGGAAGCTTTTCAGAGCTGAGGCTACGCCTGGGCTGCGAAAGCAGAGAGGCGTAGAGGCCTTTCACACTGAAGGCGTGGGCCTGTTTCCCATGGGGAAAGTGTACGTCGCCCAACCCCCACTCCCACCCCACCCCACCCCACCCCACCCCACTCCAACCCACCCCCAGCTGGAGGCGTGCGGGTTGACACCATTTTGTCCTGCCCATGGAAAATACAAAGAGGCGTACACGATTTGGGCTGTCTGGTGAGAGAATTTTGAATCGGCGGCACCCTGAGTACCTTTCCCGAAGTTTGCTTCCTAGCTGGTTAAACTCGGCATTCAGAGGCGAGATGAGAACAAACTTGCTCCGCGTGCGGCGAAGTGCCCTGATGCCCTGCCCTAAATGTTTGAGCTTCTGGCCAGCGTCAGGCAAGTACTTTGACACGTAGGAGTCTCCCTTTTACTCCAAGCTGTCCCTGTTGGCTGAAGCATTCGGCGTGTCTGTATCGCAGCCTGGGAGGCCGGGCGTTGGGGGAGTCTGCCAAGTGACTGGCCTCCATTTATAGCTAACTGAGAAACTGCGTCGAAGCTTTCGGGAGCCTCTTACAGGGAATGGTTGCAGTTCGGAATTGGAGACTGTGCTGGCAAACGTCAGCAGCTCCTCTCCCTCGGAGGGCTCTTGGTGTGCCGACTCCTAACAGCCAGCACGGTCCCCAGCTCGTGAACGGTCCCATTGCGAGCCGGTCTCGTCCGTGAAAGAGCCACGTGAGGCTGAGCTCCAAGAGTCGGGCTCCACACCTGGAGCCTTTGGGACAGGGCAGTCCTGAGCCGATGTGCCCACCAGGGGACGCGACCAAAGTTTACGTACCACAGGAAAGCGCATCAAGGCCTCGTGTTCTCTCCATGAAATGAACGTGAGCTTGAAGGGTGATGCGTCAGCGTGCACCGTGAACAGCTCGCTGGTACGCCTGTCTTTGCCCCCTCTCACGGTCTCACGCACCCGGGCTCAGTTCCGTGCAGGAATGCTGAGTGGGAGCGCCAGCCTCGCTTCTGGACTCGAAAGCCTTCCACCCCCTAATGGCAGGTTGTGTGTGTCTCTCACGTGGGGGGAGGAATGAGGTCGCCCACAGAGGTTCTGCCATGAAAGATCTAAAGACGCACGCTGCTGAGGAGCTTGTTCCTCATGGAGCGTCCCCGAAGGCCAGAAGAATGCCGAAGGTCTCTTTCAAAGCTGCCGGACGCTCTGCCGTTCTAGGCCTGAGATAAGGAACTTGTGACGGCACTGTAACCCCACGAGATTCAGGAGACATCGCCAGTGTGAGTGGCAATCCGGAAGGAAGAACCTTCAAGGCGGAGTGTCCTTTCCTGTACAAAATGGCGCCCAAGTGGCTGAGGCAGGGAGCATTTTCCTTCACAGAACCGGCATCCTCGTATGCCTGTGGGTTACTCTAAAGAAACGACACTGTGAGCAACCTCTTCGAAAAGGCCTTCGCAAGCGACTTGGAGACAACAGCAGCGCAGTGGAGGCACAGACCATTGTCCTAGAGAGCAGCACAGTGTCTCTAGCAGCGATCGCTTCCCGGAGGATACTTAAGCCACACCGAGATTCCAGCAGGGAGTTTTGCCTTATAGCAGTACAACTCACTCAAGAAAGAGGGATGAGGTGTAGGGCTAATCTACGTGCGCTCACGCTCTGTGTCCCCGAGAAGGTTTCACGGAGCAGAATGCATCACCGACCGCTACCACGTGTGTGCACCAAAGAAGCCCTGTGCCGTGGGTGTTCTCAGGCCGACAGCGAAGACCTAGGTGTGTGCTGCACCCGCGCCCGGTGGTTCACACGTTGCGTGACCCTGTGCCTTTTGAAGACGCTCAGAGCGGGTGGCACCTGCGTGCTGCGAGCGCAAGAGGTGTAGAGAGTAAAGGCCTTTCACACTGGAGGAAAGGCTTGCATCTCATGGAGAAAATGTGTACGTCGCCCGGGAGATGGAGGCGCGCTCTTGACACCATTTCCTCTGCCCATTTCAAACACAAGTGTTTGTACTCGATCTGGGCTGCCTGGTGAAACGCTTGGCAGTCCGCATCACCCTGAGCACCTTTCCTGAAGTTTGATTCGTAGCTGGGTAAACTCGTGCTTCAGAGGCTTAGATGAGACCAAACGTGTTCAGCTTGTGGCGAAAGCCTTTGACCAGAGGCATATAAGCTTGTGCTTGGGGCGAGGGCTAGGCAAGAACGTTTACACACTGGGTTTTTATCTTTACCCTAAGCTGTCCCTTTTGGCTGCAGCAGGCGGAGGGAACCCGCGGAGAGAGAACAGCTGCGAAGTGGATGCACACAACAGTCACCTCGATACCAGCCCCGGGCTCCCAAGCAACGATCCTTCCCCGCAGGGTACTTAACCCACCCAGGGATTCAAGCAGGGAGTTCGCCTTGTCCAACTCGCACAGGAGACTGGCATGAGATGTAGGGCTCATCTACTTGCGTTCACACTACGTGGCCCGGAGAAGTTCTCACGGAGCCAAATCCAGCACCCTTCCTCCACCACGTGTGTACACAAAGGAGCGCTGGGCAGTGGGTGTTCTCAGGCCAAGAGAGAAGCCCTTGTTCTGTGCTGCACCTGCTGGGTGGTTCAAAGGTTTTCTGACCTTCCTGCTCTGGAAGCTTTTCAGAGCTGAGGCTACGCCTGGGCTGCGAAAGCAGAGAGGCGTAGAGGCCTTTCACACTGAAGGCGTGGGCCTGTTTCCCATGGGGAAAGTGTACGTCGCCCAACCCCCACTCCCACCCCACCCCACCCCACCCCACCCCACTCCAACCCACCCCCAGCTGGAGGCGTGCGGGTTGACACCATTTTGTCCTGCCCATGGAAAATACAAAGAGGCGTACACGATTTGGGCTGTCTGGTGAGAGAATTTTGAATCGGCGGCACCCTGAGTACCTTTCCCGAAGTTTGCTTCCTAGCTGGTTAAACTCGGCATTCAGAGGCGAGATGAGAACAAACTTGCTCCGCGTGCGGCGAAGTGCCCTGATGCCCTGCCCTAAATGTTTGAGCTTCTGGCCAGCGTCAGGCAAGTACTTTGACACGTAGGAGTCTCCCTTTTACTCCAAGCTGTCCCTGTTGGCTGAAGCATTCGGCGTGTCTGTATCGCAGCCTGGGAGGCCGGGCGTTGGGGGAGTCTGCCAAGTGACTGGCCTCCATTTATAGCTAACTGAGAAACTGCGTCGAAGCTTTCGGGAGCCTCTTACAGGGAATGGTTGCAGTTGGGAATTGGAGACTGTGCTGGCAAACGTCAGCAGCTCCTCTCCCTCGGAGGGCTCTTGGTGTGCCGACTCCTAACAGCCAGCACGGTCCCCAGCTCGTGAACGGTCCCATTGCGAGCCGGTCTCGTCCGTGAAAGAGCCACGTGAGGCTGAGCTCCAAGAGTCGGGCTCCACACCTGGAGCCTTTGGGACAGGGCAGTCCTGAGCCGATGTGCCCACCAGGGGACGCGACCAAAGTTTACGTACCACAGGAAAGCGCATCAAGGCCTCGTGTTCTCTCCATGAAATGAACGTGAGCTTGAAGGGTGATGCGTCAGCGTGCACCGTGAACAGCTCGCTGGTACGCCTGTCTTTGCCCCCTCTCACGGTCTCACGCACCCGGGCTCAGTTCCGTGCAGGAATGCTGAGTGGGAGCGCCAGCCTCGCTTCTGGACTCGAAAGCCTTCCACCCCCTAATGGCAGGTTGTGTGTGTCTCTCACGTGGGGGGAGGAATGAGGTCGCCCACAGAGGTTCTGCCATGAAAGATCTAAAGACGCACGCTGCTGAGGAGCTTGTTCCTCATGGAGCGTCCCCGAAGGCCAGAAGAATGCCGAAGGTCTCTTTCAAAGCTGCCGGACGCTCTGCCGTTCTAGGCCTGAGATAAGGAACTTGTGACGGCACTGTAACCCCACGAGATTCAGGAGATATCGCCAGTGTGAGTGGCAATCCGGAAGGAAGAACCTTCAAGGCGGAGTGTCCTTTCCTGTACAAAACGGCGCCCAAGTGGCTGAGGCAGGGAGCATTTTCCTTCACAGAACCGGCATCCTCGTATGCCTGTGGGTTACTCTAAAGAAACGACACTGTGAGCAACCTCTTCGAAAAGGCCTTCGCAAGCGACTTGGAGACAACAGCAGCGCAGTGGAGGCACAGACCATTGTCCTAGAGAGCAGCACAGTGTCTCTAGCAGCGATCGCTTCCCGGAGGATACTTAAGCCACACCGAGATTCCAGCAGGGAGTTTTGCCTTATAGCAGTACAACTCACTCAAGAAAGAGGGATGAGGTGTAGGGCTAATCTACGTGCGCTCACGCTCTGTGTCCCCGAGAAGGTTTCACGGAGCAGAATGCATCACCGACCGCTACCACGTGTGTGCACCAAAGAAGCCCTGTGCCGTGGGTGTTCTCAGGCCGACAGCGAAGACCTAGGTGTGTGCTGCACCCGCGCCCGGTGGTTCACACGTTGCGTGACCCTGTGCCTTTTGAAGACGCTCAGAGCGGGTGGCACCTGCGTGCTGCGAGCGCAAGAGGTGTAGAGAGTAAAGGCCTTTCACACTGGAGGAAAGGCTTGCATCTCATGGAGAAAATGTGTACGTCGCCCGGGAGATGGAGGCGCGCTCTTGACACCATTTCCTCTGCCCGTTTCAAACACAAGTGTTTGTACTCGATCTGGGCTGCCTGGTGAAACGCTTGGCAGTCCGCATCACCCTGAGCACCTTTCCTGAAGTTTGATTCGTAGCTGGGTAAACTCGTGCTTCAGAGGCTTAGATGAGACCAAACGTGTTCAGCTTGTGGCGAAAGCCTTTGACCAGAGGCATATAAGCTTGTGCTTGGGGAGAGGGCTAGGCAAGAACGTTTACACACTGGGTTTTTATCTTTACCCTAAGCTGTCCCTTTTGGCTGCAGCAGGCGGAGGGAACCCGCGGAGAGAGAACAGCTGCGAAGTGGATGCACACAACAGTCACCTCGATACCAGCCCCGGGCTCCCAAGCAACGATCCTTCCCCGCAGGGTACTTAACCCACCCTGGGATTCAAGCAGGGAGTTCGCCTTGTCCAACTCGCACAGGAGACTGGCATGAGATGTAGGGCTCATCTACTTGCGTTCACACTACGTGGCCCGGAGAAGTTCTCACGGAGCCAAATCCAGCACCCTTCCTCCACCACGTGTGTACACAAAGGAGCGCTGGGCAGTGGGTGTTCTCAGGCCAAGAGAGAAGCCCTTGTTCTGTGCTGCACCTGCTGGGTGGTTCAAAGGTTTTCTGACCTTCCTGCTCTGGAAGCTTTTCAGAGCTGAGGCTACGCCTGGGCTGCGAAAGCAGAGAGGCGTAGAGGCCTTTCACACTGAAGGCGTGGGCCTGTTTCCCATGGGGAAAGTGTACGTCGCCCAACCCCCACTCCCACCCCACCCCACCCCACCCCACCCCACTCCAACCCACCCCCAGCTGGAGGCGTGCGGGTTGACACCATTTTGTCCTGCCCATGGAAAATACAAAGAGGCGTACACGATTTGGGCTGTCTGGTGAGAGAATTTTGAATCGGCGGCACCCTGAGTACCTTTCCCGAAGTTTGCTTCCTAGCTGGTTAAACTCGGCATTCAGAGGCGAGATGAGAACAAACTTTCTCCGCGTGCGGCGAAGTGCCTTGATGCCCTGCCCTAAATGTTTGAGCTTCTGGCCAGCGTCAGGCAAGTACTTTGACACGTAGGAGTCTCACTTTTACTCCAAGCTGTCCCTGTTGGCTGAAGCAGTCGGCGTGTCTGTATCGCAGCCTGGGAGGCCGGGCGTTGGGGGAGTCTGCCAAGTGACTGGCCTCCATTTATAGCTAACTGAGAAACTGCGTCGAAGCTTTCGGGAGCCTCTTACAGGGAATGGTTGCAGTTGGGAATTGGAGACTGTGCTGGCAAACGTCAGCAGCTCCTCTCCCTCGGAGGGCTCTTGGTGTGCCGACTCCTAACAGCCAGCACGGTCCCCAGCTCGTGAACGGTCCCATTGCGAGCCGGTCTCGTCCGTGAAAGAGCCACGTGAGGCTGAGCTCCAAGAGTCGGGCTCCACACCTGGAGCCTTTGGGACAGGGCAGTCCTGAGCCGATGTGCCCACCAGGGGACGCGACCAAAGTTTACGTACCACAGGAAAGCGCATCAAGGCCTCGTGTTCTCTCCATGAAATGAACGTGAGCTTGAAGGGTGATGCGTCAGCGTGCACCGTGAACAGCTCGCTGGTACACCTGTCTTTGCCCCCTCTCACGGTCTCACGCACCCGGGCTCAGTTCCGTGCAGGAATGCTGAGTGGGAGCGCCAGCCTCGCTTCTGGACTCGAAAGCCTTCCACCCCCTAATGGCAGGTTGTGTGTGTCTCTCACGTGGGGGGAGGAATGAGGTCGCCCACAGAGGTTCTGCCATGAAAGATCTAAAGACGCACGCTGCTGAGGAGCTTGTTCCTCATGGAGCGTCCCCGAAGGCCAGAAGAATGCCGAAGGTCTCTTTCAAAGCTGCCGGACGCTCTGCCGTTCTAGGCCTGAGATAAGGACCTTGTGACGGCACTGTAACCCCGCGAGATTCAGGAGACATCGCCAGTGCGAGTGGCAATCCGGAAGGAAGAACCTTCAAGGCGGAGTGTCCTTTCCTGTACAAAACGGCGCCCAAGTGGCTGAGGCAGGGAGCATTTTCCTTCACAGAACCGGCATCCTCGTATGCCTGTGGGTTACTCTAAAGAAACGACACTGTGAGCAACCTCTTCGAAAAGGCCTTCGCAAGCGACTTGGAGACAACAGCAGCGCAGTGGAGGCACAGACCATTGTCCTAGAGAGCAGCACAGGGTCTCTAGCAGCGATCGCTTCCCGGAGGATACTTAAGCCACACCGAGATTCCAGCAGGGAGTTTTGCCTTATAGCAGTACAACTCACTCAAGAAAGAGGGATGAGGTGTAGGGCTAATCTACGTGCGCTCACGCTCTGTGTCCCCGAGAAGGTTTCACGGAGCAGAATGCATCACCGACCGCTACCACGTGTGTGCACCAAAGAAGCCCTGTGCCGTGGGTATTCTCAGGCCGACAGTGAAGACCTAGGTGTGTGCTGCACCCGCACCCGGTGGTTCAAACGTTGTGTGACCCTGTGCCTTTTGAAGACGCTCAGAGCGGGTGGCACCTGCGTGCTGCGAGCGCAAGAGGTGTAGAGTGTAAAGGCCTTTCACACTGGAGGAAAGGCTTGCATCTCATGGAGAAAATGTGTACGTCGCCCGGGAGATGGAGGCGCGCTCTTGACACCATTTCCTCTGCCCGTTTCAAACACAAGTGTTTGTACTCGATCTGGGCTGCCTGGTGAAACGCTTGGCAGTCCGCATCACCCTGAGCACCTTTCCTGAAGTTTGATTCGTAGCTGGGTAAACTCGGGCTTCAGAGGCTTAGATGAGACCAAACGTGTTCAGCTTGTGGTGAAAGCCTTTGACCAGAGGCATATAAGCTTGTGCTTGGGGCGAGGGCTAGGCAAGAACGTTTACACACTGGGTTTTTATCTTTACCCTAAGCTGTCCCTTTTGGCTGCAGCAGGCGGAGAGAACCCGCGGAGAGAGAACAGCTGCGAAGTGGATGCACACAACAGTCACCTCGATACCAGCCCCGGGCTCCCAAGCAACGATCCTTCCCCGCAGGGTATTTAACCCACCCAGGGATTCAAGCAGGGAGTTCGCCTTGTCCAACTCGCACAGGAGACTGGCATGAGATGTAGGGCTCATCTACTTGCGTTCACACTACGTGGCCCGGAGAAGTTCTCACGGAGCCGAATCCAGCACCCTTCCTCCACCACGTGTGTACACAAAGGAGCGCTGGGCAGTGGGTGTTCTCAGGCCAAGAGAGAATCCCTTGTTCTGTGCTGCACCTGCTGGGTGGTTCAAAGGTTTTCTGACCTTCCTGCTCTGGAAGCTTTTCAGAGCTGAGGCTACTCCTGGGCTGCGAAAGCAGAGAGGCGTAGAGGCCTTTCACACTGAAGGCGTGGGCCTGTTTCCCATGGGGAAAGTGTACGTCTCCCAACCCCCACTCCCACCCCACCCCACCCCACCCCACCCTACTCCAACCCACCCCCAGCTGGAGGCGTGCGGGTTGACACCATTTTGTCCTGCCCATGGAAAATACAAAGAGGCGTACACGATTTGGGCTGTCTGGTGAGAGAATTTTGAATCGGCGGCACCCTGAGTACCTTTCCCGAAGTTTGCTTCCTAGCTGGTTAAACTCGGCATTCAGAGGCGAGATGAGAACAAACTTGCTCCGCGTGCGGCGAAGTGCCCTGATGCCCTGCCCTAAATGTTTGAGCTTCTGGCCAGCGTCAGGCAAGTACTTTGACACGTAGGAGTCTCACTTTTACTCCAAGCTGTCCCTGTTGGCTGAAGCAGTCGGCGTGTCTGTATCGCAGCCTGGGAGGCCGGGCGTTGGGGGAGTCTGCCAAGTGACTGGCCTCCATTTATAGCTAACTGAGAAACTGCGTCGAAGCTTTCGGGAGCCTCTTACAGGGAATGGTTGCAGTTGGGAATTGGAGACTGTGCTGGCAAACGTCAGCAGCTCCTCTCCCTCGGAGGGCTCTTGGTGTGCCGACTCCTAACAGCCAGCACGGTCCCCAGCTCGTGAACAGTCCCATTGCGAGCCGGTCTCGTCCGTGAAAGAGCCACGTGAGGCTGAGCTCCAAGAGTCGGGCTCCACACCTGGAGCCTTTGGGACAGGGCAGTCCTGAGCCGATGTGCCCACCAGGGGACGCGACTAAAGTTTACGTACCACAGGAAAGCGCATCAAGGCCTCGTGTTCTCTCCATGAAATGAACGTGAGCTTGAAGGGTGATGCGTCAGCGTGCACCGTGAACAGCTCGCTGGTACACCTGTCTTTGCCCCCTCTCACGGTCTCACGCACCCGGGCTCAGTTCCGTGCAGGAATGCTGAGTGGGAGCGCCAGCCTCGCTTCTGGACTCGAAAGCCTTCCACCCCCTAATGGCAGGTTGTGTGTGTCTCTCACGTGGGGGGAGGAATGAGGTCGCCCACAGAGGTTCTGCCATGAAAGATCTAAAGACGCACGCTGCTGAGGAGCTTGTTCCTCATGGAGCGTCCCCGAAGGCCAGAAGAATGCCGAAGGTCTCTTTCAAAGCTGCCGGACGCTCTGCCGTTCTAGGCCTGAGATAAGGACCTTGTGACGGCACTGTAACCCCGCGAGATTCAGGAGACATCGCCAGTGCGAGTGGCAATCCGGAAGGAAGAACCTTCAAGGCGGAGTGTCCTTTCCTGTACAAAACGGCGCCCAAGTGGCTGAGGCAGGGAGCATTTTCCTTCACAGAACCGGCATCCTCGTATGCCTGTGGGTTACTCTAAAGAAACGACACTGTGAGCAACCTCTTCGAAAAGGCCTTCGCAAGCGACTTGGAGACAACAGCAGCGCAGTGGAGGCACAGACCATTGTCCTAGAGAGCAGCACAGGGTCTCTAGCAGCGATCGCTTCCCGGAGGATACTTAAGCCACACCGAGATTCCAGCAGGGAGTTTTGCCTTATAGCAGTACAACTCACTCAAGAAAGAGGGATGAGGTGTAGGGCTAATCTACGTGCGCTCACGCTCTGTGTCCCCGAGAAGGTTTCACGGAGCAGAATGCATCACCGACCGCTACCACGTGTGTGCACCAAAGAAGCCCTGTGCCGTGGGTATTCTCAGGCCGACAGTGAAGACCTAGGTGTGTGCTGCACCCGCACCCGGTGGTTCAAACGTTGTGTGACCCTGTGCCTTTTGAAGACGCTCAGAGCGGGTGGCACCTGCGTGCTGCGAGCGCAAGAGGTGTAGAGTGTAAAGGCCTTTCACACTGGAGGAAAGGCTTGCATCTCATGGAGAAAATGTGTACGTCGCCCGGGAGATGGAGGCGCGCTCTTGACACCATTTCCTCTGCCCGTTTCAAACACAAGTGTTTGTACTCGATCTGGGCTGCCTGGTGAAACGCTTGGCAGTCCGCATCACCCTGAGCACCTTTCCTGAAGTTTGATTCGTAGCTGGGTAAACTCGGGCTTCAGAGGCTTAGATGAGACCAAACGTGTTCAGCTTGTGGTGAAAGCCTTTGACCAGAGGCATATAAGCTTGTGCTTGGGGCGAGGGCTAGGCAAGAACGTTTACACACTGGGTTTTTATCTTTACCCTAAGCTGTCCCTTTTGGCTGCAGCAGGCGGAGAGAACCCGCGGAGAGAGAACAGCTGCGAAGTGGATGCACACAACAGTCACCTCGATACCAGCCCCGGGCTCCCAAGCAACGATCCTTCCCCGCAGGGTATTTAACCCACCCAGGGATTCAAGCAGGGAGTTCGCCTTGTCCAACTCGCACAGGAGACTGGCATGAGATGTAGGGCTCATCTACTTGCGTTCACACTACGTGGCCCGGAGAAGTTCTCACGGAGCCGAATCCAGCACCCTTCCTCCACCACGTGTGTACACAAAGGAGCGCTGGGCAGTGGGTGTTCTCAGGCCAAGAGAGAATCCCTTGTTCTGTGCTGCACCTGCTGGGTGGTTCAAAGGTTTTCTGACCTTCCTGCTCTGGAAGCTTTTCAGAGCTGAGGCTACGCCTGGGCTGCGAAAGCAGAGAGGCGTAGAGGCCTTTCACACTGAAGGCGTGGGCCTGTTTCCCATGGGGAAAGTGTACGTCTCCCAACCCCCACTCCCACCCCACCCCACCCCACCCCACCCTACTCCAACCCACCCCCAGCTGGAGGCGTGCGGGTTGACACCATTTTGTCCTGCCCATGGAAAATACAAAGAGGCGTACACGATTTGGGCTGTCTGGTGAGAGAATTTTGAATCGGCGGCACCCTGAGTACCTTTCCCGAAGTTTGCTTCCTAGCTGGTTAAACTCGGCATTCAGAGGCGAGATGAGAACAAACTTGCTCCGCGTGCGGCGAAGTGCCCTGATGCCCTGCCCTAAATGTTTGAGCTTCTGGCCAGCGTCAGGCAAGTACTTTGACACGTAGGAGTCTCACTTTTACTCCAAGCTGTCCCTGTTGGCTGAAGCAGTCGGCGTGTCTGTATCGCAGCCTGGGAGGCCGGGCGTTGGGGGAGTCTGCCAAGTGACTGGCCTCCATTTATAGCTAACTGAGAAACTGCGTCGAAGCTTTCGGGAGCCTCTTACAGGGAATGGTTGCAGTTGGGAATTGGAGACTGTGCTGGCAAACGTCAGCAGCTCCTCTCCCTCAGAGGGCTCTTGGTGTGCCGACTCCTAACAGCCAGCACGGTCCCCAGCTCGTGAACGGTCCCATTGCGAGCCGGTCTCGTCCGTGAAAGAGCCACGTGAGGCTGAGCTCCAAGAGTCGGGCTCCACACCTGGAGCCTTTGGGACAGGGCAGTCCTGAGCCGATGTGCCCACCAGGGGACGCGACCAAAGTTTACGTACCACAGGAAAGCGCATCAAGGCCTCGTGTTCTCTCCATGAAATGAACGTGAGCTTGAAGGGTGATGCGTCAGCGTGCACCGTGAACAGCTCGCTGGTACGCCTGTCTTTGCCCCCTCTCACGGTCTCACGCACCCGGGCTCAGTTCCGTGCAGGAATGCTGAGTGGGAGCGCCAGCCTCGCTTCTGGACTCGAAAGCCTTCCACCCCCTAATGGCAGGTTGTGTGTGTCTCTCACATGGGGGGAGGAATGAGGTCGCCCACAGAGGTTCTGCCATGAAAGATCTAAAGACGCACGCTGCTGAGGAGCTTGTTCCTCATGGAGCGTCCCCGAAGGCCAGAAGAATGCCGAAGGTCTCTTTCAAAGCTGCCGGACGCTCTGCCGTTCTAGGCCTGAGATAAGGACCTTGTGACGGCACTGTAACCCCGCGAGATTCAGGAGACATCGCCAGTGCGAGTGGCAATCCGGAAGGAAGAACCTTCAAGGCGGAGTGTCCTTTCCTGTACAAAACGGCGCCCAAGTGGCTGAGGCAGGGAGCATTTTCCTTCACAGAACCGGCATCCTCGTATGCCTGTGGGTTACTCTAAAGAAACGACACTGTGAGCAACCTCTTCGAAAAGGCCTTCGCAAGCGACTTGGAGACAACAGCAGCGCAGTGGAGGCACAGACCATTGTCCTAGAGAGCAGCACAGTGTCTCTAGCAGCGATCGCTTCCCGGAGGATACTTAAGCCACACCGAGATTCCAGCAGGGAGTTTTGCCTTATAGCAGTACAACTCACTCAAGAAAGAGGGATGAGGTGTAGGGCTAATCTACGTGCGCTCACGCTCTGTGTCCCCGAGAAGGTTTCACGGAGCAGAATGCATCACCGACCGCTACCACGTGTGTGCACCAAAGAAGCCCTGTGCCGTGGGTATTCTCAGGCCAACAGCGAAGACCTAGGTGTGTGCTGCACCCGCACCCGGTGGTTCAAACGTTGTGTGACCCTGTGCCTTTTGAAGACGCTCAGAGCGGGTGGCACCTGCGTGCTGCGAGCGCAAGAGGTGTAGAGTGTAAAGGCCTTTCACACTGGAGGAAAGGCTTGCATCTCATGGAGAAAATGTGTACGTCGCCCGGGAGATGGAGGCGCGCTCTTGACACCATTTCCTCTGCCCGTTTCAAACACAAGTGTTTGTACTCGATCTGGGCTGCCTGGTGAAACGCTTGGCAGTCCGCATCACCCTGAGCACCTTTCCTGAAGTTTGATTCGTAGCTGGGTAAACTCGGGCTTCAGAGGCTTAGATGAGACCAAACGTGTTCAGCTTGTGGTGAAAGCCTTTGACCAGAGGCATATAAGCTTGTGCTTGGGGCGAGGGCTAGGCAAGAACGTTTACACACTGGGTTTTTATCTTTACCCTAAGCTGTCCCTTTTGGCTGCAGCAGGCGGAGAGAACCCGCGGAGAGAGAACAGCTGCGAAGTGGATGCACACAACAGTCACCTCGATACCAGCCCCGGGCTCCCAAGCAACGATCCTTCCCCGCAGGGTACTTAACCCACCCAGGGATTCAAGCAGGGAGTTCGCCTTGTCCAACTCGCACAGGAGACTGGCATGAGATGTAGGGCTCATCTACTTGCGTTCACACTACGTGGCCCGGAGAAGTTCTCACGGAGCCGAATCCAGCACCCTTCCTCCACCACGTGTGTACACAAAGGAGCGCTGGGCAGTGGGTGTTCTCAGGCCAAGAGAGAATCCCTTGTTCTGTGCTGCACCTGCTGGGTGGTTCAAAGGTTTTCTGACCTTCCTGCTCTGGAAGCTTTTCAGAGCTGAGGCTACGCCTGGGCTGCGAAAGCAGAGAGGCGTAGAGGCCTTTCACACTGAAGGCGTGGGCCTGTTTCCCATGGGGAAAGTGTACGTCTCCCAACCCCCACTCCCACCCCACCCCACCCCACCCCACCCTACTCCAACCCACCCCCAGCTGGAGGCGTGCGGGTTGACACCATTTTGTCCTGCCCATGGAAAATACAAAGAGGCGTACACGATTTGGGCTGTCTGGTGAGAGAATTTTGAATCGGCGGCACCCTGAGTACCTTTCCCGAAGTTTGCTTCCTAGCTGGTTAAACTCGGCATTCAGAGGCGAGATGAGAACAAACTTGCTCCGCGTGCGGCGAAGTGCCCTGATGCCCTGCCCTAAATGTTTGAGCTTCTGGCCAGCGTCAGGCAAGTACTTTGACACGTAGGAGTCTCACTTTTACTCCAAGCTGTCCCTGTTGGCTGAAGCAGTCGGCGTGTCTGTATCGCAGCCTGGGAGGCCGGGCGTTGGGGGAGTCTGCCAAGTGACTGGCCTCCATTTATAGCTAACTGAGAAACTGCGTCGAAGCTTTCGGGAGCCTCTTACAGGGAATGGTTGCAGTTGGGAATTGGAGACTGTGCTGGCAAACGTCAGCAGCTCCTCTCCCTCGGAGGGCTCTTGGTGTGCCGACTCCTAACAGCCAGCATGGTCCCCAGCTCGTGAACGGTCCCATTGCAAGCCGGTCTCGTCCGTGAAAGAGCCACGTGAGGCTGAGCTCCAAGAGTCGGGCTCCACACCTGGAGCCTTTGGGACAGGGCAGTCCTGAGCCGATGTGCCCACCAGGGGACGCGACCAAAGTTTACGTACCACAGGAAAGCGCATCAAGGCCTCGTGTTCTCTCCATGAAGTGAACGTGAGCTTGAAGGGTGATGCGTCAGCGTGCACCGTGAACAGCTCGCTGGTACGCCTGTCTTTGCCCCCTCTCACGGTCTCACGCACCCGGGCTCAGTTCCGTGCAGGAATGCTGAGTGGGAGCGCCAGCCTCGCTTCTGGACTCGAAAGCCTTCCACCCCCTAATGGCAGGTTGTGTGTGTCTCTCACGTAGGGGGAGGAATGAGGTCGCCCACAGAGGTTCTGCCATGAAAGATCTAAAGACACACACTGCTGAGGAGCTTGTTCCTCATGGAGCGTCCCCGAAGGCCAGAAGAATGCCGAAGGTCTCTGTCAAAGCTGCCGGACGCTGTGCCGTTCTAGGCCTGAGATAAGGACCTTGTGACGGCACTGTAACCCCGCGAGATTCAGGAGACATCGCCAGTGCGAGTGGCAATCCGGAAGGAAGAACCTTCAAGGCGGAGTGTCCTTTCCTGTACAAAACGGCGCCCAAGTGGCTGAGGCAGGGAGCATTTTCCTTCACAGAACCGGCATCCTCGTATGCCTGTGGGTTACTCTAAAGAAACGACACTGTGAGCAACCTCTTCGAAAAGGCCTTCGCAAGCGACTTGGAGACAACAGCAGCGCAGTGGAGGCACAGACCATTGTCCTAGAGAGCAGCACAGTGTCTCTAGCAGTGATCGCTTCCCGGAGGATACTTAAGCCACACCGAGATTCCAGCAGGGAGTTTTGCCTTATAGCAGTACAACTCACTCAAGAAACAGGGATGAGGTGTAGGGCTAATCTATGTGCGCTCATGCTCTGTGTCTCCGAGAAGGTTTCACAGAGCAGAATGCATCACCGACCGCTACCACGTGTGTGCACCAAAGAAGCCCTGTGCCGTGGGTGTTCTCAGGCCGACAGCGAAGACCTAGGTGTGTGCTGCACCCGCGCCCGGTGGTTCACACGTTGCGTGACCCTGTGCCTTTTGAAGATGCTCAGAGCGGGTGGCACCTGCGTGCTGCGAGCGCAAGAGGTGTAGAGTGTAAAGGCCTTTCACACTGGAGGAAAGGCTTGCATCTCATGGAGAAAATGTGTACGTCGCCCGGGAGATGGAGGCGCGCTCTTGACACCATTTCCTCTGCCCGTTTCAAACACAAGTGTTTGTACTCGATCTGGGCTGCCTGGTGAAACGCTTGGCAGTCCGCATCACCCTGAGCACCTTTCCTGAAGTTTGATTCGTAGCTGGGTAAACTCGGGCTTCAGAGGCTTAGATGAGACCAAACGTGTTCAGCTTGTGGCGAAAGCCTTTGACCAGAGGCATATAAGCTTGTGCTTGGGGCGAGGGCTAGGCAAGAACGTTTACACACTGGGTTTTTATCTTTACCCTAAGCTGTCCCTTTTGGCTGCAGCAGGCGGAGAGAACCCGCGGAGAGAAAACAGCTGCGAAGTGGATGCACAGAACAGTCACCTCGATACCAGCCCCGGGCTCCCAAGCAACGATCCTTCCCCGCAGGGTACTTAACCCACCCAGGGATTCAAGCAGGGAGTTCGCCTTGTCCAACTCGCACAGGAGACTGGCATGAGATGTAGGGCTCATCTACTTGCGTTCACACTACGTGGCCCGGAGAAGTTCTCACGGAGCCGAATCCAGCACCCTTCCTCCACCACGTGTGTACACAAAGGAGCGCTGGGCAGTGGGTGTTCTCAGGCCAAGAGAGAAGCCCTTGTTCTGTGCTGCACCTGCTGGGTGGTTCAAAGGCTTTCTGACCTTCCTGCTCTGGAAGCTTTTCAGAGCTGAGGCTACGCCTGGGCTGCGAAAGCAGAGAGGCGTAGAGGCCTTTCACACTGAAGGCGTGGGCCTGTTTCCCATGGGGAAAGTGTACGTCGCCTAACCCCCACTCCCACCCCACCCCACCCCACCCCACCCCACTCCAACCCACCCCCAGCTGGAGGCGTGCGAGTTGACACCATTTTGTCCTGCCCGTGGAAAATACAAAGAGGCGTACACGATTTGGGCTGTCTGGTGAAAGAATTTTGAATCGGCGGCACCCTGAGTACCTTTCCCGAAGTTTGCTTCCTAGCTGGTTAAACTCGGCATTCAGAGGCGAGATGAGAACAAACTTGCTCCGCGTGCGGCGAAGTGCCCTGATGCCCTGCCCTAAATGTTTGAGCTTCTGGCCAGCGTCAGGCAAGTACTTTGACACGTAGGAGTCTCACTTTTACTCCAAGCTGTCCCTGTTGGCTGAAGCAGTCGGCGTGTCTGTATCGCAGCCTGGGAGGCCGGGCATTGGGGGAGTCTGCCAAGTGACTGTCCTCCATTTATAGATAACTGAGAAACTGCATCGAAGCTTTCGGGAGCCTCTTACAGGGAATGGTTGCAGTTCGGAATTGGAGACTGTGCTGGCAAACGTCAGCAGCTCCTCTCCCTCAGAGGGCTCTTGGTGTGCCGACTCCTAACAGCCAGCACGGTCCCCAGCTCGTGAACGGTCCCATTGCGAGCCGGTCTCGTCCGTGAAAGAGCCACGTGAGGCTGAGCTCCAAGAGTCGGGCTCCACACCTGGAGCCTTTGGGACAGGGCAGTCCTGAGCCGATGTGCCCACCAGGGGACGCGACCAAAGTTTACGTACCACAGGAAAGCGCATCAAGGCCTCGTGTTCTCTCCATGAAATGAACGTGAGCTTGAAGGGTGATGCGTCAGCGTGCACCGTGAACAGCTCGCTGGTACCCCTGTCTTTGCCCCCTCTCACGGTCTCACGCACCCGGGCTCAGTTCCGTGCAGGAATGCTGAGTGGGAGCGCCAGCCTCGCTTCTGGACTCGAAAGCCTTCCACCCCCTAATGGCAGGTTGTGTGTGTCTCTCACGTGGGGGGAGGAATGAGGTCGCCCACAGAGGTTCTGCCATGAAAGATCTAAAGACGCACGCTGCTGAGGAGCTTGTTCCTCATGGAGCGTCCCCGAAGGCCAGAAGAATGCCGAAGGTCTCTTTCAAAGCTGCCGGACGCTCTGCCGTTCTAGGCCTGAGATAAGGACCTTGTGACGGCACTGTAACCCCGCGAGATTCAGGAGACATCGCCAGTGCGAGTGGCAATCCGGAAGGAAGAACCTTCAAGGCGGAGTGTCCTTTCCTGTACAAAACGGCGCCCAAGTGGCTGAGGCAGGGAGCATTTTCCTTCACAGAACCGGCATCCTCGTATGCCTGTGGGTTACTCTAAAGAAATGACACTGTGAGCAACCTCTTCGAAAAGGCCTTCGCAAGCGACTTGGAGACAACAGCAGCGCAGTGGAGGCACAGACCATTGTCCTAGAGAGCAGCACAGTGTCTCTAGCAGCGATCGCTTCCCGGAGGATACTTAAGCCACACCGAGATTCCAGCAGGGAGTTTTGCCTTATAGCAGTACAACTCACTCAAGAAAGAGGGATGAGGTGTAGGGCTAATCTACGTGCGCTCACGCTCTGTGTCCCCGAGAAGGTTTCACGGAGCAGAATGCATCACCGACCGCTACCACGTGTGTGCACCAAAGAAGCCCTGTGCCGTGGGTGTTCTCAGGCCGACAGCGAAGACCTAGGTGTGTGCTGCACCCGCGCCCGGTGGTTCACACGTTGCATGACCCTGTGCCTTTTGAAGACGCTCAGAGCGGGTGGCACCTGCGTGCTGCGAGCGCAAGAGGTGTAGAGTGTAAAGGCCTTTCACACTGGAGGAAAGGCTTGCATCTCATGGAGAAAATGTGTACGTCGCCCGGGAGATGGAGGCGTGCTCTTGACACCATTTCCTCTGCCCGTTTCAAACACAAGTGTTTGTACTCGATCTGGGCTGCCTGGTGAAACGCTTGGCAGTCCGCATCACCCTGAGCACCTTTCCTGAAGTTTGATTCGTAGCTGGGTAAACTCGGGCTTCAGAGGCTTAGATGAGACCAAACGTGTTCAGCTTGTGGCGAAAGCCTTTGACCAGAGGCATATAAGCTTGTGCTTGGGGCGAGGGCTAGGCAAGAACGTTTACACACTGGGTTTTTATCTTTACCCTAAGCTGTCCCTTTTGGCTGCAGCAGGCGGAGAGAACCCGCGGAGAGAGAACAGCTGCGAAGTGGATGCACACAACAGTCACCTCGATACCAGCCCCTGGCTCCCAAGCAACGATCCTTCCCCGCAGGGTACTTAACCCACCCAGGGATTCAAGCAGGGAGTTCGCCTTGTCCAACTCGCACAGGAGACTGGCATGAGATGTAGGGCTCATCTACTTGCGTTCACACTACGTGGCCCGGAGAAGTTCTCACGGAGCCGAATCCAGCACCCTTCCTCCACCACGTGTGTACACAAAGGAGCGCTGGGCAGTGGGTGTTCTCAGGCCAAGAGAGAAGCCCTTGTTCTGTGCTGCACCTGCTGGGTGGTTCAAAGGCTTTCTGACCTTCCTGCTCTGGAAGCTTTTCAGAGCTGAGGCTACGCCTGGGCTGCGAAAGCAGAGAGGCGTAGAGGCCTTTCACACTGAAGGCGTGGGCCTGTTTCCCATGGGGAAAGTGTACGTCGCCTAACCCCCACTCCCACCCCACCCCACCCCACCCCACCCCACTCCAACCCACCCCCAGCTGGAGGCGTGCGGGTTGACACCATTTTGTCCTGCCCGTGGAAAATACAAAGAGGCGTACACGATTTGGGCTGTCTGGTGAAAGAATTTTGAATCGGCGGCACCCTGAGTACCTTTCCCGAAGTTTGCTTCCTAGCTGGTTAAACTCGGCATTCAGAGGCGAGATGAGAACAAACTTGCTCCGCGTGCGGCGAAGTGCCCTGATGCCCTGCCCTAAATGTTTGAGCTTCTGGCCAGCGTCAGGCAAGTACTTTGACACGTAGGAGTCTCACTTTTACTCCAAGCTGTCCCTGTTGGCTGAAGCAGTCGGCGTGTCTGTATCGCAGCCTGGGAGGCCGGGCATTGGGGGAGTCTGCCAAGTGACTGTCCTCCATTTATAGATAACTGAGAAACTGCATCGAAGCTTTCGGGAGCCTCTTACAGGGAATGGTTGCAGTTCGGAATTGGAGACTGTGCTGGCAAACGTCAGCAGCTCCTCTCCCTCAGAGGGCTCTTGATGTGCCGACTCCTAACAGCCAGCACGGTCCCCAGCTCGTGAACGGTCCCATTGCGAGCCGGTCTCGTCCGTGAAAGAGCCACGTGAGGCTGAGCTCCAAGAGTCGGGCTCCACACCTGGAGCCTTTGGGACAGGGCAGTCCTGAGCCGATGTGCCCACCAGGGGACGCGACCAAAGTTTACGTACCACAGGAAAGCGCATCAAGGCCTCGTGTTCTCTCCATGAAATGAACGTGAGCTTGAAGGGTGATGCGTCAGCGTGCACCGTGAACAGCTCGCTGGTACCCCTGTCTTTGCCCCCTCTCACGGTCTCACGCACCCGGGCTCAGTTCCGTGCAGGAATGCTGAGTGGGAGCGCCAGCCTCGCTTCTGGACTCGAAAGCCTTCCACCCCCTAATGGCAGGTTGTGTGTGTCTCTCACGTGGGGGGAGGAATGAGGTCGCCCACAGAGGTTCTGCCATGAAAGATCTAAAGACGCACGCTGCTGAGGAGCTTGTTCCTCATGGAGCGTCCCCGAAGGCCAGAAGAATGCCGAAGGTCTCTTTCAAAGCTGCCGGACGCTCTGCCGTTCTAGGCCTGAGATAAGGACCTTGTGACGGCACTGTAACCCCGCGAGATTCAGGAGACATCGCCAGTGCGAGTGGCAATCCGGAAGGAAGAACCTTCAAGGCGGAGTGTCCTTTCCTGTACAAAACGGCGCCCAAGTGGCTGAGGCAGGGAGCATTTTCCTTCACAGAACCGGCATCCTCGTATGCCTGTGGGTTACTCTAAAGAAACGACACTGTGAGCAACCTCTTCGAAAAGGCCTTCGCAAGCGACTTGGAGACAACAGCAGCGCAGTGGAGGCACAGACCATTGTCCTAGAGAGCAGCACAGTGTCTCTAGCAGCGATCGCTTCCCGGAGGATACTTAAGCCACACCGAGATTCCAGCAGGGAGTTTTGCCTTATAGCAGTACAACTCACTCAAGAAAGAGGGATGAGGTGTAGGGCTAATCTACGTGCGCTCACGCTCTGTGTCCCCGAGAAGGTTTCACGGAGCAGAATGCATCACCGACCGCTACCACGTGTGTGCACCAAAGAAGCCCTGTGCCGTGGGTGTTCTCAGGCCGACAGCGAAGACCTAGGTGTGTGCTGCACCCGCGCCCGGTGGTTCACACGTTGCATGACCCTGTGCCTTTTGAAGACGCTCAGAGCGGGTGGCACCTGCGTGCTGCGAGCGCAAGAGGTGTAGAGTGTAAAGGCCTTTCACACTGGAGGAAAGGCTTGCATCTCATGGAGAAAATGTGTACGTCGCCCGGGAGATGGAGGCGCGCTCTTGACACCATTTCCTCTGCCCGTTTCAAACACAAGTGTTTGTACTCGATCTGGGCTGCCTGGTGAAACGCTTGGCAGTCCGCATCACCCTGAGCACCTTTCCTGAAGTTTGATTCGTAGCTGGGTAAACTCGGGCTTCAGAGGCTTAGATGAGACCAAACGTGTTCAGCTTGTGGCGAAAGCCTTTGACCAGAGGCATATAAGCTTGTGCTTGGGGCGAGGGCTAGGCAAGAACGTTTACACACTGGGTTTTTATCTTTACCCTAAGCTGTCCCTTTTGGCTGCAGCAGGCGGAGAGAACCCGCGGAGAGAGAACAGCTGCGAAGTGGATGCACACAACAGTCACCTCGATACCAGCCCCGGGCTCCCAAGCAACGATCCTTCCCCGCAGGGTACTTAACCCACCCAGGGATTCAAGCAGGGAGTTCGCCTTGTCCAACTCGCACAGGAGACTGGCATGAGATGTAGGGCTCATCTACTTGCGTTCACACTACGTGGCCCGGAGAAGTTCTCACGGAGCCGAATCCAGCACCCTTCCTCCACCACGTGTGTACACAAAGGAGCGCTGGGCAGTGGGTGTTCTCAGGCCAAGAGAGAAGCCCTTGTTCTGTGCTGCACCTGCTGGGTGGTTCAAAGGCTTTCTGACCTTCCTGCTCTGGAAGCTTTTCAGAGCTGAGGCTACGCCTGGGCTGCGAAAGCAGAGAGGCGTAGAGGCCTTTCACACTGAAGGCGTGGGCCTGTTTCCCATGGGGAAAGTGTACGTCGCCTAACCCCCACTCCCACCCCACCCCACCCCACCCCACCCCACTCCAACCCACCCCCAGCTGGAGGCGTGCGGGTTGACACCATTTTGTCCTGCCCGTGGAAAATACAAAGAGGCGTACACGATTTGGGCTGTCTGGTGAAAGAATTTTGAATCGGCGGCACCCTGAGTACCTTTCCCGAAGTTTGCTTCCTAGCTGGTTAAACTCGGCATTCAGAGGCGAGATGAGAACAAACTTGCTCCGCGTGCGGCGAAGTGCCCTGATGCCCTGCCCTAAATGTTTGAGCTTCTGGCCAGCGTCAGGCAAGTACTTTGACACGTAGGAGTCTCACTTTTACTCCAAGCTGTCCCTGTTGGCTGAAGCAGTCGGCGTGTCTGTATCGCAGCCTGGGAGGCCGGGCATTGGGGGAGTCTGCCAAGTGACTGTCCTCCATTTATAGATAACTGAGAAACTGCATCGAAGCTTTCGGGAGCCTCTTACAGGGAATGGTTGCAGTTCGGAATTGGAGACTGTGCTGGCAAACGTCAGCAGCTCCTCTCCCTCAGAGGGCTCTTGGTGTGCCGACTCCTAACAGCCAGCACGGTCCCCAGCTCGTGAACGGTCCCATTGCGAGCCGGTCTCGTCCGTGAAAGAGCCACGTGAGGCTGAGCTCCAAGAGTCGGGCTCCACACCTGGAGCCTTTGGGACAGGGCAGTCCTGAGCCGATGTGCCCACCAGGGGACGCGACCAAAGTTTACGTACCACAGGAAAGCGCATCAAGGCCTCGTGTTCTCTCCATGAAATGAACGTGAGCTTGAAGGGTGATGCGTCAGCGTGCACCGTGAACAGCTCGCTGGTACCCCTGTCTTTGCCCCCTCTCACGGTCTCACGCACCCGGGCTCAGTTCCGTGCAGGAATGCTGAGTGGGAGCGCCAGCCTCGCTTCTGGACTCGAAAGCCTTCCACCCCCTAATGGCAGGTTGTGTGTGTCTCTCACGTGGGGGGAGGAATGAGGTCGCCCACAGAGGTTCTGCCATGAAAGATCTAAAGACGCACGCTGCTGAGGAGCTTGTTCCTCATGGAGCGTCCCCGAAGGCCAGAAGAATGCCGAAGGTCTCTTTCAAAGCTGCCGGACGCTCTGCCGTTCTAGGCCTGAGATAAGGACCTTGTGACGGCACTGTAACCCCGCGAGATTCAGGAGACATCGCCAGTGCGAGTGGCAATCCGGAAGGAAGAACCTTCAAGGCGGAGTGTCCTTTCCTGTACAAAACGGCGCCCAAGTGGCTGAGGCAGGGAGCATTTTCCTTCACAGAACCGGCATCCTCGTATGCCTGTGGGTTACTCTAAAGAAATGACACTGTGAGCAACCTCTTAGAAAAGGCCTTCGCAAGCGACTTGGAGACAACAGCAGCGCAGTGGAGGCACAGACCATTGTCCTAGAGAGCAGCACAGTGTCTCTAGCAGCGATCGCTTCCCGGAGGATACTTAAGCCACACCGAGATTCCAGCAGGGAGTTTTGCCTTATAGCAGTACAACTCACTCAAGAAAGAGGGATGAGGTGTAGGGCTAATCTACGTGCGCTCACGCTCTGTGTCCCCGAGAAGGTTTCACGGAGCAGAATGCATCACCGACCGCTACCACGTGTGTGCACCAAAGAAGCCCTGTGCCGTGGGTGTTCTCAGGCCGACAGCGAAGACCTAGGTGTGTGCTGCACCCGCGCCCGGTGGTTCACACGTTGCATGACCCTGTGCCTTTTGAAGACGCTCAGAGCGGGTGGCACCTGCGTGCTGCGAGCGCAAGAGGTGTAGAGTGTAAAGGCCTTTCACACTGGAGGAAAGGCTTGCATCTCATGGAGAAAATGTGTACGTCGCCCGGGAGATGGAGGCGCGCTCTTGACACCATTTCCTCTGCCCGTTTCAAACACAAGTGTTTGTACTCGATCTGGGCTGCCTGGTGAAACGCTTGGCAGTCCGCATCACCCTGAGCACCTTTCCTGAAGTTTGATTCGTAGCTGGGTAAACTCGGGCTTCAGAGGCTTAGATGAGACCAAACGTGTTCAGCTTGTGGCGAAAGCCTTTGACCAGAGGCATATAAGCTTGTGCTTGGGGCGAGGGCTAGGCAAGAACGTTTACACACTGGGTTTTTATCTTTACCCTAAGCTGTCCCTTTTGGCTGCAGCAGGCGGAGAGAACCCGCGGAGAGAGAACAGCTGCGAAGTGGATGCACACAACAGTCACCTCGATACCAGCCCCGGGCTCCCAAGCAACGATCCTTCCCCGCAGGGTACTTAACCCACCCAGGGATTCAAGCAGGGAGTTCGCCTTGTCCAACTCGCACAGGAGACTGGCATGAGATGTAGGGCTCATCTACTTGCGTTCACACTACGTGGCCCGGAGAAGTTCTCACGGAGCCGAATCCAGCACCCTTCCTCCACCACGTGTGTACACAAAGGAGCGCTGGGCAGTGGGTGTTCTCAGGCCAAGAGAGAAGCCCTTGTTCTGTGCTGCACCTGCTGGGTGGTTCAAAGGTTTTCTGACCTTCCTGCTCTGGAAGCTTTTCAGAGCTGAGGCTACGCCTGGGCTGCGAAAGCAGAGAGGCGTAGAGGCCTTTCACACTGAAGGCGTGGGCCTGTTTCCCATGGGGAAAGTGTACGTCGCCCAACCCCCACTCCCACCCCACCCCACCCCACCCCACCCCACTCCAACCCACCCCCAGCTGGAGGCGTGCGGGTTGACACCATTTTGTCCTGCCCATGGAAAATACAAAGAGGCGTACACGATTTGGGCTGTCTGGTGAGAGAATTTTGAATCGGCGGCACCCTGAGTACCTTTCCCGAAGTTTGCTTCCTAGCTGGTTAAACTCGGCATTCAGAGGCGAGATGAGAACAAACTTGCTCCGCGTGCGGCGAAGTGCCCTGATGCCCTGCCCTAAATGTTTGAGCTTCTGGCCAGCGTCAGGCAAGTACTTTGACACGTAGGAGTCTCACTTTTACTCCAAGCTGTCCCTGTTGGCTGAAGCAGTCGGCGTGTCTGTATCGCAGCCTGGGAGGCCGGGCGTTGGGGGAGTCTGCCAAGTGACTGTCCTCCATTTATAGATAACTGAGAAACTGCGTCGAAGCTTTCGGGAGCCTCTTACAGGGAATGGTTGCAGTTGGGAATTGGAGACTGTGCTGGCAAACGTCAGCAGCTCCTCTCCCTCGGAGGGCTCTTGGTGTGCCGACTCCTAACAGCCAGCACGGTCCCCAGCTCGTGAACGGTCCCATTGCGAGCCGGTCTCGTCCGTGAAAGAGCCACGTGAGGCTGAGCTCCAAGAGTCGGGCTCCACACCTGGAGCCTTTGGGACAGGGCAGTCCTGAGCCGATGTGCCCACCAGGGGACGCGACCAAAGTTTACGTACCACAGGAAAGCGCATCAAGGCCTCGTGTTCTCTCCATGAAATGAACGTGAGCTTGAAGGGTGATGCGTCAGCGTGCACCGTGAACAGCTCGCTGGTACGCCTGTCTTTGCCCCCTCTCACGGTCTCACGCACCCGGGCTCAGTTCCGTGCAGGAATGCTGAGTGGGAGCGCCAGCCTCGCTTCTGGACTCGAAAGCCTTCCACCCCCTAATGGCAGGTTGTGTGTGTCTCTCACGTGGGGGGAGGAATGAGGTCGCCCACAGAGGTTCTGCCATGAAAGATCTAAAGACGCACGCTGCTGAGGAGCTTGTTCCTCATGGAGCGTCCGCGAAGGCCAGAAGAATGCCGAAGATCTCTTTCAAAGCTGCCGGACGCTCTGCCGTTCTAGGCCTGAGATAAGGACCTTGTGACGGCACTGTAACCACGCAAGATTCAGGAGATATCGCCAGTGCGAGTGGCAATCCGGAAGGAAGAACCTTCAAGGCGGAGTGTCCTTTCCTGTACAAAACGGCGCCCAAGTGGCTGAGGCAGGGAGCATTTTCCTTCACAGAACCGGCATCCTCGTATGCCTGTGGGTTACTCTAAAGAAACGACACTGTGAGCAACCTCTTCGAAAAGGCATTCGCAAGCGACTTGGAGACAACAGCAGCGCAGTGGAGGCACAGACCATTGTCCTAGAGAGCAGCACAGTGTCTCTAGCAGCGATCGCTTCCCGGAGGATACTTAAGCCACACCGAGATTCCAGCAGGGAGTTTTGCCTTATAGCAGTACAACTCACTCAAGAAAGAGGGATGAGGTGTAGGGCTAATCTACGTGCGCTCATGCTCTGTGTCCCCGAGAAGGTTTCACGGAGCAGAATGCATCACCGACCGCTACCACGTGTGTGCACCAAAGAAGCCCTGTGCCGTGGGTGTTCTCAGGCCGACAGCGAAGACCTAGGTGTGTGCTGCACCCGCGCCCGGTGGTTCACACGTTGCATGACCCTGTGCCTTTTGAAGACGCTCAGAGCGGGTGGCACCTGCGTGCTGCGAGCGCAAGAGGTGTAGAGTGTAAAGGCCTTTCACACTGGAGGAAAGGCTTGCATCTCATGGAGAAAATGTGTACGTCGCCCGGGAGATGGAGGCGCGCTCTTGACACCATTTCCTCTGCCCGTTTCAAACACAAGTGTTTGTACTCGATCTGGGCTGCCTGGTGAAACGCTTGGCAGTCCGCATCACCCTGAGCACCTTTCCTGAAGTTTGATTCGTAGCTGGGTAAACTCGGGCTTCAGAGGCTTAGAGGAGACCAAACGTGTTCAGCTTGTGGCGAAAGCCTTTGACCAGAGGCATATAAGCTTGTGCTTGGGGCGAGGGCTAGGCAAGAACGTTTACACACTGGGTTTTTATCTTTACCCTAAGCTGTCCCTTTTGGCTGCAGCAGGCGGAGAGAACCCGCGGAGAGAGAACAGCTGCGAAGTGGATGCACACAACAGTCACCTCGATACCAGCCCCGGGCTCCCAAGCAACGATCCTTCCCCGCAGGGTACTTAACCCACCCAGGGATTCAAGCAGGGAGTTCGCCTTGTCCAACTCGCACAGGAGACTGGCATGAGATGTAGGGCTCATCTACTTGCGTTCACACTACGTGGCCCGGAGAAGTTCTCACGGAGCCGAATCCAGCACCCTTCCTCCACCACGTGTGTACACAAAGGAGCGCTGGGCAGTGGGTGTTCTCAGGCCAAGAGAGAAGCCCTTGTTCTGTGCTGCACCTGCTGGGTGGTTCAAAGGTTTTCTGACCTTCCTGCTCTGGAAGCTTTTCAGAGCTGAGGCTACGCCTGGGCTGCGAAAGCAGAGAGGCGTAGAGGCCTTTCACACTGAAGGCGTGGGCCTGTTTCCCATGGGGAAAGTGTACGTCGCCCAACCCCCACTCCCACCCCACCCCACCCCACCCCACCCCACTCCAACCCACCCCCAGCTGGAGGCGTGCGGGTTGACACCATTTTGTCCTGCCCATGGAAAATACAAAGAGGCGTACACGATTTGGGCTGTCTGGTGAGAGAATTTTGAATCGGCGGCACCCTGAGTACCTTTCCCGAAGTTTGCTTCCTAGCTGGTTAAACTCGGCATTCAGAGGCGAGATGAGAACAAACTTGCTCCGCGTGCGGCGAAGTGCCCTGATGCCCTGCCCTAAATGTTTGAGCTTCTGGCCAGCGTCAGGCAAGTACTTTGACACGTAGGAGTCTCACTTTTACTCCAAGCTGTCCCTGTTGGCTGAAGCAGTCGGCGTGTCTGTATCGCAGCCTGGGAGGCCGGGCGTTGGGGGAGTCTGCCAAGTGACTGTCCTCCATTTATAGATAACTGAGAAACTGCGTCGAAGCTTTCGGGAGCCTCTTACAGGGAATGGTTGCAGTTCGGAATTGGAGACTGTGCTGGCAAACGTCAGCAGCTCCTCTCCCTCGGAGGGCTCTTGGTGTGCCGACTCCTAACAGCCAGCACGGTCCCCAGCTCGTGAACGTTCCCATTGCGAGCTGGTCTCGTCCGTGAAAGAGCCACGTGAGGCTGAGCTCCAAGAGTCGGGCTCCACACCTGGAGCCTTTGGGACAGGGCAGTCCTGAGCCGATGTGCCCACCAGGGGACGCGACCAAAGTTTACGTACCACAGGAAAGCGCATCAAGGCCTCGTGTTCTCTCCATGAAATGAACGTGAGCTTGAAGGGTGATGCGTCAGCGTGCACCGTGAACAGCTCGCTGGTACCCCTGTCTTTGCCCCCTCTCACGGTCTCACGCACCCGGGCTCAGTTCCGTGCAGGAATGCTGAGTGGGAGCGCCAGCCTCGCTTCTGGACTCGAAAGCCTTCCACCCCCTAATGGCAGGTTGTGTGTGTCTCTCACGTGGGGGGAGGAATGAGGTCGCCCACAGAGGTTCTGCCATGAAAGATCTAAAGACGCACGCTGCTGAGGAGCTTGTTCCTCATGGAGCGTCCCCGAAGGCCAGAAGAATGCCGAAGGTCTCTTTCAAAGCTGCCGGACGCTCTGCCGTTCTAGGCCTGAGATAAGGACCTTGTGACGGCACTGTAACCCCGCGAGATTCAGGAGACATCGCCAGTGCGAGTGGCAATCCGGAAGGAAGAACCTTCAAGGCGGAGTGTCCTTTCCTGTACAAAACGGCGCCCAAGTGGCTGAGGCAGGGAGCATTTTCCTTCACAGAACCGGCATCCTCGTATGCCTGTGGGTTACTCTAAAGAAATGACACTGTGAGCAACCTCTTAGAAAAGGCCTTCGCAAGCGACTTGGAGACAACAGCAGCGCAGTGGAGGCACAGACCATTGTCCTAGAGAGCAGCACAGTGTCTCTAGCAGCGATCGCTTCCCGGAGGATACTTAAGCCACACCGAGATTCCAGCAGGGAGTTTTGCCTTATAGCAGTACAACTCACTCAAGAAAGAGGGATGAGGTGTAGGGCTAATCTACGTGCGCTCACGCTCTGTGTCCCCGAGAAGGTTTCACGGAGCAGAATGCATCACCGACCGCTACCACGTGTGTGCACCAAAGAAGCCCTGTGCCGTGGGTGTTCTCAGGCCGACAGCGAAGACCTAGGTGTGTGCTGCACCCGCGCCCGGTGGTTCACACGTTGCATGACCCTGTGCCTTTTGAAGACGCTCAGAGCGGGTGGCACCTGCGTGCTGCGAGCGCAAGAGGTGTAGAGTGTAAAGGCCTTTCACACTGGAGGAAAGGCTTGCATCTCATGGAGAAAATGTGTACGTCGCCCGGGAGATGGAGGCGCACTCTTGACAACATTTCCTCTGCCCGTTTCAAACACAAGTGTTTGTACTCGATCTGGGCTGCCTGGTGAAACGCTTGGCAGTCCGCATCACCCTGAGCACCTTTCCTGAAGTTTGATTCGTAGCTGGGTAAACTCGGGCTTCAGAGGCTTAGATGAGACCAAACGTGTTCAGCTTGTGGCGAAAGCCTTTGACCAGAGGCATATAAGCTTGTGCTTGGGGCGAGGGCTAGGCAAGAACGTTTACACACTGGGTTTTTATCTTTACCCTAAGCTGTCCCTTTTGGCTGCAGCAGGCGGAGAGAACCCACGGAGAGAGAACAGCTGCGAAGTGGATGCACACAACAGTCACCTCGATACCAGCCCCGGGCTCCCAAGCAACGATCCTTCCCCGCAGGGTACTTAACCCACCCAGGGATTCAAGCAGGGAGTTCGCCTTGTCCAACTCGCACAGGAGACTGGCATGAGATGTAGGGCTCATCTACTTGCGTTCACACTACGTGGCCCGGAGAAGTTCTCACGGAGCCGAATCCAGCACCCTTCCTCCACCACGTGTGTACACAAAGGAGCGCTGGGCAGTGGGTGTTCTCAGGCCAAGAGAGAAGCCCTTGTTCTGTGCTGCACCTGCTGGGTGGTTCAAAGGTTTTCTGACCTTCCTGCTCTGGAAGCTTTTCAGAGCTGAGGCTACGCCTGGGCTGCGAAAGCAGAGAGGCGTAGAGGCCTTTCACACTGAAGGCGTGGGCCTGTTTCCCATGGGGAAAGTGTACGTCGTCCAACCCCCACTCCCACCCCACCCCACCCCACCCCACCCCACTCCAACCCACCCCCAGCTGGAGGCGTGCGGGTTGACACCATTTTGTCCTGCCCATGGAAAATACAAAGAGGCGTACACGATTTGGGCTGTCTGGTGAGAGAATTTTGAATCGGCGGCACCCTGAGTACCTTTCCCGAAGTTTGCTTCCTAGCTGGTTAAACTCGGCATTCAGAGGCGAGATGAGAACGAACTTGCTCCGCGTGCGGCGAAGTGCCTTGATGCCCTGCCCTAAATGTTTGAGCTTCTGGCCAGCGTCAGGCAAGTACTTTGACACGTAGGAGTCTCACTTTTACTCCAAGCTGTCCCTGTTGGCTGAAGCAGTCGGCGTGTCTGTATCGCAGCCTGGGAGGCCGGGCGTTGGGGGAGTCTGCCAAGTGACTGGCCTCCATTTATAGCTAACTGAGAAACTGCGTCGAAGCTTTCGGGAGCCTCTTACAGGGAATGGTTGCAGTTGGGAATTGGAGACTGTGCTGGCAAACGTCAGCAGCTCCTCTCCCTCGGAGGGCTCTTGGTGTGCCGACTCCTAACAGCCAGCACGGTCCCCAGCTCGTGAACGGTCCCATTGCGAGCCGGTCTCGTCCGTGAAAGAGCCACGTGAGGCTGAGCTCCAAGAGTCGGGCTCCACACCTGGAGCCTTTGGGACAGGGCAGTCCTGAGCCGATGTGCCCACCAGGGGACGCGACCAAAGTTTACGTACCACAGGAAAGCGCATCAAGGCCTCGTGTTCTCTCCATGAAATGAACGTGAGCTTGAAGGGTGATGCGTCAGCGTGCACCGTGAACAGCTCGCTGGTACGCCTGTCTTTGCCCCCTCTCACGGTCTCACGCACCCGGGCTCAGTTCCGTGCAGGAATGCTGAGTGGGAGCGCCAGCCTCGCTTCTGGACTCGAAAGCCTTCCACCCCCTAATGGCAGGTTGTGTGTGTCTCTCACGTGGGGGGAGGAATGAGGTCGCCCACAGAGGTTCTGCCATGAAAGATCTAAAGACGCACGCTGCTGAGGAGCTTGTTCCTCATGGAGCGTCCCCGAAGGCCAGAAGAATGCCGAAGGTCTCTTTCAAAGCTGCCGGACGCTCTGCCGTTCTAGGCCTGAGATAAGGACCTTGTGACGGCACTGTAACCCCGCGAGATTCAGGAGACATCGCCAGTGCGAGTGGCAATCCGGAAGGAAGAACCTTCAAGGCGGAGTGTCCTTTCCTGTACAAAACGGCGCCCAAGTGGCTGAGGCAGGGAGCATTTTCCTTCACAGAACCGGCATCCTCGTATGCCTGTGGGTTACTCTAAAGAAACGACACTGTGAGCAACCTCTTCGAAAAGGCCTTCGCAAGCGACTTGGAGACAACAGCAGCACAGTGGAGGCACAGACCATTGTCCTAGAGAGCAGCACAGTGTCTCTAGCAGCGATCGCTTCCCGGAGGATACTTAAGCCACACCGAGATTCCAGCAGGGAGTTTTGCCTTATAGCAGTACAACTCACTCAAGAAAGAGGGATGAGGTGTAGGGCTAATCTACGTGCGCTCACGCTCTGTGTCCCCGAGAAGGTTTCACGGAGCAGAATGCATCACCGACCGCTACCACGTGTGTGCACCAAAGAAGCCCTGTGCCGTGGGTGTTCTCAGGCCGACAGCGAAGACCTAGGTGTGTGCTGCACCCGCGCCCGGTGGTTCACACGTTGCATGACCCTGTGCCTTTTGAAGATGCTCAGAGCGGGTGGCACCTGCGTGCTGCGAGCGCAAGAGGTGTAGAGTGTAAAGGCCTTTCACACTGGAGGAAGGGCTTGCATCTCATGGAGAAAATGTGTACGTCGCCCGGGAGATGGAGGCGCGCTCTTGACACCATTTCCTCTGCCCGTTTCAAACACAAGTGTTTGTACTCGATCTGGGCTGCCTGGTGAAACGCTTGGCAGTCCGCATCACCCTGAGCACCTTTCCTGAAGTTTGATTCGTAGCTGGGTAAACTCGGGCTTCAGAGGCTTAGATGAGACCAAACGTGTTCAGCTTGTGGCAAAAGCCTTTGACCAGAGGCATATAAGGTTGTGCTTGGGGCGAGGGCTAGGCAAGAACGTTTACACACTGGGTTTTTATCTTTACCCTAAGCTGTCCCTTTTGGCTGCAGCAGGCGGAGAGAACCCGCGGAGAGAGAACAGCTGCGAAGTGGATGCACACAACAGTCACCTCGATACCAGCCCCGGGCTCCCAAGCAACGATCCTTCCCCGCAGGGTACTTAACCCACCCAGGGATTCAAGCAGGGAGTTCGCCTTGTCCAACTCGCACAGGAGACTGGCATGAGATGTAGGGCTCATCTACTTGCGTTCACACTACGTGGCCCGGAGAAGTTCTCACGGAGCCGAATGCAGCACCCTTCCTCCACCACGTGTGTACACAAAGGAGCGCTGGGCAGTGGGTGTTCTCAGGCCAAGAGAGAAGCCCTTGTTCTGTGCTGCACCTGCTGGGTGGTTCAAAGGTTTTCTGACCTTCCTGCTCTGGAAGCTTTTCAGAGCTGAGGCTATGCCTGGGCTGCGAAAGCAGAGAGGCGTAGAGGCCTTTCACACTGAAGGCGTGGGCCTGTTTCCCATGGGGAAAGTGTACGTCGCCCAACCCCCACTCCCACCCCACCCCACCCCACCCCACCCCACTCCAATCCACCCCCAGCTGGAGGCGTGCGGGTTGACACCATTTTGTCCTGCCCATGGAAAATACAAAGAGGCGTACACGATTTGGGCTGTCTGGTGAGAGAATTTTGAATCGGCGGCACCCTGAGTACCTTTCCCGAAGTTTGCTTCCTAGCTGGTTAAACTCGGCATTCAGAGGCGAGATGAGAACAAACTTGCTCCGCGTGCGGCGAAGTGCCTTGATGCCCTGCCCTAAATGTTTGAGCTTCTGGCCAGCGTCAGGCAAGTACTTTGACACGTAGGAGTCTCACTTTTACTCCAAGCTGTCCCTGTTGGCTGAAGCAGTCGGCGTGTCTGTATCGCAGCCTGGGAGGCCGGGCGTTGGGGGAGTCTGCCAAGTGACTGGCCTCCATTTATAGCTAACTGAGAAACTGCTTCGAAGCTTTCCGGAGCCTCTTACAGGGAATGGTTGCAGTTCGGAATTGGAGACTGTGCTGGCAAACGTCAGCAGCTCCTCTCCCTCAGAGGGCTCTTGGTGTGCCGACTCCTAACAGCCAGCATGGTCCCCAGCTCGTGAACGGTCCCATTGCGAGCCGGTCTCGTCCGTGAAAGAGCCACGTGAGGCTGATCTCCAAGAGTGGGGCTCCACACCTGGAGCCTTTGGGACAGGGCAGTCCTGAGCCGATGTGCCCACCAGGGGACGCGACCAAAGTTTACGTACCACAGGAAAGCGCATCAAGGCCTCGTGTTCTCTCCATGAAATGAACGTGAGCTTGAAGGGTGATGCGGCAGCGTGTACCGTGAACAGCTTGCTGGTACGCCTGTCTTTGCCCCCTCTCACGGTCTCACGCACCCGGGCTCAGTTCCGTGCAGGAATGCTGAGTGGGAGCGCCAGCCTCGCTTCTGGACTCGAAAGCCTTCCACCCCCTAATGGCAGGTTGTGTGTGTCTCTCACGTGGGGGGAGGAATGAGGTCGCCCACAGAGGTTCTGCCATGAAAGATCTAAAGACGCACGCTGCTGGGGAGCTTGTTCCTCATGGAGTGTCCCCGAAGGCCAGAAGAATGCCGAAGGTCTCTTTCAAAGCTGCCGGACGCTCTGCCGTTCTAGGCCTGAGATAAGGACCTTGTGACGGCACTGTAACCCCGCGAGATTCAGGAGACATCGCCAGTGCGAGTGGCAATCCGGAAGGAAGAACCTTCAAGGCGGAGTGTCCTTTCCTGTACAAAACTGCACCCAAGTGGCTGAGGCAGGGAGCATTTTCCTTCACAGAACCGGCATCCTCGTATGCCTGTGGGTTACTCTAAAGAAACGACACTGTGAGCAACCTCTTCGAAAAGGCCTTCGCAAGCGACTTGGAGACAACAGCAGCGCAGTGGAGGCACAGACCATTGTCCTAGAGAGCAGCACAGTGTCTCTAGCAGTGATCGCTTCCCGGAGGATACTTAAGCCACACCGAGATTCCAGCAGGGAGTTTTGCCTTATAGCAGTACAGCTCACTCAAGAAAGAGGGATGAGGTGTAGGGCTAATCTACGTGCGCTCACGCTCTGTGTCCCCGAGAAGGTTTCACAGAGCAGAATGCATCACCGACCGCTACCACGTGTGTGCACCAAAGAAGCCCTGTGCCGTGGGTGTTCTCAGGCCAACAGCGAAGACCTAGGTGTGTGCTGCACCTGCGCCCGGTGGTTCACACGTTGTGTGACCCTGTGCCTTTTGAAGACGCTCAGAGTGGGTGGCACCTGCGTGCTGCGAGCGCAAGAGGTGTAGAGTGTAAAGGCCTTTCACACTGGAGGAAAGGCTTGCATCTCATGGAGAAAATGTGTACGTCGCCCGGGAGATGGAGGCGCGCTCTTGACACCATTTCCTCTGCCCGTTCAAACACAAGTGTTTGTACTCGATCTGGGCTGCCTGGTGAAACGCTTGGCAGTCCGCATCACCCTGAGCACCTTCCCTGAAGTTTGATTCGTAGCTGGGTAAACTCGGGCTTCAGAGGCTTAGAGGAGACCAAACGTGTTCAGCTTGTGGCGAAAGCCTTTGACCAGAGGCATATAAGCTTGTGCTTGGGGCGAGGGCTAGGCAAGAACGTTTACACACTGGGTTTTTATCTTTACCCTAAGCTGTCCCTTTTGGCTGCAGCAGGCGGAGGGAACCCGCGGAGAGAGAACAGCTGCGAAGTGGATGCACACAACAGTCACCTCGATACCAGCCCCGGGCTCCCAAGCAACGATCCTTCCCCGCAGGGTACTTAACCCACCCAGGGATTCAAGCAGGGAGTTCGCCTTGTCCAACTCGCACAGGAGACTGGCATGAGATGTAGGGCTCATCTACTTGCGTTCACACTACGTGGCCCGGAGAAGTTCTCACGGAGCCGAATCCAGCACCCTTCCTCCACCACGTGTGTACACAAAGGAGCGCTGGGCAGTGGGTGTTCTCAGGCCAAGAGAGAAGCCCTTGTTCTGTGCTGCACCTGCTGGGTGGTTCAAAGGTTTTCTGACCTTCCTGCTCTGGAAGATTTTCAGAGCTTAGGCTACGCCTGGGCTGCGAAAGCAGAGAGGCGTAGAGGCCTTTCACACTGAAGGCGTGGGCCTGTTTCCCATGGGGAAAGTGTACGTCGCCCAACCCCCACTCCCACCCCACCCCACTCCACCCCACCCCACTCCAACCCACCCCCAGCTGGAGGCGTGCGGGTTGACACCATTTTGTCCTGCCCATGGAAAATACAAAGAGGCGTACATGATTTGGGCTGTCTGGTGAGAGAATTTTGAATCGGCGGCACCCTGAGTACCTTTCCCGAAGTTTGCTTCCTAGCTGGTTAAACTCGGCATTCAGAGGCGAGATGAGAACAAACTTGCTCCGCGTGCGGCGAAGTGCCCTGATGCCCTGCCCTAAATGTTTGAGCTTCTGGCCAGCGTCAGGCAAGTACTTTGACACGTAGGAGTCTCACTTTTACTCCAAGCTGTCCCTGTTGGCTGAAGCAGTCGGCGTGTCTGTATCGCAGCCTGGGAGGCCGGGCGTTGGGGGAGTCTGCCAAGTGACTGGACTCCATTTATAGCTAACTGAGAAACTGTGTCGAAGCTTTCGGGAGCCTCTTACAGGGAATGGTTGCAGTTCGGAATTGGAGACTGTGCTGGCAAACGTCAGCAGCTCCTCTCCCTCGGAGGGCTCTTGGTGTGCGGACTCCTAACAGCCAGCACGGTCCCCAGCTCGTGAACGGTCCCATTGCGAGCCGGTCTCGTCCGTGAAAGAGCCACGTGAGGCTGAGCTCCAAGAGTCGGGCTCCACACCTGGAGCCTTTGGGACAGGGCAGTCCTGAGCCGATGTGCCCACCAGGGGACGCGACCAAAGTTTACGTACCACAGGAAAGCGCATCAAGGCCTCGTGTTCTCTCCATGAAATGAACGTGAGCTTGAAGGGTGATGCGTCAGCGTGCACCGTGAACAGCTCGCTGGTACGCCTGTCTTTGCCCCCTCTCACGGTCTCACGCACCCGGGCTCAGTTCCGTGCAGGAATGCTGAGTGGGAGCGCCAGCCTCGCTTCTGGACTCGAAAGCCTTCCACCCCCTAATGGCAGGTTGTGTGTGTCTCTCACGTGGGGGGAGGAATGAGGTCGCCCACAGAGGTTCTGCCATGAAAGATCTAAAGACGCACGCTGCTGAGGAGCTTGTTCCTCATGGAGCGTCCCCGAGGGCCAGAAGCATGCCGAAGGTCTCTTTCAAAGCTGCCGGACGCTCTGCCGTTCTAGGCCTGAGATAAGGACCTTGTGACGGCACTGTAACCCCGCGAGATTCAGGAGACATCGCCAGTGCGAGTGGCAATCCAGAAGGAAGAACCTTCAAGGCGGAGTGTCCTTTCCTGTACAAAACGGCACCCAAGTGGCTGAGGAAGGGAGCATTTTCCTTCACAGAACCGGCATCCTCGTATGCCTGTGGGTTACTCTAAAGAAACGACACTGTGAGCAACCTCTTCGAAAAGGCCTTCGCAAGCGACTTGGAGACAACAGCAGCGCAGTGGAGGCACAGACCATTGTCCTAGAGAGCAGCACAGTGTCTCTAGCAGCGATCGCTTCCCGGAGGATACTTAAGCCACACCGAGATTCCAGCAGGGAGTTTTGCCTTATAGCAGTACAACTCACTCAAGAAAGAGGGATGAGGTGTAGGGCTAATCTACGTGCGCTCATGCTCTGTGTCCCCGAGAAGGTTTCACGGAGCAGAATGCATCACCGACCGCTACCACGTGTGGGCACCAAAGAAGCCCTGTGCCGTGGGTGTTCTCAGGCCGACAGCGAAGACCTAGGTGTGTGCTGCACCCGCGCCCGGTGGTTCACACGTTGCGTGACCCTGTGCCTTTTGAAGACGCTCAGAGCGGGTGGCACCTGCGTGCTGGGAGCGCAAGAGGTGTAGAGTGTAAAGGCCTTTCACACTGGAGGAAAGGCTTGCATCTCATGGAGAAAATGTGTACGTCGCCCGGGAGATGGAGGCGCGCTCTTGACACCATTTCCTCTGCCCGTTTCAAACACAAGTGTTTGTACTCGATCTGGGCTGCCTGGTGAAACGCTTGGCAGTCCGCATCACCCTGAGCACCTTTCCTGAAGTTTGATTCGTAGCTGGGTAAACTCGGGCTTCAGAGGCTTAGATGAGACCAAACGTGTTCAGCTTGTGGCGAAAGCCTTTGACCAGAGGCATATAAGCTTGTGCTTGGGGCGAGGGCTAGGCAAGAACGTTTACACACTGGGTTTTTATCTTTACCCTAAGCTGTCCCTTTTGGCTGCAGCAGGCGGAGAGAACCCGCGGAGAGAGAACAGCTGCGAAGTGGATGCACACAACAGTCACCTCGATACCAGCCCCGGGCTCCCAAGCAACGATCCTTCCCCGCAGGGTACTTAACCCACCCAGGGATTCAAGCAGGGAGTTCGCCTTGTCCAACTCGCACAGGAGACTGGCATGAGATGTAGGGCTCATCTACTTGCGTTCACACTACGTGGCCCGGAGAAGTTCTCACGGAGCCGAATCCAGCACCCTTCCTCCACCACGTGTGTACACAAAGGAGCGCTGGGCAGTGGGTGTTCTCAGGCCAAGAGAGAAGCCCTTGTTCTGTGCTGCACCTGCTGGGTGGTTCAAAGGTTTTCTGACCTTCCTGCTCTGGAAGCTTTTCAGAGCTGAGGCTACGCCTGGGCTGCGAAAGCAGAGAGGCGTAGAGGCCTTTCACACTGAAGGCGTGGGCCTGTTTCCCATGGGGAAAGTGTACGTCGCCCAACCCCCACTCCCACCCCACCCCACCCCACCCCACCCCACGCCACTCCAACCCACCCCCAGCTGGAGGCGTGCGGGTTGACACCATTTTGTCCTGCTATGGAAAATACAAAGAGGCGTACACGATTTGGGCTGTCTGGTGAGAGAATTTTGAATCGGCGGCACCCTGAGTACCTTTCCCGAAGTTTGCTTCCTAGCTGGTTAAACTCGGCATTCAGAGGCGAGATGAGAACAAACTTGCTCCGCGTGCAGCGAAGTGCCCTGATGCCCTGCCCTAAATGTTTGAGCTTCTGGCCAGCGTCAGGCAAGTACTTTGACACGTAGGAGTCTCACTTTTACTCCAAGCTGTCCCTGTTGGCTGAAGCAGTCGGCGTGTCTGTATCGCAGCCTGGGAGGCCGGGCGTTGGGGGAGTCTGCCAAGTGACTGGCCTCCATTTATAGCTAACTGAGAAACTGTGTCGAAGCTTTCGGGAGCCTCTTACAGGGAATGGTTGCAGTTGGGAATTGGAGACTGTGCTGGCAAACGTCAGCAGCTCCTCTCCCTCGGAGGGCTCTTGGTGTGCCGACTCCTAACAGCCAGCACGGTCCCCAGCTCGTGAACGGTCCCATTGCGAGCCGGTCTCGTCCGTGAAAGAGCCACGTGAGGCTGAGCTCCAAGAGTCGGGCTCCACACCTGGAGCCTTTGGGACAGGGCAGTCCTGAGCCGATGTGCCCACCAGGGGACGCGACCAAAGTTTACGTACCACAGGAAAGCGCATCAAGGCCTCGTGTTCTCTCCATGAAATGAACGTGAGCTTGAAGGGTGATGCGTCAGCGTGCACCGTGAACAGCTCGCTGGTACGCCTGTCTTTGCCCCCTCTCACGGTCTCACGCACCCGGGCTCAGTTCCGTGCAGGAATGCTGAGTGGGAGCGCCAGCCTCGCTTCTGGACTCGAAAGCCTTCCACCCCCTAATGGCAGGTTGTGTGTGTCTCTCACGTGGGGGGAGGAATGAGGTCGCCCACAGAGGTTCTGCCATGAAAGATCTAAAGACGCACGCTGCTGAGGAGCTTGTTCCTCATGGAGCGTCCCCGAAGGCCAGAAGAATGCCGAAGGTCTCTTTCAAAGCTGCCGGACGCTCTGCCGTTCTAGGCCTGAGATAAGGACCTTGTGACGGCACTGTAACCCCGCGAGATTCAGGAGTCATCGCCAGTGCGAGTGGCAATCTGGAAGGAAGAACCTTCAAGGCGGAGTTTCCTTTCCTGTACAAAACGGCGCCCAAGTGGCTGAGGCAGGGAGCATTTTCCTTCACAGAACCGGCATCCTCGTATGCCTGTGGGTTACTCTAAAGAAACGACACTGTGAGCAACCTCTTCGAAAAGGCCTTCGCAAGCGACTTGGAGACAACAGCAGCGCAGTGGAGGCACAGACCATTGTCCTAGAGAGCAGCACAGTGTCTCTAGCAGCGATCGCTTCCCGGAGGATACTTAAGCCACACCGAGATTCCAGCAGGGAGTTTTGCCTTATAGCAGTACAACTCACTCAAGAAAGAGGGATGAGGTGTAGGGCTAATCTACGTGCGCTCACGCTCTGTGTCCCCGAGAAGGTTTCACGGAGCAGAATGCATCACCGACCGCTACCACGTGTGTGCACCAAAGAAGCCCTGTGCCGTGGGTGTTCTCAGGCCGACAGCGAAGACCTAGGTGTGTGCTGCACCCGCGCCCGGTGGTTCACACGTTGCGTGACCCTGTGCCTTTTGAAGACGCTCAGAGCGGGTGGCACCTGCGTGCTGGGAGCGCAAGAGGTGTAGAGTGTAAAGGCCTTTCACACTGGAGGAAAGGCTTGCATCTCATGGAGAAAATGTGTACGTCGCCCGGGAGATGGAGGCGCGCTCTTGACACCATTTCCTCTGCCCGTTTCAAACACAAGTGTTTGTACTCGATCTGGGCTGCCTGGTGAAACGCTTGGCAGTCCGCATCACCCTGAGCACCTTTCCTGAAGTTTGATTCGTAGCTGGGTAAACTCGGGCTTCAGAGGCTTAGATGAGACCAAACGTGTTCAGCTTGTGGCGAAAGCCTTTGACCAGAGGCATATAAGCTTGTGCTTGGGGCGAGGGCTAGGCAAGAACGTTTACACACTGGGTTTTTATCTTTACCCTAAGCTGTCCCTTTTGGCTGCAGCAGGCGGAGAGATCCCGCGGAGAGAGAACAGCTGAGAAATGGATGCACAGAACAGTCACCTCGATACCAGCCCTGGGCTCCCAAGCAACGATCCTTCCCCGCAGGGTACTTAACCCACCCAGGGATTCAAGCAGGGAGTTCGCCTTGTCCAACTCGCACAGGAGACTGGCATGAGATGTAGGGCTCATCTACTCGCGTTCACACTACGTGGCCCGGAGAAGTTCTCACGGAGCCGAATGCAGCACCCTTCCTCCACCACGTGTGTACACAAAGGAGCGCTGGGCAGTGGGTGTTCTCAGGCCAAGAGAGAAGCCCTTGTTCTGTGCTGCACCTGCTGGGTGGTTCAAAGGTTTTCTGACCTTCCTGCTCTGGAAGCTTTTCAGAGCTGAGGCTACGCCTGGGCTGCGAAAGCAGAGAGGCGTAGAGGCCTTTCACACTGAAGGTGTGGGCCTGTTTCCCATGGGGAAAGTGTACGTCGCCCAACCCCCACTCCCACCCCACCCCACCCCACCCCACACCACTCCAACCCACCCCCAGCTGGAGGCGTGCGGGTTGACACCATTTTGTCCTGCCCATGGAAAATACAAAGAGGCGTACACGATTTGGGCTGTCTGGTGAAAGAATTTTGAATCGGCGGCACCCTGAGTACCTTTCCCGAAGTTTGCTTCCTAGCTGGTTAAACTCGGCATTCAGAGGCGAGATGAGAACAAACTTGCTCCGCGTGCGGCGAAGTGCCCTGATACCCTGCCCTAAATGTTTGAGCTTCTGGCCAGCGTCAGGCAAGTACTTTGACACGTAGGATTCTCACTTTTACTCCAAGCTGTCCCTGTTGGCTGAAGCAGTCGGCGTGTCTGTATCACAGCCTGGGAGGCCGGGCATTGGGGGAGTCTGCCAAGTGACTGGCCTCCATTTATAGCTAACTGAGAAACTGCGTCGAAGCTTTCGGGAACCTCTTACGGGGAATGGTTGCAGTTCGGAATTGGAGACTGTGCTGGCAAACGTCAGCAGCTCCTCTCCCTCGGAGGGCTCTTGGTGTGCGGACTCCTAACAGCCAGCACGGTCCCCAGCTCGTGAACGGTCCCATTGCGAGCCGGTCTCGTCCGTGAAAGAGCCACGTGAGGCTCAGCTTCAAGAGTCGGGCTCCACACCAGGAGCCTTTGGGACAGGGCAGTCCTGAGCCGATGTGCCCACCAGGGGACGCGACCAAAGTTTACGTACCACAGGAAAGCGCATCAAGGCCTCGTGTTCTCTCCATGAAATGAACGTGAGCTTGAAGGGTGATGCGTCAGCGTGCACCGTGAACAGCTCGCTGGTACGCCTGTCTTTGCCCCCTCTCACGGTCTCACGCACCCGGGCTCAGTTCCGTGCAGGAATGCTGAGTGGGAGCGCCAGCCTCGCTTATGGACTCGAAAGCCTTCCACCCCCTAATGGCAGGTTGTGTGTGTCTCTCACGTGGGGGGAGGAATGAGGTCGCCCACAGAGGTTCTGCCATGAAAGATCTAAAGACGCACGCTGCTGAGGAGCTTGTTCCTCATGGAGCGTCCCCGAAGGCCAGAAGCATGCCGAAGGTCTCTTTCAAAGCTGCCGGACGCTCTGCCGTTCTAGGCCTGAGATAAGGACCTTGTGACGGCACTGTAACCCCGCGAGATTCAGGAGACATCGCCAGTGCGAGTGGCAATCCGGAAGGAAGAACCTTCAAGGCGGAGTGTCCTTTCCTGTACAAAACGGCGCCCAAGTGGCTGAGGCAGGGAGCATTTTCCTTCACAGAACCGGCATCCTCGTATGCCTGTGGGTTACTCTAAAGAAACGACACTGTGAGCAACCTCTTCAAAAAGGCCTACGCAAGCGACTTGGAGACAACAGCAGTGCAGTGGAGGCACAGACCATTGTCCTAGAGAGCAGCACAGTGTCTCTAGCAGCGATCGCTTCCCGGAGGATACTTAAGCCACACCGAGATTCCAGCAGGGAGTTTTGCCTTATAGCAGTACAACTCACTCAAGAAAGAGGGATGAGGTGTTGGGCTAATCTACGTGCGCTCACGCTCTGTGTCCCCGAGAAGGTTTCACGGAGCAGAATGCATCACCAACCGCTACCACGTGTGTGCACCAAAGAAGCCCTGTGCCGTGGGTGTTCTCAGGCCGACAGCGAAGACCTAGGTGTGTGCTGCACCCGCGCCCGGTGGTTCACACGTTGCGTGACCCTGTGCCTTTTGAAGACGCTCAGAGCGGGTGGCACCTGCGTGCTGCGAGCGCAAGAGGTGTAGAGTGTAAAGGCCTTTCACACTGGAGGAAAGGCTTGCATCTCATGGAGAAAATGTGTACGTCGTCCGGGAGATGGAGGCGCGCTGTTGACACCATTTCCTCTGCCCGTTTCAAACACAAGTGTTTGTACTCGATCTGGGCTGCCTGGTGAAACGCTTGGCAGTCCGCATCACCCTGAGCACCTTTCCTGAAGTTTGATTCGTAGCTGGGTAAACTCGGGCTTCAGAGGCTTAGATGAGACCAAACGTGTTCAGCTTGTGGCGAAAGCCTTTGACCAGAGGCATATAAGCTTGTGCTTGGGGCGAGGGCTAGGCAAGAACGTTTACACACTGGGTTTTTATCTTTACCCTAAGCTGTCCCTTTTGGCTGCAGCAGGCGGAGAGAACCCGCGGAGAGAGAACAGCTGTGAAATGGATGCACAGAACAGTCACCTCGATACCAGCCCCGGGCTCCCAAGCAACGATCCTTCACCGCAGGGTACTTAACCCACCCAGGGATTCAAGCAGGGAGTTCGCCTTGTCCAACTCGCACAGGAGACTGGCATGAGATGTAGGGCTCATCTACTTGCGTTCACACTACGTGGCCCGGAGAAGTTCTCACGGAGCCGAATCCAGCACCCTTCCTCCACCACGTGTGTACACAAAGGAGCGCTGGGCAGTGGGTGTTCTCAGGCCAAGAGAGAAGCCCTTGTTCTGTGCTGCACCTGCTGGGTGGTTCAAAGGTTTTCTGACCTTCCTGCTCTGGAAGCTTTTCAGAGCTGAGGCTACGCCTGGGCTGCGAAAGCAGAGAGGCGTAGAGGCCTTTCACACTGAAGGCGTGGGCCTGTTTCCCATGGGGAAAGTGTACGTCGCCCAACCCCCACTCCCACCCCACCCCACCCCACCCCACCCCACTCCAACCCACCCCCAGCTGGAGGCGTGCGGGTTGACACCATTTTGTCCTGCCCATGGAAAATACAAAGAGTCGTACACGATTTGGGCTGTCTGGTGAAAGAATTTTGAATCGGCGGCACCCTGAGTACCTTTCCCGAAGTTTGCTTCCTAGCTGGTTAAACTCGGCATTCAGAGGCGAGATGAGAACAAACTTGCTCCGTGTGCGACGAAGTGCCCTGATACCCTGCCCTAAATGTTTGAGCTTCTGGCCAGCGTCAGGCAAGTACTTTGACACGTAGGATTCTCACTTTTACTCCAAGCTGTCCCTGTTGGCTGAAGCAGTCGGCGTGTCTGTATCGCAGCCTGGGAGGCCGGGCGTTGGGGGAGTCTGCCAAGTGACTGGCCTCCATTTATAGCTAACTGAGAAACTGCGTCGAAGCTTTCGGGAGCCTCTTACAGGGAATGGTTGCAGTTCGGAATTGGAGACTGTGCTGGCAAAAGTCAGCAGCTCCTCTCCCTCGGAGGGCTCTTGGTGTGCCGACTCCTAACAGCCAGCACGGTCCCCAGCTCGTGAACGGTCCCATTGCGAGCCGGTCTCGTCCGTGAAAGAGCCACGTGAGGCTGAGCTCCAAGAGTCGGGCTCCACACCTGGAGCCTTTGGGACAGGGCCGTCCTGAGCCGATGTGCCCACCAGGGGACGCGACCAAAGTTTACGTACCACAGGAAAGCGCATCAAGGCCTCGTGTTCTCTCCATGAAATGAACGTGAGCTTGAAGGGTGATGCGTCAGCGTGCACCGTGAACAGCTCGCTCGTACGCCTGTCTTTGCCCCCTCTCACGGTCTCACGCACCCGGGCTCAGTTCCGTGCAGGAATACTGAGTGGGAGCGCCAGCCTCGCTTCTGGACTCGAAAGCCTTCCACCCCCTAATGGCAGGTTGTGTGTGTCTCTCACGTGGGGGGAGGAATGAGGTCGCCCACAGAGGTTCTGCCATGAAAGATCTAAAGACACACGCTGCTGAGGAGCTTGTTCCTCATGGAGCGTCCCCGAAGGCCAGAAGAATGCCGAAGGTCTCTTTCAAAGCTGCCGGACGCTCTGCCGTTCTAGGCCTGAGATAAGGACCTTGTGATGGCACTGTAACCCCGCGAGATTCAGGAGACATCGCCAGTGCGAGTGGCAATCCGGAAGGAAGAACCTTCAAGGCGGAGTGTCCTTTCCTGTACAAAACGGCGCCCAAGTGGCTGAGGCAGGGAGCATTTTCCTTCACAGAACCGGCATCCTCGTATGCCTGTGGGTTACTCTAAAGAAACGACACTGTGAGCAACCTCTTAGAAAAGGCCTTCGCAAGCGACTTGGAGACAACAGCAGCGCAGTGGAGGCACAGACCATTGTCCTAGAGAGCAGCACAGTGTCTCTAGCAGCGATCGCTTCCCGGAGGATACTTAAGCCACACCGAGATTCCAGCAGGGAGTTTTGCCTTATAGCAGTACAACTCACTCAAGAAAGAGGGATGAGGTGTAGGGCTAATCTACGTGCGCTCACGCTCTGTGTCCCCGAGAAGGTTTCACGGAGCAGAATGCATCACCGACCGCTACCACGTGTGTGCACCAAAGAAGCCCTGTGCCGTGGGTGTTCTCAGGCCGACAGCGAAGACCTAGGTGTGTGCTGCACCCGCGCCCGGTGGTTCACACGTTGCGTGACCCTGTGCCTTTTGAAGACGCTCAGAGCAGGTGGCACCTGCGTGCTGCGAGCGCAAGAGGTGTAGAGTGTAAAGGCCTTTCACACTGGAGGAAAGGCTTGCATCTCATGGAGAAAATGTGTACGTCGCCCGGGAGATGGAGGCGCGCTCTTGACACCATTTCCTCTGCCCGTTTCAAACACAAGTGTTTGTACTCGATCTGGGCTGCCTGGTGAAATGCTTGGCAGTCCGCATCACCCTGAGCACCTTTCCTGAAGTTTGATTCGTAGCTGGGTAAACTCGGGCTTCAGAGGCTTAGATGAGACCAAACGTGTTCAGCTTGTGGTGAAAGCCTTTGACCAGAGGCATATAAGCTTGTGCTTGGGGCGAGGGCTAGGCAAGAACGTTTACACACTGGGTTTTTATCTTTACCCTAAGCTGTCCCTTTTGGCTGCAGCAGGCGGAGAGAACCCGCGGAGAGAGAACAGCTGCGAAGTGGATGCACACAACAGTCACCTCGATACAAGCCCCGGGCTCCCAAGCAACGATCCTTCCCCGCAGGGTACTTAACCCACCCAGGGATTCAAGCAGGGAGTTCGCCTTGTCCAACTCGCACAGGAGACTGGCATGAGATGTAGGGCTCATCTACTTGCGTTCACACTACGTGGCCCGGAGAAGTTCTCACGGAGCCGAATCCAGCACCCTTCCTCCACCACGTGTGTACACAAAGGAGCGCTGGGCAGTGGGTGTTCTCAGGCCAAGAGAGAAGCCCTTGTTCTGTGCTGCACCTGCTGGGTGGTTCAAAGGTTTTCTGACCTTCCTGCTCTGGAAGCTTTTCAGAGCTGAAGCTACGCCTGGGCTGCGAAAGCAGAGAGGCGTAGAGGCCTTTCACACTGAAGGCGTGGGCCTGTTTCCCATGGGGAAAGTGTACGTCGCCCAACCCCCACTCCCACCCCACCCCACCCCACCCCAACCCACTCCAACCCACCCCCAGCTGGAGGCGTGCGGGTTGAAATCATTTTGTCCTGCCCATGGAAAATACAAAGAGGCGTACACGATTTGGGCTGTCTGGTGAAAGAATTTTGAATCGGCGGCACCCTGAGTACCTTTCCCGAAGTTTGCTTCCTAGCTGGTTAAACTCGGCATTCAGAGGCGAGATGAGAACAAACTTGCTCCGCGTGCGGCGAAGTGCCCTGATACACTGCCCTAAATGTTTGAGCTTCTGGCCAGCGTCAGGCAAGTACTTTGACACGTAGGATTCTCACTTTTACTCCAAGCTGTCCCTGTTGGCTGAAACAGTCTGCGTGTCTGTATCGCAGCCTGAGAGGCCGGGCGTTGGGGGAGTCTGCCAAGTGACTGGCCTCCATTTATAGCTAACTGAGAAACTGCGTCGAAGCTTTCGGGAGCCTCTTACAGGGAATGGTTGCAGTTCGGAATTGGAGACTGTGCTGGCAAACGTCAGCAGCTCCTCTCCCTCGGAGGGCTCTTGGTGTGCCGACTCCTAACAGCCAGCACGGTCCCCAGCTCGTGAACGGTCCCATTGCGAGCCGGTCTCGTCCGTGAAAGAGCCACGTGAGGCTGATCTCCAAGAGTCGGGCTCCACACCTGGAGCCTTTGGGACAGGGCAGTCCTGAGCCGATGTGCCCACCAGGGGACGCGACCAAAGTTTACGTACCACAGGAAAGCGCATCAAGGCCTCGTGTTCTCTCCATGAAATGAACGTGAGCTTGAAGGGTGATACGTCAGCGTGCACCGTGAACAGCTCGCTGGTACGCCTGTCTTTGCCCCCTCTCACGGTCTCACGCACCCGGGCTCAGTTCCGTGCAGGAATGCTGAGTGGGAGCGCCAGCCTCGCTTCTGGACTCGAAAGCCTTCCACCCCCTAATGGCAGGTTGTGTGTGTCTCTCACGTGGGGGGAGGAATGAGGTCGCCCACAGAGGTTCTGCCATGAAAGATCTAAAGACGCACGCTGCTGAGGAGCTTGTTCCTCATGGAGCGTCCCCGAAGGCCAGAAGCATGCCGAAGGTCTCTTTCAAAGCTGCCGGACGCTCTGCCGTTCTAGGCCTGAGATAAGGACCTTGTGACGGCACTGTAACCCCGCGAGATTCAGGAGACATCGCCAGTGCGAGTGGCAATCCGGAAGGAAGAACCTTCAAGGCGGAGTGTCCTTTCCTGTACAAAACGGCGCCCAAGTGGCTGAGGCAGGGAGCATTTTCCTTCACAGAACCGGCATCCTCGTATGCCTGTGGGTTACTCTAAAGAAACGACACTGTGAGCAACCTCTTCGAAAAGGCCTTCGCAAGCGACTTGGAGACAACAGCAGCGCAGTGGAGGCACAGACCATTGTCCTAGAGAGCAGCACAGTGTCTCTAGCAGCGATCGCTTCCCGGAGGATACTTAAGCCACACCGAGATTCCAGCAGGGAGTTTTGCCTTATAGCAGTACAACTCACTCAAGAAAGAGGGATGAGGTGTAGGGCTAATCTACGTGCGCTCACGCTCTGTGTCCCCGAGAAGGTTTCACGGAGCAGAATGCATCACCGACCGCTACCACGTGTGTGCACCAAAGAAGCCCTGTGCCGTGGGTGTTCTCAGGCCGACAGCGAAGACCTAGGTGTGTGCTGCACCCGCGCCCGGTGGTTCACACGTTGCGTGACCCTGTGCCTTTTGAAGACGCTCAGAGCGGGTGGCACCTGCGTGCTGCGAGCGCAAGAGATGTAGAGTGTAAAGGCCTTTCACACTGGAGGAAAGGCTTGCATCTCATGGAGAAAATGTGTACGTCGCCCGGGAGATGGAGGCGCGCTCTTGACACCATTTCCTCTGCCCGTTTCAAACACAAGTGTTTGTACTCGATCTGGGCTGCCTGGTGAAACGCTTGGCAGTCCGCATCACCCTGAGCACCTTTCCTGAAGTTTGATTCGTAGCTGGGTAAACTCGGCCTTCAGAGGCTTAGATGAGACCAAACGTGTTCAGCTTGTGGCGAAAGCCTTTGACCAGAGGCATATAAGCTTGTGCTTGGGGCGAGGGCTAGGCAAGAACGTTTACACACTGGGTTTTTATCTTTACCCTAAGCTGTCCCTTTTGGCTGCAGCAGGCGGAGAGAACCCGCGGAGAGAGAACAGCTGCGAAGTGGATGCACAGAACAGTCACCTCGATACCAGCCCCGGGCTCCCAAGCAACGATCCTTCTCCGCAGGGTACTTAACCCACCCAGGGATTCAAGCAGGGAGTTCGCCTTGTCCAACTCGCACAGGAGACTGGCATGAGATGTAGGGCTCATCTACTTGCGTTCACACTACGTGGCCCGGAGAAGTTCTCACGGAGCCGAATCCAGCACCCTTCCTCCACCACGTGTGTACGCAAAGGAGCGCTGGGCAGTGGGTGTTCTCAGGCCAAGAGAGAAGCCCTTGTTCTGTGCTGCACCTGCTGGGTGGTTCAAAGGTTTTCTGACCTTCCTGCTCTGGAAGCTTTTCAGAGCTGAGGCTACGCCTGGGCTGCGAAAGCAGAGAGGCGTAGAGGCCTTTCACACTGAAGGCGTGGGCCTGTTTCCCATGGGGAAAGTGTACGTCGCCCAACCCCCACTCCCACCGCACCCCACCCCACCCCACCCCACTCCAACCCACCCCCAGCTGGAGGCGTGCGGGTTGACACCATTTTGTCCTGCCCATGGAAAATACAAAGAGGCGTACACGATTTGGGCTGTCTGGTGAAAGAATTTTGAATCGACGGCACCCTGAGTACCTTTCCCGAAGTTTGCTTCCTAGCTGGTTAAACTCGGTATTCAGAGGCGAGATGAGAACAAACTTGCTCCGCGTGCGGCGAAGTGCCTTGATGCCCTGCCCTAAATGTTTGAGCTTCTGGCCAGCGTCAGACAAGTACTTTGACACGTAGGAGTCTCACTTTTACTCCAAGCTGTCCCTGTTGGCTGAAGCAGTCGGCGTGTCTGTATCGCAGCCTGGGAGGCTGGGCATTGGGGGAGTCTGCCAAGTGACTGGCCTCCATTTATAGCTAACTGAGAAACTGCGTCGAAGCTTTCGGGAGCCTCTTACAGGGAATGGTTGCAGTTTGGAATTGGAGACTGTGCTGGCAAACGTCAGCAGCTCCTCTCCCTCGGAGGGCTCTTGGTGTGCCGACTCCTAACAGCCAGCACGGTCCCCAGCTCGTGAACGGTCCCATTGCGAGCCGGTCTCGTCCGTGAAAGAGCCACGTGAGGCTGAGCTCCAAGAGTCGGGCTCCACACCTGGAGCCTTTGGGACAGGGCAGTCCTGAGCCGATGTGCCCACCAGGGGACGCGACCAAACTTTACGTACCACAGGAAAGCGCATCAAGGCCTCGTGTTCTCTCCATGAAATGAACGTGAGCTTGAAGGGTGATGCGTCAGCGTGCACCGTGAACAGCTCGCTGGTACGCCTGTCTTTGCCCCCTCTCACGGTCTCACACACCCGGGCTCAGTTCCGTGCAGGAATGCTGAGTGGGAGCGCCAGCCTCGCTCCTGGACTCGAAAGCCTTCCACCCCCTAATGGCAGGTTGTGTGTGTCTCTCACGTGGGGGGAGGAATGAGGTCGCCCACAGAGGTTCTGCCATGAAAGATCTAAAGACGCACGCTGCTGAGGAGCTTGTTCCTCATGGAGCGTCCCCGAAGGCCAGAAGAATGCCGAAGGTCTCTTTCAAAGCTGCCGGACGCTCTGCCGTTCTAGGCCTGAGATAAGGACCTTGTGACGGCACTGTAACTCCGCGAGATTCAGGAGACATCGCCAGTGCGAGTGGCAATCCGGAAGGAAGAACCTTCAAGGCGGAGTGTCCTTTCCTGTACAAAATGGCGCCCAAGTGGCTGAGGCAGGGAGCATTTTCCTTCACAGAACCGGCATCCTCGTATGCCTGTGGGTTACTCTAAAGAAACGACACTGTGAGCAACCTCTTCGAAAAGGCCTTCGCAAGCGACTTGGAGACAACAGCAGCGCAGTGGAGGCACAGACCATTGTCCTAGAGAGCAGCACAGTGTCTCTAGCAGCGATCGCTTCCCGGAGGATACTTAAGCCACACCGAGATTCCAGCAGGGAGTTTTGCCTTATAGCAGTACAACTCACTCAAGAAAGAGGGATGAGGTGTAGGGCTAATCTACGTGCGCTCACGCTCTGTGTCCCCAAGAAGGTTTCACGGAGCAGAATGCATCACCGACCGCTACCACGTGTGTGCACCAAAGAAGCCCTGTGCCGTGGGAGTTCTCAGGCCGACAGCGAAGACCTAGGTGTGTGTTGCACCCGCACCCGGTGGTTCACACGTTGCGTGACCCTGTGCCTTTTGAAGATGCTCAGAGCAGGTGGCACCTGCGTGCTGCGAGCGCAAGTGGTGTAGAGTGTAAAGGCCTTTCACACTGGAGGAAAGGCTTGCATCTCATGGAGAAAATGTGTACGTCGCCCGGGAGATGGAGGCGTGCTCTTGACACCATTTCCTCTGCCCGTTTAAAACACAAGTGTTTGTACTCGATCTGGGCTGCCTGGTGAAACGCTCGGCAGTCCGCATCACCCTGAGCACCTTTCCTGAAGTTTGATTCGTAGCTGGGTAAACTCGGGCTTCAGAGGCTTAGATGAGACCAAACGTGTTCAGCTTGTGGCGAAAGCCTTTGACCAGAGGCATATGTGCTTGTGCTTGGGGTGAGGGCTAGGCAAGAACGTTTACACACTGGGTTTTTATCTTTACCCTAAGCTGTCCCTTTTGGCTGCAGCAGGCGGAGGGAACCCGCGGAGAGAGAACAGCTGCGAAGTGGATGCACACAACAGTCACCTCGATACCAGCCCCGGGCTCCCAAGCAACGATCCTTCCCCGCAGGGTACTTAACCCACCCAGGGATTCAAGCAGGGAGTTCGCCTTGTCCAACTCGCACAGGAGACTGGCATGAGATGTAGGGCTCATCTACTTGCGTTCACACTACGTGGCCCGGAGAAGTTCTCACGGAGCCGAATCCAGCACCCTTCCTCCACCACGTGTGTACACAAAGGAGCGCTGGGCAGTGGGTGTTCTCAGGCCAAGAGAGAAGCCCTTGTTCTGTGCTGCACCTGCTGGGTGGTTCAAAGGTTTTCTGACCTTCCTGCTCTGGAAGCTTTTCAGAGCTGAGGCTACGCCTGGGCTGCGAAAGCAGAGAGGCGTAGAGGCCTTTCACACTGAAGGCGTGGGCCTGTTTCCCATGGGGAAAGTGTACGTCGCCCAACCCCCACTCCCACCCCACCCCACCCCACCCCACCCCACTCCAACCCACCCCCAGCTGGAGGCGTGCGGGTTGACACCATTTTGTCCTGCCCATGGAAAATACAAAGAGGCGTACACGATTTGGGCTGTCTGGTGAAAGAATTTTGAATCGGCGGCACCCTGAGTACCTTTCCCGAAGTTTGCTTCCTAGCTGGTTAAACTCGGCATTCAGAGGCGAGATGAGAACAAACTTGCTCCGCGTGCGGCGAAGTGCCTTGATGCCCTGCCCTAAATGTTTGAGCTTCTGGCCAGCGTCAGGCAAGTACTTTGACACGTAGGAGTCTCCCTTTTACTCCAAGCTGTCCCTGTTGGCTGAAGCAGTCGGCGTGTCTGTATCGCAGCCTGGGAGGCCGGGCGTTGGGGGAGTCTGCCAAGTGACTGGCCTCCATTTATAGCTAACTGAGAAACTGCGTCGAAGCTTTCGGGAGCCTCTTACAGGGAATGGTTGCAGTTGGGATTTGGAGACTGTGCTGGCAAACGTCAGCAGCTCCTCTCCCTCGGAGGGCTCTTGGTGTGCCGACTCCTAACAGCCAGCACGGTCCCCAGCTCGTGAACAGTCCCATTGCGAGCCGGTCTCGTCCGTGAAAGAGCCACGTGAGGCTGAGCTCCAAGAGTCGGGCTCCACACCTGGAGCCTTTGGGACAGGGCAGTCCTGAGCCGATGTGCCCACCAGGGGACGCGACCAAACTTTACGTACCACAGGAAAGCGCATCAAGGCCTCGTGTTCTCTCCATGAAATGAACGTGAGCTTGAAGGGTGATGCGTCAGCGTGCACCGTGAACAGCTCGCTGGTACGCCTGTCTTTGCCCCCTCTCACGGTCTCACGCACCCGGGCTCAGTTCCGTGCAGGAATGCTGAGTGGGAGCGCCAGCCTCGCTTCTGGACTCGAAAGCCTTCCACCCCTTAATGGCAGGTTGTGTGTGTCTCTCACGTGGGGGGAGGAATGAGGTCGCCCACAGAGGTTCTGCCATGAAAGATCTAAAGACGCACGCTGCTGAGGAGCTTGTTCCTCATGGAGCGTCCCCGAAGGCCAGAAGAATGCCGAAGGTCCCTTTCAAAGCTGCCGGACGCTCTGCCGTTCTAGGCCTGAGATAAGGACCTTGTGACGGCACTGTAACCCCGCGAGATTCAGGAGACATCGCCAGTGCGAGTGGCAATCCGGAAGGAAGAACCTTCAAGGCGGAGTGTCCTTTCCTGTACAAAACGGCGCCCAAGTGGCTGAGGCAGGGAGCATTTTCCTTCACAGAACCAGCATCCTCGTATGCCTGTGGGTTACTCTAAAGAAACGACACTGTGAGCAACCTCTTCAAAAAGGCCTTCGCAAGCGACTTGTAGACAACAGCAGCACAGTGGAGGCACAGACCATTGTCCTAGAGAGCAGCACAGTGTCTCTAGCAGCGATCGCTTCCCGGAGGATACTTAAGCCACACCGAGATTCCAGCAGGGAGTTTTGCCTTATAGCAGTACAACTCACTCAAGAAAGAGGGATGAGGTGTAGGGCTAATCTACGTGCGCTCACGCTCTGTGTCCCCAAGAAGGTTTCACGGAGCAGAATGCATCACCGACCGCTACCACGTGTGTGCACCAAAGAAGCCCTGTGCCGTGGGTGTTCTCAGGCCGACAGCGAAGACCTAGGTGTGTGCTGCACCCGCGCCCGGTGGTTCACACGTTGCGTGACCCTGTGCCTTTTGAAGATGCTCAGAGCGGGTGGCACCTGCATGCTGCGAGCGCAAGAGGTGTAGAGTGTAAAGGCCTTTCACACTGGAGGAAAGGCTTGCATCTCATGGAGAAAATGTGTACGTCGCCCGGGAGATGGAGGCGCGCTCTTGACACCATTTCCTCTGCCCGTTTCAAACACAAGTGTTTGTACTCGATCTGGGCTGCCTGGTGAAACGCTTGGCAGTCCGCATCACCCTGAGCACCTTTCCTGAAGTTTGATTCGTAGCTGGGTAAACTCGGGCTTCAGAGGCTTAGATGAGACCAAACGTGTTCAGCTTGTGGCGAAAGCCTTTGACCAGAGGCATATAAGCTTGTGCTTGGGGCGAGGGCTAGGCAAGAACGTTTACACACTGGGTTTTTATCTTTACCCTAAGCTGTCCCTTTTGGCTGCAGCAGGCGGAGAGAACCCGCGGAGAGAGAACAGCTGCGAAGTGGATGCACACAACAGTCACCTCGATACCAGCCCCGGGCTCCCAAGCAACGATCCTTCCCCGCAGGGTACTTAACCCACCCACGGATTCAAGCAGGGAGTTCGCCTTGTCCAACTCGCACAGGAGACTGGCATGAGATGTAGGGCTCATCTACTTGCGTTCACACTACGTGGCCCGGAGAAGTTCTCACGGAGCCGAATCCAGCACCCTTCCTCCACCACGTGTGTACACAAAGGAGCGCTGGGCAGTGGGTGTTCTCAGGCCAAGAGAGAAGCCCTTGTTCTGTGCTGCACCTGCTGGGTGGTTCAAAGGTTTTCTGACCTTCCTGCTCTGGAAGCTTTTCAGAGCTGAGGCTACGCCTGGGCTGCGAAAGCAGAGAGGCGTAGAGGCCTTTCACACTGAAGGCGTGGGCCTGTTTCCCATGGGGAAAGTGTACGTCGCCCAACCCCCACTCCCACCCCACCCCACCCCACCCCACCCCACTCCAACCCACCCCCAGCTGGAGGCGTGCGGGTTGACACCATTTTGTCCTGCCCATGGAAAATACAAAGAGGCGTACACGATTTGGGCTGTCTGGTGAAAGAATTTTGAATCGGCGGCACCCTGAGTACCTTTCCCGAAGTTTGCTTCCTAGCTGGTTAAACTCGGCATTCAGAGGCGAGATGAGAACAAACTTGCTCCGCGTGCGGCGAAGTGCCCTGATGCCCTGCCCTAAATGTTTGAGCTTCTGGCCAGCGTCAGGCAAGTACTTTGACACGTAGGAGTCTCCCTTTTACTCCAAGCTGTCCCTGTTGGCTGAAGCAGTCGGCGTGTCTGTATCGCAGCCTGGGAGGCCGGGCGTTGGGGGAGTCTGCCAAGTGACTGGCCTCCATTTATAGCTAACTGAGAAACTGCGTCGAAGCTTTCGGGAGCCTCTTACAGGGAATGGTTGCAGTTGGGAATTGGAGACTGTGCTGGCAAACGTCAGCAGCTCCTCTCCCTCAGAGGGCTCTTGGTGTGCCGACTCCTAACAGCCAGCACGGTCCCCAGCTCGTGAACGGTCCCATTGCGAGCCGGTCTCGTCCGTGAAAGAGCCACGTGAGGCTGAGCTCCAAGAGTGGGGCTCCACACCTGGAGCCTTTGGGACAGGGCAGTCCTGAGCCTATGTGCCCACCAGGGGACGCGACCAAAGTTTACGTACCACAAGAAAGCGCATCAAGGCCTCATGTTCTCTCCATGAAATGAACGTGAGCTTGAAGGGTGATGCGTCAGCGTGCACCGTGAACAGCTCGCTGGTACGCCTGTCTTTGCCCCCTCTCATGGTCTCACGCACCCGGGCTCAGTTCCGTGCAAGAATGCTGAGTGGGAGCGCCAGCCTCGCTTCTGGACTCGAAAGCCTTCCACCCCCTAATGGCAGGTTGTGTGTGTCTCTCACGTGGGGGGAGGAATGAGGTCGCCCACAGTGGTTCTGCCATGAAAGATCTAAAGACGCACGCTGCTGAGGAGCTTGTTCCTCATAGAGCGTCCCCGAAGGCCAGAAGAATGCCGACGGTCTCTTTCAAAGCTGCCGGACGCTCTGCCGTTCTAGGCCTGAGATAAGGACCTTGTGACGGCACTGTAACCCTGCGAGATTCAGGAGACATCGCCAGTGCGAGTGGCAATCCGGAAGGAAGAACCTTCAAGGCGGAGTGTCCTTTCCTGTACAAAACGGCGCCCAAGTGGCTGAGGCAGGGAGCATTTTCCTTCACAGAACTGGCATCCTCGTATGCCTGTGGGTTACTCTAAAGAAACGACACTGTGAGCAACCTCTTCGAAAAGGCCTTCGCAAGCGACTTGGAGACAACAGCAGCGCAGTGGAGGCACAGACCATTGTCCTAGAGAGCAGCACAGTGTCTCTAGCAGCGATCGCTTCCCGGAGGATACTTAAGCCACACCGAGATTCCAGCAGGGAGTTTTGCCTTATAGCAGTACAACTCACTCAAGAAAGAGGGATGAGGTGTAGGGCTAATCTACGTGCGCTCACGCTCTGTGTCCCCGAGAAGGTTTCACGGAGCAGAATGCATCACCGACCGCTACCACGTGTGTGCACCAAAGAAGCCCTGTGCCGTGGGTGTTCTTAGGCTGACAGCGAAGACCTAGGTGTGTGCTGCACCCGCGCCCGGTGGTTCACACGTTGCGTGACCCTGTGCCTTTTGAAGATGCTCAGAGCGGGTGGCACCTGCGTGCTGCGAGCGCAAGAGGTGTAGAGTGTAAAGGCCTTTCACACTGGAGGAAAGGCTTGCATCTCATGGAGAAAATGTGTACGTCGCCCGGGAGATGGAGGCGCGCTCTTGACACCATTTCCTCTGCCCGTTTCAAACACAAGTGTTTGTACTCGATCTGGGCTGCCTGGTGAAACGCTTGGCAGTCCACATCACCCTGAGCACCTTTCCTGAAGTTTGATTCGTAGCTGGGTAAACTCGGGCTTCAGAGGCTTAGATGAGACCAAACGTGTTCAGCTTGTGGCGAAAGCCTTTGACCAGAGGCATATGTGCTTGTGCTTGGGGTGAGGGCTAGGCAAGAACGTTTACACACTGGGTTTTTATCTTTACCCTAAGCTGTCCCTTTTGGCTGCAGCAGGCGGAGGGAACCCGCGGAGGGAGAACAGCTGCGAAGTGGATGCACACAACAGTCACCTCGATACCAGCCCCGGGCTCCCAAGCAACGATCCTTCCCCGCAGGGTACTTAACCCACCCAGGGATTCAAGCAGGGAGTTCGCCTTGTCCAACTCGCACAGGAGACTGGCATGAGATGTAGGGCTCATCTACTTGCGTTCACACTACGTGGCCCGGAGAAGTTCTCACGGAGCCGAATCCAGCACCCTTCCTCCACCACGTGTGTACACAAAGGAGCGCTGGGCAGTGGGTGTTCTCAGGCCAAGAGAGAAGCCCTTGTTCTGTGCTGCACCTGCTGGGTGGTTCAAAGGTTTTCTGACCTTCCTGCTCTGGAAGCTTTTCAGAGCTGAGGCTACGCCTGGGCTGCGAAAGCAGAGAGGCGTAGAGGCCTTTCACACTGAAGGCGTGGGCCTGTTTCCCATGGGGAAAGTGTACGTCGCCCAACCCCCACTCCCACCCCACCCCACCCCACCCCACCCCACTCCAACCCACCCCCAGCTGGAGGCGTGCGGGTTGACACCATTTTGTCCTGCCCATGGAAAATACAAAGAGGCGTACACGATTTGGGCTGTCTGGTGAAAGAATTTTGAATCGGCGGCACCCTGAGTACCTTTCCCGAAGTTTGCTTCCTAGCTGGTTAAACTCGGTATTCAGAGGCGAGATGAGAACAAACTTGCTCCGCGTGCGGCGAAGTGCCTTGATGCCCTGCCCTAAATGTTTGAGCTTCTGGGCAGCATCAGGCAAGTACTTTGACACGTAGGAGTCTCACTTTTACTCCAAGCTGTCCCTGTTGGCTGAAGCAGTCGGCGTGACTGTATCGCAGCCTGGGAGGCTGGGCGTTGGGGGAGTCTGCCAAGTGACTGGCCTCCATTTATAGCTAACTGAGAAACTGCGTCGAAGCTTTCGGGAGCCTCTTACAGGGAATGGTTGCAGTTCGGAATTGGAGACTGTGCTGGCAAACGTCAGCAGCTCCTCTCCCTCGGAGGGCTCTTGGTGTGCCGACTCCTAACAGCCAGCACGGTCCCCAGCTCGTGAACGGTCCCATTGTGAGCCGGTCTCGTCCGTGAAAGAGCCACGTGAGGCTGAGCTCCAAGAGTCGGGCTCCACACCTGGAGCCTTTGGGACAGGGCAGTCCTGAGCCGATGTGCCCACCAGGGGACGCGACCAAAGTTTACGTACCACAGGAAAGCGCATCAAGGCCTCGTGTTCTCTCCATGAAATGAACGTGAGCTTGAAGGGTGATGCGTCAGCGTGCACCGTGAACAGCTCGCTGGTACGCCTGTCTTTGCCCCCTCTCACGGTCTCACGCACCCGGGCTCAGTTCCGTGCAGGAATGCTGAGTGGGAGCGCCAGCCTCGCTTCTGGACTCGAAAGCCTTCCACCCCCTAATGGCAGGTTGTGTGTGTCTCTCACGTGGGGGGAGGAATGAGGTCGCCCACAGAGGTTCTGCCATGAAAGATCTAAAGACGCACGCTGCTGAGGAGCTTGTTCCTCATGGAGCGTCCCCGAAGGCCAGAAGCATGCCGAAGGTCTCTTTCAAAGCTGCCGGACGCTCTGCCGTTCTAGGCCTGAGATAAGGACCTTGTGACGGCACTGTAACCCCGCGAGATTCAGGAAACATCGCCAGTGCGAGTGGCAATCCGGAAGGAAGAACCTTCAAGGCGGAGTGTCCTTTCCTGTACAAAACGGCGCCCAAGTGGCTGAGGCAGGGAGCATTTTCCTTCACAGAACCGGCATCCTCGTATGCCTGTGGGTTACTCTAAAGAAACGACACTGTGAGCAACCTCTTCGAAAAGGCCTTCGCAAGTGACTTGGAGACAACAGCAGCGCAGTGGAGGCACAGACCATTGTCCTAGAGAGCAGCACAGTGTCTCTAGCAGCGATCGCTTCCCGGAGGATACTTAAGCCACACCGAGATTCCAGCAGGGAGTTTTGCCTTATAGCAGTACAACTCACTCAAGAAAGAGGGATGAGGTGTAGGGCTAATCTACGTGCGCTCACGCTCTGTGTCCCCGAGAAGGTTTCACGGAGCAGAATGCATCACCGACCGCTACCACGTGTGTGCACCAAAGAAGCCCTGTGCCGTGGGTGTTCTCAGGCCGACAGCGAAGACCTAGGTGTGTGCTGCAACCGCGCCCGGTGGTTCACACGTTGCGTGACCCTGTGCCTTTTGAAGATGCTCAGAACGGGTGGCACCTGCGTGCTGCGAGCGCAAGAGGTGTAGAGTGTAAAGGCTTTTCACACTGGAGGAAAGGCTTGCATCTCATGGAGAAAATGTGTACGTCGCCCGGGAGATGGAGGCGCGCTCTTGACACCATTTCCTCTGCCCGTTTCAAACACAAGTGTTTGTACTCGATCTGGGCTGCCTGGTGAAACGCTTGGCAGTCCGCATCACCCTGAGCACCTTTCCTGAAGTTTGATTCGTAGCTGGGTAAACTCGGGCTTCAGAGGCTTAGATGAGACCAAACGTGTTCAGCTTGTGGCGAAAGCCTTTGACCAGAAGCATATAAGCTTGTGCTTGGGGCGAGGGCTAGGCAAGAACGTTTACACACTGGGTTTTTATCTTTACCCTAAGCTGTCCCTTTTGGCTGCAGCAGGCGGAGGGAACCCGCGGAGAGAGAACAGCTGCGAAGTGGATGCACACAACAGTCACCTCGATACCAGCCCCGGGCTCCCAAGCAACGATCCTTCCCCGCAGGGTACTTAACCCACCCAGGGATTCAAGCAGGGAGTTCGCCTTGTCCAACTCGCACAGGAGACTGGCATGAGATGTAGGGCTCATCTACTTGCGTTCACACTACGTGGCCCGGAGAAGTTCTCACGGAGCCGAATCCAGCACCCTTCCTCCACCACGTGTGTACACAAAGGAGCGCTGGGCAGTGGGTGTTCTCAGGCCAAGAGAGAAGCCCTTGTTCTGTGCTGCACCTGCTGGGTGGTTCAAAGGTTTTCTGACCTTCCTGCTCTGGAAGCTTTTCAGAGCTGAGGCTACGCCTGGGCTGCGAAAGCAGAGAGGCGTAGAGGCCTTTCACACTGAAGGCGTGGGCCTGTTTCCCATGGGGAAAGTGTACGTCGCCCAACCCCCACTCCCACCCCACCCCACCCCACCCCACCCCACTCCAACCCACCCCCAGGTGGAGGCGTGCGGGTTGACACCATTTTGTCCTTCCCGTGGAAAATACAAAGAGGCGTACACGATTTGGGCTGTCTGGTGAAAGAATTTTGAATCGGCGGCACCCTGAGTACCTTTCCCGAAGTTTGCTTCCTAGCTGGTTAAACTCGGCATTCAGAGGCGAGATGAGAACAAACTTGCTCCGCGTGCGGCGAAGTGCCTTGATGCCCTGCCCTAAATGTTTGAGCTTCTGGTCAGCGTCAGGCAAGTACTTTGACACGTAGGAGTCTCCCTTTTACTCCAAGCTGTCCCTGTTGGCTGAAGCAGTCGGCGTGTCTGTATCGCAGCCTGGGAGGCCGGGCGTTGGGGGAGTCTGCCAAGTGACTGGCCTCCATTTATAGCTAACTGAGAAACTGCATCGAAGCTTTCGGGAGCCTCTTACAGGGAATGGTTGCAGTTGGGAATTGGAGACTGTGCTGGCAAACGTCAGCAGCTCCTCTCCCTCGGAGGGCTCTTGGTGTGCCGACTCCTAACAGCCAGCACGGTCCCCAGCTCGTGAACGGTCCCATTGCGAGCCGGTCTCGTCCGTGAAAGAGCCACGTGAGGCTGAGCTCCAAGAGTCGGGCTCCACACCTGGAGCCTTTGGGACAGGGCAGTCCTGAGCCGATGTGCCCACCAGGGGACGCGACCAAAGTTTACGTACCACAGGAAAGCGCATCAAGGCCTCGTGTTCTCTCCATGAAATGAACGTGAGCTTGAAGGGTGATGCGTCAGCGTGCACCGTGAACAGCTCGCTGGTACGCCTGTCTTTGCCCCCTCTCACGGTCTCACGCACCCGGGCTCAGTTCCGTGCAGGAATGCTGAGTGGGAGCGCCAGCCTCGCTTCTGGACTCGAAAGCCTTCCACCCCCTAATGGCAGGTTGTGTGTGTCTCTCACGTGGGGGGAGGAATGAGGTCGCCCACAGAGGTTCTGCCATGAAAGATCTAAAGACGCACGCTGCTGAGGAGCTTGTTCCTCATGGAGCGTCCCCGAAGGCCAGAAGCATGCCGAAGGTCTCTTTCAAAGCTGCCGGACGCTCTGCCGTTCTAGGCCTGAGATAAGGACCTTGTGACGGCACTGTAACCCCGCGAGATTCAGGAGACATCGCCAGTGCGAGTGGCAATCCGGAAGGAAGAACCTTCAAGGCGGAGTGTCCTTTCCTGTACAAAACGGCGCCCAAGTGGCTGAGGCAGGGAGCATTTTCCTTCACAGAACCGGCATCCTCGTATGCCTGTGGGTTACTCTAAAGAAACGACACTGTGAGCAACCTCTTCGAAAAGGCCTTCGCAAGCGACTTGGAGACAACAGCAGCGCAGTGGAGGCACAGACCATTGTCCTAGAGAGCAGCACAGTGTCTCTAGCAGCGATCGCTTCCCGGAGGATACTTAAGCCACACCGAGATTCCAGCAGGGAGTTTTGCCTTATAGCAGTACAACTCACTCAAGAAAGAGGGATGAGGTGTAGGGCTAATCTACGTGCGCTCACGCTCTGTGTCCCCGAGAAGGTTTCACGGAGCAGAATGCATCACCGACCGCTACCACGTGTGTGCACCAAAGAAGCCCTGTGCCGTGGGTGTTCTCAGGCCGACAGCGAAGACCTAGGTGTGTGCTGCAACCGCGCCCGGTGGTTCACACGTTGCGTGACCCTGTGCCTTTTGAAGATGCTCAGAGCGGGTGGCACCTGCGTGCTGCGAGCGCAAGAGGTGTAGAGTGTAAAGGCCTTTCACACTGGAGGAAAGGCTTGCATCTCATGGAGAAAATGTGTACGTCGCCCGGGAGATGGAGGCGCGCTCTTGACACCATTTCCTCTGCCCATTTCAAACACAAGTGTTTGTACTCGATCTGGGCTGCCTGGTGAAACGCTTGGCAGTCCGCATCACCCTGAGCACCTTTCCTGAAGTTTGATTCGTAGCTGGGTAAACTCGGGCTTCAGAGGCTTAGATGAGACCAAACGTGTTCAGCTTGTGGCGAAAGCCTTTGACCAGAGGCATATAAGCTTGTGCTTGGGGCGAGGGCTAGGCAAGAACGTTTACACACTGGGTTTTTATCTTTACCCTAAGCTGTCCCTTTTGGCTGCAGCAGGCGGAGGGAACCCGCGGAGAGAGAACAGCTGCGAAGTGGATGCACACAACAGTCACCTCGATACCAGCCCCGGGCTCCCAAGCAATGATCCTTCCCCGCAGGGTACTTAACCCACCCAGGGATTCAAGCAGGGAGTTCGCCTTGTCCAACTCGCACAGGAGACTGGCATGAGATGTAGGGCTCATCTACTTGCGTTCACACTACGTGGCCCGGAGAAGTTCTCACGGAGCCGAATCCAGCACCCTTCCTCCACCACGTGTGTACACAAAGGAGCGCTGGGCAGTGGGTGTTCTCAGGCCAAGAGAGAAGCCCTTGTTCTGTGCTGCACCTGCTGGGTGGTTCAAAGGTTTTCTGACCTTCCTGCTCTGGAAGCTTTTCAGAGCTGAGGCTACGCCTGGGCTGCGAAAGCAGAGAGGCATAGAGGCCTTTCACACTGAAGGCGTGGGCCTGTTTCCCATGGGGAAAGTGTACGTCGCCCAACCCCCACTCCCACCCCACCCCACCCCACCCCACCCCACTCCAACCCACCCCCAGCTGGAGGCGTGCGGGTTGACACCATTTTGTCCTGCCCATGGAAAATACAAAGAGGCGTACACGATTTGGGCTGTCTGGTGAAAGAATTTTGTATCGGCGGCACCCTGAGTACCTTTCCCGAAGTTTGCTTCCTAGCTGGTTAAACTCGGCATTCAGAGGCGAGATGAGAACAAACTTGCTCCGCGTGCGGCGAAGTGCCTTGATGCCCTGCCCTAAATGTTTGAGCTTCTGGCCAGCGTCAGGCAAGTACTTTGACACGTAGGAGTCTCCCTTTTACTCCAAGCTGTCCCTGTTGGCTGAAGCAGTCGGCGTGTCTGTATCGCAGCCTGGGAGGCCGGGCGTTGGGGGAGTCTGCCAAGTGACTGGCCTCCATTTATAGCTAACTGAGAAACTGCGTCGAAGCTTTCGGGAGCCTCTTACAGGGAATGGTTGCAGTTCGGAATTGGAGACTGTGCTGGCAAACGTCAGCAGCTCCTCTCCCTCGGAGGGCTCTTGGTGTGCCGACTCCTAACAGCCAGCACGGTCCCCAGCTCGTGAACGGTCCCATTGCGAGCCGGTCTCGTCCGTGAAAGAGCCACGTGAGGCTGAGCTCCAAGAGTCGGGCTCCACACCTGGAGCCTTTGGGACAGGGCAGTCCTGAGCCGATGTGCCCACCAGGGGACGCGACCAAAGTTTACGTACCACAGGAAAGCGCATCAAGGCCTCGTGTTCTCTCCATGAAATGAACGTGAGCTTGAAGGGTGATGCGTCAGCGTGCACCGTGAACAGCTCGCTGGCACGCCTGTCTTTGCCCCCTCTCACGGTCTCACGCACCCGGGCTCAGTTCCGTGCAGGAATGCTGAGTGGGAGCGCCAGCCTCGCTTCTGGACTCGAAAGCCTTCCACCCCCTAATGGCAGGTTGTGTGTGTCTCTCACGTGGGGGGAGGAATGAGGTCGCCCACAGAGGTTCTGCCATGAAAGATCTAAAGACGCACGCTGCTGAGGAGCTTGTTCCTCATGGAGCGTCCCCGAAGGCCAGAAGCATGCCGAAGGTCTCTTTCAAAGCTGCTGGACGCTCTGCCGTTCTAGGCCTGAGATAAGGATCTTGTGACGGCACTGTAACCCCGCGAGATTCAGGAGACATCGCCAGTGCGAGTGGCAATCCGGAAGGAAGAACCTTCAAGGCGGAGTGTCCTTTCCTGTACAAAACGGCGCCCAAGTGGCTGAGGCAGGGAGCATTTTCCTTCACAGAACCGGCATCCTCATATGCCAGTGGGTTACTCTAAAGAAACGACACTGTGAGCAACCTCTTCGAAAAGGCCTTCGCAAGCGACTTGGAGACAAGAGCAGCGCAGTGGAGGCACAGACCATTGTCCTAGAGAGCAGCACAGTGTCTCTAGCAGCGATCGCTTCCCGGAGGATACTTAAGCCACACCGAGATTCCAGCAGGGAGTTTTGCCTTATAGCAGTACAACTCACTCAAGAAAGAGGGATGAGGTGTAGGGCTAATCTACGTGCGCTCACGCTCTGTGTCCCCGAGAAGGTTTCACGGAGCAGAATGCATCACCGACCGCTACCACGTGTGTGCACCAAAGAAGCCCTGTGTCGTGGGTGTTCTCAGGCCGACAGCGACGACCTAGGTGTGTGCTGCACCCGCGCCCGGTGGTTCACACGTTGCGTGACCCTGTGCCTTTTGAAGATGCTCAGAGCGGGTGGCACCTGCGTGCTGCGAGCGCAAGAGGTGTAGAGTGTAAAGGCCTTTCACACTGGAGGAAAGGCTTGCATCTCATGGAGAAAATGTGTACGTCGCCCGGGAGATGGAGGCGCGCTCTTGACACCATTTCCTCTGCCCATTTCAAACACAAGTGTTTGTACTCGATCTGGGCTGCCTGGTGAAACGCTTGGCAGTCCGCATCACCCTGAGCACCTTTCCTGAAGTTTGATTCGTAGCTGGGTAAACTCGGGCTTCAGAGGCTTAGATGAGACCAAACGTGTTCAGCTTGTGGCGAAAGCCTTTGACCAGAGGCATATAAGCTTGTGCTTGGGGCGAGGGCTAGGCAAGAACGTTTACACACTGGGTTTTTATCTTTACCCTAAGCTGTCCCTTTTGGCTGCAGCAGGCGGAGAGAACCCGCGGAGAGAGAACAGCTGCGAAGTGGATGCACACAACAGTCACCTCGATACCAGCCCCGGGCTCCCAAGCAACGATCCTTCCCCGCAGGGTACTTAACCCACCCAGGGATTCAAGCAGGGAGTTCGCCTTGTCCAACTCGCACAGGAGACTGGCATGAGATGTAGGGCTCATCTACTTGCGTTCACACTACGTGGCCCGGAGAAGTTCTCACGGAGCCGAATCCAGCACCCTTCCTCCACCACGTGTGTACACAAAGGAGCGCTGGGCAGTGGGTGTTCTCAGGCCAAGAGAGAAGCCCTTGTTCTGTGCTGCACCTGCTGGGTGGTTCAAAGGTTTTCTGACCTTCCTGCTCTGGAAGCTTTTCAGAGCTGAGGCTACGCCTGGGCTGCGAAAGCAGAGAGGCGTAGAGGCCTTTCACACTGAAGGCGTGGGCCTGTTTCCCATGGGGAAAGTGTACGTCGCCCAACCCCCACTCCCACCCCACCCCACCCCACCCCACCCCACTCCAACCCACCCCCAGCTGGAGGCGTGCGGGTTGACACCATTTTGTCCTGCCCATGGAAAATACAAAGAGGCGTACACGATTTGGGCTGTCTGGTGAAAGAATTTTGAATCGGCGGCACCCTGAGTACCTTTCCCGAAGTTTGCTTCCTAGCTGGTTAAACTCGGCATTCAGAGGCGAGATGAGAACAAACTTGCTCCGCGTGCGGCGAAGTGCCCTGATGCCCTGCCCTAAATGTTTGAGCTTCTGGCCAGCGTCAGGCAAGTACTTTGACACGTAGGAGTCTCCCTTTTACTCCAAGCTGTCCCTGTTGGCTGAAGCAGTCAGCGTGTCTGTATCGCAGCCTGGGAGGCCGGGCGTTGGGGGAGTCTGCCAAGTGACTGGCCTCCATTTATAGCTAACTGAGAAACTGCGTCGAAGCTTTCGGGAGCCTCTTACAGGGAATGGTTGCAGTTCGGAATTGGAGACTGTGCTGGCAAACGTCAGCAGCTCCTCTCCCTCGGAGGGCTCTTGGTGTGCCGACTCCTAACAGCCAGCACGGTCCCCAGCTCGTGAACGGTCCCATTGCGAGCCGGTCTCGTCCGTGAAAGAGCCACGTGAGGCTGATCTCCAAGAGTGGGGCTCCACACCTGGAGCCTTTGGGACAGGGCAGTCCTGAGCCGATGTGCCCACCAGGGGACGCGACCAAAGTTTACGTACCACAGGAAAGCGCATCAAGGCCTCGTGTTCTCTCCATGAAATGAACGTGAGCTTGAAGGGTGATACGTCAGCGTGCACCGTGAACAGCTCGCTGGTACGCCTGTCTTTGCCCCCTCTCACGGTCTCACGCACCCGGGCTCAGTTCCGTGCAGGAATGCTGAGTGGGAGCGCCAGCCTCGCTTCTGGACTCGAAAGCCTTCCACCCCCTAATGGCAGGTTGTGTGTGTCTCTCACGTGGGGAGAGGAATGAGGTTGCCCACAGAGGTTCTGCCATGAAAGATCTAAAGACGCACGCTGCTGAGGAGCTTGTTCCTCATGGAGCATCCCCGAAGGCCAGAAGCATGCCGAAGGTCTCTTTCAAAGCTGCCGGACGCTCTGCCGTTCTAGGCCTGAGATAAGGACCTTGTGACGGCACTGTAACCCCGCGAGATTCAGGAGACATCGCCAGTGCGAGTGGCAATCCGGAAGGAAGAACCTTCAAGGCGGAGTGTCCTTTCCTGTACAAAACGGCGCCCAAGTGGCTGAGGCAGGGAGCATTTTCCTTCACAGAACCGGCATCCTCGTATGCCTGTGGGTTACTCTAAAGAAACGACACCGTGAGCAACCTCTTCGAAAAGGCCTTCGCAAGCGACTTGGAGACAAGAGCAGCGCAGTGGAGGCACAGACCATTGTCCTAGAGAGCAGCACAGTGTCTCTAGCAGCGATCGTTTCCCGGAGGATACTTAAGCCACACCGAGATTCCAGCAGGGAGTTTTGCCTTATAGCAGTACAACTCACTCAAGAAAGAGGGATGAGGTGTAGGGCTAATCTACGTGCGCTCACGCTCTGTGTCCCCGAGAAGGTTTCACGGAGCAGAATGCATCACCGACCGCTACCACGTGTGTGCACCAAAGAAGCCCTGTGCCGTGGGTGTTCTCAGGCCGACAGCGAAGACCCAGGTGTGTGCTGCACCCGCGCCCGGTGGTTCACACGTTGCGTGACCCTGTGCCTTTTGAAGATGCTCAGAGCGGGTGGCACCTGCGTGCTGCGAGCGCAAGAGGTGTAGAGTGTAAAGACCTTTCACACTGGAGGAAAGGCTTGCATCTCATGGAGAAAATGTGTACGTCGCCCGGGAGATGGAGGCGCGCTCTTGACACCATTTCCTCTGCCCGTTTCAAACACAAGTGTTTGTACTCGATCTGGGCTGCCTGGTGAAACGCTTGGCAGTCCGCATCACCCTGAGCACCTTTCCTGAAGTTTGATTCGTAGCTGGGTAAACTCGGGCTTCAGAGGCTTAGATGAGACCAAACGTGTTCAGCTTGTGGTGAAAGCCTTTGACCAGAGGCATATGTGCTTGTGCTTGGGGCGAGGGCTAGGCAAGAACGTTTACACACTGGGTTTTTATCTTTACCCTAAGCTGTCCCTTTTGGCTGCAGCAGGCGGAGAGAACCCGCGGAGAGAGAACAGCTGCGAAATGGATGCACACAACAGTCACCTCGATACCAGCCCCGGGCTCCCAAGCAACGATCCTTCTCCGCAGGGTACTTAACCCACCCAGGGATTCAAGCAGGGAGTTCGCCTTGTCCAACTCGCTCAAGAGACTGGCATGAGATGTAGGGCTCATCTACTTGCGTTCACACTACGTGGCCTGGAGAAGTTCTCACGGAGCCGAATCCAGCACCCTTCCTCCACCACGTGTGTACACAAAGGAGCGCTGGGCAGTGGGTGTTCTCAGGCCAAGAGAGAAGCCCTTGTTCTGTGCTGCACCTGCTGGGTGGTTCAAAGGTTTTCTGACCTTCCTGCTCTGGAAGCTTTTCAGAGCTGAGGCTACGCCTGGGCTGCGAAAGCAGAGAGGCGTAGAGGCCTTTCACACTGAAGGCGTGGGCCTGTTTCCCATGGGGAAAGTGTACGTCGCCCAACCCCCACTCCCACCCCACCCCACCCCACCCCACCCCACTCCAACCCACCCCCAGCTGGAGGCGTGCGGGTTGACACCATTTTGTCCTGCCCATGGAAAATACAAAGAGGCGTACACGATTTGGGCTGTCTGGTGAAAGAATTTTGAATCGGCGGCACCCTGAGTACCTTTCCCGAAGTTTGCTTCCTAGCTGGTTAAACTCGGCATTCAGAGGCGAGATGAGAACAAACTTGCTCCGCGTGCGGCGAAGTGCCCTGATGCCCTGCCCTAAATGTTTGAGCTTCTGGCCAGCGTCAGGCAAGTACTTTGACACGTAGGAGTCTCCCTTTTACTCCAAGCTGTCCCTGTTGGCTGAAGCAGTCGGCGTGTCTGTATCGCAGCCTGGGAGGCCGGGCGTTGGGGGAGTCTGCCAAGTGACTGGCCTCCATTTATAGCTAACTGAGAAACTGCGTCGAAGCTTTCGGGAGCCTCTTACAGGGAATGGTTGCAGTTCGGAATTGGAGACTGTGCTGGCAAACGTCAGCAGCTCCTCTCCCTCGGAGGGCTCTTGGTGTGCCGACTCCTAACAGCCAGCACGGTCCCCAGCTCGTGAACGGTCCCATTGCGAGCCGGTCTCGTCCGTGAAAGAGCCACGTGAGGCTGAGCTCCAAGAGTGGGGCTCCACACCTGGAGCCTTTGGGACAGGGCAGTCCTGAGCCGATGTGCCCACCAGGGGACGCGACCAAAGTTTACGTACCACAGGAAAGCGCATCAAGGCCTCGTGTTCTCTCCATGAAATGAACGTGAGCTTGAAGGGTGATACGTCAGCGTGCACCGTGAACAGCTCGCTGGTACGCCTGTCTTTGCCCCCTCTCACGGTCTCACGCACCCGGGCTCAGTTCCGTGCAGGAATGCTGAGTGGGAGCGCCAGCCTCGCTTCTGGACTCGAAAGCCTTCCACCCCCTAATGGCAGGTTGTGTGTGTCTCTCACGTGGGGGGAGGAATGAGGTCGCCCACAGAGGTTCTGCCATGAAAGATCTAAAGACGCACACTGCTGAGGAGCTTGTTCCTCATGGAGCGTCCCCGAAGGCCAGAAGCATGCCGAAGGTCTCTTTCAAAGCTGCCGGACGCTCTGCCATTCTAGGCCTGAGATAAGGACCTTGTGACGGCACTGTAACCCCGCGAGATTCAGGAGACATCGCCAGTGCGAGTGGCAATCCGGAAGGAAGAACCTTCAAGGCGGAGTGTCCTTTCCTGTACAAAACGGCGCCCAAGTGGCTGAGGCAGGGAGCATTTTCCTTCACAGAACCGGCATCCTCGTATGCCTGTGGGTTACTCTAAAGAAACGACACTGTGAGCAACCTCTTCGAAAAGGCCTTCGCAAGCGACTTGGAGACAAGAGCAGCGCAGTGGAGGCACAGACCATTGTCCTAGAGAGCAGCACAGTGTCTCTAGCAGCGATCGCTTCCCGGAGGATACTTAAGCCACACCGAGATTCCAGCAGGGAGTTTTGCCTTATAGCAGTACAACTCACTCAAGAAAGAGGGATGAGGTGTAGGGCTAATCTACGTGCGCTCACGCTCTGTGTCCCCGAGAAGGTTTCACAGAGCAGAATGCATCACCGACCGCTACCACGTGTGTGCACCAAAGAAGCCCTGTGCCGTGGGTGTTCTCAGGCCGACAGCGAAGACCTAGGTGTGTGCTGCACCCGCGCCCGGTGGTTCACACGTTGCGTGACCCTGTGCCTTTTGAAGATGCTCAGAGCGGGTGGCACCTGCGTGCTGCGAGCGCAAGAGGTGTAGAGTGTAAAGGCCTTTCACACTGGAGGAAAGGCTTGCATCTCATGGAGAAAATGTGTACGTCGCCCGGGAGATGGAGGCGCGCTCTTGACACCATTTCCTCTGCCCGTTTCAAACACAAGTGTTTGTACTCGATCTGGGCTGCCTGGTGAAACGCTTGGCAGTCCGCATCACCCTGAGCACCTTTCCTGAAGTTTGATTCGTAGCTGGGTAAACTCGGGCTTCAGAGGCTTAGATGAGACCAAACGTGTTCAGCTTGTGGCGAAAGCCTTTGACCAGAGGCATATAAGCTTGTGCTTGGGGCGAGGGCTAGGCAAGAACGTTTACACACTGGGTTTTTATCTTTACCCTAAGCTGTCCCTTTTGGCTGCAGCAGGCGGAGAGAACCCGCGGAGAGAGAACAGCTGCGAAGTGGATGCACACAACAGTCACCTCGATACCAGCCCCGGGCTCCCAAGCACCGATCCTTCCCCGCAGGGTACTTAACCCACCCAGGGATTCAAGCAGGGAGTTCGCCTTGTCCAACTCGCACAGCAGACTGGCATGAGATGTAGGGCTCATCTACTTGCGTTCACACTACATGGCCCGGAGAAGTTCTCACGGAGCCGAATCCAGCGCCCTTCCTCCACCACGTGTGTACACAAAGGAGCGCTGGGCAGTGGGTGTTCTCAGGCCAAGAGAGAAGCCCTTGTTCTGTGCTGCACCTGCTGGGTGGTTCAAAGGTTTTCTGACCTTCCTGCTCTGGAAGCTTTTCAGAGCTGAGGCTACGCCTGGGCTGCGAAAGCAGAGAGGCGTAGAGGCCTTTCACACTGAAGGCGTGGGCCTGTTTCCCATGGGGAAAGTGTACGTCGCCCAACCCCCACTCCCACCCCACCCCACCCCACCCCACCCCACTCCAACCCACCCCCAGCTGGAGGCGTGCGGGTTGACACCATTTTGTCCTGCCCATGGAAAATACAAAGAGGCGTACACGATTTGGGCTGTCTGGTGAAAGAATTTTGAATCGGCGGCACCATGAGTACCTTTCCCGAAGTTTGCTTCCTAGCTGGTTAAACTCGGCATTCAGAGGCGAGATGAGAACAAACTTGCTCCGCGTGCGGCGAAGTGCCCTGATGCCCTGCCCTAAATGTTTGAGCTTCTGGCCAGCGTCAGGCAAGTACTTTGACACGTAGGAGTCTCCCTTTTACTCCAAGCTGTCCCTGTTGGCTGAAGCAGTCGGCGTGTCTGTATCGCAGCCTGGGAGGCCGGGCGTTGGGGGAGTCTGCCAAGTGACTGGCCTCCATTTATAGCCAACTGAGAAACTGCGTCGAAGCTTTCGGGAGCCTCTTACAGGGAATGGTTGCAGTTCGGAATTGGAGACTGTGCTGGCAAACGTCAGCAGCTCCTCTCCCTCGGAGGGCTCTTGGTGTGCCGACTCCTAACAGCCAGCACGGTCCCCAGCTCGTGAACGGTCCCATTGCGAGCCGGTCTCGTCCGTGAAAGAGCCACGTGAGGCTGAGCTCCAAGAGTGGGGCTCCACACCTGGAGCCTTTGGGACAGGGCAGTCCTGAGCCGATGTGCCCACCAGGGGACGCGACCAAAGTTTACGTACCACAGGAAAGCGCATCAAGGCCTCGTGTTCTCTCCATGAAATGAACGTGAGCTTGAAGGGTGATACGTCAGCGTGCACCGTGAACAGCTCGCTGGTACGCCTGTCTTTGCCCCCTCTCACGGTCTCACGCACCCGGGCTCAGTTCCGTGCAGGAATGCTGAGTGGGAGCGCCAGCCTCGCTTCTGGACTCGAAAGCCTTCCACCCCCTAATGGCAGGTTGTGTGTGTCTCTCACGTGGGGGGAGGAATGAGGTCGCCCACAGAGGTTCTGCCATGAAAGATCTAAAGACGCACGCTGCTGAGGAGCTTGTTCCTCATGGAGCGTCCCCGAAGGCCAGAAGCATGCTGAAGGTCTCTTTCAAAGCTGCCGGACGCTCTGCCGTTCTAGGCCTGAGATAAGGACCTTGTGACTGCACTGTAACCCCGCGAGATTCAGGAGACATCGCCAGTGCGAGTGGCAATCCGGAAGGAAGAACCTTCAAGGCGGAGTGTCCTTTCCTGTACAAAACGGCGCCCAAGTGGCTGAGGCAGGGAGCATTTTCCTTCACAGAACCGGCATCCTCGTATGCCTGTGGGTTACTCTAAAGAAACGACACTGTGAGCAACCTCTTCGAAAAGGCCTTCGCAAGCGACTTGGAGACAACAGCAGCGCAGTGCAGGCACAGACCATTGTCCTAGAGAGCAGCACAGTGTCTCTAGCAGCGATCGCTTCCCGGAGGATACTTAAGCCACACCGAGATTCCAGCAGGGAGTTTTGCCTTATAGCACTACAACTCACTCAAGAAAGAGGGATGAGGTGTAGGGCTAATCTACGTGCGCTCACGCTCTGTGTCCCCGAGAAGGTTTCACGGAGCAGAATGCATCACCGACCGCTACCACGTTTGTGCACCAAAGAAGCCCTGTGCCGTGGGTGTTCTCAGGCCGACAGCGAAGACCTAGGTGTGTGCTGCACCCGTGCCCGGTGGTTCACACGTTGAGTGACCCTGTGCCTTTTGAAGATG